>NC_137230.1:15447534-16647534 GCF_949987685.1 Ammodytes marinus
TAATCAGGTAAAAAGATGTTGGTGGTTTTATTTGTGCTAGCTTGTATATTTAAAGATAGGCCTTTATTAACCATAGACTTTCGGCTAAAAGGTTTGAACTCACATTGTCTAGCTAAGCCTTTTTTCAAGATAAGAAAAAGAATAACGTTCCTTTAAAAAATACCAATAGGTTTGTTTTTACATACTGCAAAGGCATTTCCAGAGTCCACAACAATTCCCGCCAGTCTTATTCATAGCAACAGCAGATGTTTCAGCCATAGCAATTAACAACGTTCTGCCCATAGATAACAGATAGTTCTGCCACTCAACAGCTACAAATGTAGCCATTATATTAGCCAACCTTTTTTACTTGTTACTTTTTAAGTGTCTTCAAACTTGATGGAAATATCTTTGCAACAAAGGTGAGTCTTTAGCCTTTTTTGTTTTTGCTTAACTCTGTGTCACAGACATAGATAGTATATGACAGGTCACAGACAAAAATAAATGGTCCATCATGTTTCCCCCCTGTATTTATTAAGCTAGCTAGCTAACTTGCAATGCCTCTCAAGTTAAATTCCTAGCTTAACTTTAGCTAAACTAGCAACCTGCTAATCTTTTATGACTTGCACTGGATATTATGCCAAAACCAGTAAGCCTATACTGAGAGATTACCTCAGATTTCCCGTCAATCAATAATTAGCTGTTAGCCTATCGTATGACAGGATTGAGGTTACAAAAACATGTGTCATAATTGTTTCAGAAATACATCTTGAATAATTACATTATATAGGCTATAGGCTATATCATTGCACTGCATCTAGCTTCTTAAGTTTAATGTCCACAAGTAGCTTAATGTCAGCTTTACCAGAACTGTCTCTGAAAATGATTTCTCATTCACAAATGAACAGGAATGCCAACCATCACATAAATAAAATTAGGCTCAAATGCAGACTTAGCCTGAAGTCGAACTATGGGCTAGTCATCAGGCCAATCCATATAGATTTCTGGATATTATTTGCGGTTATGACTCACCTCTTTGGCTTTCCAAGCAAGCAATGATATAAAGGCTACAACTAGAAGCCTTTAATTGTATGTGTATTGACTGTCAAAATATTTGCTGACTTTGTTTATTTAGTGATTTATTAGCTTTAAGATATTATCAAAAAGACTTCAGTATGTGCTAAACAATAATGTTGTGTAATGTGGAGATTTACTTTCAAAGACTCCTTAAAACAAAGAATTTAACACTCTAAAAATAACACATGTGTGTTAAGCTGAAATATCGTATTTATTAGATTCATATACAGGATGTACCATCATGCTTGTGAGCTCTCTATAGCGGATACACCCTAAAACAGCAGCACTTCAGATAACAACTGGCAACAATACGATGTTAGATTTCTAGAAACCTTCATCTCTGCCAGCAGGCCTCACTTTTCTACACACTTTCTCAAGCTGGCTTTCATAGAAATCTGGCAAGGATGTGCAAACCACAATGAATATCGGAACACTCACCTTGGGACTTCTGTGCTCTGGCCCCTCAGCTGACTCACCATTCAGAAACCACATAATACTTACAGTCAATCCTAAATTTGCTGACTAAAGGCTGCTTGCATATATCCAACCTAAAAAGTGTGCTTTAGTTTAAGCTTACATATGGGGCTAAAACATTAAGCATCTTGGAAAGTTATTTATTCCCTAATGTTGTTTGACCTAAATGACCTAATTCTCCTAGCTTGAATACAATAAACCTACACAAAAAATATAATAGCATTATTAGTATTACTAACCGCATCTGAAATCAAATTAGGTTCTTGATTTATCAATCAATGTATACATGTGCTGCTGTATGTTCAGCGTTAGTGAAAACTATTTAGCTGTTCTTAGGGCTTCCACAAGAAGCCCCTTAACTGCTATTTTTACCCCGGCAACGATTAGAATCAAACACAACAACATTTGTCCTGGATTAAATCCTGTCCACAGGTGGCGCTGTGTCACTGTGTCCTGAAACACTCACTATGCTGCACATACATTACTGTTCGGCTTTGTAGCTAATGTCTGTATTTTTCTTTTTCCCGTTTCTGCTTTATAGGCCATCTGATAGCAGAGAGAGAGAGAGAGAGAAGAATGATGGAGGAGAAAGAAGATGTGCAACAAAGGTACGTGGCGTGATTTGCAGTATACGATGAATCATTGACAACTCAACCACCAGGATGCCCAAGTTCTAATTTAGAGTCATGATTAGCTGCCCTCCATTCTACTACCCCCCAGCTCTCTCTCTCCTTCCTACCCTGACTGAGCCCCCCCTTCTTTAACACTGGCCCACCGCATGATTTCCCCTCACAGAAACTGTTGCTCTAGTGGAACATTTAATGCACAGGGGCTCACATTTCGGCTTCCCCAGTGCACACAGCACAGTGTTCCAGCCACAGTCTGCACACAAACCACTTCCTCTATCTGACGAAAAGCGAAGAAGAGGGGGGGAGGGCAGAACTATGGAGAAATGGACAGAGTTGGAGTGAGAGAGATTTGGGTTGTTGTCAATCAGTCTTGGAGCCCTCATTGGCGTGTGCCCCTTCGTTCAGATGATGCACAGCTCAACCATGAGTAGACTATTCCACAGTGTATTTACTCAGTGCTCAGCCGTATTGCTCCAGGCTCGCCTTCTCTTAATTTAATTTTCCTCTACAGCTACATTTCCTTTGCTCTAGTTTTTCACTTGCTGGTCATTGAGGCAGATTTACTCAGTAAGTCCCCTGCCCTCACTTGACCGTGATTCATGTCAGGGTCAAGGCGGGACGCTTTTGAGCTTAATGTTGTTATAATTATCAAGATATTGCATAACCTCTTTTGCTGCTCTTTAAATGACCTTGGTTACCCTGTTGGTGACTTAGAAATAGTTAGATTTATGCAGGTAATAGATAATGCTAGATGTTTGAAGGGGGGATATATACTGTATCAGTGATTTAGGGTTTGGTTTTACTCCCATTTGGAAAAAAAGACTCAAACCGAGTAACAAGACATATGTATATTCTTTTTTTAATTATTTCTCTGTGTCACTCACTGTGTATCTGTCTCTTGTCCTCTCTCTCGTACACATTCACCACACACAGAGTCTGGAAAACAACACTCACATTAAGTCAATGACAGCAGTACAAAGGCTTAACATGTGGTAGCAGTTAAGCAGACCTTTGCATTCCGGTAGATCTAAAATAAGGAAAAAAAAACATCATGGGAACTTTGCAAATAGCTTTTTTTTATATCAAATATCTTTACGGCATGGGAAAGATATAACTTTTTTTTTTTTATTTATTTATTTTTTACTTTTGTCCTTCATGCCTCCTCAAGGTGTGATACAAATATTCTCCCATTATGACTTAAGCAGAGATACACAAATAAAAACTGCTACCCTACTCTTGTTCCCTCATGTTCTCTTTAAAATAGCCAATGACTTTATATATGGCTCTCATAAAAGTCAATAAGCAATGGGAAAACCCATTCAAAACGTGTAATTCCCAGAGGATCATTTACTGAACTGATTGAGTGAGTAAGTTTGGCAGACACTCTACAATTCAAATATTCATTTGGTCAGCTCTGTCCCCATAAATGAATATTAAGGGCCTTTTATGTTCATTTGGTTTCCATTTTGGGGCCAAGTTCAAGGATAGCACACTGGCATTTGACACATTTCTGACTTGTTTCCTGAAATCTTATGGCTCTGCTGTGCCATAAAGGTGCTGAGGCATGAATAGACATTCCGCAGATAATTCAGATATCCAAAAGCCCTGGAGTAGAAACCTAAAAGCAGACAAATATGTGTATTTTTAATAAACATTCATTCATTCAACTAGGGCCCTATGATTTCCGCGATAACGAAAACACGGACGGAATCACGGAATTGGGCAATAAAAACGGAATCTACTGTTTAACACGGAATGTCACGGAATTCGCCATTATTTTGGTGAAATTCAATTTCCAAGGCAGAGGGAAACAACACGGTTGAAATTAAAGCAGAACTAGGGAGGAATTTTGGTTTGGCGACATCTAAAGACCAAACTACTGCCGTGAAAAGTAGAGCCTGGCTGCAGGATCGCTAATGTAACACACAGCGCCAAACCCCCTTCACAAATCTGTCTATTCAATGTTTACTTATGAATGTATCCATGTACGTAACTCTGACATGTACATAACTTAATTTATTGTTAATAATATGGTCTGTTTATAAATTCGGCATATGATTAAAGCATCTAGCAGCACGTAATCATGTTAAACGTTTACTGTTTTTAAGTTATTAATGCCACTCGCTCCCGCAGATACACAGCACAGGGAGGTCTTATATTCAGCCATTGCTAAAGGGAGTGTTGTATTATGGAACGGCCGCTGTGGTACGAAATTCCAGTCTCAACAATGTTTCCTACACGCAATTATAACTCTAGCGTCTACAGCCCGTTGTTTTCATGTAGGCCTAGTGTAACTTGTGTAATGTGTTACATTATTCAGCTGTTGCCGTGATGTCGGCTAACGCTGATGCTAATGATAACTAGCTCTCCGTCGCACAATAGACTGTAGGTTGGTGTTGCAGCCAGCTGTTGAAGCGCTGTCCCACAGGTAAAAGCCATGGACCTATAAAGCCTGTCCAATATTCACTCTAGTCCAGCTTCTTGAAAAGTTTATAAGGACTTTATTCAGGGGGTCTATGATGTCCTCCCGAGCCCATCCAACCTGTGCATATGGGGCAAAATAGAAACACCTGCATGCCCCCTGTGTTCAAAGATAGGGACACTGGAACACATCCTGAGCAGTTGCTCCAAGGCGCTGGGTGAGGGCCGGTATCGATGGAGGCACGACCAGGTCCTCAAGTCCATCGCTGAAGCAATCAGCAAGGGGATCAAAGGCAGTCGACACACTCAAGCCACGGCTAAGACCATTCACTTTGTCAAGGAAGGACAAAGGCTGGAGAAAACTCCAAGAAACCGATCTGCTGGTTTGCTCCCCATGGCCCGAGACTGGGTGATGACAGTTGACCTGGAGAGGCAGCTGAAAATTCCACCACACATCACCCAGACGAGATTGAAACCTGACATCATCTTGGTCTCAGAGGCCACAAAACAACTAGTCTTGCTGGAGCTGACAGTTCCATGGGAGGAGAGGATGGAGGAGGCTCAAGAAAGAAAGAGGGAGAAGTACCAGGAGCTGGTGGAGGATTGTCGGAGAAACAGGTGGAAGACCAGGTGTATGCCAGTGGAAGTGGGCAGTCGGGGGTTCGCCAGTCATTCCCTGAGCAAAGCCTATGGCACACTGGGAATAACAGGTGCAAACCGAAGAAGAGCCATAGGAAACAACGTGGAGGCAGCGGAAAAAGCCTCCAGAGGGCTCTGGTTGAAGAGGGGAGAGCAGTGGGGGCAGTAGAATGCCGCTTGGACACAGACCGGGGTCTGATCAGCCTCGGTCGGGTTGCCTGGAGGAGGGTGTCTGTTGTAAGACCCGAAACACCCAGTGATTCCAGGATACAACACTGATGATGTGTCCAAGCCTGTGCATCAGTAGATGTATTGTTAACTATTATTTATGTAAAAATAATATTTAATGTTTCACTTGAAGCACAAAATTAATGGCTTTATTTTCTGTTATAGCCTATACCCAACAAATTAGTTTTTTCGTTTTTTTTAAGCACAAAAAACAGTGCAATGTTGTGATTTTTAGCCTTATATCTGATTAAATTGTTAGAATATTATTTGTTCGCAATAATTAGACACTCGTTCTGATGACGAAATGAGTGTTAATTGTAAAAAAACGGAAGTCATGAGATTAAAACGGAAAAAACGGAATTTGTGAAAAAATAAAACGGAATTTGGAAAAAAATAAAACGGATTTCATAGGGCCCTATTCAACCCATGATTCAATGGCAATTTATATAATCCATTTGTATGTTGGCTTCATGTGAAATTATTACCCTTTAAAGATTCAATTGTTTCCATATTTTAGAAAGAAAAAATGTAATATTAAAAAACTTCAAAGTCCCAATTAAATCCAATCCTCCATCAGTACAAAAACCCATAAATGATGAATGTTTTGTTTCTTCTTCTTTCCTTCTTTTTGAACTAATGTCATCTGAGCAAGTTACTTTCCCTTTGTTAAGATTACAGTGAAACAATAACAGAAGTGTTGTGAAAGTGGTTGTGTGGTCTTCCTATCTCAAAAGCAGTAAAGACCGATGGGCTAGCTCTTGGTCCAGCCTTAAGTCCAACACTCTTTCTTCAATTATTGCAGCTCCTGTCATTGCTTACACAGCTTTTTGACCAGTCTGAAGTTTTCACTCCCAGGCTCAGCACTAACTAGTCCATGGCTTATCGTAAAAGCACTGGAATGCTATTGAACCTTCTGCAGAAGTCTGCGTCCCTTCCAGTGTGCTGCCGAAAGTAAAAACAAAGACTCTGGAATCCTGTTTCCCCACACTTGAGGGTTAGAAAGTTGGTTTAGTTACTCGAAAGCTAAAAAAATTCTTAAGAAAATGCATTGTCTTCTCATTTCTGACAGACTCCTGGGTGGTTCAGGAGCCACAAATCTCTATGTGATCCTTAAAAACTGAAGGATTTGTTACAGTTCTTTAAATATATGTCTCTTGTCTCCCTTTGACTTCTTCTGTTGTCTGGTCTGTTGTTGCATTGTTTACGTCTGACAAATGGCTTAAATTCTGACTGCAAGGGATTGATTGCGTTCCAACTTTCCTCTTGATTGTGTTTGATTGAGCTGGTAATCAAACTTGGAACGCATGCAAAGACTGATTAGTGCCAGACGCCCCAAACCTGTGGTATATGTCTACCACATGGAACAAGTGACACAGTGTTCAATGCTCACTCCGGGCATTTTGACTTGATTCATTATGACATGAAGCCACTTAGATTCAAATCCCCATGACAGAGGTATTATATCATAATAAAAGCTTAAGGGAAGAACACACAATGATATTACACAATCAAAACCTTGCTGCAGGCAATCTTACTCCTTGAATACATTATGATGTGTATTTTTGCAATGTATTCTGATTCCATATTTGCAGAGGAATATGGGAATGAGCTTTTTCAAAATGTGAGAATACGTGAGTTGATGTCAAATAATCTTCCAGTAGTTAAAAGAGCCAAGCTTGCTCTTGACTGACATGATAAATTACAGCACAGTGAGAGTCGGAATATGTGTTGCTGTCCAATAACCATGATGCTTTCTTTTAAGGAGATGGATACAAATGCGCTGTCATTTTAACTAAAACCGTCTTGCCTTATTAGCGTGTGGATGTCCCTTTGTAACGCTTCATCTCATAGCCGCTAGTTGCTCATCTGCACAGTAACATCTGTGTGGAAACAGCTGTTGTTTGGAACAAGTATTTGAAGCTGTGAGAGAGAACACAACCAAACTAATTTGGTGAGAGGGCTGCATTTGTTTTCTGGGTCGAAGACCAAAAACAATGATTTGATTTGTTTCAATCTGTGTTCCTGGTGTACGAAGAATTTGAAGCAGGCCAACTCATTTTCTGTCCAAGTACTGTTTTTCTGATCAGTCAGGCCTAGAGGCTGATAAACTGTAAATGATGAGAAAATGCTTTGAAAGGCACGTGACTAGTGATATAAAAGCACAAGGAGCACTGAAACTCAAGAGATGTTTGTAACCAGAGATTGGACTCGTTGCTCATAAACTGTGTCATTGAACAGGGGGTCTCCAGTTGTCAATCTCTACAGGGAGCATACATTTACCTGTGCCTGGCAGAGGAAAGACGCTCAGCATGCAGGGACCAGGTGCAGCTGCGGACCCTGCTCATGGAACCGTACCATTCTCTTACTGTAAATCACAGAGCAGTAGGGGTCGTTGAAAAAGTTCAAAAGTCGGACTTGGTATTTCCAGCTAAACATCTCATTTCTGGACACCAGCTGTTTGGCAAAGTAAAACGGTGCACCAGCCAGCTATACATGTCTGTGGGTTTCAGTGAAGGTAGCTGTGCTTTTTTTTCAAGGCTCCATTTTCAAATTGGTTGTGGATGCTATGTGATGCGTATTATATGTTTAATGTAGTGTGTCTGGTGTCATTGGCTGGCTGTGGTGTGTGTGTGTGTGTGTGTGTGTGTGTGTGTGTGTGTGTGTGTGTGTGTGTGTGTGTGTGTGTGTGTGTTTGGTTTGAAACTTAAAGCCATTACGCGTAACATGGCACGTTTTTACGACGCCCGCTGTCGCAAAGCTGTTTTCTAGCTCGTGCCAGGCGTGCGAGTGTGAACTGAGAAGGGCGCAATATAGGCTAGTGCATGTCCGTGTGTTGAAAGTGTGAGGACTCTTTTCGGCTCCGTGAGAGTGGTTTTGACACTGCATCAACTAATGCCAGTCAGTGCTACACACACCTGATTGCAATGAGTTGATGCAGCAGCGTCACCTAACTACTCTCTCTCATGGAGCTGAAAGATTACGTGTCCTCACAGAAAGCGAATGAACGAGAGACGGCAGTTAGTATGGATCACGATGAGGTAATGTGTTTGTGTTGTTGATGTAAATAATGACTATTTCAGATAATGGTTATCTGATGATGGTGAAGCAAAGCAAACTTTGTGTTAGTACCAACCGCTCATTCATTTAGGAGTAAACACTGCAGTCTAGTTTTGCTCTCGTGAAATTGTATACACGTTGCTTGGCAACGCAATCGTCCCGCCCATAGCCTATATCACTCTCCCTTTTAGCTTTTCTTCATTGCATTCTCTTTTTTTTCTTTGATGGTTCAGCCCCGTTATCAGTCATTATGACGACAAATAACTGTCTCAAACAAGGCTCCCGCTCCCCTTCCCTCACCTGGAGGGATAGGCTTCTGAAATCGCGTTGCTGCTCCACATTGAAATCTGCGACCAATGGTCACGGATATGTGACCATAGAGCCTGCACGAGCGGACCGAAAATCGGACTGGGTGTGCGACCAGACCAAAAGCAGTAATAAAAACTATATAAAAACGTATTTCTTTCCACTGATGGTCTCGTTTGCTGTTAAAGGTAATTTATGATTATCAGAGGAAACATGAGGCTGTTTAAAAGATATTTAAATGTTACTCGTAGCCGCTTTAATGTACTGTGTGTATGGAGCCCACTAAATGTAATGCAGTCTAAGTACTGCCACGTCGAATCATATAATGAAATCTAAGCATTTCCAAATGTCTCTAAAGGTGGCACCTTTTTTTAATATATTTTAATGAGTGAGAATACATTTAACTGTATTTGTGGGAATAAGCCAATCGCTCCCTAAGCTTTTTTTTATGCTGAAGCCGAGAATGGTTTCCGTATTAAATGCAATGATCTTTTAATGCTAGATCCCAAGATAATTATGGAGAACTAAAATTATATTAATAAATAATAAGTGGCAATAGGCATGGTTTTCTAGACATTGCAAGATAATAACCATACACCGTCCTTTTGTGATAACTGGTTGACTATTGAGTTAAAGTATCTTGAAAAAACAAAACTTATTAACTTGAGATAATAGCATTTATTTTTATAAGTAATAGGAGGAAACAACCCTTTGTTTTTTACGTTATCAGGTTTGTTTTCATGAGATCAAAAGATAATTTAGGGGCCACTCACACTAGGGCCGCGGCCCCGTGCCCGAGCTCATTTGCATACTAAAGTCTAGAACGTTTGGCTAGTGTGAACACGCCATCCGTATTCCAGCACGGAACAGCCCCTTGGCCACGGCACACTTGGGAGAGGTGTGCCGTGGCCAAAGTACAGATACTAATGAGATGACACGCGCACAAGGAAGCGCACAGGCGGCATTCCTGACGTGAATTTATTAAGGATGCATTGTCCGTTAACGTCTGCTGCCTTTATAATACTGTATTATTAGTCATAATACTGTCTTTACGCATGGCGGTGGAGACGAACACATAACGACACACAACGGGACTCCGCGGCCCGGTGATAAGGAAACAGTAGCCTACACTAAGGTTTAACAAGAAACTTTATAAAGACACTTAAAAAAACGATCTCTGCCCATACAAAAAGTTCTGACTTGGATTACTTGATGGAGCGATCGATGTGTATAAAACCATCCGGTACGTATGGTCTGATAACGGGCCGTTATATTAATAATAAACAGCGTGCTGCACAAATATGAGACTGTCCATCGCGACCTATTACGTCAAGGCTACATTTTTAAAAAAAAACAATAGATTAAGGATTCTCGTTGCTCTAATTTGGAAGTGGAATATTTGATGCAAATTTGGCCGGATGAAAATATTCACAAACAGTCGTATAGCCTACAAGTAGACTACGCTCCAAATCCTAAACGCGCACGGTGACGTAGGCAAGGTGCAATCGTGCCCAGGCCACAAGCAGTGTGACCACGGGCCAGCTGGGGGAGTGGGGAGGGGGGGGAATCGTGCTGAATCTTCCTGCAGCACGGAAAAAGGCAAACGGCCCTAGTGTGAGTGGGCCCTAACTTTTTATCATGAGATAAAGGCTGTTCTGGGCCTGCATAATAATACGTGCTTAGAAACATTATGTTTTGTCATAGGCAGACATCCATGCAAACTAATTCAATAAAAAAACATTACATTTGAACAGATTTATTTGTAAGTAGAACTTTATCAAGTTTTGATTATTTTATGAACAATCAATAATTTCACTGAACAACAACAATATGACTGTTGAGTAAAATATAACTCATCCGTCTGAACCAACCCATTCAATAAATTAAGTAAATTGCCCCCGATGTGATGGAGGAATGCACAGTGCATGTAGGGGGCGTGGCCTCAGTACCCCAGCAGTAGGATGAGTGCTATTTGCAACTTGCCAAGTGTACTTGCATGAAATCTGGTTGTTTTAGTCAAGATTATGCTAAAATATATTTTCCTCACCTATATTTTAAATCACTGTTTAAGCCTCTGTATACCTGGTCTAGTAAAAAAAAGCAATATATGATATCAAGTTGGGTGTCTCAATAAGTTTAAAAAAAAATCTGATTTGAAGTTAAATGTTCATAAATATTATAAAACATAGTTGAAAAAACTGCTTTGTACAGTCTAGAACGTTTGCCAGGACTGAATTAACATAGTTAGAAGGATTTAGTGCATTTGGGTTGCTTTAAATTGAGTAAATTCCCGTTTATTCCCATGGAAAGTTTCCAACTTTGAAAATTCCTGAAATTTTGCAACCCTACATTAAGCCTGAATGTGTCCATTATCTTCACTTTCATATCATATTAAAACTGCAAGAATAGATATAAAGTGAGATTTGTAACACCCCCTCCAATATGATTAAACATTAGCAACTTGAAGCCATTCAAATTCAAATCTGCCCAATGTCATTTTATCTCAACAAAATCTATTGACCATGATAAACAATAGCCACGACTTAACCATCAGTATGTCCTCTTTGGTAAAGCACACATACAATTACTACATTAAAGTCTGTAATCAATGTGCCGCTCCTTTTCACCTCATCAGCATCAGGCTTGTATACACAGGATCTCTCTTTTATCTTTTTTTATTGACAGAACTCATTAGTTCATCTTAGTTCTATGTGGTATGTAGCCGGCTATTTATTCAATCAGGGCTTTGTGCACATACAGTATCTCACAAAAGTGAGTACACCCCTTACATTTCTTCACATTTTTCTTTATATCTTTCCATGGGACAACACTGAAGAAATGACACTTTGATACAATGTAAAGTAGTCAGTGTACAGCTTGTATAACAGTGTAAATTTACTGTCCCCTCAAAATAACTCGACACACAGCCATTAATGTCTAAACTGCTGGCAACAAAAGTGAGTACACCCCTTAGAAAAAATTTACAAATCGGGCCCAAAGTGTAAATATTTTGTGTGGCCACCATTATTTTCCAGCACTGCCTTAACCCTCTTGGGCATGTAGTTCACTAGAGCTTCACAGGTTGCAACTGGAACCCTCTTCCACCCATTTATGACAGCATCACAGAGCTGGTGGATATTAAAGACCTTGCGCTCCTCCACCTTCTGTTTGAGGATGCCCCAAAGATGCTCAATAGGGTTTAGGTCTGGAGACATGCTTGGCCAGGCCATAACCTTTACCCTCAGCTTTTTTAGCAAGCCACTGGTCATCTTGGAGGTGTGTTTGGGGTCGTTATCATGTTGCAATACCACCCTGCGGCCCAGTTTACGAAGGTTGAGTGCACGTGGTCAGCGTCGTACACAGAGGTTGGCTTTGGAAAATAGACGTATGAGTGCTGCCAGCATTGCTGAAGGGCTTGAAGGGGTGGGGGGTCAACCTGTCAGTGCTCAGACCATACGCCGCACTCTGCATCATACTGGTCTGCATGGCTGTCATCCCAGAAGGAAGCCTATTCTAAAGATGATGCACAAGAAACCCCACAAAAAGTTTTGCTGAAGACAAACAGACTACGGCTTACTTACTTAACAGACATGGATTACTGCAACCATGTCCTGTGGTCTGATGAGACCAAAATACATTTATTTGGTTCAGATGGTGTTAAGAGTGTGGAGCGGCAACCAGGTGAGGAGTACAAAGACAAGTGTGTCTTGCCTAGAGTCAAGCATGGTGTTTGGAGTGTCATGGTCTGGGGCTGCATGAGTGCTGCCAGCACTGGGGATCTACAGTTCATTGAATTCTAACATGTACTGTGACATACTGAAGCAGAGCATGATCCCCTCCCTTCATAAACTGGGCCGCAGGGCAGTACTGCAACATGATAACGACCCCAAACACACCTCCGAACGACCACTGGCTTGCTAAAGAAGCTGAGGGTAAAGGTTATGGACTGGCCAAGCATGTCTCCAGTCTTAAACCCTATTGAGCATCTTTGGGGCATCCTCAAACGGGAGATGGAGGAGCGCAAGGACTCTAATATCCACCAGCTCCTTGATGTCGTCATGAATGGGTAGAAGAGGGTTCCAGTTGCAACCTGTGAAGCTCTAGTGAACTACATGCCCAAGAGGGTTAAGGCAGTGATAGAAAATAATGATGGCAAAACAAAATATTGACACTTTGGGCCCAATTTGGACATTTTTTCTTAGGGGTGTACTCACTTTTGTTGCCAACAGTTTAGACATTAATGGCTGTGTGTCGAGTTATTTTGAGGGGACAGTAAATTTACACTGTTATACAAGCTGTACACTGACTACTTGACATTGTATCAAAGTGTCATTTATTCAGTGTTGTCGCATGGAAAGATATAATGAAATATTTGAAGAAATGTTAGGGGTGTACTCACTTTTGTGAGATACTGTATGCTGTTTTAATAGTTGATGCTTTATAAAACAAGTATAATACAGTATGTGGTGGTCAAAGACACCTATAACTTCTCTGACATATTTCACATTCTTCTATCATTATTTCCGACATGTACAACCACAGCTAAATGTTTGAGCCACTTGGAAGCTGTACTCAGTGGTGCTCATAAAGTAAGTGCTAACCCAGATGTATTCTGCCAGTCCAGGGACTAGTCAACCTTCTAATCATAAACCCACCCACTCTTGGTTTTGGGCCATTAGTTCCCATATTCAAACATTCATATTTACAATTCAAGGTTTCCCCAAGTTACCAATGTCCTCCGAATATATGGGCCTTGGCTGACCTTAGGACAAGATCCGAATGGTACATACCACAAATACGTATCTTTATACATACTAAAATAAATAGTTTTTTTTCACATTCACTCATGTATCTTCTTAATTGTTGTTGAACACTAACTCAGATAACCAACTTATCTCAACTTGCCCAGAAAAACTGTATTTTAATATGAACATTATCCTATTTATACTCTCACAAACATCATTCACTTCTTTTTTGTGTCAATGCATAGGGAACAGTTTTGTTTAGGCTGAGGTAATCACATTATCTCTTTAGCTCCCTAAGAAGCCCCCACTCACATCTTGGCAGATGCTTTTAAACATAAAGTACAGCACAATCTATTACTTGATAAGAACCCATTTAGGGCAGACACCTTCTGCTTGCCAAATTAAATAGTTATTTGAAAAATACAAACATAGTTAGGGAAACTAAATCTGTTTTCTCCTGAGTAAAATAACTGCCAAGCCTGGTGCAAAGATAAACATAAGGTTTAAACTCGCGTTGGAAAAGTAGCTGCCAGGGTGTAAAACAACATAAAATACCATCACATAGATTTTCCATTTGGAAACACCACAAGATGTGTTGCATTAACTGTTGATGTGTTGTCATAAGGATTGCGTTCAAAAAGTCTGTGAGAGGGCCTTAACTTGGTGTTTGAGCGGTCAACCTGCAACAGACAATTGCGTATAAGCTTCGTGAAACCTTATAATTACAAGCAGAAAATTGTAGACTGTTTGGTTTTCCATTGAGATCCAAGAGGAGAAAAAACCCTAGTACTATTTTTCCATCTGTCTCACGATGAATGTCAATGCAAATGTAATGAAACAAGAGTGTGTGTTCTCCCATTATGAAGACATGACGGAGGCAGAAGTTTTTGTTTGACCACAGGGCCGTATGACCTAAGACTCTGTATGAGGACTTTTGATTTGCGAGATGCTTGATTGGATATAGGCATGTGGTGAGTGATCGTAATTTTTTTTTTCTTTTTTTGTCCATTTCCTGGAAAGTCCCACAACTACAAGAATGTGGCTTGCATAAGTGTGAGCTGATTTAATATTATATATCTATGACTGTCTCACATTCAGCACTATGTTGTGTCCATTATCAAGAAGCAGACAAGGGGAAAAAATCCTTACTGACATAAAGCACATTAACTACGTCCATGGAAGTGAAATCATAAGGGCAGCGAGGCTTTGTGTTAAGCTGGGTGTCGAGAGACATGGTTTTGCCCTGAATCTAGATGTGTGAGCTTCACAGCGTTCCATTGTCGTCCATCTTGTGGCGTGTGGCTTTAGTTTCCACATTAGTCTTATTCCCACTATTGCTACTGGCACAACTCAACCTGCACAATGCTCTTTCAGAGATCTGGAAAAGTTAGAATGACTTACTCTTGCTCAGACAGAAACATTTACATCTCTTATTCCCTGTATGTTGCTCTTCTATGTTTGCTTTCATTTTGTTTTTTTAAATATACAGTATATTGACATGTTCCATTGGCATCTAACTAGTAATGACATTGTTTCAATTACATACTGAGTAATTGTTTTATTCTTTGGTCATACAGTGTACTCATGGCGGTAACAAACAAAACAGAGATGGATAGTGTACTTATGAGGAAAGTTAAATTAGCTGTTGGCGAAAAACCATTTATTTGAGCCACTGATAGATTCATGGTTCCCCTGATGATTGTTTCCCTTTTCAAACACCGCAGTTGAATTGGACTTCCATGGTGGATCCAGCAGCAGTAGATTGCTAAAGTACACTGATATGCCAGATCTCAGAAACACTGAGCAAGGTCCTCAGAGGCTGATGAATTTACATCCCCAGACAAACTATTAGGTTAGCTAATAACACAGGGCTGTAGTAACTTCAGCCAACGTGTATTTTTTTTCTTCAGCTGTGGTGTCAACAGCATAAGTACTGTGGTGACGTTTGTGTTTGGACACCAATGGACTTTTAATGTCAGAATGAGAAGAAAAATAAAGTTCTATCCAACAAGTGCAGATTCATTACATTAAGTTCCTGGAGCGTACTGTGCAGTTGGTGATTAGTGACGACAGGAAAGTTAAAGGTGAAGTAATTACATTTATTTTTTTACACCTTTGGGACAAACACAAGACCACAGTTTTTACGAATGATTGCCATGTAGCTGGTATTTCTAATATGTTGTCACACATACTTATTAGTGGTGTTTAAATTTTCTTTAATTTATTTTTAGTATTATCACCAAATGATACAGTTGTAATGGCGTACGTCTTAGCTAACAGTTACCTACTAAGACAACTACATTCAAATGCATTTGAAGTCACATTTCAAGTCAGTTTCTCTTGAGGGATAGTATTTACCCAATCACGTAGTTGTGATTGTTGGCAGACTTTACCTCAAGCCATGAATTGTGCTTGTCTATCTGTGTTGGATTTGTTTTATTTTAACTGCATAACTTCTATCTTATGCATCTTGGGACAGGCTTCAGCTCTCCATAGTTAGGTAAAGATAATTAATGATAGGAGTGCAGAACAGTTGTCCAGGCGCCTATTATTTGACCAGCTCTGCCTATTTACCCACAAATTAACAGAAGCTCAGCATTTACAATTTGCAGTTTCCAAAGATACCACAGAGATTTGCACATAATGATATGTGGGAAGGATTATGTATTTCCACATCAATTTAGCCTTTGGTAGACAGTCTTTTCAAGCTTAAAACCAAAAATCTCAGGTTGAGTTTACATATATGATTGACTGTTTATTCTAAATGCCATCTTTAGAAAACGTCCACAGAAAGAAAGAACATAGATCCCTGCTATGTGTATCACTCATTACAGTATAATTATGCTTATAGGTAGACTATGCACATCATTTTCAAAATAACAACATTTTCTTCAGCCGCATGCATACCCACAGCATACATAAAGCTTCTAGATACAATGTAATCCCATTGAATCGTTTTAATATCCAGTCTGTATTCTAAAGTGGAACAGGATTTCTACACGTCAGCCTTAAACCACTGAATTCCTCCCAGTCTGCATTATGTCACTCAAGTTCTCCTCACATTCTCTTACATTGCTTTGGTTTTTATTGCTTCAACATTGGTTAATCATTTCCTCTCATTCTTGAAAGATGATTTAATACATTTGCTAAAACACAAGGTGTTTCAACTTTAATTAATATAAGTACACCGTTTGACACTTGATGTTTTTAATTGTAACAGGAAGTTTGTTCGACATCTGTGGGAAATTAACAATTTAAATTGACTCAAATATGAAATTATAGAAAACATTTGATTTACTTAATTATTCCCATTTAAGCAACTTTATGTTTTAACTGCAACATTTCAAAGGGCAGTATCGTGCATTTTACTTTATCACATTTATCTGAAAACTATATGGGTAAGCACACACAACCTTGTAAAGAAAATTGTCTTGGTACAGGTTTAAAACTTAACTCTATACAAAGTTGTTAAACAATGGTTTAACTTGTACACTTTCCAACATATAAGGATAATTAATAGATCAGTAAGTTACAGTAACACTCGGAAAGGTCTCATTCCGTGCATGATTACTTTTAGATACTTAATATTTTCTAAATTGTTGTACTTATTTTTCTCCTTCTGTTTAAACCACAGATCAACCTCTTCAATCTCTGAGCATTTGTCAAGTTATCCTCTTTTCATAAAAATGAGTGACAATACTGACAATATGTACATCAGTATTATTAACCTGTAGTTTTAAACTGACAAGTAATTATATTCGGGGATGATTGATGGAGTCTTGTTTTTAGAGCACATAATGCCTGATAGAGTGTTTCCTGCAGATGACCTCCCAACACTTTTCCAGGTTAATGCTTTATGCAGGTCTACTTGCTGGAATTCTCACAGCAGCTTATACAAGGCCAAAAAAATAGCTGCCGGAACAGTAATATGTTTCAAAAATCTCCTTGAAGGACTTTGGTTGTGTGCTTTGTTGCTCTAAAAGCAGTTATTATTTCATCCTGCCCCTGCCTTGGCTGCAACTTGTGGAAAGTAACATCTCCACGGACAATTTCCAATGAATATCGTTGGCACCAGAGAGTTGGGGAGTATTCTGACAACGGGATATGGGACTGTGGGCATATAGACTACATCTGGAACTTGGGTTTGGGTCGGTTTCCGGTTTCACAGGTCCGGTCCGGTGTACAGGCTTAAACCTGCTTACTGTATATAGCCTACAGCAGGGACAGACTCTTCTTTTCCTGTTTTGAATTTTTTAAACTGACACATCCCTACTTCACACCCAAATCGAAAATGCTGAATCTGCCCACCCAATTGATTCATCTTCTTGAGTCAAAGGCTGAACACTTTCCACATTGTTTTGATGCTTTAGATCCCTGGAAAACTGACCCCTTTGTTGCTGCTGATATTTTCAAAGTTCTTGTTTCTGGCATTAAATATCAGCAGGTTTAGGAAAAGTTCTAGCTTTAGCTATAAGTGGTGTTCAAGGTTTGGTATTAATCCAAAATGATATGCATCAGGGCTTGACAAATATGAAAACAAGTAAGTTTTAATCAGATAAATCACAGGATTATGTGGATTAAACACGATTATTTCTACCATTCGAAATAGGCCCGAAAAATTACCATTTTCTCTGTATATTGTTGTATGAATGGAAAGATAAAGGACAGAAAGTGAATATATACATTTAAATGTAGTTTTTTTATTCATTGAAAATCCAAATGATGATGTAAATACTGCAAATAAATTATAATCAACTAAAACATATGCTACCACACCATACTTCAATTTGGCTGTCTCTATTCCTATGTCTTTGAGCAAATATTTGAGGATAGGCTATAGAATGGCATTTATTTGGTGAATCCATGGTTTTGCATCCCTGAATAGGCTACAACCTGATTGCAGTTTGCGCGCGTGTGTTTGCCCGCGCGACCACGTTCTATGGGACTGTTAATTTGTAACAGAAAGCCGACGTTATGTTGATGTCACGTATTACTCACACACACCTCTGAAAAGCCGTTAGCAGCAGTTATAGGTCCGTGGTTATCAGTTTAAAACACAGATGTGCTGCTATGTTTGGCCGTGCGCAGCTACTGATCCTGGGTCAGCCACGTTAGAGTGACTGTAGTACAGAGCGGTTGGGATGCACGGGGCGGGTCATTCTGCACATGCGGTAAAGAAATCAACGCGTTAATTCCAGAAATTAATCACACTGCGTTAACACATTCATTTTGACAGCCCTAGTTTCAAATCAAAATGTTGTATCCCAAACTGTCTATGTGTAACTTAAGAGGGTTTTCCACTCACTAATTGCTACATTTGAGAAACATCAAATAAAATTTCAAGTCTGAATTTTTTTTAAATATAGCTTTCAGAATTGGCATCAATTCTTACCTAATGTATTATATTCAGCTAATGCTTAAGTAATGATACCTCTGAAAGTCGCAATTCAGAAGCAGTTGAATGAAAGCCACTGAGACCAGGCTTGGAGGTCTTAAACTTGACAACATTATGATGGTTGATAGATACTGGGTCTCAACATGCACCCAGCATGAACTCGAATGGGGGTTAGCTATTTGCTTCTTTACATCTGATCCCAGTGGACTTGTACTGTGTCTGGCCAAAGCTGCCGTTCTACCCCGAGGAAACAGTTATATATCGCACACAAACAGATAATCCTGGGGTGATTGAGGTAATTGCTTGCAGTTGTGGTATGGTGCTAGAGAGGGCCCTGAAGAGGTGAGGTAAGTGCAGCTCCTGTTCAGTATTGATTTCAGGCTGCACATCATAGTGGAACACTGTGTAGCTTAAATGGTCTGGGGGAAGAAAAAGAATATGATAATTTCACAATTTTATTTTTCACACTCTGTTTATATCTGGTCTCCCCCTCACCCCAGTCCCCCTTACTGACAGTGAGCTAGATATGTACATGGCAATTTAGGCATTAGGGAAAATCGCCCACCCCCCACTGGTCTTGAAACGCTGACATAAAAAGTCCAACCTCTTGACTGCACTGGCGCACTGCCTTCATTCAGACTTTAATCTTAATTGTAGGTTCCTCTCCGATCTATAATTTTTGTTGCAAGCTGACAGTGGGAGATTCTTGAGCTATGAGTGCAGTGTACCCACAATACTGGATGAAACAATTGATCTTACAAAAACTTTCATGTTTATGGAGAACTTTTTAATGTTATAATGACAATCCAAAACCCCTATAACGTCTTGATTTCCCCACAAATTTCCGATAGTTTTATTCCGATAGGGTATGCAGTAATGCCGCCTTTTTAAAACGATTCCTTATTGTATTGTCTCGATAGTCTGCCTCAGGAAATTAATGTATGCCTGAGGAAATGACTGTATGCTCATGATGTAAGTACTATACCTTGTTGACTTGCTTTTGATTTAATATAATATAATGTCAACAGGGAGCGCAATAATGTCAGTGCTATGTTAATGTTTTTATTGGTTTAGAGTTCAGTGTTTCCCCCAGAAAATGTCTTAGTCAAGGTGGTCACTGGCCCGTGTCAGGGGTGGCGCGGCGCAAAGCGCCGCGCCGAAAATTTTAGAGGTATTTTGCTCAAAGATGCCAATGCGCCGTAAAGAAATAAACAACTGTTTATTTGAATACAAAAATAAAACAGACGCTGACCTTACAGTTGGCAATTTTGTTTGCTATGTGCAGGTACAAATTATGTGTAAACGTACAGACAGTACAAAGCACAATTAAAGAAAACTTCTACTGTTTTGGTGCAATACTATACAGACACACTAAATACAAATAATGGACCATACTCTTAACATGTGTATGCACATCAAAGTGCAAATACAACTTTTTAAAGTTCCTTTTTGGATGGGGGCTGTTGTGCGATTAATGGTTATTTTAAGCCTACTTGCTTGATTTATTTTTAAATACAGAGCAGAGGTCGTTTTGGAACATGTATTTCCCAATTTAAAACATAAAAATAAAGCAGCATTGAAAATTCAGAAAATAAATCTTCTTGGCCTACACTAGCATTTTTAAATAATAAATACAATGTGTTTTCCCCTTAAAATGACTAAATGCATTTCAAAGACAGTAGGCCTAGTTTGGCACTTCAGTAAACACTTACTGAAACTTGCCTGGGACATCACTCTCATGCCTTCTTCAAACTTTTCTCTGCGCTGATAGGTTGTGTTGCCACAGTGATGTGGAGTCTTAAACTATTCTAGCTTTGCAGAGCACTTCTTTCTGTTCAGCTAAATATCCCCATAGAATTGCACTGCGTTTATTATCGCCACCAGTTAAATCTCGGTTTGCTTCTGCTCGTTTAACTCTCCCGCGTGCATGCCGTAGTCGCGCGTGGTGCGGTACGGTCGCGCGCGCAAAGCCGCAGACACAGAGCAGCTGATCGAGAAACGCTTGGAGACACATGCTTTTTACCGCAAATCGCGGCCTTTCGTGCAGTTATGACCATGCACAACACACACATCGCGCTTGCTAGTACATTAATTGTGCAGCACAAAAAAAAAATTAAAATAAAAAATTAAATTAAATTAATTTTTTTTTGATTTTTTTTTTTTTGGGTCGGTCGGTTGGTAGTCAAGGCGGGAGGCTGGCGTTGCTAAGGCGGCCGCCTTAGCTATAAAGCGCTGGGGGAAACACTGGAGTTTAAGGAAAAGTCCTTAAATCAAATGCAGACATCTTTACTCTAACCAACCATGGAGTATCACTTATTTATACTTACCTAATGCAGTACCCAATTTCAATAATCCTTCCTATGGATATCTAAATCTGCAGTGATATTTGTGAACATTTTCATGCACCAGCAGTAGGTACAGGGATTAATTTCCTGGCTTTAAAGAAGCAAGGGGGCCAGGACAAAATCCAATGAACTTTTAAGCACTTTTAATGAAATCAAGTCTGATTCTTTCTATTTCTTAGGGCTTGGTCGACCCTTAGTCATTTAAGCACAACCACTGTCTTGATTTGTGTGATCTGTGGTTGTTCTGTGTCGAGAAGAAGAAAAGGGTCTGTGATTGCAAACCAAGCGGAAGTGTCGGTTGGAGCCAAAGATGTATATTTGTCGGTTTGACCGATTTTCAGATGGACAGCTGCTCACAGGATGGATATCAGATCTGGATATTTGACAAACTCATTATGGATCCATGATGAGTTTCACAGGCACTTCTCAGTCTCTCACGGGCTGTTTGACCGCTTGACTGCTCCGGATACTGTATGTGTAGTACTCGTGGAAAGATGTAGAGGACACTTATTTTTATAGGGTACTCCCTTTCAGTCATCACTCCCTGCAATTACAGAGCAATATAAGCATTAATTTGGAGCTGTATTCTATCTGCGTGATTAGAATTTCAAGTCCAGTTTACTCTCCTTGTAGCTCCTAATTTGGTCTTCACAAACTTCTGGGGGAAACATCAGGCCCTTAGCTGCTTTGTCTGTCTGCCATAGCTTAGTACCGGTAAGTTTTGAAAAGTTTTACTCTGAAAACACACGCCTGCTGTGTAAAATTATACTGATGAAAGAAGTGAATGTAAATCAAAACAGTGAAAGGGAACTGTAGAATGGGGTCTGTTCAGAACACACTTAGTAATATGATACATTATTAACTTGGAAAGATAGATTTTAACACTTTAATTTTAGTTGCAAAAGTATTTTGTTTATAGAGATATACAAACAACATAATTAAATGAGCATAGGTGAAAGTATTGCTTTGTTACTGTGGCCATAAATCTGAACTTTCAAAAACTAGAAAAGTATGCATATTTATGATGCAGGCGTAGATTTATTTTTATTCAAAACAGAGTCTCAGTCCCTGCCACTGTGAAAATAAGCCCTACATAAGTAGAAGTTGTGACGTGCAGTTGTTAAGTAGTGAATTGGAGATCTACCAGGTGACCACAAATGGATTTTAGAAGACCTAATGCACACAAACTATGTATTTTTACGTAAGTGGTATCATTATCTATTCTGTAGTTAGGACTGGATGGTTCAACTGCGAGGGTATGAGGTAACATCTAACCCCCACATTTTCGTTCCTCTGTTAATACACTGGTTAGTTTGTGGTCGTGCCATGATGATAGAACTTACGGTGCGTAGCTTGAGTACGACAGAAGACGTTTTAGATGTGTTTATTGATTTGGCAGCATTACTGAGCTACTGCATATTTATTTACATTCACTTATTGATATGTATTTGGAAATGTATGTGATCACTGTAATTTTATGTCCTGCATCTACCTCAATAAAATGCATGGGCCTTACCATGCCTTTCAGCTGTTAGTCTATTATATAATTATATAATTTCATTCTCTAGCAAGAGACTCTCTGCTGTCCTATAAACTGTAATTATGCAAATATCAGACTTTTAGTTTTAAATAGTTTTTGATAAAAGAAAATTCACAACATGATTTTATATAATTTATCAAAAAGATTACGTCTATTTTTGAAAACTTTAACTCCTGAACAGCTCAACTTAATTCCCTGAAAATGTACAGTATGCCATCAGAAATATCCATCAGCAAAGCGTCCACTGCAAAACACTTTTTCCTAAAGCCAAGCCATCTGAGAGTGGTCACCAAGTCAAACTGAGTTGAATGAGTGTATGTGAGAGACAGAGTATTCCTGCATGCTGGGTCAGAGCGGACCTCCTTCTCCTTCTTTTTCAACAGTCCCCTCCTACTTCCCCAAGATATAGGCAGCGCTTTAACTTAGACTTAGAGTCAATCACAGTGGGATCTTTAACTGTGCCTGCCATAGGGTTTTCCTCAGCCCACCACATACACACTCACAGCAGTCATCACTCACACACACTCACACACCCACACAACACACACACACACACACACACACACACACACACACACACACTCACACTCACACTCACACTAACACACACATACACAAACCCATGCACTCTTGCACCGGCAAACATATGGAGTACTACTGCTTCCTCCTGCTCTGGATCTGCAAGTTAGGTGAGTGAAAAGTCTTTAAGTCTGTGTAGTATTGTTTAAGTTTGTATGCAAATATCTGTGGATGATTCTTGTATTGCAATTCTGCTCGTGTTATGCTGATGTATGAATCTGACCTTGTTTCTGTCTTCATGTAGCTTTGCAGTATAATAAGGGCACTCTAATTGTTAGGTATACTTTGACCCGTTCCAATAGCAACTGGAAACTTTGAGACTGTAGTTTTCAAAGGTATATAAGCTATATTGTGTATGTATTTTTTTTTAACGTATTCTACCATTTAATTTACAACTGCAAAATCAAAATGTGAACTCTACACTTGAAGGAACAATAATATCTGAAAATCTTAAGTGAATGAATGGCTGCCTGTGTGAATGACATCATAACCTGACATTTTGACCCAGTATCATGGTAAGAGTCAGGAAGGCAGAGCCTAGTGGCTTTACTCAAATATGTGTTGTCCCCCACAGGTCCACAGAGGTCCTCTATGTCTTATTGGAAGCAGAAAAATTTGCTTCCAGCTCAGGAAGAATTGTTGGTGGTCAGCCAGAACTGTGGTCAATTATGAGTGAAATCACTTCAGCAGTAACACATCTAGAAAGGATGAAAGAAACTTGACAGCAAGTTAAATAAAGGCACCAGAAGCATAGATGTTTTTTTTATGTTTTCTTTTTCAAAGCCAGTCTGCACCCTTTTCAAAGCCAGTCTGCACCCTTTAAATACACTGTATAACCTTAAGCAACTGAGATCTGTATATGGCTTGGCTCTGAGCGCAGTATACAGTGAATGTAACCACGTTGTTTAAATGCACTGTGTGTTGGCCAAGGTTTCCATAAAATACTGTATGTGTTGTCACCATGGCTTTACACTAACATTATGTTTTTCCATTTACCTTTCAACAATGAAACATTATTCACACTTTTTCTGTTAGTCCTGAGATTAATAGTGAAAATGAAATTTGGAGGTCTACAAGACAAGATTTTCTAAAGAAGAAGGATTTCATTAATCTTCAATTGAGACATTTGGTAAATAATACAAAACTCAGGAGAGGAGGACAGGAAGTCTCCATTGTAAATATTTGGTTGGATTTTGGAATTTGTTGGAATCCAGTTTTGGATTGATGCCCCGTTGGGGAGAAACTGACCTTGTAGCTGGAGTCTGCGGAGAAAGACTAGATGCCTGCTGTAGTGGGAGATGTTTTGACAGGCAAGTAAGAAGGATATAGCATTTTCGTCTACTGTTTGGAATCTTCCAACTTTTGTCCAATAATTCCATCCAGAGAACTTTGAGTAAGACCATCTTATATAGACATAGATGACACATCTAAATGCGATGGAAACAGTTGATGCCATTAGGCTCTATAAACTACTATTTGACATTAAGAGACATGTAATTCAAACCTACATTTTTTTTCGGCCTGACAGTGCATCACCCTTCTTGCATACGTTCACCATATTTGAATTTTTTTAGGTACTAAGAATGTCCAACTATTAATAGAAGAAGATTTCCCACCATGAATTCCATATTGATGTAGTAGAAGGTGAAGAGTTAATTGAAAATTCTATTGACTTACTGACATACTTACAAAATGCCTCCAAAATACAAAATGCACATGTTCCAATAAGGGACAATTACAGTGTGCCAAATAATTGCTAGAATAAGTAAACCAAAAATATTACATGAAGTGTTCTTATATTAATGATTATGATTAATAATATTTCTTCTGAATGGGTGAAGTGCATTATGATATAGCATGGCCACTTCCAAAAGATGATTTTGGTTGACTTGTCTACTCTTTTGCAGTCAGTATAACCCAGGCCTTGATCTGTTTCATCAGGAGTAAACTGATATCACAGAAAAGATGTCTGTTTTATTGTCACCTATAATACTTCAATAATTACTTGAATCAATTGTAAATAAAGCTGCATTTGCAGTTTTTGGCCAACAGAGGCCATAGGATCTACAAAACAAGCTGACAGACTCAGTCCTTACTTACATAATATCACCTTGACTAACATGGTGAGGGATTAGGATTCCATGTAAAGAAATTATTCTGCCCCCAAATGTAAGTCCAATTTGTCTTATCTTTTATGAGTGCTTTGGTTTCCACAAACTCTTTAGCTGCTTAATGCTCCCCTGTCATCATCAGCCAGTGTCTACATTGGTCTGTAGAGGGCTTGTTTCTCTTGAACGTACATCTGTGTTGCTTTTGGGCATTTGCTCAAACAACTGATGCTTTTTGCTTTGGATGAAAAATGTTGTTTAGTATGTTGAATGGACACATTTGGAATTAAAGAAAAATATTAAATTCCATTGAGATTTTATTAAATCAATTTCATGTAATTATTCACTTTACAAGAACCAATTGTTCCGTGTTTGAAACACCTGCTGGGACATCCAGCAATATATATAAGTATTGTATGCACCTCTGGCAACACATTTGGGATGTTTGACACATCTTTGTTTTTCAGATAACTTGATTGATTACATTTGATCCAAAATTCTGACAATTTTAGTTTAGTAAGGATCCTAATCAAGAATTCCTTTGTTCCTTCATGCTGTGTGGACTGTCTTTTTGATCTTTCTGTGTCTGGATCCTATTTTCAAAGGGGTATCCTGTCTGTTGGCATTTACAAGGACTACATATGTTGGCAACAACAGGGTGTAGTTAATATTACAATGTCTCTTGATACTTTCTTATTGCTATTTCTAGTTTGAAGTACTGACAGATGGGTATAAAAATACCTGCTCATTAATGAAGAGTTTTGTTTAACAACCTTTTTTATATGCGGTTAAAGTGTTATTCTTACAGTTAGTTAATGATACACTGCTCTACCTCTGAGTTAATCCACGTTATGTTATTTCTTTGATAACTAATTAACACACTATCTACTGTTAATGGAGGTGCCTATAGGCGAATGTCGTGTGTGTGTGTGTGTGTGTGTGTGTGTGTGTGTTTGTGTGTGTGTGTGTGTGTGTGTGTGTAGCTGGAGGCACACATCCTGTATCACGCTGCCCTAGAGAAGTGGTTTGAATACTTTGAGGGTCTTTTGTTGCCTCTGAGGGTTAACAGCTTGTTAAGCAATGCCCAGTTGGCTGTTGTGTATTGGGAACATCTGGCATTAGAAACCCCACTACCTCCCAGAGTATTTTGGTTGGCGTGGGGAAATAGTGATATGAGGTGCCAAGATGTTTGAAAGTATATTATCAACTGTGAAGTAACTTTCCAGAGAAAACCACTGTATTGGAAACCCAGAGTGGATCAATGGAGACACAGTGCTTTTGTTGCGTATGAGATTTATTTAATGTGCATTCTCCTCATATTTGTTATAACACTACTGACCCCTAGATAACTAGTCCGATGCAATCACATACACGTAACATCATTTATTGTGAACTTAGATTGAAAAGCAGTAAAGAGATGGAAACATCATTATACCATGATATTGCACTGTATCAAGCAACTTATAAAATAACTGCATCATTCCTGTCTGATATTAGAATGGCTACAAGCCAGGAGTTTGCACAACACACCCGCACGGCTGCTCTACGTCAGTGGGTCTGTGGTGGAGCTCCTGCAGCTTGGTGTTAGTCCAAAAGCAGCAGTAGACTGATGTGGGTCGCACCGGCAGCCACCGGCCTGAGGTTTATTTATCTGGGCATTGAAGCAGGTACACAGGAAACCCAGCAAGACTTCGACCAAGTGTTAGAAGCTGCTGATATTACTGTGAATATTAAATTGTTCTGCGACATTAGTATGGCTTGAAATGGAAACTGGATCACCTCCATTCTCATGCTTTCACCCTGACACTTTCCCCTGACCCTCTATTAGCTTTTGCTCATTTCTTGGTCTGACTTCAGCCGACCTATGATTGCATCTTGGGAAGTTTATTTTCAATACTTGAAAGGCATCGTAGCATTAACTCAGCTAACAGAAGTGTTAATGTGTATGTGCTCCAGTTGAAAAATCATGGAGAGACATTTAAATGATACAGCCCACTGCCCTACATTTTTTTAAACAAGGTATGCTGTGCCACACTGTCAAGATTTACCAATATGGCTGCCCCCTCTTTCTTCTCTTCTCTCTCATTTCTTGCCTGTTGAGATCTCGCGGATGCAGGTTACAGTTGTTTACTGCACAGGTTTTTTTTCCCTGATTTTTGCGGGTTTGTGTGGACAATCAGGTTAACAAACTATGGATATTAGTATTTTATGGTCTTTTTAACACAGTGAGTGCCTCAGCTCAGCTGTATCTCACGGGTGTAAACGCGACCTGGAGCAGAAATTAAACCTAATTTAGGTGTGCCTGATCTTCAGGTGGAGCAGCTATTAATTAATTAATATATAGATAAGCTTAATAAATATTGTTGCTAAAGACAATTAATGTGTTGCGTGACTTGCGTCAGTAGGCCTACCTTCCTACTGTAGCAGTGCAGTGCATCATCATAAGTTCATTAGAGTTGATTTTATAAAAAAAAAAATCTTATTATATTTTTCCTGTGCCTAAGTGACCAATGAAATCCGGTCCGACCAATGACCTTTCTGGTTGAGTAACGTTTGGTCGACTAGTTACCAACTGATTCTTATTTATTTTGAATACACCTATCTGTTCCCAACAATCTATTTTCACCCCTTTTATGTTTCTAGATAAACAGAAATTTCAGGAGGATGTTTAGAGTTAGGATCAAACACATGCTGAACATGTGAACCATTCATACAACAGGATATGAGCAATGTGGAGATTGTGTCAATATTTACATGAAGAGTCTGTATGGCAGAGGTGGCCATTTCTTTTAATAGACATTTTCATTAAACGAAACAAGTGGTCTTTGGTTGTGCCAACCAAGGTGTGATAGACTCCCAGTCTCTTGATAGATGTGAAAAATTAATGACTTATTCACTCTGAGGCGATCATTCCACTCACATAATGCCCAGTGGTAAGATTGTGGTTGTGAGGGTTTTTGATGATGACTGGCAGACTGTCGTTTTCAGTCCCAGGTTTACAGGTACTTGCTAAGGAACAGTCAGAGTAGATATTTGGATTGCTATTTGTTTAGTCAATGTATTATCACTCATAAATACTCAGTCTCTAAGGAATACAGATACTCCAGATTTCTGGTGTAGCACCATTTCTTTTCCAAGGAAAACAGCTGCTCGGTGTGTAACCCGTCCTCCGTTTTTCAATGAGCAGACAACTGCAGACCCAAACAAACATAGTTTGTCTGCTGTGTAACAAAAAGCTGAGTAGCAGCTGTACCTCGTATTACTGCAGCACTGTATTTGACAACTAGGACACTTTTAAAGTTGACTGGAAGGTATCGTCTTATTTTGATCGCATATAAATACTGATAGGAGTTATCTCATTTGACATACTCATGCAGTAAAACATGGTTTAACCACAATGTAATAAAGTCATAATTCAACTCATTTCAAGTATTACTTAGCAAGAGAGAGGAACGAGTACTTGGATTACTTGTTCTGCAGTCATAACAACTGTCACCTAGAGCACTATATGCTTGATGTCTACGGTAGTAAACGTTCATCTTCATCAGTGTGGATTGCTATCCTACTGATAATGTTACCAAAGTTTATTGCATAAAAACTTGACAAATCTGTAAGATAACAAAAAACATGGCAATTATATGTGTTTTTGTATGTAGAATGGTGTCTGACCAATCGGCTTCATACATGTACAGAGATAAAGGGAAAAAGAAGAGACTGGAGGAAAATAACAGAACAATTAGATTTTGGGGAGTTCTGCCATCAGTCAAAGGTTGAGTTGAATGGAAGCATACAGGCACAGGCTAGTCTTTTGAATACTAGAAAAGAGCACCACATCAGAAACCAAAATATTTAAAGCTGTTCCAAAGGCCACGATCAAAGGCGGAATGAAAAGCTGGTCAACAAAGAAAGACTGAAGAAGCAATAATTGCTTAAATATGAGCCAACGTCATTTGTAGTGTTGTTCAGTGAAATCAATGTGTAACGAATGAAAAGAGGTCTAAGTTTAAACCTTACTTACTATCTCACCTCTGCACTAGGGCTGAACAATTTAGGGAAAACATGTAAAAGTGATTTTTCTGACTTATTGATTTGCGTTATAATTTTTAAGTCAAGCCACAGTTTGAAGGAGGAAAGAGAGATACATCCTTCCGCACTCGCCTTGGGCCATGTCTGTTAAGCGTGCATGACTGTCACACAAGGAGGACCACAGGACTTTGTGAAACCATTAACACGCAGGTTAAGACCCTGGATCAGAAACATTTGCCTATTTTATATCCAAATTGAAGCCTTTGCTATTGACTGACCGCGTTGTTTCAAATTATTTAAAAAATTTATCGTACAGCCCTACTTGGTACAGATGACCAATCACTGCATACTTATTCAATTTGGATTGTTGGCCTTGGAAAAAGTTACAGAAAGGTCAGACCACTCTTCCTCCCCCCTTTTGACAATCAACAGATTGCCAATGATTGACAGTCAATAAAAAATAAATTTTTCATGAGAACAAAACTTAGAATCAAAAAGTGGACTCATACAGTCTGTATCCAAAAGAAAATATTGAAAACAATGTAATTGTTTGTTTTTGTACACTTTCATCTATCAACATGTCTTAAAGTTTTTTTTATGGGACATGGAGTCCTCAGTTCAGTACAGTTCTCCAATTATGTAATTTAGGAGATTTTGGCTTTTTGGATTTATCTTGGCAAAGCTGATGAGTATCATTGTGATAAAAGTGGAAACAGATGATATCCACCATTAATAGGGTTATTGGTTAAAATGGCATTATGAGGTCAACCAACAGCAATTATCAAGAGACTGTAAATGTTCTCTGCGTAATGGTAAGCAATCGCACAAGTGTAAATCACTTGATTATATTTATACAATATATGTTTATGTATTATTTGGGGGGTTTAATTTGGATTTTAGATGTTTCACATTCCTTCACCGTGTTGTTTACAGATAACTTTATTTTTCCTTTGCACAGAAAAAAAAACAATTCAAATTTACATGACCACCACAGAGCCTCAAAGAAATGGAGTGAGCAGTGACTTGTCATTCAGTCATTTAGCGTGAGGGTGAGGAATCAAATAAGACCAACAGTGCATATACAAGAGACGCAGAGATGTAAGCAGTGGGGGTGTTTGTGGTGGTTAGAAGCAGAAGACTTTGTGCCCTCAGCTCAGCTGTTCAGCTCAAACTGTGAGAAAAATACATTTATTTTTAAGCAATAACTCCTACTCAACAAACCTCTATGACTCATTAGCCATAAAGTCTTCTTGACTTTCCCGTCCTTCTTTGTTGTCAATTGTTTGTCCCTGAAATGCAATAGTTTCTAATGTAAAAAAAAAGTATATTTCAATGAGCGCTAGTGTTAAGGTCAACATTATCCTTGATCTGACAGGAGCAACAACGAATGACAGACACAGTAAAGATTAGTCTGGCAAATGGTGAAAAAAAAAGATCAGCCGTAGATTAAGTAGAAGACAGATAAACGGAAAGAGATGGACCGAGATGAAGTGAGTGGTAGATAATTACACGTTTTCCCCTTCTAGTCTGCCAGAAGGAAAATCTCATCACTTTAACGTCCTCAGAGATGGTCCTCCTCTTTTGACGGACATTTAAAAGCCAAATGATGCTGTCACCCTTAATTAGCCATAAAAGACATGGTGACATGCAAACTCTGTAAAATACCTTCTCTGATAGGTATTTTAATTGAAAGCAGACTTGCACTGCTGTTTTCTACCACCTGGGAAGCTGTCTCAAGATGCGAGAGGCTTTAAAGTACCCAATCGGGAAAACAGATTTGCTTTGATCAGGTGGCATAGAAGGTTATACCTCTTAGTCTCTTAATACATGTCAGGTTACACAAAGGTTACACTTAAACTAAAATCATTGTGGTGTATTTTTGCCAATCTTAACATTGCAGCTGCATGATATTAGACACTTATATAGTGCATTTTTATTTTATTTTTTATAATTTCCTGATCATTTTCCATTCATTTCCAATACTCTGGAGCCTTCTAAGATCACATTTTCAGGCCTCTTATGTTGTATGCCAAATTGGTGTCTTTCTCAGATTTACTTAAGAAGTAAAACATCTGGGTCTGCAAATGTCTTGCGGAAGAAATCAAGTCAAATGAGACATACAGCTCAGCTACTATACAACATTCATTAAATTAGTATTTGTTACCTTTTGAGGGAAGTCTTTGTTTAGACTGCTGCAGGGGGACAAACAGACATAAGACATGGTGGGAACTGTTTAAACAATGAGTAAGGATCACTCTGCAGCTGTTTTTAGCACTTAACCCAGATACTAATGGTTTCATCAATGTTAATCTAAATGTTTCTTTCAGTACAGATGTCCATTAAACTGTCAAGAGACTACCATTTTGCACTTTAAAGTAGATGTTTAGACTGTATGATTAAAGTAAAGTTCTTGTTACTTAAGTCGTTATGGCAGAAAATCAAAGCTCTTATTAGCCAGTAATGATGAAACTGTCTCCTTTTTTTAAGGATGTCATCACTGCTTCAATATCGACACAAAGAATCACCGGATCATCAAAGGCCCTAAACAAGCTCAGTTTGGATACACCGTTCAGCAACATGTGGCTGCTGGAGGAGAAAAGTGGTAAGAGACACACGGTATATGATTTTCAATTCACATGGCTGCTATGTAAATTATTGTGGCTCGTTGATGTGTTGTGCCTGTATAAAGTGCTTTAGCGATTTATATGTCAAATTAGTTCTTTGTACAGGAGCCCTGCTATTATGTGACAGCACAGCAAGGTATAATATATCTTATAGACTTTTCAGCAAATGGAAAATCTGCTGTAATGACATTGTTATGGCTTCCGACATCAAAGACCACTGGAATTACAGTGTCAATTCCAGGTATTCCAGGTCCTGTAAAACATCTAGAATTAACATGGCTAAAATGGCTAAGATTAAGAAGCCAGTTAAATACAACTTTGAGTTACGAATGTAAAAGTGCTGACTGACCTTTTCCACCAGAAAGATAGTGATTTACCTTACCTCTCCTGTGGTGTCTATTAACCTCCTTCCAAAATTCATCTTCTCTAAACCTTCATGGTTTAGATAAATTGAAAATAAAAGTTTATAATGATCAGGGGCCGTATTCACAAAACATTTTATCTTAGCACTAAGGGTGTATTCACACATGCCATGTTTAGTTCGGTTGAAACGAACTCAGGTGCACTTCCGCCTTTGGTGCGCATCATTCAGGTAGGTGTGAATACAGCAATCGCACTCGGGGTCTGACCAAACAGGCGCTCCGAGACCCAGCTGTTGCAGTTCGTTTGTGGTGTGAATTTGGCCGGACTCGATCCAACCCAATTGCAGGAAGCACTGCGCCCTTTCTTTCTTTTCTTTTTTAATAAATCGCCATCAGCTTCACATTATGGGAAAGTGTTGTTGTCGCCATTGTTAGGAAGATTAGTTGTGGTTTGACCGGGAGCCCCGAGCGAAAATATTACATTTGATAATGACACGTACACATGCTGATATGTTCAGCGATCAGATGGAGAGGAGCGTCTCCCGTAGCCTACAGTGCCAACAGGTTCACGCTGCGCTTTGCATGAAGTGTGTGTTTTTATTTTTCTTCCCAACGGGACCGTCAATACTGTCCCTGTGTCAGTTTGGAGCTGAGCTGCGCCAAACTGACACTGACAAATCAGCTGAGTGTCGGCATGAGCCTATTCTTCTGGCGAACCGCTCGTCCAGCAGCAAAACTACAGTAAACATTATGTTTCACATCGTAGGCTACAAGCCACATAACATGGCATTGACATAGGGCTACATATTATAACCATATGAAACAACAATAATTTGATGTTTTTCTTCTGTATTTATAGGCTAGATGTAGGCCTTTTTTATTATTTTTTTCACCCCATATTATATAAATTATATATTTAGCAGTTCTTACTTTGTTCTCCCTGCTTCTCTCCACCCCAGAATGTCTGTCCAATGAATGAATGATCTCAGATCACGTGTGGTTTTGCTTCGTAATGCTGGTTCACTTGCAAAAGGGGCAATATGAAAGTGGACAACACCAACAAAAAAATATATATATTCTATTTGGTCTGGACCAAAGCAAGTGAACTAACGGACTTTCCATGTGTGAATACACCCTAAGGGCCCGTGTCCACCCGTGTTTCCAGCGTTAAACGCTGGCTGTGCGCTCGGGAGTGTGTCTACTGAGCGTTTTTTTCGACCGTTTTTTCAAGCGTTTTATGAGCTGGGAGAGAGAGTGCTGTGATCGGGGGAGAGAAAATGCTGATCGTCACCTGTCAGTCAGACCTATCAACACTGGTTTAACTCTTTAGGCTTGCTGTTTTCTATTTAAATCGTTACATTTTAATATGAGTAGTCTATGAAACAGAGAATACTCCTCTGTTTGGATGAGGAGTTATCGCGGCTCCTGCAAACACACACGGAGCAAGTTGTAGGCTGACGTGTGCGCATGAAACGATCCGTAGGAGATAAAAAATACAGCGAATCAAGTGTTCGCCTAATCTGCTCCCACAAACAGGCTCTCCTCCCTCTGTTCTGGTCATTTTAAGTCTCTATTTTCGTACAGTTTCGGGTAAACAGAGATGGAAAAAGCAGTTTCTCTTCCGTCTTCCTTGTTGCCAAGGCGAAGAGTCCCGACGATCTACTATCTGATTGGCCCTTTGAAAAAATCGGCGGTGACGTCCCCACCGCCTTTCTGAAAAGTTGAACTTTTTTCAACTGGAGAAACTCGAAGCGGCCGCACAAAAAGGCAAATTCCTATACCTATTCACAAAGCTGATAAGACCAACTTTTACTAAGGAATGGGAGGGACTCCTAAGATAAGACTAGAGGGCGGTGTTGACCCTGTTGCTATGGATGATGTCATGTTCATACCTTCTATGCCCACAGTGATTGGCTGAGAGGGAATGAGAGCTAAGAGTGAATTTATGATAGAAACACTGTGGGAGATATCCATATCGTGTCGCTGTATTAAAGTAAAGAGTTTTTATACACAATTAATGACAAGTGACACTGATTTAACATGAAACCAAGATACCGCAGGGTTTCCCACACATTCGTTCACAATTAACCTACAATAGCGCCACATAGGCCTATTCATTTAAAATTTTACAATGATTTGAATCGGAAAAAATATCCTCATTGAACAGCTGCACGCCATGCACTCTCACTGTATTTCTCTCAACGGCGGACTATGTAGCAATAGTCAGACAGCGACAAACCAGGAAATTCACAATTTAGAAACAACAGCCGGTGAAATCGTAAAGTGCATGCGGAAGGAAAAAGGCGAGAAGCACAACTATACAGTAGCGGACCTGTGGAATGGAGGAGATGGTGCGAAGTGCCACATATAGGCCTACTCTAGTAACAAATTAAACCCAAAGGTGACACCAACAGTACCTTTCAGTGCATCGTAAACACAAAGCAACTGCAGGAAAAGGAACTTAATAAATAATTGTTTATATAAATGTAATAAATATAAATGTGTCTATACTTTCTAAATATAGCTTTACTAAGATCATTAACCCCTTACAGCTATTAAGGTACCTTTTGTAAAGCTCACTAGCATTAAATCTCTCCAAAACACCATCAAAAGATAGTCTGTGATCTACTTTTTGTGACTTGGGAGTCCTCTCGAGGACTCCTAGCTTTTCATAGATTTAGGAGCTAGTTTTAGCGCTAAAATGCTTTGTGAATTACACTTATCTTAAAAAGTTAGGAGTCCTAAAATTAGGAGTGAAAAGCCCCTTATTTTTTAGAGTTACTCCTAAATCAGCATGTTAGGACCTACTCTTAGCCTTAAAATGTTTTGTGAATACGGCCCCAGATCTTTCCCTAACCATATGCACGGCTTCAGTTCATACAGACAAAACCGCTGTGTCAGGTAAAAAACAGCCTCCTCATTCATTTGAATTGGATCACTGCATTAACCCAGTAGGGGCTCCTACACACAGGGCTCTAGCAACAAAAACAAAAAAAGAAGCAGAACCTGGCTCAACGTTTTGGAGTATCACAATGCAGCCTCACTCAGAAAAGCACATTTCCCAATCAAACACATTAAAATTAACTTTCTGGTATTTCTGTAGCTTACTTTGTGACCGTTGGGATGTCACATAAAACCGTGCTCAGTTTTAAAAACAGTAAAATCCTTCCACATAATAATATAATTTGCTGTGCTGCTGGACTCAAATTTGACTTTTAAGATTGTATTTATTGTCTCACCAGACTATGTTCAATATCTAACTTTAAACTAAACTCAACTTGATGCAAGTCCAAGTCAAGTCCATTTTATTTACAGTATACAGTATAGCTCAAATTCGAAAAATGACAACATGCGACAGGTGGGGCTTTATAATGTGTACGTCATATGACATCCTCTGTCCTCGGACCAATGTAGGTATTAAACACACATTCCCTTCATGTATAAAGTGGCTTACATCAGTGTCACTTCATCACTAAGTTTCAAGCCTATAAATAATCATTGTTTGTTGTAGTTAATCTGATCATGGTTGCAACATGTGGTTTAGGCCCATAAATGGTTTATTGTTCCTTTTTTCCCTTAAAGAAAAGCCCAATGGCATAATTTTAAATTTACGTCAAGTGCTGCCCTGGAAACATAACGGCACTTATGTATATGCTCATTGTTTTTGCTGTTTCTCTTGGGTAGTTATTCATCCTCCATAACCCTGAGGCTGCCTGTGATATGAGGCCCATAGTGTTGTATGTGTAAAGAGAGATTGTATTATATTAATATAAAGAAGCTTTAGAATACTGCACTTGACAATTAAATCAATATATTCTGCTGGCCAAAGGGGTTTTTCATATGTGTTACTATCCTGCATGTTGTACTTTTCGCATTCAAATAGGGTTACAATTTGAATCGGGTTTGAATCATGCTAAGGATTAGGCTTTTGATGGGTACAGAATTTTGTCTATTATAAAAGGAAAAATCCCATAAAATGATAAGTACCAAAAATGGTAAGTGATCATTCTAACAATGTGTGTGAAGCCAAAGCCTGATTTAGCCTATACCTTTTATAAAGGCTTTAGAGTATTGAAATCACATCAGTGAGCTTACTTACTTAGTTTACTAGAGATTGAGTAGCACAAAAATATATTCCCTTATGGTTAAGGTGATGAAGGGAATGCGGCGAATGTGTCCACATTCCTACTGTACTGGAAGGTTTAGTGACCAAGACAAAAGTCCAATTCTTCCTTTGCCATGGGACACACAAGTCAGCGACACTGTCAATTACACAGTAAAATCCAACCTCTTTACCATTTAGAGCAAATCAGCAAATCATGTCTGAAAAGGTCTGATGAGGCTTATTTGTGTGGAATAAAGGTCCCCAGAGACACTTCCTTGACTGTGGTAAATATCTGAGAACGAATGAAACACAGATTGTGCACACGGCGTCCAGCCAAATAGTGCTAGGGATATGGATTTTGACATTTTCATTGGGTGTTCATCATCTTGTGTGAAATACCCTGTATAAGGGATAAACTATTCTATAGTGTGAAAAAGCACTGATGTTGTTGAAAGTCTTCTAATTGATGGAAAAATAAATATTTATTTAAATATCTCCTTAGGGGAGAACGGGGTAATCTGAGCCACTTTTTACATTTGCTCCCCTCTAAGAAAGCTAAAATGATTTATCACTAAAATTTACACATTTCCCATTAATTCAGGATGTTTCCTAGAAATGGGCATTAGCAGAATTTTTTTAAGACAAAGGGCAGTGAAAATATGATTGTTTTAAAAAAAGTTGTCATGTGGCTCACTTTACCCCAGCTGTGGGGTAAACTGATCCACTTACTTTTTCCACTCTGAAACTACCATAACACATATTGTAACAGTAAGAATCCTGAAAGCTAGCCACACATTCCAGAACTAATGTCGGACTAGTAAAATAATGATGGGGTTTGGTCAATTAAGCAAAGCAAATTTTCTAAACACTTGAAAGTAACTCTGAACAAAATCAAATACAACATATTATAATTCAAAAGGTTTTAATAAGATTCAAATGAAAGATAGAACCAGTTAGATTAGAACACAGTCTGGGGGTCAGAACACAGGACCCTTAGAGCCAGCTAGTGTCTGGGGGTCAAAGCATAGGAAAATCAGAACCAGCGAGAACAGCCTGGGACTCAGAACACAGGAGAAGACCCAACTGGATTATAACATCAGCCTGTCATACTCTACAACTAGGCCTACTCTACATTCCAGCCCTGAAGGTTACAGGGAAGATGAGAAGGTTTCCGTGTGGTTGCCCCAGGTCGTCTTCCTGGTGTATTTCCTTGGCATGATGGCTTTTCTACAATGTGTATGACATTAAAATAAAACATATGTCATGTAATATTACATTAAAATATGTTTAAAGAGGACCTATTATACTACTTTTCTGGTCTTAATTTCTTGTTTTACACTGCTATAGAGCAACCTGACACGAATCACATCACAAAAAACTATGTAGATTTTCGGGAAGCTCTTTCTCTTATTTTGGCGATCCAGCACGTCCTGTCAACACTTGAGTGTGTGTGCTTCGGCAATCTCCACTGCCTCCGCCTGTGCTTCGGCAATCTCCGCTCCCCTCCCCCCTCCTGCAAACCCCACTCCGTTGTGATTGGTTATCTTCCTTCCGGAACACTTTCAGTGGCGGGAAGCGCGAGCATGGACCTATAAGGGCGCGAGGCAGACGCGAACAGGGAAGTGACAGCATTACTATACATGGAAACATCCGCGTGGTGACGACACGAAGTTACATGCGACGTCATGAAGTTACAAAGGGCAGACCGCTTTGAACACGTGACTTCTCGACTGGCTAGAATAGTGTTTAGTGCTCTGCACAGACACCCCAGACGGTCAGCAGGGAATACGTTGAAATGCATGTAAGTCATTATTTGATAATTTAGTATGGTTAAGCATGACTATGAATCATCATAACAACGTTTATAGGTCATAAAAGTCAAAAAGCATCATAGGTCCTCTTTAAACGTAACTTGTGCCTCATGGTGGGGGAAAGTGAGACAGTGGCTCACTTTCCCCCACAGCATTTGGCTCACTTTCCCCCACCACCACAATTTCTCTTATAATTTCAGGCTAATCTTCAGTTATCAGCATCACATGGTTTCATATGTTGGTAGTTCATCAACACGTATGATAGAAGTTTTTCTACGTGAATACATTTGCTTTGGCACAACAGTTGATTAAGTTGACAGCAAGAAAATTTACTTTTACATGCAAAATACCTATTTTGGTGAAAAAAACATGCTTACCACAGCACCATGAGGTCCTCTCTTTCAGGGACATGGGGAAATGAGAGGGGCTTGAAAACATATATCTCACATAACCACAAATGTTTACCGTTGCCTAGATACAGGGGGTGGCTCACATTACCCGATGCCTCAGATTCCCCCGTTCTCCCTTATATATATTATCAATGTTATTTTTTCAGTATTGTGGCTGTTCATACTGTCTGAACCTACTGTGACCCACAGTGATAATGACTCTCTCACTTGCTTCACACATTGGTTATGAATGTTTCCCCACCAAACAACTTGGTCATCCAGTTGAGTTTAGATTTAAAAGGAGTGTTTAGTCAGAGCAACTGTGTGCGTGGGTGTGGGTATGTGAAAAGACATCTGCATGCAAAAACTCAAGCAAGATTGTTTGTATATTTGTGTGGACAAAGCATAGTCTGACAATTTTCAGCTGGAATAAGGAATGTCTGAAGATCTGAGATGTAAAAACATTATTATAGTGTGAAAGAATCATTCAAATTAAAATAATAATAATAACAACAACAACAACAACAACAACAACAACAACAACAATAATAATGTTTTCTATTTCAACAGGGCTTTGTCTGTTTCATTCACATCCATTCATGTTAACCAGAGACATTGCTGCTTAGAGTATAGTTTTACTTATCACCAGTGGTAGCATTGGCTAAATGATTATTCACCCTCTATAAGTTTTCAAGGAAGTATTCATATTCATGAGTATGTGGCATCAATACTATTCCATTGGTATAACATAAAAATGTAGCATCATGAGTAAGTATTTTCTAATTATAATGACATACTTTTACTTAAAGTAGCTACAAGTAATATTAAGTTTCAGTTGATTCTTGCTTACGACATCAGCACCTAAGCACATGCTGGTGGCAGGTGCAGTTGTTGAGAGAGAGAAAGAGAGAGAGAGAGAGAGACTAAAGTGTGCACTGTAATGAGGTCATGTATATACTATTTATATGTGAATATGTAAAATTAATAATGGTAATATGACAATGGTGAAGCAGATTCAAATTAAATAGTGTACTGCTTTTCGGGTCTGCCTGGTGTAAATTGTCTTGTAAATTTCCCTGAAAAATTGGACCCCGAACCTAACCCGTCATTTGGATCATCAGGTGAAAAATTGGACTGTTTCATGAACATTTAAAAGTTCAGTGTAGGAGGTTTAAGTAAAAGAGCATTTTAAAATTGTGGAATTTCTATATCTGAATACTTCTTCCATCACAGCTTATATTATTATTTATGCTGCCCCTGGGCATTTATTCCTTTTAACTTTCTAACCTCCACTTTCCCCTCAAGTGGTTTAACCTCAACTGAGCTTTCAAGATAATTTCAATTGTTACAATTATTGATGTTGCCTGTGAGCATATGGACTAGACTGCAGCACTGTCAACTTTTCCAGAGTTGACTGATTGCTCAAAACCCTCAGCTCTGTGTTTGGATAGGAACAGAACCACAGCTGGAAAGTGATTGTAAAAAAAAGCTTTTTATGACCTGAACCTGAAGTAAAACAGACATGCAGCTAAATTCAAAAGGCTTTCTCTCAGGATCAAACCAGGAAAGTAATGTTTTCTGATTCCAGCATGCTTGGAAAAGTTTTTACAAGAGCTTTCATGTATCTGAGATATTAGAACTGTTTAAACAAGGACTAATGTGGAAAATTCACTCTTAAAGCGTGCAGTGAAAATTAAAGTATTTTGCTAATAAAACTTTAGTGAGCAGGTTTTGACCTCAGAGACATCAAGAAGTTGACATCTTTGTAAGGTCTGTTGACAGTTTCTGTCCATGACTGCTGATGGAGCTACCAAGTTGAGTAAAGGTTACTGTGTCAGGAATGTGTCATTTCCTCGTGTGTCTTCTGTGCGTGTTATGGTGCACTAAACACTCTGCCAGAGCAGACAGTCTTTGGGGAGTTGAGACGAGGCCTCATCACCTCGGATTGGCAAAAAACTTGGGTTTTTTAACCTGATACATGATACACTGACTTGTTGACTTGAGTCATACACCACAGAAGTCTCCCACTTTCTATTTCCACTGTTTATTTTTCTGCTGTTGGACCAGGTCTGCTCAATGGAGACCTGACCTTTACTCCTTAGCTCACTTACGAGTTGTACACCGCGAAGAACTACAGGGAGTCTGTGAAGTCTTTCAGCACTGGCCCTAAGTAATGTTCCCTTTATTTAGGTTTTTGTAAAGCTGCAAAGAAAGGTGTTTTTAGACCCTGTGAGCTAGTAGAAAAACCCAAGCTATTGGGTCAGTAACCTTATATCAAGCACAAAAGTGCTTTTAACTAAACACTAATGCCAGCATGCTTACATGCTCACGATGAAAACATGTACATTCTTTTTTAGGTTAATGTTCAGTTTTTAGTATGCTGACATTGACAATTAAACACAAAGTGCTACAGATTGATTTAATTTTTGATTTAATTTTATTCCAGACACAGAGAAAAATGGTCCATAATACAATAATACATAATACAAACAGTAAAAAGACAAACAACAATAAAAAAGACTAAAAAAGACTCCAGCTGTCAGTTCCACACTACACAAAGAGTGTTCAGATATTAGCATATAGGCTAAAGCGCCAATGGTTCCATAATGTGGAAGTGAACCTAACCGCACTCATTGTAGGGTTCACTAGAGTTGTGATTATGCCATTACATGACTCCGATAGTCTACACATACATCTGTACATAAGATTCCTGAGCACAGCAGGACAGGTGGGCACATTAACACTGACAAACATTTGGCTTGCACTGCTCCAACGTGGCATATGAAGCAGCAGCCTCATGCCATCATTATATGCTACATTGAGTTTCTGCATACTGCTTTTCTTTTAGCGTCGCCACAAGTGGGCAGTATACATTGGGGTGCAAAAAGCTTTAAAAAGAGTGGTCTTCACAGACAATGAACACATACTAAACTTGCGCTTCAACATATTAGCTTGTGCATACATCATACAGTACTGTCTGCGGATGTCCCTGTCGTCAGACAGGTCAGCAGTTATAAAGTGCCCTAAGTATTTGACCTCCTCACATACTTTAAGGACAGCACCGGACAGAAGAAAATCAGGAACCAACAGTTTATTGTCCTCCCTGCTTTTAGCGATCATGATATTGCTCTTTTTGGAGTTGTACTTAATATCAAAGTCTGCACCATATTGGGAGCAGACCCTTAGCAGCTGTTGGAGGCCAGCACTGTATGGACAAAGAATCACCAGATCATCTGCGTACATCAGGTGGTTGATAATGGTGTTCCCGATCATACAGCCTGTTCCACAGTTATTTAGCAGCTTTGAAAGATCATCCAAATAAATATTAAAAAGAAAGGGAGATAAAATGCTTCCCTGCCTAACTCCGTTACTTACATTGAATGGGGCAGACATAGAGTTACCCCATTTCACATACATAGACTGATGAGCATACCAAAAAGCCAAGATTCTAACTAAATATTTGGGAACCCCTCGGTTGTACAGTTTGAGGAATAGCTTCTCATGATTCACACGATCAAAGGCTTTTGAAGCATCAATAAAACACATAAAAATTGTGGAATTTTGCCTGTTATACACATCAAGTACCTCATTTATGGCAAAAATACACATATCTGTGCCATGTTTAGGTTTAAAGCCGAACTGGTTGTCAGAGGTCAATAGAAAATGCTCCAACCTATTCAGTATAATCCTCTCCAAGACCTTGGATAAAACACTGGCCAGAGCTATAGGCCGGTAGTTATCCGAGCTGTTAATTTTTCCAGCTTTGTCTTTAATGATGGGCACTAATGTGACAGATAAAATAGAATCAGGTAGAATACCATGGGTTAAGAACCCAGTGAAACAAATAGCAATTAGGGGCATAGTTTTCTACTTGCATGTTTTAAGTGCTCCGCAGATATCTTATCCATACCACAAGCCTTATTATCTTTTAGCATCATAATAGCATCATATATCTCTTGAGGGTAAACCATCACGTCTTCATTGCTATCAATGTTACTCGCTGTGAAAGAGTTACTTTTAACACAGTTGAGGAGATCATAAAAATGTTTCTGCCACAACTGAGTAATTTTCTCTGAGCCGCTGACACCATCAATTTGTTGGTAACGATGTTTTACAATTATTAATTCTTTTGATTTCTTTCCAGAAATCAACAGGACTATTGTATTGCAGTTTCTTTGCAAGAGAGTCAGACCTCATTGTATTTTCATTCCTCTTAATGAAACGTAGTGCATATTTAAATTTTGCATTTGCATGCTTCTTATATTCAAATAAGGGACCATGTTTATGTCTGCTACAGAGTTTGTGCGAATGTTGTTAGTTTTGCATGACGTTGTATATTGTTGTAGACAAATTGAAACTTTGATCAAATGAGGTCTAGTGGTTTTAATTCATCTCCGGCATCTGAATCCCAAAGCCATAAGGGCATCCTGTAGATGCATGTAATATATTTTACTGGAAAAGTTTCAAATTGTAACCTGCTAGAAGAAAAGTCAATGGATCCCCATAGTCAGCAGGATTCTTCATTTGGGGACTATGAATGTATGTTCATATTAAATCAAATACAAAAGACCAACATGCTTTAGGGGACTATTAATTAAAGCAATTAGCATGTAATTATCTGGTCACTGCTTTAAGTGAAGAAGACACACTAAATGTCTCCATATAACCATTATATGATCATTACAAATCTTGAGTTATGAGAAAGAATCAACAAAGGAACACATACAGCTTCTGTTAATGTGGACAACTGGAATGTGATGAGCAAGCGTGACACTGGAGTTGCACACTTTTGGGGTAGGGATGTGGTTTCACAGCGTATACATCTCTTCCATCCAAAAACGAAAAACATTACCACATTAATGACAGCCTGAGCTTGGGGATGGCGCTTCCTCAAACCCCAAAATCCTGTATCCTCTGGTAACCATGGTAGAAAATGTCCATGCATTCATTTTAGGTCAAGTTATTTATTTCAGTGTCATTACCATTCCTGCGATGATGATGCACCAAGGCTAGTAGTCGACCCTAATGAGCTCTGGAAAATTATTGTTTGAACAGCTTCTGGTGAAATTCAGGAGTTCCCATGGCAGGCATCCAAGTCAAAAGGCAACAATGGTACCTTTTCATCAAGGTAGCTGTATCCTGTCCTGAACTTGTGCTGCAGTGCCTCCTCTTGCCAAGGCATAGCAATAACTTAAAACATAATCCTGGTATTAGTAGCTATGAAAATATGAGCAGTGTTGGAGCCACTGTGGGGAAAATGACTTCCAGAGTCTGTGAGACTTTAAAAGTTGGCTTAAAGAGCAATAACACTGAAGCTTCCATAGAAGTATCTATTTGATGTGAAGTGAAGGCCTGTTGGAGCAACATTTCCCCTTGTTTTCTGTTGCTGCTGTAAAATGTCAAATTTTAAGTAGTGCTAATTGTCTGTGTATGTGTCCTGAATAAATACTTTACATGCACAGCTGACCTAAGAGAAAATAAATAAAAAACATGTCATGCCATATGTACATATATACAAAAAACATACTCAAGACAGATTCTGACCTGTTCTTGACCTTGGAAAGAGTACTCTTGAACAATCAGTCTCTCCACAAGTAGACCTATGTCCTGCAGCTTAATTGTATCACATGAGCTTCTTCAGCAGGGGTATGTCCAGTTTTCATGGAATTGTTGATCCATTTTTTCAATCAGTACCAGTAGCGGTGACAGGACATTTTGACATGGGGTGGCCAATTATGTTAATTAGATCCATTTCCAGTCCAGGATGCTCACTGTGGCATGAATGGGTGCGTGTCGTGTGTACACTCATGCTGTTTTCAAGACCTATGCTGACTAAAGATCAGTTCTAGTGCCCTACCATTTCTGTAGTAGTTGGAAATTGCAAACTAATCCTTTATCAGTGGATTAGCTGTCATCATTGATTTATCCGTGTTTGTGTTGATGAACCAGGCAAACTATCAGAAAAAAAAGAAAGAAAAAAAAAACTACCTATCATATCAGAACTACCGAAAGGTGTCCCTAGGATTGAAATCATGCATCATGTTATGTCACGCTAGACTTGCTTGCTCTGAGTAAATGCCTTTCCTACTATTTAATATTGTTGTGGGTTGTTTTTATCTTTTTTTTTGTGAAAGATTTGGAGCTTTTTTTTAAATCTGGTGAACACAAGCCTGACTTAACTGTCCTTAATTTAGAGATCATTGTTTTTCTAGATGTAAGACTTTGACCTAGAAGCACTTACAGGAGGTTGGCCATGGTCTGCTTTTACTATTAAGTGGTGTCAAGTGTCCCTCCTGGGGCACTATTGAACTGGGAGTAGCTCCTTTGCCCACTGATTTCCCTGTGATTTTTACTTGAACCGCACAGTTGGTTAAATTCCTAGTTGCCATACGTTATCCATGGATTTGATATTCTTAGTGAGCAGTAAAGTATCAGTTAAAAAGTGCCAAAAATACAATAAAATGTATCACAATTCTTCTCTTTTTCCACAACTCGATTCTCCATGCCATCTAATGCCAAAAGTGTGTTTCACTCTAAGGTTGTTGATCCTTCAGCACTGTGTTCTTTTCTATGTATTTATTCAGTCACTGAATGCTGGTTCCCATCAGTATGGTCATATAATTTGATAAGAAACTGTAAATGAATGAAAACACACTTTGAATGGCTGCATGTATGTGGTGCTTTCATTCAAAGTGTTTTACAATTTTCCATTCATTAACACACTGATGGCAGCAGGTGACCATGCTGATCACCATGATCCGTATTGGATTTAGTGTCATGCCCAGGGACACTTGGGATTGAACGTCCAACCCTGTGATTAGCTTAACAACCAGCTCTACCTCCTGAGCCACAGACGCCCCGGCATGAGAAGGCTATGAACGCAAATTAAGTTGTCATATGCTGTAATAGGGCTGTCCCGAATACCATTTCTTGGGCTTCAAAGCTTCAGTAAATAACCCACGATTAATCAAAGCTCCTTTTTTTAAATATAGTATCCTCTCTTTCTTTCTCTGCATTTTATTGAACACTTTTGATGTAACTCTCAATTACAGAGTATATTTATGTCTTATTTATGTCGATAAAGATTAAACAATACAGCAGTGGATAATATAATGCAGTGTTCTTTATTTTTTTTTCAATGCTGGTGTAATGGGTTGTACTGTTTGTGCTGCGTATGAATCAGCATGGAGATATGGGGCTGAGAGCGTCTTGCTGTCATGTGATTCATGAAGGTATGCCAAAACCTGAGGTAATTGGATAAGAAACTTGTATCTCAAGTACAATGCTGAGATGTAGAAATTGTGAGCTATGTAATTTAAAGTGAGAACGTGATAAACATAAACACATCACAAGATATAGTATGAAACCCCAAAGGACTTTCATGGATATAGTCAATAATAAACAGAGCAGCTTTTAATCGCTTTTTGTTTTACTAGAAGAAAGCAAACAAAGAGTTCTTATCTCTGACATTCATTCGAATTATAGCTCCCTTTGTAGCCTGTATGCACTCCATCAGTCCCGAAGTGAACATGTCAGGCAGCTTAATATTCTCCACCACATCAAGAACCTAAATCTAAAACCTTTTAATGACATTTATAAGACCACACTCAGTAAATCCACTGTTAAGTCAAGTGCACGACTGGCTGCTCACAAACACTATGTCATATGAACAGGCCGTCCAACACACAAAATTGCATGGTCTTTCAGGAAACTTAAATCCTATGACAAGTACATCTGATTTTATTTTATTATAGGCACAGCCTCATGAAATTAAGTAATTATTGCACTCAGAGTTCCCAAAAAGAGCATTTTCTGTGAGTTCCCAAAAAGAGAATTTTCTTTTAGTCAAAAATGTATTTCCATTACATAAAGTTGTCCCAGACCAGAAAATCAAACTTTAGGGCTGATTGTGCTTTCTTTCAGTTGCGCCTTTCAGATCTTTGGGTGTTGAAAGAATGCTTTCAATTCAATTCAGTTAAATTGATGACGATCTCATAAACAAAACTAACAAAATTCCCATTAATTTAAACTGTACGTTATGTTAAGTACTTATTTGCAAATTCTACCATGCTAACATGTTACACTTAAGGTGAATATGGTAGGCTAAACAGTAACACTACAAAACTTCCACATGTTAGCATTGTCCTTGTGAGGATGTTACCATTGTGCTACCAATGCTAGCTGTTTTCCATTTAACTTAACAAATGCTATGCCTGTGTACAATATCAAAGAGCCAATAGCTTAGCTGTACAAGCCTTGTTGTTACCCACGAACATGAGGCTTTCTTTTACATTGACCAAGTATTTTTTTAAATGCATATGCCCAGTAGCTACTGTGTATTAATAAGGGCATTGTGTTGAGTGTGTGTTTGCCTCAACATTTACAAATGCAAAATAATTGTTCATGTAAATGTTCTATGGGGATACTGTTGTATCCTGAGGATATTACTCACATGAGATAACTGGTGGTACCTGCCAGCTACGGGGTGTGACTGAGTAGAACTGTTTTTGAATGTGGGGGCTAGTGCTGCTGGACATAATTAAACATGCTTAGTTAACCGCCCTGGATAAATAAAGGTTTAAATTCTTCTAGGTCACCCCAGGTGTCTTGTGTGGGTCACTGATTTTAACAGTCCCATTCATATTCCCTCAGAGAATTCTGAGTCTTGAATGTCAAAAGTTGTTGCCTATCATGCTCTACCTTCACTAGCAAACTGTTTACAGAAAATATAACAACTGAGACCTTGTGTAAAACTTTTGTAAAGTGTTTTACTTATAAATGTGGTAAGTGATTCTGACCTTTTGATTTGGGGATTTTGCAGGTTATTAGTGGGTGCCCCGTATGAAATGAATGGCCCTTACCAGACGGGGGATGTTTATAAATGTGCACTTAGCAAACGAACCAATGGCAATGGTTGCTCCAAGCTCAACTTAGGTATGGTATCACAAAACACTACTGAACATTTACTATATAATTGCAAGACACAATACATACAATCATGTAATGAATGAACATCTGGACAATGTGTTTGCATGTATTGTATAGGTATTTATATGTCTGCTTGCTTTTCTGCATGTGTCTCAGCAAACATCATGGTGGCATGTGTGAGACAGAAGTGTGGGTACCATACCAATCATTCCACACTTTACTGTTTTTTTAAAACCGTTTATGTACATTTCCACACTTGTGTTGTACCGCACATCACCACATTCTTCATCATACGGGTTGCACATGTGTTGTGCTGGTTAGGTAGACACTTGAAGTTTTGTCAATTGAATGTTTAGGTCCAAGGATGTAGACGCTGCTTTGGCTGCCCAGACAGCAATAACAAACCAAAGACCCAGATGGTGGAACTTTGGTCTCTGAAGGATAGTGCATGTATTTATGTATACATGAGTCTGTGCATCTAAGATCCTCTCAGTGATATTCCTTTTCCCTCAAGGAAGGATATCTCTGACCAACGTATCAGAGCGAAAGGACAAGATGAGGCTGGGAATGACCCTAACATCAAACCCTAAAGACAACAGTTTTGTGGTGAGAACCAGTTTTACACTCACTGGGTGTATCTCCTTCCGATTTAACATGACAGATAGCAATGGTAATAAAAAAATAGCAATTGAAAGGAAAAATAAAACAATCCAACAAAATTGTATTCTGATCAAATGGTTCTCATACTGCAGCTCTCCTTATGGAAGTTATCTTAGGCCATGAATCCAACTTTTTGTATTATGCTGAGGTTGACAATGTTGCTTGTTTTAATGCCTTCTTTTTATGTTTTAGGCCTGTGGGCCACTATGGTCATATGAGTGTGGCAGCTCCTATTACAGCACCGGCATATGCTCCAGAGTCAATGCAAGCTTCAAGTTCTCCAGAACAATTGCGCCTGCCTTTCAGAGTAAGCCTTAAAGTATATTTTACTGTTTGCCAACATGCATGGACAGTCACAGCAGGGGATTATTACCTCATTTATGAACATCGTTTTTTTCCCATGTGGGCTCTTGTGGTTAAGTCTCATATTTATATGTTTTTTCAGGATGTGAGACCTATATGGACATTGTGATTGTTCTGGATGGCTCAAACTCCATCTACCCTTGGTACGAAGTGCAGGCTTTTCTCATCAACATTCTTCAGAAGTTCTACATTGGACCAGGTCAAATACAGGTGTGTAAGAAAGATACAAATTAAATAAGATATATTGGTTTTGCAACATTTTAAATACTAGGCTTTAGTAATAAAACTATTTTCTTTACTTTGGAAAATCCTATTTCAGGTTTATTGTGTCTGTTCATTTAATGCTGGGCTTACACTACACGACTTTTCACGCGATTTGACAGTCGCAGACAATCTTCCAATGTCAGACTGAAATCACGGGAGTCCTGCTGGAGTTGTGGCGCGCGCACGTAATCTCAGTCGTTTGGTGTATGGTGGTCTTCTGACCCGATTTCAGCCAGTCTTATTCCCGTCTTGACGTTCCGACATTATCAAACATGTTTGATATTATCGCTAGTCTTAGGGGGTTGGCTCAAGCGAAATGACGTAAACACTGTCACACTCTCGCATGCACCAAGAACGACACAGGAGGAGCGGCATTAGTCGCGACCTGTGTCTGCCTGGTGAGGCACTTATTTCGGATACTTTTTCATAGAAGCCTTGGTGGAGAACCAAGCTGACAGCCACGCAACCTGAACACTCTACCGTCAAATACAGGGTTAGGAGTTAAAGTTATTGGGGTATGAGATAAGCAAATAAAGCTGGTCAAATAACTAAAGGAAGTCCCCCGCTCGGAATATTGAATTAACTTGTTTTTAATTAAATAATCACAATCGCGTTTGCTGAAATTATATTAATCTCAAAAGGAATCTAGTTGTTGTCTTGCAATATGAGACCCCCTGTCTTTTCAAAATCTCACTCTGTGACTGAAAACTAATGACTTGTTGTCTTCAGGTGTGAGTTGATTGTCTTTAGATGTAAGACGGTTTCAGTCTTCAGTCTTTTCAAAGTCTTTTAAAAGTCCTCTAGTGTAAGCCCAGCATAAGTTTGTTTTTGGCAGACTATTATGCCAGTAAAACTTTATTGACTGGAGTTAACCACAAGAAGGCAGACCTCGCTCTTACTGAGTGTGATAGATCACTATCAACTATCATTGTGTTTCTTTGGACAGGTTGGAGTCGTTCAGTATGGTGAGAAGGTGGTGCATGAATTCAAACTCAGCGACTACAAATCTGTCGAGGAGGTGGTGAAAAGAGCGCGCAGTATCGACCAAAGAGGTGGAGAGGAGACCAACACAGCTCTTGGCATCAACATAGCACGGTACAGTATTTCCATTTGTGCTAATGGGCAGCACCACCTTACTGCTCTTCAATTCTGTTATTTATTTTACTAAACATAACAAACATGCTCTCACAGCTCACAAGCTTTCAAACAAGGAGGTAGGCGCGGTGCCAAGAAGGTGATGATAGTCATAACTGACGGAGAGTCACATGACAGCCCGGATCTCCAGCAAGCCATCGAGGAGAGTGAAAAGGATGGCATCACCCGTTATGCTATAGCTGTGAGTCTGAATTCTTATACATTTTCACAGCAGCATAAAACAACCTGACTGAGGTGATCTCATTGAATTCAGTTATCATACGTCTAAAGCGTAATACAATGCTTAACTGGACATGGACATCTAAGCATAAACAATTAATTTATATGGTTGAAAACCAACTGGAATTGGTGAAAATCATTGTTGATCTCATCTTCTCAGGTCCTCGGCTACTACAATCGTAGAGGAATCAACCCTGAGGCCTTCCTCAATGAAATCAAGTACATCGCCAGTGACCCAGATGACAAACACTTCTTCAATGTGACAGATGAATCAGCGCTGAAGGATATTGTGGATGCACTTGGAGAACGCATCTTCAGTTTGGAAGGTTTGGCAAAGAATTCATTACAGTACATTAATTTACCTTTGTCCAAAGCATTTAATAAAAAGTGCATTTTAAAACTGCAGTTACATCTCCTTAACTATTAAAACACCTAACCTAGGTGTGTTTGGTGCGACAGTGCACAGTTCTTTGGAGAAATCAGCATAGACACCGCTTGGTAATCCACTGCAAACATTTGATTTCAAAATTTCTAACTACGTTTTGGTGACTTTCATATTTTGTCTGAAACTACAGTAAGGATATGGTGGTTTTGTGTGGAATGATTAACTTTCATACATGCCAATAACCACTTAATTAAAGGAGTAAAGAAACACACTTTACAACCATTCTAATAATATATTTGGGATTATAAAGGTGTTAATCAAGTCAAAATGCCAAACATGGCCGATTCAAGCTCCTCAAATGTGAGGATTTGCTGCTTTTTCTCTCTGTTTTCTATTATTGTACATTGCATAATTTGGCTTTTGGAAAGTTGGCTGGATAAAATAAACATATTGAATAAATAGGATGAAGAGATTAATCAATCATGAAGGTAATCATTTATTTCCACAGTCATAAAAGAAGTACCTGAGAATATCCCTTGGATCTCTTGAATGTGAATGTCTACCTTGAGAATCCCATGCCATGGGTCTTTTTTTGATTGTGGTTGGCAGCTTAAATTCCTTGGCTGCTGCTGTGGTTTCAGGACTGTAAAATACTGACTTGTTTACACAGGAACCAGTAAGAATGGGACAGCGTTTGGCCTCCAGATGTCTCAGGCTGGATTTTCCGCACACAACGTTGAGGTGAGTCTGAGTTCTTCTACCACGTCGCCTCAAATCCTCCTTCAACATAGAACAACACACATTGTCTAAATTTCTGGCACATCATAACCCCTTCCCACAACCTGCCATTTATCACTTTCCAGTCCCCCCTGAGGTGCCTTACTGTGTGGCCCTAGAGGATTAGGTCATCCAGATTTAGGAGCCCCTGACAGGGGAGACAGGCCCTTTTCCACTCCAACCATGCAGTGATGGGTAATAAGACACCACTTGTTCCCCAGGGAAACATATCACTGAGAAGCTGAGACAAGATTGAGACAGTTCTGCTAGAGGATGGGAGTTTTCTCCGTTGACTTAACTAGCATTGTTTGATAGTATCCGATAAATGCAGGTGTCTTGGCTTTGAGGGTGACACAGCTGGAAAAGGGAGATTATTACACATGTCCTTTACTGTACCTGCTGTTCATACCAATGAATTGGTTTTCCATTCCTCCATCTCTGGCTATATCCAGACATTTGCTGATGTAACCGCTTTGGCTTTCCAGTTCCCCTTCACAGTGTGATTCGTCGAGGGAGAAATAAATACATCCCGTTTAATATGGTGAAAAATAAATATACAGCAGAATTTGCAGCTGGGTGGCAGGAATGGCTGGAAATATTGTCCACAAGACCGGATTCCAGAGATGCTCGACAACACCAACCTGAGTATTGAGAGTAGGATAACTTATTGGAAAGAATGTTGGGGTTTTAAAGGAGATTAGCAGCCCCCAAAGCCCAGATGCTTTTGCTGAATGTGATATGTGCCAACTATGAAGGCTGCTAATGTCATATACTGTACAGTATATACCCAGCATGCATAGCAGCTTCACTGTATTGAAACAATTCCTGTATTTACCATGATGCAGAATATATTAATAATGACTTGTTTGTTGAGCTGGTATAAGTGTATATTGACACTTTTGTATGTCTATGTAGATCCATAACTCTGATCTCTTCCAGTATAATAATAGTCTGGCTAACTGGATACAGACAACTAGTATCGCGCTCACGACAGATACTGTCTTTAAACTCCCCCCTTCCCCTTCCCCTTCCCTGCTGTAGCCTACCATTTATGCTCCACCAGAATGGGAGACAATAGAAAGTGTGCATGTGTGTTTGATACGGTTTGATAGTGTCCAGCTCATTATGCACACACGGCGTGCGTCATTAACGGTGTTGGTCGGCACCTTTTCTAATAGCTCCATGGTCGTCATCAAATTGCGGTATTTTGAAAAGACAAGTTGTGGCTTCCTAAGCCGCCCAAGACAATTGTCATTGGTTTAAAGAGATGAAAAAAGGCCAGCCCAGTTTCCCTCCAATACTCTAAACGAAATAACGTGTGTCCAGACCATACTACTACTAGCTGTAGTTTGGTCTGGCTGTGCGAGACTAGTATAATAAACACTTGGCATCCTAACCAAAGCAGTGCATTTGTATGTACATGCAAATGCAGAAGAAACAGGTCACTGGTTTATAAGGTTGAAATGTTTTGGGTTTCACTCATTTGCCATGGAAACCATTTTCACCAAAACAGTTGACCACAATGGCATAACACTGCTGTGACGTAGTGCAAGCGTGGTAAGCACACAATTCTATCTTTCAGGAAGGAATTGCAAGCCTTCCAGCATATGCTCGAACACTGGAAAATGTGTTGTCGGCATATTGTGTACAGCAAAAAGAAAAACTGAGCTCATTAAGCTGAGGCACCCTATAATTACGATGTCAATGGTACAAAGTATGGTGAACCATGGAATATAAAAAAAATCCCTCCTCTTTCCCTCTGTGTCTGCAGCTAATTGCACGTTCTGGTTTGTTTCCTTTGTTCAATGATCAGCTAAAATACACACTGATCAAGATCCAGAAGTGATTTGATAATGGACTTTTTATTTCAGATTGTATTGCTTTCTTTGAACGCTGTGTTCTGTGATTGTGTGAACATGGGCTACTGTATATAGTTTTTTTTTGGTGAAGTAGCTGTTAATTTGTGAATTAATTTAGTTCCACCACTAGTTTTGAAACTTTCTGTGAAAAAGGAGTCTTTTACTAAAGCTGGGGTGGAGGATTTGGGGAGAAAATGGCAGTTGGGATAGAGATTTGAATCCAAATACCTCACCGCTCCACTTGTTCTCTTTGGTCCCTCCCCTATGGTCCCTCCCTGACTCGCTCTACACCAACAAAGTCGTGCCAAAGTGAATGGACAGTTCCAACAGCCAATAAGAACAGAGAATCGGAGCCTCGCTCTGATTGGTCAAAGTGTACAGCTCATGTTAACTTTGACCAATCAGAAATCTTATACCCCAGCTATGGATGAGCAGACTTCAAGTGCTCATTCAATGCTTTGTTGCAAAACCTCTTTGCAGAAAGGATCCAATTTAAGCAATAACAGGAGCTATGTGGTTGGCTGACTGTGAGTTTCATTGGAGGTTTTTTTGTGGCTGTGGAAAATGTTAAACAATAGTCAAGACAAAACAATACACAACGAAATAAACCCTGGATAAGGAACTTGTAAGATATGTGTTGTAAATATAGGTTTGAAGATCACTCTTTTAAGCTGGGGGATATTGATATTGTGATTCAAAAGGGGAAAAGGATTCAAAATATTAAACACGACTGCGCCAGTGAGATCTGGAGCAGGCCAGAGCTGATTACAATTTATTGTGACATTAAATCAGCTTTTATGTACCTCATAATATATCAAAGAAAAAAAAGTCTGATACACTGCCTCTTCATATTAAAATTGGCTGCTATAGAAGAACATCAGACTTGATCCAGTGTGTGTGATCCGAGAGAAACAGTAAATGTCAGCAAGGGTCTAATCAGTTTCTTTTTTTATTGTCCTATTGATGGAACAGAAAGTGAGCTGAAGTTGAGTCAGAGATGAATGGCTGCCAGGACAAAAAACATTATATCAGTGAGGTATGAATGTTATGGTTGATCACCTGGACTAATTTGTGAGCAACCCATTTTAATCAATTAATTTTAAGATGGACCATTGATTTCTAAATACCAGAAGAATGTCGTCACATTTTCTGCTCAAAGCAATCCGTTGGGAGGGGAGGGGGATTAAGTTTGTTCGATGTTGGTCATATCATTTTAAAGTAATGCAAAAATGCAGTAGGAATGTCCGTTGTGGTTTGTGTTTATTACGGTTACCAAGACTACGTTTTACCACAAGCGGACTTACAACATCAATAATCTGACTGAAAAACTAAGGTAAGCCAAACACACAGACCATGCTCCAAGTGGTCAGACTTTGTTGCGTTCTATGAGTGTTTCATCATCGTATACAGTAATTACTGTGTTGCATGCATGTAGGCCTAAGGCACATGCAGTACAACCGGATTATTCTTTATTACTCTGCTGTTTGGAAGTATGAAAATACACTGCATCTCCTGTACAGGATGGGATTCTGGTGGGTGCTGTTGGGGCTTACGACTGGAATGGAGCTGTGCTGAAGGAAACAAGACAGGGGAAGGTGGTCCCTCCCAAGTCTTCCTACACAGAAGAGTTCCCTGAAGAGCTCAAAAACCATGGTGCCTACTTGGGTGAGTAACACACAAAAGGACTAGTGACAGGAATTATTTTAATGGTGTGGGGGGAGAAATCACAACTAAAATGGGATGTCTATAATGTGAGTATAAAATGCAAATAAAGTGTAATGATGTTATTTTAATAATCAAAGCACTGCATTGACACCGCATATCACAATTTGTTACCATGGCTACAAGCATTTATATTTTTGTCATTTTTATACTGATTTCACACCATGCTATCCTATCTGAAACCCATCATCTCTATATAAAGTGTACCCGTAGCTCCAGTGCTTCCCATCAAATCCAACCCCTTCTCACTCCACCACCACAGACCTCTGCTTTAACCATCAGTGGTTTTGTCTCTGAGCTTATTCGCCAGGTCTGCCAATGGAAGCCATTCTAGACTCAATAGTAATATGAGGTGGAGGCATGATTTTTGGATGGGCAGGGAGAAAGTTAAAGCTGGGAGCTGGGAAAAAAGGGGAGATGGGGCAGATGAGAGATGACGGTGGAAAAGTATACACGGAATAAGTGGAATTTTTAGACATTCTGTGAAACCTGAGAAACCAGAACATCCAGTTCTGCGTAACAGAACGCAGCGCACTAAGTTTCATCTGCTCAAATTGCAGCGATTTACACATTTTCCTTGAGTCATGCAGCTCACTGCTATGAAATTCAACCTAAAGGTCAGTCCAGTCACTCAAAGCACACACTCAAACAGTGGAACCATGCGTAGTTTCAGGGGGTTTTATTTAACAATTTCACTACAAAGTAATACGTTTACAGATCCAGCGTAAATAGAAGGAAAAGACTAAAATAGATAACCACTTACAGTATGTCACAAGCAATATCCTGCAGGCATTACATTGCTGAGAATTAATAAGACCAGTCTCTTGATCAACTCACTGCCAGGCATTGTTGTCTGTGACTAAAGATTACATTAATGTGTGTGTTGGTGTGCATGCGTGTGTGCGTTTTACAAAACTAGGTTATACTGTGACGTCTGTGGTGTCAGCCAGAAGCGGCCGTCTACTTGTAGCGGGAGCTCCACGTTTTAACCACACCGGAAAAGTCATCATCTTCACTCTGAAGAACACTGGCAACCTGACCATCCTGCACTCCCTCAAAGGCCAGCAGGTACTGTACCTAACCTACTTGATAAAAAGTTAGTCAGAAGCACAGTTGCACACTGATGTAATCTTCACATCTGCTATCACTACTGAAGAGAAGCTTAGTTAGCTATGAGTCTTTAAAGCCTCTTTATGTGTCTTTAGGTCTTTATGTGTTCATACAGTAACATCTAACACATTATTATCATGCCATGGAATTTGTAGAACAAACATTTTGGTACCTAGTATATCCTGTTAATTTAACTTTGGAAATCTTTATAATTATTCCGATTCATTAAAGGTGCTACGAGGAACGTTCAGTTTGTTATAATTCTAGTGGCCCCTTTGGACAAAAGCAATAGTGTTTTTACGATGCCAGCTGTTGTTCCTGGATGAGCATTCTCATGACAAAGGCATTAAGAAAAAAAATATTAAAATAACGTACTTTGCACTGATGGTCTCATTTGCTGTATATGTAAATTATGATCATCAGAGGGAAAAAAATAAACTATTTCACATACATTTAAAAGTTCCTCATAGCTATTTTAAAATATAATAATAAGTATAATCATGAAATGCAGTATAGTTCAGTGGAGAAGGTCAATATACTTTTCCCTTTGAAATTGTATCTCAATAAAAATACTGCTCCACTACTACAGTCCAAATGACATAAACATAACAATGCAATGATGGTGCAAGTTGACATGAGGACCTATTTACTTTAATCTGTGGTAAATAATTACTGTCTATCTTTGATTTGGTGCTATGGATTATTAATGTGCATTTCAAATATTTGAATTTGAGGACTTAAAGTCAAATCATATGTTGGGATTTAATCCTACTATCTGAGTCTAATATTAGAATATTACATTTAAAAATGATCATCACTTCAAGGGGGATGTGGCTTAGTGTGTTGATGGCCTCAACACTCATAACTGGCAACTCCTCACAGGGTTCAAGTCTGAAGTGATCCCGCAGCAGCTTACATTGCACTTTGTCAGCAACAGCTCATCCAGACCACCAGATGTTTTTTTTGTCGGAAACATTCTTGATCTAACAATTTTTGAAAAAGGAGCTTTTTATAGCCATATGTTTCCAATATGAGAACCAATAGATGATGTTCCATCCACCCATGAGACAAAGCCAGTCTCTCTCTGTAAGGCTCTCACCGTCTGATCATTGACAAAAGCATCGGGAATCTGAGCACTTGCTTTGAAACAACACAGGCCTGCTTTTGCTTACGTTATTTGAGTTTAAAAGCAACACAATAGTTAGTACATGGAGTGGAGAAGAAGCCAGGATTTCTATAGTATATGAGCCCCTAGATGCAGGGTCATTGTTAAGGCATTAAAGCTGATAAATAAGAAACATCTTAGAATGATATGCATGTTCAACTCTTTCAGATTGGTTCCTACTTTGGCAGTGAGATTGCGCCTATGGATATCGATGGAGACGGCGTAACCGACAACCTTTTGGTGGCAGCTCCCATGTTCTTCAGTGGAGGCATGGAGAAGGGAAAGGTCTATATCTACAGAGTGACTGAGCTGGTGGGTATAAACTTAAAAATATATATATAATAATTGCAGAGAGGTGGGACACGGATATGGGTTAATCAAGTTTTGGACCAAGCAACCCATGGCACAGAAGTGGGTCAACACCTGTTCAAATCCAGACATTCCCAATCATTTGGTACACACCTCACCACAAGTGTCCGGTAACACACACCAAACCAGACTGTGTTGCATTCCAGCTCCACAGTTAACACACTGAAATGCTGCAGGCAGACATATGCATGGCCATGTGCAGATTGAATGTGGAGATCAAATGAGGAGAGCTTTGCCATGCCAGTGTGCAGGCTTTAATGTTCATAATGAACTCAACAGGAAAGTATTCTGCCTCTTCTGAGCCCATTTCCAAACAAGCCATTTTGGAGGCGAGAACTTTCTTTTAATAGAAGGAAATTTCCCAGTGTTGCAGGTCTGTCTTGCTCGTTGGAATAATAAATGTCTTCAGCTGTTTTGAATCTATCGAACAGGAACAGTCAGAGAATGGATTTAAATGTCTGGTGTGTCCCAAACCACATCACAGGTGGCAGGCCAAGCGCAATAGTCAAAAACAAAACACAAGCAGAAAGAAATCACTCTCTGTAATTCGTCAGGACAGCACAGACATATATTCAGGGCGATTGATGATCATGATGAGGTTGATTCAGGTGTTGCTGTAGATGCAGCACGTTAATAATCTTCTGGAAAACTACTTTTATTTAAACACCCTGTTTCAAAAATGTGTCACTGCGGTCACAGCAAATATTATTCATCCACTATGTGGTTTTGCAGAAAGGCTTCCTTAAACGGCAATGTGCCTACTGTCAATATGATCATCAATTTTAAGCCATGCTCACAGAGTGGCTTTATTTGGTCCATACTAAAATATTTCACCAAATAAAGAGATGTTTTATGGCTGCCTGCAAGCGTGCACCTCACAAGAATAAGTGTAGCCTGGTCCTATCAGACCATCGTACTTCATTTCATTTGTACAGAAGGTCTGGAATCGCTCAATTCAAAAAAGTAAACTCATTTGATGGTGGGTGTCTGTGGAAGTTTAAAACTATTGGATCTGCCCTGTGCGACTCTGGATCTGCCAACCAATTGCATAACGTTTGGTTGTGACGTATGTCATGCCCCGGCTTCTGACTACAACTGAAACTGGCGCACGTCATTGTTCTCAGCCACTCCCTCTGTTCGCTGATTGACAGGTAAAGATCTGACAGGGAGAAAACCCGCGAATATACCGCGGACCCAGACTGACTACTGAAGGTTAATGAAAACTGAGCGGAAGTAGGTAGGTGGGCGGTGCTGGGCTAGAATAAGTGTACATTTTCTCTTTTTTTATTTTTTCTAGGGCTGTCAAGCGATTAAAAAAAATAATCTAATTAATTACAGGCTCTGTGATTAATTAATCTAAATTAATCACATACTTTTATGACACTTTTATACCTGTTTATAAACAGCTGTATAGCCTGCTACAGTTTGTTTCTCTCTCTCTCTCTCTGGCGCTCTCTCTCTCTCGCTCTCCGTCTCTCGCAACTTCTGTCTCCACAACAGACAGTGCTGCACTGCCACAGATGCCTATGCCGATTCATTCCCCATCGTCGTACTCATAGGCAAAAATATTGACACACACACACACACACACACACGGGGCGGGAGACGAGACAGCTAGCAAACAAAATTGTACACACGGAGGAAGATTGAGAGATACTTTTGAACCTACATTGTTGCACCCACTAAATCAATAATGCACAGACACTGCGGAGAATAAAGTAAGATGTCTTCCTACCTTCATGCTTATTTGCCCGAAGCATCCCATAAACCGTCCATAGAGACCTCAGCCCCGCCCTTTCCCCCAGCTTCTCTCTTTACTTTTATCCCGTTCACCCGTGCGGGCCGTGTATGCAAGCTACAGGTGCAGCTCGGTGCAGCTGCGCACCACTTTTGCACCGGGTCAAAGGGCATTATAGAAGTGCAATTAATCTGCGTTAATTTTTCTGTGATTAATTAATCGAAATTAACGCGTTAATTTGACAGCCCTAATTTGGTGCTAGCAAGCGCGATTTGTGCTTGTGTATGGTCATATCCGCACGAAAGGCCGCGATTTGCAGTAAATAAATGTCCACATGTGTATCCAAGTGTCTCTGTAGGCTATTTAAAAAGAAATCAAGCAAGTAGACTAATAATAACATTAATTAATTATTGGTTATCGCATCACAGAAGGCCTATTGGCCTATAATAATAAAAAACACCACCTTAACTATGTTTACAGTTTAAAAATGTTTTGAATTAAATGCAAACCTCAGTGAATAATTTGCTCTTGTTTCTCTGTCCTGAGATTCACACAGACTGAGCAGTCTTGTTTAAATGTTACAAATTGAGCTAATAAACTGAACTTTGAATTTTTTTGCTGCAGAAGTTATCTCAGCTAATTTTTGTTATCTAATTTGATAATAAGGTGATTGTATGCAGAATGCTCGTGCCAGAAACTCATACAGTGGTTTTGTACAGATAAATAAATAAATATTAACAGGTTCTCAATAGTATTTCAATTTAGGGGGGAGGAGGGGGGGGTGCGAAAAAATGTCTGTCCCCTAGGGGGGGCATGACAGAAAATAATTGAGAACCACTGCCTTGCCTTATCAGACATGCTGGGATGCAAATGATTTTAAGTAGAGATAAATGGCAAGCCTATACTGAGATACACCAAAACTAGGTATAAACCTTACAGGTCCAAAGCTTAGTCAAGCTGCCTAAAGTCGGGCACTTGGTCAGAAAATACAATTCCATTCACTTCACACAAAAATACGAGTTGCACTTTTAACTTAGGCTCCTCCTGAGCCACTGCAGACTGACTGGTTTTGATCCTTTATGGCCTCCTCACGAACCATATGTTTCACATTTAAACTGCACTGCATATATTTTTCCCTATTTCTCTATCAATCTCCCACTTTGTCTGACATGCACACATCAGGTAGCTGAGAAGTCAAAGCTACCTTCCTAAATCAACTCCCTTCCCATTTATTAGCTTGAAAAAACAAGTGAGCTCATGTTTCGTCTGCCGACCCTAAATTATATTACAAACCGGGTTTCCAAGTGGAGCAATGATACGCATGACTACTGATGGACTTAACTTTTTGGCTCCATTTTGTCAGAATTCTTTCATTGAAAAAGATTTTTCCAGTCAGCGTAATTGCTTTCAAAGACGGATATTTTCCATCTGACTTTACACTTACTAAGAATAGAACTTCAGATAAATATACACTAAAGCTATATGGTGTTCTTTAGTTCTTTTATGACGCAGAGGTAAAATTCCTCACTTTGTGTTGCCAGATGTTGAAGATATTTGACTTTAGAAAAAAGTCAGAATTAAAGGATAAGGTGGAAAAAGCAAAGGAACTGATCCAAACGTTATCTTTCGTTTGAGGAGAAGAAAGATCAAAGAAAAAATGTTTGTTACTATTTCCTGAAAAATAAATTACAACGTGATTAGTTGACAAAAGATGGCTTTGAGATAATTGAAACAACAAACCCAGCTGGATGGAGAGAAACAACCTTTCCCTTGGTCTTGTAATGAGAAGTTTAAATGAATGGATACCGGATCATTTGGAGAACAAATCAGTTCTTTGATCGGAAAACTGAACCGTGCCAGAAGGCATCTCATCAAGATCTGTCCTCAAAGCTAAGACACACAGTAGGACTTTCTTTTGGCTAACATACTGTATAGTATATACGTAAGCTCTTTTGAAAAATGTCCTTTTGGTATGTGCTTTTGTTTCCAAAAAAGCTTTTGTCCTGCAAAGCCAGTATTTGTGTATGAGATCATACTATATGGACAACATGCAGACTGTAAAGCCTGTCTGTATATTTGGTATACAGTACATGTGCACGTCATGTTTAAAGTATCAGGATATATGAAGCTCAGTGGGAATTTCTATGCATTCTGGTTTTCTACAACACTAACTTCTTAATAGAAATTCAGTATGTTTGAACTAAGATGTTGTGAACTATATTAATGGTAATATTGATGCATTACCCTTAGCTCAGGCAGTGAGGTCTGGCAGAAGGTAAATGTAAACTCTGGAGCACGGATGTCATCTTCAGCTATCAACAAAAGTGGGTGTGTTGGCAGGGTTGAGTTTGCAGAGGTTAAAGTCCTAAAGAGCAATATGTTTAAAACTTTATAAATACTATACACTACAGTGCATAAACATTAAGTATTTAACACTGTTAAGACAGCAGAAGCAAATACTCAGCTTGAAACAGCTCTTCACAAAGACACCAATGAAACCAAAGAAAGACACTCCTCAAGCAAATCTGAACCCTTTTGGCATAATGATCATTTGGTCCAGTTACTAATACATGGGAATGAGGATGTCTTTTTCTGCACCTTATATTTTGGGATGAGTAGCCAGATACAATACCAAAACATTTAGTTACAAATTCTTGTGTGGAAAAGAAAATGCAAAGTTTCCCTTAAGGGACAATTGCCTTCAGATATTTATGAAGTGGCAACCAATGGGAAATCAAATACATTTTGACAGCTGCACAACTTTGATTATTTTCGTACCATATATAAATTGTATTTAATATATTTATGAGAATGATTTAAGATATGCCCAAGGAGATTACTTAATGTGAATTCATTTTAATTATTAATTTTTGCGCTATTATTTTTTCCTTCGTCCCTCAGAATCGTTTTGTCTATGAAGGGGCGTTGGAAATCCACAATGGTGGTCAGAACGCTCGCTTTGGCACATCGCTGGCTCCTGTCCCCGATCTGAACGGTGACGGCTTCAATGACTTGGTGGTGGGAGCCCCACTGGAAGATGAGCACAAAGGAGCCATCTATGTTTTCTTTAGCCAAGAAAAAAGAATACTACGCAAATACAAACAGGTAGGAGGTGTGCCAATAGTACAACCAATGTCAATTGTGTCATGTGGTTATGCCTACCGACTATAACCACATGCATATTACTGGTGATCAATTTTTAAAGCATACCGTAGGTGTTTCATTTGATTTAACATCTTCCAGGTAGCCATCAATGAATGTGCATTTCTGTGCAGTAAGGGTGGAAATCTGGAAAGTAATGGCAAATAGAACCAGATTTGGAGAAAGAGGCCAGGCAAAACATGGGAGACAGTCAATAGGTGTGAGCAGAGAGACAGGTGATTTGAACACAGGACTGGGATACTAAGGCTACAGAGTACAAGAAATTCCAACAAAGGCAGGGGAAACGGGGCTGGCATATAAACTTAGTGTCTAATAAGGGAATGTAGGGCACAGGTTCAAGTGGGGATCTGGAGATGACTGGAACTAGCTGAGGGCAGCTACTGGACAGGTGAACACAAACAGATTTTAGACAGCAGAGGTTATGGGCCATAAGGCATGAAGAACTGACACAATGTGCAAGGTAAGTTATGGCAGCCTAAGTGACAACACCACTTGAAACAGAAGCAGGCAGCTACGGTGAACAATTTAAACCAATGGGAGGTTTTAAGAAAATAGCTGGTAGTAATGTAAAATATAATTTATGCAGTACATGGGATAAAAACATACAAAAACCCTGGATAAAAGGTACCAAATAAACCTTTTTGTATTTTTGATAGTGTTAAGTGAGACAGCTTACATCAATATATTTGAAGAAATACTATTTTGGAGTGATGAAGGAGACTTTTTATTGTTTATTAAATAGTTTTTAATTAAATAAATGGTGGGTGCACAGAATAATTTGCGAATAGGACTGCTCTAATAATGACTTTAATGATTACATTGTTAACTGTGGTTGTTGTCATCATGATCCTAGTTTCCTCTGATTTCTTTCCTCTCTGTTTCTCAGAGGATAGCAGCAGCAGATTTGGCTCCTGGCCTGCAGTACTTTGGCCGCAGCATCCATGGTACAATGGACATGAACAATGATGGTTTAGTGGACCTGGCAGTGGGTTCCCTCGGTGCTGCTGTGCTCCTTTGGTTAGTATTCCACTATGTAAATAATACTAATGTCAAATTATTACAGTTATTCTAAGCAAAAAGTATGAGGCGGATTCAAATTACTTCCAATAATTTCATCAGTTACTTTAAAGACATCCCCTTTATCCCTGTTTTGATAAGCCCACAGTTTTATTTTGCAACAAAAGATGGTGGCAACACCCATCTAATAGAGAAGATTTTGTACCGCATTATCAAGGAAAGAGTCATAGTTTCCAAAGTTCATAGGTCATATCTTTAACACCTTTATGCCCTAACAGGTCGCAGAGTGTGGTCCGGATATGTACCACTGTTAGGTTTGAGCCCAGTAAGGTCAACATCTTTGTGAAGGACTGTCAGAGAGGTGGCAAAGAGGTGACCTGTATGTCAGCCATCGTGTGCTTCAACATCACCGCCAGGACAGCCATTCCTCCCACACAGGAAATTGGTAAGCCAGCAAAAATAATCCACCGCTGTGGAAGCACGTCAGTAAAATGTCCTAGTCCCTCCTCTTGTCTTTCCCTGATGTTTGGCATCTTCCCAAGGTTAATAAAAGTCTAATACTTAATACTGAAGCTGACCCTTTCACCTATTACCCAACCAATGGAATATATAGGGTAAAAGAATAAAAGGTAAAAGTAAAAAATATACAGTATATTTCATTGAATATGTTGAATTCTTAATATTTCATTTCTACAACAAAAATATTCTAACACTGCCAGCAGTTTTGTTGAAAGACCAATTTTACTGATATGCTTAAGCAGAGAACTTCAGTTGCTAGCTAATATACTTTGGTACTGTGGTATACAAAAGGAAGAGGAAACATGGCTGGTTTAAAGTGAAAAAAGGCATACAGCTCTCTAAATGTATACCCCTTAATGTCATGGCTCCATTTTTCTCGGCATACAGCTTCCCCGTAAAAACTGTGGTGGCTCCAGTGCTTCCATTCAAAGTGGCGCCAAGGAAAATGTTTCTTCACTAGCAGAAAGAGATTCGGATCTTACTGCAATTCTCAGCCAGAGCTAATGGGCTGCCCTCTAAAAATGGCATATCTGATCCACTTTGGTGTTATAGAAAATGTTACTGTTATTGTGTGAACGCTGGATGGAATGCATCCACAAGTTTATCTCTGTGTAAAACAGAGAGATGGGTGTAGTACCACTGATAGAAGCCCACCTGCATAGAACCACAGGGTATTTCTGCTCCACAATTTGTTTAAAGAGATGCGATGGTGGGTCCAGTTTCACTGTGTATCAGGGGGGAAGGAAGCAGAGGTGCAGGGGAGCGTGTTCCAAGTTAACCTCTTGACCCTCGGACATCTTTATCATATCTATCTAGACGTGCCAAAACAGAGTTGAGGAAAAACAGGAGGGAGTTATCTTGTCAGCCATGGTTGCATACAGCCGAACACATTTATTTAATATTCCTCTCGATGTCGTGTCTGGCTAGTAATGCATGGCAGATGTGCGGGTGTTTGTGAGCTGGCTGTGGTCTGTCGCACAAAATGGATCTTTTTTGGTCTGTACAACTCAACTAAATAATTTTTATGCATATATCTGTTTTCTTTTTAGATTGTCCTTTGTAGGGATTAGAGCTGATCGCTTTGATGATAAATGTTGCTGTGTAGCCAAATAGGTCTTATAACTGGAAAAGTAAGTTAGTTGGTTACTTGGAGGGTTAAATAAATGACATCCTCTCTCGTCAAAAAAGGAAACGCTTACTGATTCTGATAACTGTGGTGTGGTGAAAAGTTGAAAGAATATCTTCCAATTCAGAATGCATTATCTGCCCAGAGCTTTTGCAGAAGGATATAAGTTTCTCCCGCTCTCTAATTCTCTAGCCGACCTCAAACACAATGCATGCACAAGTTCAACCTCAATAGATTTTTCCTCATTCCATTAAAACATGAGGCAATAGATGGCAAGCTTCTTAAACACTGTGGCTTGGAGATGACTCCAGACTGAAGCCAAAGGGGTTTTGGTTCTTGTATATGTTGGTCACACGTTCATCATATGTTTCACAGCCAGGCTGATATTGCATTGCACCGCTTCAGTGATGTCATTTACCATAGTCTTCTCAAACCTACACAAGAGCAGGAGCCCATTTCTCTTACAAACATATTCAACCCAAATATATTAAAGCTGCGAGCAGCGATGACCGGGCCCTCGCACTACCGCACTGGATGCCGTTCCGGCCGGCCTCTTGTTTTGGCCCAGAACATAAAATAGCATTTTGGTGCGCCTCGGGCCAATACATGTTGTCCTAAAATGTCATGCTCGTAGCCCAATTTTTGATCATGCATTTCAAAAAGGCAATTTTTTTTGGCACGTTCCTGAAACCAACAATAATTTGCGATTATTTGCTGGTCTGATCTGCACGCAGTTTCGCAATTTTTGCATGATGGGAAAGGGGTGAAAAGTGCCAAAAATGATTAAGACAAATAATAAGAATAAAAATCCTTACGGTTTCAATAGGGCTTCGTACCATTCGGTGCTCGGGCCCTAACTAGAAATGTAATGTCTTAATTCTTTCTATGACCCACTAGGAATCAAATATAATGTCTCCATTGCGGAGAGACGTTTCAATCCTCGGGCCATACTGGACAATCCCAAAAAGCTTCAGCCTCATAATCTGACCCTCGCTCCCGGAAAGGAGTTCTGCGAACACATCTACTTCCACGTCATGGTGAGGCCTGTGATGAAGGTTGCAGAAAACCTCATACAAGAGTGCAACCAGTGTTTCCTAAGACGTTGGTAACTTAAAATACAAATTGGCTTTAAATTGTTTTTGCAAATTTAAATATTCATCCAAAGACCAATGTTTCCCAGTGTTTAACTTTATAATTGAATAGGTGAGTCTAAAACCTATACAGTATTAGGATTGAGATTCTTTGCTAACCTTTGGCGACATATGAAGGTTAAGAAGCTTTTTCACTTCAGATGCTTTTCTACAAAGAGTAAATATTGGCACAATCCACAAATCCTGAAAATTCTTATTTTTTTGGAAAATTGACAGTCCAATTTTAAAATATAAGAACAGCATACCTCAGCTACCTCAGACTTAGAATACCCATTAGGACACTGGTTTCCCACAATGTTTAAAACCAACACACTGCACATTAAATGCAGATTATTATCATATCTCTGAGCATTTCTGCATCCTGTGCCACGATAACAAGGTAACCGTTGAACTCAATGTTTTATATCAGGAGACCACAGACTATGCAAGACCCATAGTGTTTTCCGTACAAGTGGGACTACAAGATCCAGACAACGAGCCCGTTCTAGATGACAGCTGGCCTACTGTTGTTAGGACTGAGGTGAGAGGCGATCCGACAGCTTATTCCGTCTTTGTTTTCAAGTGATTCAATTGCACTCGTCTGATTATATCAAAATTGATTTGGAAAGTAAGGGATTTAGTGGTTTCTTTTACTTACAAAAGCGTGTCTCTTTGGCTAGCTGCCCTTCTGGAACGGCTGTGACGAAGATGACCGCTGCATACCCGACCTGGCACTGCAGAGTATGACCGACCTGATGACTCGAAGGTAGCTACACACATTTTCATCACAATTATACGGTGGTGGACAAAGTTCTCAACCCCAGTCCAAGTATAAATACACCAGGTCAAGTATTACTCAACTACAAGTGAAAGTTGCCCAGTGGGACTTTTACTCTATTTAAAGTATCAGAGTATTTGCTTTTAAAAATACTTAACTTTTCAAATGAATGGTTAACATAAGACTCAGGTTCCAACAAGACAAGGGGTTCAATTTGAGAAGTGAAGTGACACATATTTCGCTAATTTCATAATTTTATAAAATGACATCTTTATCTGGAGATAAAATAACTGAGCCTGAAAGACACCAGTAACAAAAAGCTTTCTAGAAATGTAATGGAGGCAAAATTATACGTTTTGTCTTTGAAATGTAGTGGAGTGAAATTCATAAGTTTCCAAAAAAAACAGATCAGTACAGATACACATCATCAACTCAACATTTACTTAAGTTCAGTACTCAAGTAAATTTGCTTTGTTACCATCCACCACTGCAATTATGTGTTACTATTTATAATTAAACTTATCTTTCCCTTTCTTGCTGACTCCCAGTCAGTTCTGTGCGCAGCCTGTACAGTCTCGTGGTGCCTTCTGTCGGCATCTTAGTGAAGGAGGGGCCGAGGGATCTCTGCGGGTTCTAGAGGGAAACAGAAGGAGGATGGTGGTGGATATCCGACTGGAGAACAAAGGGGAGAACGCCTACGGTGCTCGCCTTAACATCACCTACACGCCCAACCTACGCTTCTCTAGCCTCATCGTCAAGGTATATTATCATCCCTAACACTGATGTGTTAATGAAGATTGTGATGAAAACGTATTAAAGGTGGAGTCAGCAATTCTGGAGAATGTTTGTTGTCAAGATCAGTGGATATCTCCTTCATGATCCGCTAACTGTCCATACTGTATGTTTGCTGATTTAAAAAATGCAATGTTAATTCACAGCCTAGTTTCCGTAAACTGGCATGTTGCTAGCGACGGTGGGCCCCTCTGTTAACATACCAGTTTACAGAGCCTAGGCTGTGTATGTATACCAGATTTTTTTGCGCACACACATTATGGACAGGTAGCGGATCGTGAGGAGAAATTTACTGATTTTGACAAAAATTTATTTTGACGGAAGTGCTTCCAGAATCACTGAATCCTCCTTTAAGTTGTGTGGAAAGAGTGAAAGGTTTAACCAGCTGTTATTATTTTGGATCCAGGACAAGTCGGACATCAAATTAGAGTGTTATAGTGAGGACAAACTGAGGAATGAGAAGATCTGCAATGTCAGCGCACCATTCATGAGGGCCAAATCTCAGGTGATATGTCACACTCTGAATTGATTGAATAATGTATTATTAAAAACTATTTTTATTATGCCAAAGATGTGGCATTGTTTGCCATAAAATAATCTGCAAACAGAACAGCCAGCCAGCCTTAACTGGGTGTAAGCCTTTATGTTCTATTTGTGTGAATACAGCCAAATCAAAATGATTAATAGACACATTTAAAGGGATTTGCATTCATTTCCGAGCATTTTCCTATATTATATTTGACATTTTGGATCCTGGGTGTTTTAAGTCCAAGAAGGCCATATGTTTTAGGTAAGAATAATCATTTCTGTATTTATCTGACTCAATCGGAATGGAAAGCAGATGTAAAAGTTGATCTTTCCAACCATTAAAAACCTATTCATATTGGGAGTTTTCATACTGTTTCCCAAATAGGATAACAATCAATTTAGATGCTAGCACTTCTGAGTCAAATAAAAGTCTGGATACACGTCTGCAACTCTGTCAGCGCGATCTCACAGCCCGCATTGTTCCTGCTGCTTGGGGGACGAAAAAACACTGAGGGGGCCACATTAGACCGCAGGGGCCCAAAACACATGCTGCAGGCTTTAGATGACCATGACAGACCACACTGCTCAATGTAAGACCCACAAGACAACCAGAGAAGAGAACCAGTTTAGTTCTGGTTTGTGAGATCTTTTCTTTTTTTTAAGGCTGACATCAAAGTCTAAAGTGTTGACACGGAAAAATGTCCTTCTGTTTTTAACGTTATAAGTATAACAAACGTAAATTGGAAGCAGCAGTAATATAAATACGACCTAATCTAACTTGTCTTAATTATCACCAGTTTGAAAAGCTTTCAATAGCTCATCAAAACAAAAAGAACACATTAGATATTCAGCTCATTATCCTTAATCTTAATTTATATCCTCCAATGTTTTAACTGGGACTCCACATTTGCCGTTGTGTGCAAAGAGGATGGCCCCCACTAAGCACATTATGATGTTGAGTCTTCATACTTTGCCCTGTTTCCCACACTCATCACATTCTTTTAAACCTAAAAGTTCAACTTCTCCACCAAGAGGGACTATGTTCATAAAAATAATGGGAAAATGGTGGGCGTGGAGTAAAACAATAAATAAGGAGAGACGGGAAGGGCATGTGGGGTGATCGGCCATCGTCAGCAGCACCAGTGTCAATGATTTAATGTGATCCAGAAAGGACTTCCACTGTGTGAAAAAGTGTTAAGGGGGCCCTTTGTGGTGTTCATTTTCTCCATCTTAATACATTTCAGTCACTCCTTGATCCAATCTCCCAATTTAGGGTGGAAAAACATGCTTCCATTTTAGAATAACATGGCACCTAATAAGCAAAGAAGCAGAAAGAGAAAACCTAGAGCAGTGAGCGATTTGATTTATGTAATACATGATTTATTATATACGTACATGATCACTTACCAACATAATTAAAGTTAAATAGGTCACATGATGACACATTTTTCGTGCATATTTTATGGGACTGAATACAGAGAGTGGACCTACACACTGCAGATTTATCCTCAGTTTAACATTCTGTAAGAAAGAGGGCACAATGTCACCGAAAGCATAAAATACATCGGTGTAACTCAAAGCATACACCATGCAGTTTGGAGAAATTCTGGGACAAGCGCCATAACATATGTGAGTCTTGGTGCCATCACTCACTCACAAAGAGGTCTGAGAGTGACTTTGCATGTTTTGACAGCATTTTTCCTAAGGGTGAAAGGAACTTGCCCGTATTCTGACGCAAAAATCAGTCAAGCAAAAACCTCTTCCTCTATGTCCTATTAAAAATGTGATTACCGTCCCATTTGGTTGTCATTATTATCAGGATACATCTTAAAAAGAAAAAATAAGGACCTTCTTCCTCTGTCATTAAGATAATTTTCTCTCCGCTTTAGCCCGGCGCACCAGGTGAGGCTGAGTGATGCATGCGGAAAGTTTTTTTTTTCTTCTCATCTGTTACTTATTCTCACATTCAGTTCTGCTGTCTCCAAGCCTTTTCCACAGGCTTGTAATGTCAACTATATTTATAGACACTGCACTTTCCAGTGTACTTTACGGCGATCAAGTTTTTATATTTAAGAGCTGAGGGAGATGTTTGAATTCACTTTTAATAGCGATGAGCCTAATGATACAGTGCAACTAAAAGCTATTAAACAGTGAGCAGATTATTTGTAAGCCATCTTTTCCATTGATGTCCGAAACAGTAGTCAATCTTTACAAAGTCTGCTGACGAGTCCTGAGAGGATGAGGTAATGAAGGTGATTGAGAGAGTTCATGAAACATGTCCCGACCACGTCATTATCAAAAGCAATAGTCATCTCCCAGGGAAACCAAAATATCATTGCTGCATTTCTGTGTAATGCTCCCCCAAACTACTGAACCAAGGGGATTCTGGTCACCCTGTAAAAACTCACTGAGTGATTCATACCCGCTCATTCTGCCTGAACAGCCTCCAGAGCCACAAGGCTGATCTGCTGTGCTCCAGAGCCTTTTCAAAATGTGGCACAGAGTTAAATGAGGCTGATTGCACGAGGGCGCTGCTGCCAAGCCTGCCCAAAACCGCTGTTTAGTTGAAGGAACCTCAGGGCAAGCTTCAAGAAAGAGAAAAACCAGTTATCACTCTTGTTTTGACTTTTCCGGTTGCTTTTGACCTGTGTAAAATTAGCTTGTATACTGTAAACTTTACTACTGCTGCAGCAAAGCAAGGTCTGGAATTCGCACCCATTGCACACAGTGGTGGCGGTGAATGTAATTTGTTTGTCGTGGGCGTACATAAACACAAGGAACACTAGTTATTATTACTAGTTATTGCAACTAATTGTTTAAGGATCGACAGTCACGCTCTGTCTGAATTTCCATGTTCAACTGTGCTGGCTCATGAACATCCTTTAGCCACGGACAACTATGTTTTCCAAACCCCATATCACTCGCATGAATGTGGGTGTCTGTGCATTCTTGTGTGTGTGTGTGTGTGTGTGTGTGTGTGTGTGTGTGTGTGTGTGTGTGTGTGTGTGTGTGTGTGTGTGTGTGTGTGTGTGTGTGTGTGTGTGTGTGTGTGTGTGTGTGTGTGTGTGTGTGGGTCAGTGTTTTCATCTAGCTTCCTAATAAATGGCCGTGACAGATTCATACATTTTCTTTTAACTGGCAAGAGAAAAAGATATACAGTATACCTTTCTGTTTTAGGACATGCATGACAAAGAGGTCAATGTACTCACAAAGGATAAAACGATATGGAAACAAGTCATTATTTTTGTTTGTGCGTACTATATCTGTCAAGGATGAGTCTGTCCATATGGAGGAGGGGAAGCTACAGTAGACCTCGTTATGCATTCCTCTCTGGTCGGACGAATGAATCAGGATTTCATTAAGGCATGGAGGACTGTAAACAATGCTCCACTAGGCCCCACCTCCCCTCTCTTTCTTAGAGTTTGATTCTTCTTCTGTTTTTGTTTGGAATTCAACTACAGTTTTTCCATTTTCTTACACACCCGGGGTCCTTTCCTCTGTTTCCTGCCTCTGGGTTTATATTTTGCCCGGAATCTAAGTCTTAACTGGTATATGTATATGTGTGTGTAGTCGTGTGGATTTGTATTTACGGCGATGTGCGCAACTAAGGGAAAATTCCCTGGCTCTCTTTGAGCAGGACCAACTTTGCGTGCCAGCTGCCTTGGGGTCAAAACCCAAGATTTACCGCAGGTTATTGCTGGCTTTACTCCTTAATCCATAATGCATGGCATTTACTGTTAGCATTTACTGTATATGGCATATACAGTAGCATATGGAGTCAGAAATAGCATCTCACCTGTGCGTTTAAATTTCCAATGTAAACATAATAGTGATAAACTGTTAAAGCATTCAAGGAACACTGATTATTTTAAGGCCATGCAATAAAGGAGTGATTCATTGTTCTAAACTTTATTTCCTCCTATGTGTAGGTATCATTTCGTCTGGAGTTTGAGTTCAGTCGTGCTGTCTTTCTAGAGTACGTCAGGGTTATCCTGGAGGCCAGCAGGTATGAACATACATTTAAAATATTTTCTTTTAAAATGAACGACCTCTCTCTTCATACAAATCTACTCTTCACATGGAGAGGGGTCAGTCCTTGTGTCCTTACTTATGCTAAAGACATCCAAAACAACCCAGAATTATTTTCACCATACATTCCAATTGAACAAGCTCAAGATTAGATAAAGAAAACCTCAACTGCACTTGAGCCACAAGCTTCAAGTGGTGTCCCGCTGTTACAGCATTGCTCGCGTTCTTTGAATATTTTTCTCTCCCCCCTCAACAGCGACGGTGAAGAAATCAGCACAGCAGATAATTTTAATGATATCTATTACTCACTGAAATACGAGGCAGACCTTCTCTTCACTAGGTTTGTACATTTTTCGGTGTCTTATCAAACATTGCATGTTGCCCAAGCTTTTGAGGTGATTTCAGAAGCAATTTAACTTGAAAGTGCAAGTAACTGGAATGAAGCCATTTTCTCAGTATCTGAAAAATGCTGCATAATGAAAGGGTGGGAAAATAGGTTTCAGATAGTAATTGGACTTCACAACATAAGCTTTAAAACCCAGATCAATGGATTGTTTCTCACATATGACATGTTTATTCTTTACTTCAAAAAGGGATTCGAATCCGACTCGCTACGAGATCAAATCAGAGCTGTCTCTGGAGGAGCCTGGAGTCATCGGTCCTCCTTTCAACTTCACTTTCCAGGTGAGAGCCGAGAGCATGGCCACTGTTACTTTAATGTACTGTACAGGAAAACATTGCTCTGATATGATTAAACAATATACTGTTTGTTGTCTCGCAGGTCCAGAACCTTGGCTATTTTCCAGTAAAAGATCTGCAGCTGAACATCGAGATCCCAGAAATGACAAAAAATGGGAACCAACTCCTACAGATATCTGACTTCCATATTGACCAGGTGAGTATAGCGACAGTAGCTTATGGTGGCTAATGTTAGCAAACTTGCTGTGCAATAGACCTCAGAGTCACTTAACCTAAGTATCTTTCATTACAAATTGTCACAGTCGTAGTTGATCAGCAAAAGTTGCACACTTTTGTTAAGGAGTGCATTAGTTATAATGTTAATGCTATTCTATTTATGTTTAAAAAGGACAGCTGTTTCTTCTTTTACAACTTTGTACAAAGTCAAGCTGCGTCCTTCTGCCTGCAATCTCTATGCTTAACATGAGATTGGATTTGACATGATCTTCGAATACTTCTGAAGTCGTTGAGCTATTTCTCTAATTACATATTCGTACTTACTAATGTTTGTCATTTAAGTCCAATAAACCTCAACTTATCGGAATAACTCTCTCTCTCGCTCTCTATCTCTCTCTCTCTCATAAGATTGATACGTTTGTAAAATACTAACAGATATTTTTACTCCAATGTCTTACTTCAGAGAGATGGTACTCGCTGTTTACCCCCTCAGCATGTGGCACAGAGCAGGGCGTCACCTGAGGACCTTTCACGCTTCTCTCGCTTGGTAACGTACAATCAAACTCTTTTTCCCAATTTGTCTTTGGAAACTGTCGTCCTCAGTGCTGACTTGTGATTTCTCTCCACACAGAACAAAACCAACACCTTAGCTCTGCCGATCCAATGCAATGTCAATGTGGCCTCCTACAGAGAAATCACAGTTAGAATAGCAGGAGCATTACGAATAGATACCTTACACGCAGTGAGTATAAACAACCCAAACATGCATGCAACACCAAGCTTTGTAATAGCACACACGCATGCAATCGCTCCATTCATCTTAGTCTTGTTCTGCTGCGGTGACAGTTTTGTAGTCTTTTTTTGCTGTTTGATGTGTTTGTGAAAAGTGGCAGCATGTTTTGATTTCCCCTCCAGCTGAAGTTTAAAATCTTGGAACTGGAAAGTAGTGCATCGGTGGAGCTCCCCTCCTCGTCCAGCCCCATGTTTTTACATGAAGAGAGGCCTGTCAGACATGTGAGTCAACAACAGCTAATGCTGTAAACTGCCTCCGTCTTGGGTTCGACCTGACTCAAATCTGAGCTCATAACAGAGCCATGATTTGATCAGATTTAGCCTCTTTCTGACCTGTATCCTCTCCATGTGTCTCCTTAACAGTCTTCTTGTGCTTAAGATCAGATCATCTTTAAAACGTAGTTGAATAGACTTAAAGTATTGCAAAAGTAAAGTATGTGTTCTCTTACAAACATGAAAAAATAATATACAGCCGCATGGCAAATGTGTAACTAAAGCAGTGTCGAATCAGACAGTAAATGTTGCCATTGCAGCACACATGCTTTGTGGTGCTTAGGGACCGAAAGGACCAGCGGCACAACATGTAAAAAGTCTGTACTCATAGACTAATCTTTGCTGCCATCTATTGGCCAGCACTAAAAAAGCACTGTCAAAGGGGGAATGGATTTTGAAGTAAATCTGATTCTGATTTTAAAATGAAGGAGTCTTCCTTTTTGAAAAAAGATGTTAAGAAAGAAACATCTTTAGTCCAATATCTGAACAATAGTCATTGTTGAGTTCTAAATATGCCACTTAGAGGAAACGTAATACAAATGTCACAGCTGCTTTATCTTCACTGTTTGTAGTCATTAACACTAGCTGCTCAATTAATAATGGAAAATATATATACATATCTGTAGTTACATTATATTCCATGTTTTGCTCATACAAACAAATACACTCGGCTCATGACATTAAACAATTAGCAGACTGCATTTTAGAGTGTATCTCAAAAAAATAAACAAGGTTGTCTTATCTAATGATTCCAATATGGTCTCGTCTTTTCCACAGATAATATTGGAGATCCGGAAGGAGGGAGATTACAGAATCTCTATCTGGATTATCATTGGTAGCACTCTGGGAGGACTCCTATTGTTAGCTCTGCTCAGTCTTGCCCTATGGAAGGTAAGTCTGTCACATGTTGCGCAGTGATTAGGAATTAGACACAGATACTTTATCATTACAGGTAATAACATTAAGACCTACTTTATATGTATTTGTCAAGACTTCTTACGATTACGTGTGCCTTAGTTAGTAATAGAGGATCTGTAATCTTATTCTTTTGCTAAATGTATTTGGTTCTCTTAAAGGTGCTACGTGGAACTTTTAAATATTTCTAAAACAGTCCAATTTTTCCTCTGATAATCATAGATGACATGTAACAGCAAACAAGACCATCAGTGCAAAGAATACTATTTTTATATATTTTTTTAATGCCTTTGTCATGGGTCCCTCAGCCTGGAACTATAGCTGGCATAGTAATAAACACTACTGCTTTTGTCCAAAGGGGGTACAAGAATTAACTAAAGATGAAAGCTCCTTTATTGGCCCTATATGTATACCTAGGTTGCGTTCCGAATCGCATTCTTTCTACTATATAGTATGTAGAAAAAAGATTTAGGATGTCCCGATTCTTGTGGCCAGATTTAGGATGGTTAGAAGTACCCGGATGTCCTACTTCATGCGGCCAAGATTGTTAGTGTTGAAAACTGCATCCTATTTGGGCGATTCTGACCCACAATCCAGTGCGCACGTGAAGTGACGTCACATCGACGAAGCCTACATATGAAAACAAACGGGGATGCGACGGATATAAAAGCAAGAGGCAAGATCAATGCGCAATGTTATGATGAAATAAGAGAGTAAAGTATGTCCCAATAGTATGCCTACTGCATCCTAACTAGATTATTTTTATCGTCGGATGTAGTATGTAGAATAGAAAAAAGAAAGAGTATGCGATTCGGAACGCAACCCTAGTATGAAGTACACCAGTGTAGTGTTATGCTGCCACCCACTGGTAAAGAATAAAACGCCTGTTAACATAGATAAAAAGGTGAAGTCTGACTGAGATAAATATCTCAAAACAAATAAAACAAGAAATAAAAGAATAATTTTACTGCCCTATTGTCCAGTGTACACACATTTAGAGAATAAATATTTATCAGTTAAACCACATGAGATCCTTCATGTGCATGTTTTCTACCTGGAGAATGAATGATATATATAACCTGTATGTATCGCCTTATTTTGAAGTAAAAGTCAGACAATCAATAAAGGCAGACGCACACATTTGTGGTCGACAACAGGAGCCATTGATTGAAAGTCCAGGCACAAAAGCTTTGGAAAAGGGTTTGGAATGGAATTGTTGATGTTCACAAGATCCTATCGACCTCCATTCAAACAGAACAATACACATATGGAGTCAGACATCAGGTCCTCTTTCCCTCTAAGGCAAAGCAAGGAAAGTTTTGCTGTGTAGCTTTTGTTGTGCTTTACTTAAGGGAGCAACATGCTCGTTTACATAGATTAGGCTGTGTATTAACACTGGATTTTTCTTCAGTGCGCACACAGTACAGGCAGGCAGCGGATCGTAAAAAATGTTTTTGACTACACGCTTTCTCTTTTTGCTGACTGACCCCACCTTTAATCTCAGAATATTTCAACACACGTACTGATGCTAAGCAGAAGAAGAAGCTCTTATTTCTGTATTAGTTTGTTACATTGTAGCACTTGTCTTATCTTTCCCTGCTCTCTCTCCCAGCTGGGATTCTTCCAGAGGCAGAAGCGGAGAGATGAAGATGAGCAGGAGGGGGCCAACGGGAAAGAGTCAGAAGAGCGGTAACGCAGGCTGAGGGCCCCCCTAAGCAGACACCTTTTACCACACGGGGACCCGACACTCAGGGACCAACCCACCAACCCCCCCCCCCCCCCCCCCCCACCCGCTCCCTAGTACCACAGTGGCTCCTCCGCAGTACACAGCTCCGCATGACTGCTGAAGCAAGGCTTGTTCAGTGCACTGGATCTGTCCCACGCCACGCCACGACCCCCTGACCCCCCCAAAGAGTCAGCACTGTCACACTCACTTAGCATTCCTGCACTGTTGCGACATTAGGGCCTTCTTTTGTCTATGTATATTCCACTTGCCCTCCATGTCGTGCCTTTCACAGATCTTTCGAGCTCTTGTTTTTCTCTGCTTCAGGCCGGATGCCCTGGTGCTCTTTCCTAGTCAAATAGATTGAACTTTTTGGTCCATCTGTTTCCATAGAATTTGAGGCCACAAATTGCCCTTGAAGCAAGCGTTAGCCAATCACCCCTTTGTCTCTTCCTGATGTATATTTATTTAACTCCTTAAGGTACATTTTTAAGTACATGAAAAACCTCAAGGGTGACTTTCCACCCGAAAAGCTACCGCAAATGTAAAGTTACTATAATGTATATTGAATTCGATGTTTAAAAGATTTTATCTGCAACATTTTCAGCCCACTTGCATAATAATTTATGAAGAAAGACTAAACCAAACTAACCAAAGTACAACAAAGATTCATGTTTAACTTGTAGATACTTTTCTTGAGCATTTTCAACAGAGAAGAATCTTCCTAACCTACATCCTCTCTTAAGAGTTCCTTTTCTTTTAATATTTTCATCCTGGAAAACACGTTGGATGGTCTTTAAACATTTGATGCACTTTTACTTTGTACAAAATTAACTTGAATTTTGTAAATAGTCAAGTACCTTTTTATACCCTTTCAAATATTATAATGGTTCTTTAGTATTTTCCACATGATTTGTGGCAATAGTTTGTAAGTTAAGTAACAATGCAAATTAAATGAGTCAGCTTTGTTTTACTGGACCCTGTTACGAGACGTTGCATGCCTTTTAACATGCACTGCATCAGAGCAAAAGGATGTGCATAAAGAGAATGCAGGATACATAGAAGAACTGTAACTAAATTAAGACGCCATAAAGATGAGTCTGGTAAATGTACATTGCTTGCGATATGTCGGCACCCTTTTGGTGCTTCCAACGAATGTCAGTTTGTCCTGTTTGATGAGGTGTGAAGAGCTGTTAAACATCTAAAAATAAAACAATGTATATGTCTGTGTCTTTTTTTAAATAACATGAGATATGGTTCAAAAGGATACCTGGATAAAGCACAAGTGTTGTTGCTTTTTAATACTGTAAGTCAATTTTATGCAAGGGGAGATGGTTAACTAATTGAAGGGAGTATGATTAGGAGTATCATTACAGTTACATTACAGAAAGTATTCATTTGCAAGAAAAAGATATTCTGTCTTTTGTGCGATTAAAAAAAAGATTTCTAACCTGTTTCCCAAGTTGCCACTCTTTTCCTTTTTTGTATAATTATTTTTATTTTGTTTTTTTTTGTAACAATAAGCAAACAAACAAACAACACCAAACAGTACATACAAACTAAGAAAGGAGAGAAAAAAAAGAAAGAAAATGGACAGTGTATGTTGTTCATTATTTGATCTTCTTGACACCCTCTGAAAACATGCAGAGAAATGCATCCTTAAAGATTTCAAACCTATATATAAAATAAATAAAATACTTTTACATGAAGTTATTCATCGCATGATCACACACACGCACGCAACATTCAAAGACACACACAAACACAAAAGAAAAATCCATGTCCTGTGATCTCCACCGTAGTCCCCCCCCTCCCTTCTTAGCAATGCTACAAGCTTTCTTTCTCATAGTGCCTCGTAGATGTGTTTCCATACTTCATTAAATTGTTTTGTTTTGTTATTGTCCTCGGATAATGTATTTTCTATGGTCAGATAATATTTCATAAGTTCTTTAATGTAGGGGCCTCTGCATCTTTCCAGTATTTTAAAATTAGTTTCTTGTAAACAAGGGAAGAAAACATAATTGGCCATCCCATAGGGTACCTTACACCCTCGGGATTCTGAAAAATGTAGAGCTGAACTGAGAACTGCATTTTTGTTTTACAAATGGTTGATATCCATTCTTGGATTTCATTCCATCCTTTGTTCACTTTCATACAATGCCAAAAGGCGTGTATGAGAGAGTCTTGAGAGCCACACTTCACACACTGGTCAGAGGAGTCGGCATAAAACTTATGTAATTTATCTCTAGTATAATATATTCTTGTCATGAGTTTATATTGTATTAACCTGAGATTTTCATTTGTGGTAATTTTATTTGTAAGATACAAGCATTTCTTCCATTTTATATTGGCTTCTTTGAATTGGAGATCTTTATTCCATTGTTCATAGAGCTTATGCATTGAGTAGTGTTTAGATTCTTCCTTCAAGAGAATATTATATATGCTACCAATTAACTTTTTCTTTTTTCCTTTTTTAAACATAACCTCCTCAAATGGTCCTGGAACCAAATCATATTGTAAATTAAAGTTTTCCATTATCCAGTTTTTTAGCTGTAAATATCTAAACGATTCTTGGTTTGACAGTTTGAATTTATTCTGAAGCTCTGTGAATGGTTGAACCCTATTGTGCAAAATTAGATCTGACAATTGATTAATTCCCCTTGTACTCCAAGTACTCCAATTGAGCTCGTCATTCTGGATTTTAATTGATTGGTTATTCCAAAGTTCTGTGTTCCTAGGGATACTAATCTGCGCTCCAAGTATTTTTCCAATTTCGTTCCATGATTTTAAAGTACTATTTGTAACAAAGTTTGATACTTTTATTTTGCGTTTTGTAAACAAAGCTGTGAACAGGTTTTGGGGTTTTAGTTGGTTACTTTCTATATCAATCCAGGGTTCTTCAGCTGTATTATTGATTATCCGATCTATGTAAAACATCTGTGATGCATAGAAGTACAGTTCTAAATTTGGAAGTTTAAGACCACCTTCTGTTCTTACATTTTGAAGAAGAGTTCTACTCAGTCGATGTGCTTTATTGGACCAGACAAACAAGGTGAGTAAAGAGTTTAGTTGTGTGAAGAATTGTTTTGGAGGGATTAAAGGTATTGTTTGGAAGATAAAGAGAAATTTTGGTAACCACATCATTTTAAAAAGATTTATCCTTCCAATTATATTTATGGGCAGGTCTGACCATTTCTTAATACTAATTTTTAATTCATGTATTAGAGAGATAAAGTTATCTTTGTATAATTGTGTTTTTTCAGGGCTTATGATGCAACCTAAGTATTTTAACTTTTTTTTCCACTGAAGGTTCTTTAAATCTTCTGGGATGCACGCTCCTTTATTAATTTGCATCAGTTCAGTTTTTTCAATATTCATTTTATAACCAGATATTTTAGAAAATTCGTCTATGATCTTCATTACCTTTGGAAGAGATGTTTTAATATTAGTTAAATATAACAATAAATCGACAGCAAATAGACTCAGTTTATATTTTTGTTTATCTACACTAATACCGCTCACTTCTTCTGTTTGTCTAATTTTCTGAGCCAAGGGCTCAATGGCCAACGTAAATAAGGAGGGGGATAACGGGCATCCTTGTCTAGTGCCTCTTTCTAACCTAAATATTTCAGATAAAGTCCCATTAACATAAACCTGTGATGTTGGTAATTTATAAATCGTCTTTATCATGGTAATTATTTCATCAGGGAATCCAAATAATTCTAATACTTTAAAAAGATATACCCATTCTAAACGATCAAAGGCTTTCTCTGCATCCACAGCCATCAATGTCAGATCAATCTTTTGCCTTTTAGCATATTGAATTAATGATATACAAGTTCTAATATTAGTTTTGAGACTCCTATTTTGTATAAAGCCAGTTTGATTATGGTGGATTATATCAGGTAATAATTTGGCTATACGATTATTTAGGACTTTGGTAATAATCTTATTGTCACTATTTATTAAACTTATAGGTCGAAAATCAGATGGTTTGTTGCACTCCCGTCCTGGTTTTGGTATCACGTTAATAAGTGTTTGATACATTGTTTGTGGAAGAACCTGGTGCTTCCATGCATTATTAATAACTTTCAATAATAGTGGGTTAATCTGTGTCCAGAATATAGAATAGAATTCAATTGGGAATCCATCATTTCCTGATGCCTTTTTTGGGAGAAAACCATCAATCGCACTTTTGACTTCTGATATTGTTATTTCCTTCTTTAGGTCTTCTTTTTGTTCATCAGAGAGATATTTAAGTTTAACTGACTTTAGAAAGGGCATTGGGTCAGATTTCTCAGTTATATCAGATTTATATAAATTTCCATAGAATGTTGCAAATTTCTTATTAATTATTTCATTGTCTATTATTAGCTTGTTGGAAGTGTCCTTTAATGCTACGTTGTGCCTTTTAACTACTCTTTTAACTAAGGCGCTCAGTTGTTTACCTGTTTATTAGCTGTTATATACGATATTTTATTTGCGTTATGCTTAATGTCTTGAACCTTTTTAAGTAGAAGATTATCATATTCTAATTTAAATTTTTGCAGTTTTTCGAAGTCTTCTTTCGCATGTGTTTGTTTATGGATATTACGAAGAGAATGCATTGCTTTTTCTACTCTGTCAATCTCTTTATCTAGTTCTTTCTTCTTTCTAACTGAAAATGATATCATTATCCCTCTTATATACGCCTTAAATGTATCCCATATAATATCTATTGGAGGACTATCAGTAGAAGAAGCGTTATCTATATTTGTGCTTTTAAATATGTCGATATGATTTTTTATGTAATTAAGAAATTCATTATCAGTTAAATATTTTCGATTCATTCTCCAGATTTTATGAGAAAACGTATTTGTTGGTGGTGTCATTACACACGTAACTGCTGCATGATCTGAGATAACTATGTCATGAATCTTTGTAAATATAACATTGCTGAGCCCTATATCCGATATGAAAATGTAGTCTATTCGACTATACGATTTATGAGCATGCGAGTAATGTGTGTAATCCCTAACTTTGGGGTGCATTACCCTCCACATATCATGTAATTCATTTGTAGAAAGAAATTCTAAAAGTTTTGTTGGTGGTTTTGCTTTTCTATTTTTACATGAGCTGTCATATATGCTAAAGATGTTGTTAAAGTCACCGCCTAATATAATTATTCCTGTTGGAGTCATATTAAGTACTCTGTTTCCTATCCATGATTTGGAGAGAAAAATAAGGTGCCATTTTGGAAAATAACTTTTATTTGTTTTATCATTCAACAGACAGAATATTTTCCATCCAGGTGGTGAGATAAGCTTTTGGGATGCTGGAAATACATTAAGAACAACAGTAAGTGTCTTGAAACAAGCCATATTACTTTTGAAGTATTTTTAGAATAACAAATGGTTACCTGGTAAAATTTAAAGGGAATTCAAGAATTTACCTTTAGATGGGGGACTTACTTACAAGAAACAGATGTTTAACAGAAAGATGGAAATCAAATCAGAAAATATGTGTAGTGTCCCTTTATTAAGAAAAAATATATATTAAATACTTCATCTACCAGTAGGCATTGTTTACCTTGTGATCAAATTTAAAAATAGTCATAGAGAGATTATTACACAGTTTAATAAGACCATCTAACAACTAGGATGATAGTAGTTGTGACCTGAGTTCTATTTACTTATCATTAATAACTGTAAACAGCATTCATTCCATAGGTATTGTTGAACAGAGTGCTACAACAAGAGGAAGCTAAAACATGTTTTTGGAGATCAGAATATATATAATTATTATATGATTGTTGTAGATTGTATGGATGAAAATGTCAACTGCATCAAAGCACAACACATGCACTTTCGTTTTTTAATGCTTCAGTGTATGATATGTAACTATATTATGTTTTGGCTTAAAGCCAGGTTTTAGGAAAGCATTAAACTGCCACATGGGTCTCATTCACATCTACTTTGCAGCATTACAAAGATCAATTTGACTCCAAGCACTGTTGACCAACGCTTTTTAAAAACCCACAGGCTTTGTTTGGGCTGCACTCAGGGCCGTTGCTAGGAATTCTGGGCCCCCTGAAAGAATATCGGTGTGGGCCCCTCTACCCCATTCATTGCCACCTTCAATTTTCTAGTTTTTTCAGTGTTCTTGACGGTGCCTGGTACACCCAATTTGTTTCTTTTTTAACAATTAACGACTTAACAAGTCAGAGTATTATTATGTAAATTATGTATTATTAATTGTCTTATTCTAGGAGTGATGGTAAGTGATTTGCAACTGTTTAAACAGCCACTATGCGGGCACTCCAACGGGTATCAGACGTGGTGAAGGGAGCAGCAGTGTTTTCCGCTAGTGCCTCCAATGTGCAGCTGGGTAAAAATAGTGCAGAAATCGTGACCCTCCTAGGGGGGTTCGGGGGTATGCCCCCCCGGGAGATTTTTTTTACCTTTTTAAAGTGAAATGCATGAATCTGGTGCACTTTGAGAGGAAAATTATGAGGCAAAATCTGAGGAATTTTGTGTGAACAACTTTTTTCTGTGTACTAGGCCTACTTATTTTTGGAATAATTTGGAGACACTGAGTCAGATGAATGAAATGAAGCTATTGAAGAAAGACACATGTATTTACCATAAAAATATTAATATAAAATAGAATATTATGCAAATAAACATCCACAAAGTTGTCATCTTTCTATATTATTTTCTAAAGAAACCACTTAACTTTACATGAAGAACTCTGTTGTCCAGCTTTCTTTTTGTTCACAGATGAGGGTGAAATAGGCTATAGAACATACACAGTGCATGGGCAACTGAGGGCATTTTTTCCAAATGTTTTTAAATAAACTCAATAATGTCCAACTAGATTAAATCATAGTCTGTTTCTTACATCAGAATACTGAGGAAAGTTTAAAAAAAATGAAAAACTTGGTTCAGTGACAGTAGGCCTACTTCTCCTCTCCTCTCTGTCTGTATGTCACTGCTATAGGGAGGAGGAGAGGGGCTGCTACACTAGTCTCAGTCAGCAGCGCTCTATGCATTATTTTATGATTCGTGGCAAACTAAGCTGAACGATTAGAAGACAGACAGCTTAATTTGTTTAGCTAGTTAACTGCTGAGCTAGCGTGCTGTGCTTCTCCGGACCGACAGAACAGATTAAAATATCGCGTGTTCAAGTTGAATGCAGGTGCACAGGTGAAGCCTACTCATGGGACAATGTTGGGCTTTATAACTTGTGTTTTATTTCACTTACTTGCAGTAACAACCAGCGTCATTCACGTCTATTCTGGTCCGAAAATTATTAGCGTATTTAACCGAAACGCTCGTCCGCCGTGAGTGATGCACCGCGGGTGCATGCTTGTGTTTGTGTATTTGTGCACCGGCGCTGAGACACACAGACAGACAGCGCAGCGAGGAGCTCATGGAGCTGCCAGATTCTTCAGAGACGCGAGGGTGGGGGCGGGTGGACCAAACCATTATTTAAGAAGGGGCTAAGGGGGTATTTGAAATTATTGAAATTAGAATATTGTATGACTTGTGGCTTTGTTTTGATTCGGATTCATTCGTATGAATATATAATAGTTCACTGTATGCAAAATCATTTAGTCATAGAGGCTACTGGGGGGTTTGTGTGTGGGCCCTAGCGGGCTGTGGGCCCTTATAATTGTCATAACTTACCCCCGTATACGACGGCGCTGGCTGCACTTCTGTCAATGACGTCCAAACTATTGATTTCTAAATGCAAATTTGAAAAAATTGTGAGTAGTTGTTGGAGTTGTTCTCTTAACTATAGTTTTCAAAAAAAATTATAAATAAACACAGCTCCCATGTCGTGCTGTGGTTTGGTGAAGCTTTCATTAGTGTGTGTGTGTATGGATTCAGGTTTGATTCAGTCAGCTGCCAACCATCTGCCATGGACAATGCTAAGGGGAGAACATATTGATCCCTGAGGGGGAACTAGGCTTTTGCAGCCAACAATGTAATAAGATTCAGCAAGGAGAAAAGGGAAAGCAGCAGCCACACAAACATTGTTAAAGATGAGTGGTTGATCCAAGCATACCAAACACAGCTAAGCCATGTAAACAACATGAGTTCCATGTAAACAGTCGGCAGAACATGATACAGTATATGAAACGGTATGGATGGATTTATGTGTTCTGATTACTCATTTACTGTTCACATCTGTACAATTATTAGAGTGAGGACTAGAAGACATGAAATATCTGCTGAATGCCATTTAACATTCCAATCTCAAACTTAAATAAAAAAAATCCAGATGCATGCAGCTTGTTGAAGCAAAATTCAACGCAATTACTGCTAAAAAACATACAGTGGGAATTTTCTTCTCTTTTGTCTGCTCAGTGACCACTGCCAAAGCAATATTGCTGGATGATAATTATATTATATTCAGAGGTTCCCTTGGAAACCTATGGATATTATCTAATGTAATCGCAATATTATGGATTGGTCATGGAGAAATTGCTATGGTCTTATATGAGAGGCTCTTTAATTCAAATGGCTTCAGGGCCCGAGGTACAGATAGATTGCATATGAAAGGCGAAGAGCCTTTTAAGTTGTTGCATATGCCATTACTGAAGTAAAATGAATGAGAAAAGAGCATACTTTCTTACTTTAGCTTATCCGATTTAGGCTGTTATGAACAAAAAACTTTTTTTTTTCTTTTTTTACTTCATTTGATCTTGCTGTGTGTTTTTTTATCTTATTTTCTTTTTATGGCATTCAATCCCTGTTTTTAGGTGCATTCCATTTTCTATTTCAATGTAAACCACTCTTTTTTTGTAAAGCACATTTACTTGTATGAAATGTGCTATAAAAATAAAGTTTATTATTATATTATTATTGTACAATCTTCATTTAACTAAACTGGAGTGTCTTTTTGAATAGTACAGCATCATTTAGGCTATGTACATTAGCACATCAAACACATCCAGTTCAAACATTTGACATTTAGACAGAGTCAATTTAAATACATGGACCTACATAACTAAATCTTTCATATTGATGGTCTCTGATTTGTTTCCACCTTTATTTACTCTGTAATATTTTTTAAAACAGCTTTTATGTTCAATAATGAACTCTGATTTTACACAACATAAACTTACTAATATATTTGTGAGTTTTTATATTGCTAAGCTGTAATTGAAACTTAATATATTAATGAAATAAGATTGTACTTCTTTCTACTTTCCATCAAGGGATCCATCCTCTGCTGCTTTGCCTAAAGTCTCCTTCTTTTTTGTTTGCTGTTAAAGGTTGTTTTGATTTCTTTTGAGATGTTTTCCTAATCGTGGGTTTATGAATGGAGGTGTATCACATCAGATTTTGGAGCCCTTTGATAAAAAAAATAAAAAATATAAATGTTGGGTTATATGTAAAATTGACTTGACAGAAGACACATCACACAAGCCTGGCAGTAGAGTGGACTCAGCCATTTGCAGAAACTGGGAGAGAATCCCTGAGCTCTTAACTCTCCTGTGATTTCTTTGCTCAATCATCTGGATGACCTGCACCTCTGCTGAATGCCAAGTGACTACAGCATTTCACACAGCTCTCCCCTGAGACAGCCTGATTGACTGAATATGAATTTGGCATTTATAGCAGAACAGGCTCAATGTGATGAAAGGGTGTTTGGATCTGATTTAATAATCCATCAATAAATCCAACCATGTATGAATAGAATATCTTGGTTAAATCAATTATTTGCATGCTGCATCTGTAGGGCTGCCACGGTCTCCCTACTCCATTGTGCGCTGCCAAACTCAATGATGCAGTGAGATGCTCTTTTGTAATTGTTGAAACCCATAAGAACGGATAAGCCTTCATACACCAGCTCTATCTTAATGTTTTTCAATATGGTGGGAGAAACATTACATTTTGTGTAGGCCAACATACAGTACTGATCGACCACAGCTTAGACAGTTTGGTGAATGACAATTTTATGTACATAATACAGAACATGGGATAAAAATGCATGTCAATAATCTACTTTGAGAATCAACGCTGCATCAAAATGAAATTAAAGTGAACATGTGTTCTATTTACAATATGTTTTCTCATAAGCATAAATGCACTTGTCTTTTTGGGCAGAATCATCCACTTGCTTCTTTATATCCTCATACAGGTGGCGGGAGGGGGGAGAGTTGCAGCTTCTATCTGTTTTTCACATAACTGACGTTTTCGGCTGTAGCCTATTGATCTTGTCGGAGCTCGATACGCCTTTACGGTGTATGGTGGACAGCGTATACTCTCCATTGTCCACAATCTGGAGCGGCACGACTCCCTGTGTTTCCCCGTGCGTAAAAGAGCGCGTGGCGCCGCAGCCCCTGTTGGAGGAGGATGGAGTGGAGACTCTCCAAACCAATCCGCTGAGCATCTTCCTGATCTCTGGTCTCATCAGGCAGTAAAGCACCGGGTTCAAGCAGCTGTTTGCGTGCGCCAGGCACACAGTGACCGGAAACACGTACGTGTGCACCATGTAATAAGAGTTATCCCAGTTGGCCAAGTTAAATTTGACCAAGACTCCCCAGAAGGTGATGGCATGATTTGGCATCCAGCAGAAGAAGAAAGATAAGACCACAATAGCCACAGATTTGGTGACTCTGGATCTCCGATTTGGGTTGCTGCTGCCCATGCTCCTCCGTTTTACGAAGCGCAGCAGCATCAGATAATTGACACAGACTATGAGCATAGGGATGATGAACGCTATCAATATCTTCTGGATGTGATAGAGGGCGAGCCAGTCGTGGCCCTCGGGAAACTTGAGAAGGCAAAGTTTTTCGCCAGCGACCACAGTCACGGTAGAGAAGACAGTTGTGGGTGCCGTGGCCACTGTCGCCGCCACCCACAGCACCGCGCACACACACTTTACGCAGCGCTTCCTCCTGTAAGCCTTCTTCTTTAGGGCCGAGGCGACCGACCAGTAGCGGGTCACGCTCATGGCAGTGAGGAAAAATACGCTGGCGTACATGTTCATCACGGTGACGGACAGGATAATTTTGCACATGGCGTTTCCAAACGGCCAGCTGAAGTCCAGCACGGTGTCCACGGCCCAGAAGGGCAGAGTGAGCACGAACTGGAAGTCAGTCACTGCCAAGTTGATTATGAAGAAATTTATGGTGGAACTTTTTCGACCCTGTCGTAGCCTCATGAGGAAAAACACGAGCAGGTTCCCCACCAAGCCCATCGCGCAAACTACAGAGTACACCACGGAGATGAGTATCCTCAGGATGAAGGTGCCGTCCGCGTCTTCGAAACGGAATTCGTCGGGCGAACTTCGGTTCGGCTCCCCGCTGCTGTTGAATATTTCATCCATCTTTAAAGTTAAAAAATAATAATAAACTGTCCTTGCACCCAGGCTTTCTACTGCGCACACATCTGCTATAGGAGCACACAACACAGGCGCCCCATGTGAGGCTATCACAATTCCTTATCCATGGTCAGTGCGCTGGAGTGTGCTTTTATACAGGTGTGTCGCTCCTCTGCTGGGCCACGATTGGTCGACGTGACATGAGACGTGACAGAGAAGCACAGGTTTAGTGAAGATGCCACTGAAAACAAATTGTACAGAATGAAATGCTAACTGCAGTTTGCACAGAAACCAAACGAATGATAGTCCAAATAAAAGATATAGGATAGATAGATAGATAGATAGATAGATAGATAGATAGATAGATAGATAGATAGATAGATAGATAGATAGATAGATAGATAGATAGATAGATAGATAGATAGATAGATAGATAGATAGATAGATAGATAGATAGATAGATAGATAGATAGATAGATAGATAGATAGATAGATAGATAGATAGATAGATAGATAGATAGATAGATAGATAGATAGATAGATAGATAGATAGATAGATAGATAGATAGATAGCTGGATAGATCTGCCTCCATGTTAGTGCACAACATTCTGTTTTTCAGTTAAATAAAGTTAAACTCCCCATCACCACGACCAGTGTGCTATCACGAGCATCAGTAGTCCGCCGTGCCTTCATTCTTCCGCTAGGGGGGGCGCTGCGCTCAGGCAGATGAGTTCAAAAACAAAGTAAAACAATGTTGAGGAGTTCAGTGACCATGTGAAGTTTTCTAATGTAGGCCTAGACTTCACTCCACTTGTTTCCCTTTGATCGATAGTGACAGAATTCCTTAACGGGTTCCTTATAATATAAATTAAAAGCCATCTCACATTGACGACAAAGTGTTTATATGGCTGCATAATATAAATATGTTGATATGACTCCATGCTTTTTTTTTTTTTTTTTTTTTTTTTTGAACTCAGACTTTCCACTGGAGAAGACCTGTCTTTTTATTATTTGAACATCAGTGGAGGTGACAATGCACAGACTGAAAGCCTCTGGTCTGTCATCATTTCTCTGACTCCAAGTGAATGCATCAATATCGGAAACAGGTCCTCATCTGACCCACTACAGTCTGGACCTCTGTTTTGGGAGCTACCCAGTTGGACTGAAGCAGCACCATATCCGATTTCTTGAAGTAGCATTCCCCTTTAAGCCTCCAGCCCCACTAGAAAGATAGCCCATTGTCTTAAGTCCACCCATCTGTGGGGGTGGCTCTCTGCGAAAGTTTTGCAGCAGAAACATTTGAAGCTGTCACTGGCTGTTAGGAGGGGACTGATGGAGGACAGAAGAGGGGGACAGCCACTCGTAAGCAAACGTTAACACCGACTTACGAACGAGTCTGAAAGAAAGGGACCGAGAAAGAATGCAACACAAACGCCCCGTGGAGGCAGACGATGTGCAGGCCTAAAGTGAAGAAGTTTGTTGGGAGAAGTGTCAAAGCTTGAGTGCATGGGCGCAACAAAGCGAAAAGTGCATCCAGTCCCCAGCCCGAGTGGAAATGATTTAAATTGTCAATCGACGCGCGGTGTTAGGAAAGGCATTGATTAAATGCTACTTAAACACAGATTACCGTCCTGACAAGATGACCCGTTTGGACTTCGGGCTGCACGCCTTTGGACAAGGAGTCTCCCCCATTCACCTCCTCATCGCACTTCTGACGCTCCTTGAAAACTGCAAAGCGTTGGGAGGCTCACATGAACCAGGTTAGTAAAGAGACAGCAAGAGCACTTCAAACGTTATTGAATTCACAGGATTCGTGACACCGCCACGTCCTCTGCTAGGGTGGCTGCTTCTGTTGGGACACTTTTGTTTTCAGAACGCATCTACTTAAGCAGAATCAGAGCAGCAGTCCTGAATGTGGAGGGGGGAGGCCAGCTGTGACTGCCTGGTGTTTACAAAGTTTGGGGCTGCCCATAGCAATTGAGTCCAGTGTTTTGGAAGCCTGGTCTGGTTGCTGGTAGAGACCTTGTTTCCATTAAATCATATAAGAGCTTTAGGACCCATATAGATATTTACATGTCCCCTGTCCTTGAGCCAAAATACAGAAACCCAGTGCAGTGCAGCTGACAACGAGCTCTGACCTCACCAGTGAGGATCAGGAAACAGACCCTGTATTCCAATACCATATCATTTAGTATGCCAGACAAAGATTTATTTTTATAATACATGCATGTCAAATGTAGCCTGGTCCTACCAGACCATCGTACTTAATTTCATGTAATGAAAATTGAGCAGAAGTAGGTAGGCGGGCGGTGCCAGGCTATGTCAAATGCATTATATGCCAAAAATACCCAGATTCCCTTTATAAATCAAATACAATGTTTGCAGGATGCACACCAGAATGTTTTAGTTACTACTAGTAAAAACTAGTAATACTACTACTAGTAAAAACAAACAAAAAATAAGTATGTAAATAAGAGATACTTCTCTTTGTGAATGTACTGTGCATGACGCATTATCTTTATTCTCATAAAGGAGCTGGATTGCACTCTGCCTCTGCAAAGTGTATAAGTGGTCTGACCAGGTGGATATAGTCAAATTAGAGAATGAATCCTCTCTTGTCTTATGGGATACACTCCACCATCTCCCATATACCTGCCTATGTCAGGGCTCTCTGGAGATTACATACAGATGCATAAGAGCTTCGTATGGATGCAATCTTGTCTGATTCTGTATAAATCATCCTCGAGCCCTTGAGAAAAAAACTTAAGTGCTGTCTGTCAGGCGTTATCGACAAGGATGTGTCACTGAGGGGGAGGCGCCCTCCCAAACAGTAACGATTCAGGTTGACTGATGTTGGCACGGGAATCCCAAAGTTTAATTTTAAACAACTAAGAACCCAAAAATAGAAATGGGAGGAAAAGGTAAAGGTGGTAGTGAGTAAAAGTTGGAAAAAAGGGAAGTAAAAGTGGGGACAAGATATCAGTTTAATGAGCTGATTTTGATTTAGAGTAAATTTATCAGTGTTTCCCGGGAACCTCTTGGCAGCCATGTAAAGACCCGTGGTGGCCCAGACCTCACATTGAGACCAACCTCCTAATCCTGACTACTCATGCAATTAAAAGTGTTTTATTACTTTGGCATGATAGTTTCCCTGCATTATACAAACCATTTCCTAATCAATGACTCATTTTTAATTTCCTTTTCTTATGGCAAATTATCCCTCATACACCTACATAACAGGATACAGCTGCTGCTTGATGGAAAGCTTTTTAACATAGTCCAAGATGGAGAAGACATAGCTTGTACGTGTTATAAAATACCACGTATACTACTTGTTACTCTTCCATGAAAAGAATCATCTCATGTTGAACTAGATAGCACAGAGTGTGCATACTGTACCTCCGTGAAGGCCACATAGCTGCAGTAATTCTTCTGGTGGAATAAAATGTTCTTCTCTATCTGGATCTAGATCTTCATCAAAATACATGGGATGAAAGACAGTAACACTGACCCTTTCACCTTTAGCAAATAAAATGCTCTTCAGAAATATGTATCGATTTAGTTATTGCTGTGTGGCTTAATGTATCAAGAGAAAGAGCATCAGATTTTTCCAGGACTTTAGATGGCACACTGTGGGGAATGCAAGTTTAAGTGTCCTTACATAAGCGTGTGTGTTTTCCTTTCTCTTCATTCAGACATTCCAAGCAAGTGGTTGCCAAACATCTTATTGTCCTGATGTGCTCTTGAAAATATTTGAGCATATAACCAGTACAATGCTGAGCAAAGAGAGACTTCGTCTTACCTGGAGGCGGCTATGTGTGTGATGAAGTAAACCAATATGATAAGACACTTTCTAAGAAAAATATGTTGAATTCACATAAACGTAAAATAAACCATAAAATATCGTTCTAATTTACAATAAACAAATTATGCATTTTAGATGAATTCTTCATTTGGAGATAAAAGTCTTCATGGTAAAGTTGATGCACTCAAATCTTGTTACTTCTGCTTTGAGGACAACCTTTATTTACACAGGGTTTGTAAGTAGAATTTTAATGGAAGGTCTTATGTAATTTCTGCACAGTAGAAACACTACGTATCCCCAGATGTTGCAGATTTTAGTCTGTTGGTTTCTCCTTTAAAAAAGAAAAATCTAGTCAAACTCTTTCAAACCATCTGATATACTTTTAATTTGCCACTTCATTTTAGAGCCACACCTCAAACCTTTCCCTGTATGTGTTTGTGTAATTTAAGTGCGCACTAAACATAAATATTGATATTTCATTATGATATACATTTTAAAAAGTTGTGCACTGTTTTTGCACACAAATACATCTCCTCCACAGACCAATAAATGTGTTGAGAAGAGTCATCCCATTTTCCTTAAGGCACATTTCCTTTCCCCTGGCTCACAATAGGGAGATCTTCCTCACACCTCACCATTCATGCTGCTGATTCAGCTTTTCCAGAACAAAGGCAATAATAAAGTAGTTTTATTTATATCGAAGCAGGAATACATTTCACAAACTTTATGAAAAAGTGCTAGGCATTGGAAGAAGAAGAGAAAGTAAAAAAAGAGGAGAGTGGGCAAAAATCCAGTTTGAAGCAGCAGCGTCCCTCTTACAGGGATGTTATACACAGCAGCGATTTCAACATACAAATCACAAATGACACACACACACACACACACACACACACACACACACACACACATATATATATATATATATATATATATATATATATATATATATATATATATATATATATATATATATATATATATATATATATATATATATATATATATATATATATATATATATATATATATATATATATATATATATATATATATATATATATATATATATATATATATATATATATATATGGGTTTGTTTGGAGCTTCCCAGATTTGTTTACGTCTTCACAGCCACTTCATCATTTAATTACCCTCCTCTTTTTCCCATGATTCTGCCAGGGAGATTCCTGCCTCCGTATGATGTCGTTCACCCCACTCGAGTGGATGCCGGAGGTCACTTCCTGTCCAACTTCCTGTCTCATCACTCTCGCCATGTGCGTCGCAGAGAAGCCTCAGAGGGGCCGGCCAACTTGGACCGAGTCTTCTACCAGTTGTGGCACGGCGGCTACAGTTTACACTTCAACCTCACCCTCAACCCTCACCTGCTGGCTCCGGGCTTCCTGACAGAGAGGAGGTACGGTGGCTTGGATGGAGCCCGGATCAATCCCCCTGGATCCTCCCGGTGCTATTTCTTAGGGGAAGTGTGGGATGAGACCACTGTTAAAGGGAGTGCAGCCATAAGCACCTGTGATGGACTGGTGAGTAACTTTATAAGCATGAGATAAACTGGGGGGGGAGATTATATTGTTTTAATATTATAATTATCATCATCAATGTGTTTTTACTTATAAAGCAACGGGTTTCACTCATACTATTACTGCTGTCTTACTTTTTTGTTGCATTGTTTCTTTTTTGATAAAAATCGAGTGCTTGTTAAAGAGGAATTAACAGTGGAAAACCTGACGGGGTCTCTAAAACGAATACTATCTGAACTGCATTTTGGCATTTTTGAAATGTCACAGCAGGAAACGCAAAGGTCTAAATAATAAAATGAATGAGTAAGTATATTGAACAGTCATCCTCACTGGTGAAAAAGATATGCATGTTTAACTGCTGCGTACAGCAAACTGTAAAGCATCTCAAAGAAGCGTCATTGGGTTGACACCTAAAGAACACAGAGAGACTATCAAAGTGAAGTTAGTTTCAGGTCACGGTCACAGTCATGGTATTATACCGAATCGAAAACAGTAACGGGATGCATCTATTCAACTGCAAAGCTTTGGTAAATCATTGTGTGTTGATGCACCACAACATTAGACACTATCAGTGGATGCATGTTCTTTGAAGGCCAATGCTTATCCTATTATCTCTGCTTCACAAGAGACTTGTCGGCCCAACACCAGGACAGTGGTCATTGTTTTTCTCTCTTCCATGTTATTTATTTCATATTGTGGTGATCTGTTGCCCCGACACTGTTGCGTTTTTCATTTTAGCTGTCAGGAGTGGCAGCCTCCCGCTGCTATATCCCCCACAGGTGCAAGTTTATATGTGTACAGAGATTCCCCTCTGCTCACTGCTTTTGTGACAGACTTTTGTTCTTCCTGTTAGCTTACATCTGTTTCTTTGGCCTGTGTCCACCAACAAAATCATGGTTTGGCTCACTGCACCCTTCTCTGCTCCCTATTAATTCTGTAGTTTAAGAAAAACCCCAAATGAAACTGCTTCTGAGAGGTTGGAATAACCACATCTTGCACAGATTTATACCCATTAAATATGCAGTTAGTCTAGTAAATTACACGTCTTTGCAACTGTAATACTTAGCTGAATAGTAACTGAATAGATAGTGTGATAGAAGTTCTGTTAAGGTTGGAGGTCAACTCAGGTGGAAGAATATTTCAGGAGACTTGGATGAATTATGAAGCAATATTTATTACAGACTTGGCCAAGGAGAACCGGACTGCAACTCTCATGACTTGCACTTCAATTCTGACAAACTCATTTCGCCTTGAGCGAGTGCAGGGGATTAACAACAGTGGGCACGCGTTCTTTAATAAACTGCTCTACAGTGGAACATGGAGCAATTTAATTAAGTGTTTTTTCTGGCATTTGCACTTCAGAACACAGGCCCTAATTCACGGTCGATTTTGTTTTCAAATTTCTTTATAGGAGACCATGAATAATTGGCACAAAAAGTTAAAAAACTTAAAACAGATTTTTATTTAACAAAGAATTGATAATCCCTTGCAGACATTTAATTTGTCTGTAGCCTGCAGCCCACGCACATCAGTAGCAAACACATGGTATCCATATTGGTCGTGCTCAGCCAGTAGCCCAGCTTCACTTCTTGCTTCTTTTGGGGCTTCTTGTTTTTGCCTTTAGTCTGGTCTACAGAGTAGCAGAGTAGGAGAGAAAACAGCTCTCCGTACATAGAGAAGCATGAGGAAGAGCACACAGTGCAAATAACAATCACTCTGACAAAACACTCAATACAGAGTGAGTCATAGAAAAACAAGAGACTCCCGCTGATAAAAACAAATGAAAGATCAGGGGGAGCTTAGCGATTATACGAATAATAGGAATACGTCTTCAAACATCTTAAGTAGACAAAAGAAAGTATCATCCTCTTTGATTCAAACCATGTCCTGTACAGCATAAAAATAAGCACAGGGCACAATAATTATATAATAAGGCTGTGTAACAGTTTGCATACTGTTAACATTTGTATTATATTTGAAGAGCCACACTATTATAGGTGATTGTCACAAGCACAGAATGAATATAGGCTATTCAAGCATCTGCAATTTGTATCATCATTACATTTCAAGTGTACTCAACACTGAATAAAAGCATTACAAACTGTGTATGTCATTTCTTCAGAGAGCCTATTTCCCACATCTGGTCTGGACGTTCAGCCAATGCACACATACGTTTGTAATGGTGTAAAAAAAACTGTACAAAGCCTGTATAATTTGTACATCTGAAAAATAAGGTCCAGCAATAACAATGTTGAAGCGACGGTAAAATGGTAATGCCTATGTAATTCATGTGATGCACCGGATCAAAGAAACAATGAATGTCAGACAAAAAATGTTCTAGTGTCCCTGAACCACAAAAGAAGATGTTGAACGGAATTGTGTTTATTCCCACTTAGACATCTGTATGTATCAACGTGAATGTTTACAATGAAGTAAAAACTCAATTTAGAGAGAGACACACACACACACACACACACACACACACACACACACACACACTCAAAGGAACACAGTTCAAGAATGACAGCAGAGGGACACACTATGAAAAGCCTAAATACTGTGTTTACATCACAGATGTTAATATTCCCTATGGCATTGTGACAACATAGGATAGGCTGTTTGCCTTTTCCCTTGAATGGCAGAGTATGCACTATATGTCAATGTCCAGCTAAATTTACATTTTAAAAAATTTACAAATTAAGGCTCTGAGCCATATGTATGCAACGAAAATAGTGGACTTTCTATCTCTTTAGCTGTGTTGCTGTGTGTGTAAGGGAGTGAATCCCCTGTGGTACTGTACATATAGAATATTGATGAACCAGCCCTGCTGCCTGAGCTCCAGTGGGACCTTGTGACAGCTGAAGAGTGAACGGGTGCAGAAGGTGGACAAGAATTAAATATAGGGCAAGGATGGTCAACAGGAAAAAGGGGGGTTGCTACTGGAATTAGGTTTGGCACTGTGCCAACATGGTTAAGGGTGCAGTAATACAGTATATTTGACATTTGATCTTTCCCGTCTTAGCTGAGCCCTGGATGTCTACAGCAAACTCAAGACATCCTATACTGGAACTATACTTTCACAGGAATCTTAGTGGGTCGTGATTTGTTTGTACTGATTCTTGTAGGGTTCCAATGAAATACAAATACTACACAACTAAGATGAAATATTGTATATATTTTATTAAAATGGAAAGATAACTTAGTTTTGTATATAATGAACTTGTATTTTATATAAAACAAACTTCTCATAGGATAGTAGATGTAGGGTTACTGTATGTCAAGAAGCTCTTGATGCTAAGGCAGCGACAAAGCGGTAATGGGCACTGCTTATCTTGGTAATGTGTGTAAGAGGTTTTAGATTATCCGGCAGCCCGGCACTGCTATAATTATACAGATCTTCATCTGAGTGTACTGTAATTCCCTTAAACAGCCAGCAAACAGTGACTGGTTTGCATAAGATTGTAGTCACAGTAAAACAACTTCAGTTTGAAAGTATGCTGCAAACAAGAAAAGTGCACACTCATAGTGTGTATAGTGTTGTATCTTATAGTACTGATGTGGGTTTATTTAGATTGAGATATTGATTATAAAAATAGTTGTACTTGTTAAGTCAATATTGTCCTGTGAAAACACGTCTCTTCCGACTGCACCTTGGCTAAAATGATGATGATTAATTAAAAGAAAAATATATTTATCTTAAATGTTGCACCTTCATGTAGCTCTTTCATGTGGCACTCCTGTTGTATGGCTTATTTGAAGCTTATGTACTTGCGTAATTATTGCTGTTCTGAGTTTGTACCATTTATTGGGAGTTGCTTTGGATAAAAGTGTCAGCTACATAAAATTAAATACAAAAAATATATATATATTAAGCCTGTGAGGGGTTACTGTATGAAGGACTGAAGCTGAATTTTAATTCTCAATTAATCTGCCATTTACCTTCTTTGTGAACTGATCAAATATTTGGTCTATAAAGTGAGAAATATCCATCTCAATGTTCGGATTGGAGAAAGAGAGTTGAAATGGGGCAGAGAGGGGAGGACATGCAGATAACTGACCATGAGGCAAATTCGAACCCGGGTTTGCTGGGAGGCCTGAGCCTCTGGGGGACGCTCTAACCACTATACCATGAGCGTCCCCCTTATAATTGAAATTCTTTGAAGTGAATCTTACTATGATCAATTATTTGATTATCTGGCTAATGGTTGCAGCTCTACAGTAGAGTGTGTCCTTGTGCATGCTAATAATAATAACATATAGAGAAATACAAGACTTACAATCTTCTGCTTCAGAGTCCACTGTGTTGATCCTAGGGAAAAGAGTTGATGGAGAGGAAAACTGACTGACCCGCCCATTCTTTCCTTCAGACAGGTCTGTTCAAGTTGTCTGATGAAGAGTTTTTCATTGAGCCTCTGGAGAAGACGAGCCATGAGACCTCGGCACCGCAGGCTCATGCCATCTACAAACGCCACGCGCCCCCTCCCTCCTGGAGCCCCGTCATCCAGCCTATCTCAGGGAAACAAGCTCGCAACGGTACCTGTGGAACCAAAAGTAAAATCACCTTTTTTTTTCTCTCATCCAATACGTATATGCACACATCAGACGCAAAGTGACACATATAAGTTTTACTTAAAATGTCACCTCTTGTAATTTGTTCTTTGAAATTCAGTGAGAACATATAGTAAGATAGCACATGTCAGCCAATCAGTGAAAGTAGCCTACTACATTATGTCAAGTCATTCCAAGACTTAAAGGTCACATATTATGCTAAATGCACTTTTTAAATGTGTTCTAACATATCCATGGGTCCACGGTGTGCCTAGAGACTGCCAAAATATTTAAAAAAATAACAATCTCTCCTTTTCTCACTCTCCCCCTTTCTGAAACCCCCACCCCTCCCCCCAATATACTCCAGTCAGAATTCTCCTCGTTTCTGACCTCAAAAACTGGAAAGCCAGAAGCTTCCACTGTGCAGCCCACACCCATATTTCTTATTGGTCCACGGCCCTGACAGAGAGTGGGTGAGGCGTATCTGGCTTCGCTTCCGGACAGGGGGCGGGGGAGCTCAAAGATTGTATATTTACGAGGGGAGCTGCAGCTCTTTTTAAAAAATAGGCCATTGTGAGATTAGCTGAACATCAGCATAGTACAATAAATTATCTGAAAGTTTTTTTCAGCAAACAATTAAAGAAAAACGTATTAGGGACCACTAAGACCATATAATATGGTGTATAATAGAACCGAAAAGTGTATAATATGGGAGCTTTAAGTTGATGACGGATCACATTTTCTTTGTGTCCCTGCCACAAGTCTGTCTCTGGCTAATAACTTGCCGAGGTCAGAAGAAGAATGGCTTGTGAATCAGCTACTTTAAATTCTGAGTGAGCTTCATTGATCCTGAAAGAAAGTCCTAGATCGAGAACACCGCTTTGAGTTTGTTAATACATGGTTTGGAATTGGCACAGCTTTTAATGCATGAATTACTCAAGGAAGAAAAAAAGTTTCTGTCTCTTCCTGACATCGAAGCAGTGGTGTCATGTGTGTGTGACATATTGGTAGTTTTGACAATTTTGCCTTGCCTTGCCTTGAAGCTACCGAGGGTTATTAGTGTTTCGATTTTTTGGCGACACTGCAGATTATTCCATGAGACCGCTGAAGGTTAAAATGATGAAGGATTGGGTTATTCAAAGTGTCTTTAATGTAATGTATTCCCATTCATCTTTTATTATTTGAAGATTTGAATCCTTCAGCATCATCACATCAAGAGAGGAAGAAGAATAAAGGCAGAGAGGCCATGAGCAGGTTTAGGCCTAGATTCAGAATAATAATAAAAAAAGGGACAATTGATCGCATGCGGCAAGGTTAAAAACTCATCCTTGGTGTGTTGTGTTTGCACACAATGTGTCTCGGTAAAAGAGTTATTAAATGTTTTCAGATTCCCATCAAACTTTTGAGGACATTGAAAGACAGCGGGAGCGGTGGGAACAACGCCAGCAGAGAAGGAGGAGAATTCGTCAACGTTCAGTCAGTAAAGAGAAGTGGGTGGAAACACTGGTGGTGGCTGACCCCAAAATGGTGGAGCATCATGGGAGCAAAAATGTGGAAAGCTACGTCCTCGCTGTAATGAACATTGTAAGTATTTTACTTTGACAAAAAAAAACACAACTTAATATTTCCACACATCAGAAGAACCATGTTGTTTCGGGCGCCCCCGTGGTGTAGGCTAGTGGGTAGAGCGCATACCATGAAGGCTCAGTCCTTGTCACTATGGATGCGGATTCGACTCATCCCCCTCTCTCTCCCACTTTCGTAGATCCTTAGCAACGGTCATTATACCCTTGACAGCGGTCTGTCAATACGGCCCTCTTACTGCAAGCTCCAGCACTTCTGCTCTCAATTCACCAGCCAGTGTTGTTGTTGTAAAGCAGCTGACCGGCGCTGCGCTAAATGTTTACATCACACCTGACGCTGTTTACAAGCACCTCTTTCATTCCGGAACGCTGTGTAAAAGGAGCTACTGATGCGCCAGCAGGCTGGCGTTGCTTGGTTCTGTGTAAATAACACAGAAGCAAGCAAAGCCGGCATATTGGAGTGATGTTGTTCCGTCAATATGCCGCAATCTCTGTGTAAAAGGGGCTTCTGTCTCTTCAACTGTCAAATAAAAGATTAGAACACCTAAAAAATGTATTTAAAAATAAAAATACATCGGTGCGCTCCGGTGGCGTTGTGGATAGAGCGCATACCATATTGGCTACAGCCTTGGTTGCAGTGGTTGCGGGTTCAAATCCGACCCGTGGACCTTTACTGCAGGTCATCCCCCCCCTCTCTCTCTGTCTCCCCATTTCAACTCTGTGCTATCTGCCAAAAAAATAATCCTTTAAAAAAAATCCATGTTGTTTGAATGATAGTTTAATTAACCCATGTGATCCTTTTCAAGCATTTATCAAGACACGGAAATTACGCTTTTTCACTTATTTGCTGAGTTACATGAGAAGATTGTTACTCATGTCTGCTAGCAGTTAGCTTAGCATTAAGACTGAGTTCAGCAGGAAACAGCTAACCTGGCTGGCACTGGCTTTTGCAGTTCCAAATAAACCTCTAAAACATACAAAATAGTTATATCTTGTATATTTAATCTGTACACAAACCTGAATGTAAAAACAAAATGTTATGGTGTTAAAGATTGTTATGTGAGCTATGTCCTGGCTGGGAGCGATGGCTTCCTGAAGTCCTGTCATCACAGTGGGGCTGCAGCTAGGCAATTATATGTGTAGATAAAGACTTCATTACATCTGGAAGAAAAGCGTACAAAAGCTGAGAATGATATTAGCCAGTCCTGTGCTATAGTTCAGCAGCAATACAAAGCCTATTGCTATGGTGGCCAAGAGAGTTCAATGTAAGTTATTTAAAAAGACCAGCAAATGAAGACAAATCATTTTCATCACATTGAAATCATAAAGGTTGCATTAAAAACACTGCAAATAAATTAAACACAAGCCAAAGTCATTCTCCAGTTTGACCAAACAAATTATTTTGATTTTGATGGAATGATACTTGAGCCAGCTCTGTTGGCTGGAATCAATGCAGCTAAAAGCTCAGAAAGCAAAGTTAGTCAACTTTTTGTTAGATGGGTTTTAGTTCTGTTGATTGGTTATATTCTAAAGCGCTGGCCTTTTAAAAATGCTAGCATTTAGCTTTCAGGGTCCTGCAGTGTGACTTCTGACTTTGTTTTCCAGCTTATAAATGCACATATTAATTTGTTACATCAATTAATGAGGTTGTATTAAACAAAATAAAAATGAAGGTGTAGACAAAATGTTGTTTTTCTTAGAGCAGGACTATACATATCACTGTTAAACAATAGCCTGCAATAACCTGTTGAACCTCTGTTTTTACAAACATTTTGGAAATGAAATCCTTCACAGGATGTTTGAACATCTTTGCAGATGTTTTGAAAGATATCGCCGTGTCAGTTTTTCCATCCTTGCGTCTGCTAACGCAATGGGTGGATTGAACTCTTCTCATCCATCTTTTTTTCAATTATGACTCCCTCACCTTACACAATCAATGTTATCACAACCTCATACTTATAGGTTAAATAAACTGACTCCTTGTCTGTTATTGATTAGCATGAGTCTTTTATCACCCAAACTTCAATCATGTCATGCTCTGACCGCAGCTACTGAAAGAGCTCTCAGTGTCAGGATATCAGGAAAGGGAATTCAGGGATTAACCGATTTAACAGACAATAATACACAGAGGAAGCGGCCATTATTCCCCACATCCTCTTCATGGTTCATTTTTGGAGTCCTTTACACTCCAGCTTTGAACTTGAAAAGCCCCAAACGATTCAGTTTTGTGAAAACAATCTTGCACAGCATCCAGGGGAAACAACCTCTTACCCGTGTCCGAACAATAAGCAATGTCATCATCTTCCTCAGTCGCCAGCCGCTCCATTGTCTCATCACAGACTCTTGTCTTGAAGCTGACAACTTCACAAAAGGTTCTTATTTTTGTATAGTGCTGAACTGCATGCACCCAGTGGTATGACTTATACACATGCAACAGAAAAAGTGAAAGCCCTTTCACAATATATCACCCAACTATCTTTAGTTCATTATTTTCTTTATTTATGATAACCATATGATAAAAAAAACAGATCACATACATGTAAAGCAAGATGGCGTAGAAATCCCTGTGTGCTATTTACCCTTCAGACATGTGGCATGTGGAGAGGAAACAGGTAACATCAACAGCACATTGTTGTGAAAAAAAGCAAGAGCTTAGAATAGCTGCAGATCTATTTTTATGCACATGATAAACAATAGAGGAACATGGGTAATGTTAGACTGAAAGCAAATGTAATGTTACTGATAAGATCTTTTATAAAATTGTGGCAAAGTTGAGTCAGCTGCAAAATGTGTGCCCCACATATCTGTGAACGAGCAGCACCATGCAAGACAAAGGCTACAGTATAACAGGCTTTATGAATGAATGTCTTTTATGTGTGTCAGAGCTGTTCTCAGTTATACAACTCAGTTACTCAAGTGTTGTATGAGCGTACAACTCTGAAGTAACTGAACTGTCATCAGTCTCGAGTGGTTATTTACTTAATGTTTTATTGCAGAATAAGGTCCTTTCTGCTGCTCCTTGGCATCAGTCTGCTGACGCTTCTCAACAGTATATATGAGGTCACTTTAGCCAAACGATGAAATTCCCTTTCTTGTGTGGATAACACTCCAAGTCCTATACCAAATGTCGCCTGAATTAAGGTAATCTTGAAATTGAACACGTAATACAAAGAGGATCGAGAGAACCCTTCTGACATCAGTAGGGTGTGCAGACAAATAATTTTGTCTGCACACCCTGACACCCTTTTTCAAAGTTTATAGTGTATTATTCACTTATAGTCATGTGCTGTTTGATTCAGCTCCATGCTGAATATGTACTGTGGAGTCAAAGAGAAATTAGTTTTTCTAAGGGGAGACCTTTATAATATTTTATAAACAGCAAAGGATGGGTGTTGCTGTGTGAAAAAGTCCCTGTTGAGGTAGTTGCTAATTATTCTCAGTGTTTCATCTCAACAGTGTGAGTTTTTTCCACCTCTGACTTTGTTTAACAGTCCCTTACTCTGCCTCCTGCCCTTTACCACAAATCACTTTACACCTGTTATGTTGAACACACACTTCAATAGAAATCAAAGCTGCAGTGACTCGGAGTAGACTGACTAAGAAGTCAATAGCGTAATATCATGTTGAGATGTAGTTAACTTAAATTGGTTACACACTTTAATTGATTGTAAGGCCCTTTAAAGGTCTAGGTACTTGTAATAATTTGCAGTAATGGGAGTGTTTTTTGTGTGTGTTTATTTTTCAGGTTTCAGGTCTGTTCAGAGATGCCAGTATTGGAAATGCAATCAACATTGTGGTTGTTCGACTCATTCTACTGGAGCAGGATGAGGTAAACATATGTTTGTACTTTTTAATGCTCTGTCCAAAGGTAACAAAAATTCCCCAGCCCCTCTAAAGCGCATCTTATTATGGTATTAGGTATTATAATAGTCTCGGCCACAACCATTTTAGGGATTATGGTGCCAATTTAAACATTTAAGAAAACATTTGCTTCGGGGCGCCCTTAGCTCAGTCGGTAGGGCGTCGTTCTCTGCATGTCACTCCCCTCTCTGCTCCATTTCACCTCTGTCTCTTCATACTGTCAAATAAAGCATGACAAATGCCCAAAAATATCTTAAAAAAGAAAAAAAAAAAACTAACTGTTAAACTGTTCAGACGTTTAGAGCTGACTGGGATGTTGTTGTAGGAAAGGCGTAAATTACTGTAGTTACTTTAGTCTGACTGACTGACATTCAAATGTTGCACAGAATACAAATCACACAGCAGTTAATTGCACATTTCCCCTCAATTAGAACCTTTATTTTCTCTTTGCTATTTTCATTTGATTACATGTTGTGAATAAACAATGTTCTCTTCCCTTCATCTCTTCAATGTGACATGCGGATGATAGGATGACCTTAAGATTACACATCATGCCGACAACAGCTTGAACAGCTTCTGTAAGTGGCAGAAGAAACTCAACATGAAAGGAGACGATCACCCACTGCACCATGATGTGGCAGTTCTACTCACCAGGTAAAATTAAAATAATTTAAATTACCAAACTCTTTCTTTCTTTCTTTCTTTCTTTCTTTCTTTCTTTCTTTCTTTCTTTCTTTCTTTCTTTCTTTCTTTCTTTCTTTCTTTCTTTCTTTCTTTCTTTCTTTCTTTCTTTCTTTCTTTCTTTCTTTCTTTCTTTCTGCAATTCACATGATGACTTCTCCCCCGACAGAGTCTATTTGTAATTTAGAATGCCATTGCAGAGCACTTATTGATTTACTGATTTAGATAGTTGCAGGGAAAATTCCCATAGCTGCTTTCATCTCTGTCATAAACATTCTTGTGGAATCTTTTTTGAGAGACTTTATTCTAACATGTTGCTTTTATGACAGGGTATTTATTTTTGCATTCATGGCTTACAGTATTTTTGTATTACCGTCCATGGTGGTATAGATTATTACAAAAATGTCTATATGTGAAATGTTACAGTTTTGAATGGTGATATACAGTAGTATACCAAACTAACATATATGAAACCTAGAAGTGTACTTTTATTTCACATATAAGCAACTGATGTACATCATATATGGCAAAGAGCATACAGTAGTGTAGTTGGTGCATACAAATGCCAAATTATAAATAAATAAAAAGAAACATGATGTTAATCACAGTCCAGTCAAGATATTTTTATTTTGTATTTTTGCAGGTGTCCTACTCCACACTAGGCAAAATCCCCATACTTGATTATTCCCACCAATATGTTTCTTTGTGGGTTTGTAACATTGCGATATCAGTGTATCTGCCTGTTGCTTGTAAATCTCATTCCTGGATTCATCAGTAAATATAACTTTTTTTCAATCATGAAATGCTACTATTTGAGTTAGTCAATATCACAGATTTGATTACAGTGTTTCTAAAGTTTCTCAATCCTCTTACCTTCCAGGTTTATGGGAAAATATAGAGATTTTCAATGTGGTCTCAGACTTTTAGATCCCATTGTTTATTTATATATTTTTATACTGTATATGTATTGTATATATTTATATATATACAAACATACCTTTTTTATATACTGAATTTCAGAGATGCATCTGCAGCTATATGACCAAATATTCAACTTCTCTTTTCATAGGAAGGACATATGCGCAGCCCTCAACATGCCATGTGAGACTCTGGGTCTGTCTCATGTGGCGGGGATGTGTCAGTCGCATCGCAGTTGTAGCATTAGCGAGGACACTGGCCTCCCAGTCGCCTTCACGGTTGCTCACGAGATGGGACACAAGTAAGGATTTAGTGCAAACAAACTAGCATGCACGCAAGCGCACACACACACGTGCATGCACGCACGCACAACCACATCATAAATTATATTACAATATACGTATGTTCACAAAGTCAAATAATCAGCCAAAGAAAATTATCATTCAAAAACATTGAGAGTGTTTATAAGTATTTTATCATGTTTCCTATGCCACCATTTAACTCAGATTAGTTCATCTAAATGCTAAATGTCTGTTCACTAAGCCCTTCACCTTTTAGTAACCGTTGCTACCTCTGTCAAGCTGTCTTTTTCCACACGAAACATATGCAGTTTACAATGATTGAACAGACTTAACACTCTAAATTCTTGGTCAATTTGTAATCAGTGGGTGCTTGATTGAAGTCGACAAAAGCGGTCATCTCCTTTCTTGCCAGCAATTATAATAAATAATTTCTGAAGGCACAGAAACAGCTGATTAATTCTCACTCGTGTTGCTGAAAGCCACCACAACCTTTAAAGATGTTAAACATAAGCTGTCTGCAATTAACAGAGAACTGCGAACATTCATATGTGTTAAGGAACAGTTTGTTGACCTCTGTTGGTCTCTATCACTGCTGTGCACAGCTTGTTTTGCTGCAATGGCTCACCACTGCTGCACGGCACAGAAAACTGATAAAAGTGATACAATATCTGCATGTAAGCATTGGTAACAGAAGTTCACTGTATTTGTTGTTGCACACTGTGGCTCTACTTTGAAGAATGTGTTAATGTCATGCCCACTCACATTAATTTCCCTCTGTGTGGGATGTGCTTTTATGTCACAGCTTTGGGATTCAGCATGATGGCAACGGTAATGACTGTGAACCAATTGGGAAACGACCTTTCGTCATGTCTCCACAGCTCCTGTACGGCACCTCCCTGCCCAGGTGGTCTCGCTGCAGTCGCCAGTATATCACCCGCTTCCTTGAGTGAGTGCCACACATGCTGTATAAATACACCGCTGTCTATGACATATGAGTTTTTGTGGTTCTGAGTTCAACTCTGTATGTGCAAAAAAAAAGCTCTTTGTAGTTGTATAAACTGTAGAAGACCTCCAGATTACTTTTTAATGTGGAAGAAAATAAAGACAGCTTTTAAACTGGTTGGCTCTTTCAACTATAGTTCAAAAGTTTAAAATCGCCTGCCACAAAAGAATGATTCGATACAGTCAGATGGCCGCTCTAGATTTTTGAATGGTACGTTTTATTTGTAGAGAGTCTTTTTTCAAATAGATGTTATTTTTTTCTGAAGTTGTTTGCAAAACAAAAAAATTTTTGGACAAAGAGAACAAAACGCAGTGGCTCAACCAGACTGAAAAAAATGAAATTGCAGAAAGAGACAAAGATGTTTCTGAGCAACATTTCAATAAAAATATAAGAAATCGCCAGTTGTTGGTTACAAAAAAAAATAGAAGCTTATCATCAAAATCAGTGTCTTCAGTGTCAAGTGCCCAATAAGGCCCATACCAAGGACATGTTGCTTTAGAGAAGCTATTCTTAATGAGCATTGTCCCAACTACTCAAATCAACTTCATTCTTATGCTAAGTCATATGAAGCTTACTTTAACTTTACTATAAGTAGTGATGTCTTTACAAAAATAATAATTTTCCTCACAAATCAAAATTCAGATTACAAACTATGTTGTATTTTCTTTACTTATTATTACTTATTGAGCTGTGTGAAACATCCTATAACATCTGTTTGTCCATGTAGTCTTTCAAACAACTGGCCATGGAGTTAGACTATACTGCATTTGAGGAGCTTCCAGAATTCATAGAGTAGCAGTTACATAGGTTTCAAACTCTGATTTTGTTGGTGGTGTAATAGTAGCATCATGGTAAAAAAAAGAGCAAATAATGGTAAAGGTTTTCATAATTATCCTCATTGTTGTTATTATGTCAAATGAGCTTAGGCAGTCCTAATGCCACCTTTATCAGGGACTAACACTACAGGGAGATAACATTACAAGCTTTTATTTATATCAGTATGCCTGTCTGTATGTATCTACAGCACATTGTGGGAGTATCTGTCAATTACACTCAGCTGCTCATGTTGAAGACTTGCACTGTGGTTCTGGCTTCAACAGGACGTGTGCCGAATGTCTGAAATAGTTCATTACAGTTGCTCCAGTTTCTCAGCTCCAAGCATCTGGAATCCATTGAGTGGGTGTTCAGCTACTTGACAGCATTGTAGCTTCTTGATTCCACTGTGGAAAAAGAAGGGCGATATTTACATGGTGGGAGGTTGCTGCACAAAGGCCCTTTGGTTATTCTTTGTGTGTGTGCGTGTCTGAGTTATCGAAACTGCTCTCCCAGAACTTAAATTAACAGTTTGCCAACCTTTCTTTTTATTTGTATGTTTGTATCTCAAGGACATTGCCTGACTATATTATGTAGGATTATCTTGTTAAGAAAGTTAGCGTGTACGTATATAAGCATTTTGTTCAAAGTGCAGATGTGGCTTTTATGAAAATTAGGGATTAATATTGATTTTTGTCCTGAAAATCAATATTATGACTGCAGAGACTGACCTGAAAGTTTTGAAAAATGGAATTATGTTGGCACAAGGGATAAAAGATGCCAAAGCCATTAGAATGTATTATTTGGAGAACTTTTTTATATTTTCCAAAGATGACTAGGGTTGGGACAACAACAGTTTTGCTGTAATTTACAGAAAAACACTAAGGGTAATAGCACCAACCATTTCTGTTACTGTAATACTGTAACTAGCCCTAAATGCTGTTACTTTTCAGCATGTTTAGGGTTTCATAAAAATTAAGGCAAAACATTTTTTTCTTTGATTTTGAAGTGAAAATCTGGATCCCAACACAAACCTTAAGCCACACAGCTAGGGGGGGGTTAATATAAGCAATCTCGTTATCCTTTAAGGGTTGTTTACTTTTTAATTTTTTTAATGTATGAACAAATAACTTTAGAACTTTCAAAGCAGCCTGGAGACAAATAAGCTTATGTTAGCATGTTAATACACTCAACTAAGATGTTAATCATGGTATATGCTGGTAAACACTAGAATTGTATTATTGTCATTGAGGACATTTTCACAGAGTACTTAGTTATGCTATAGACTCTTTTTTCCTGGAGCATCATAAACACCAATTAAAATCTTTTTACTGTTGACAGAACTTGAGATACCAACCATACCAGCAAATGTTAATTTAGTTAGTGATCCAGAATAACTTATTCAAATATTTATGGGCTGTAGATTATTTTCATAGTGACTGAGGCACGATTTCAATTAAAAGGAAAGGAGATAGAAAAAAAATAAAACATGGTGCATTCCTTCCATCTGGCGCGTCCATCTTTTTGTCTTTTTTTCTCTCTCATAGTATCTGTTGGTCTTTTGACCTCCTCATGCAGCTAACCGCAAACCGACAAATCTGCATTGAGCGTTTTGGTCAAATGAGACATGGCTACAGATACAGTCATATGAAAAAGTTTGGGAACCCCTCTCAGCCGGCATTATAATTGACTCTGCTTTCACACAAAAAAGATAAAAGTGGTATGTCTTTAATTTACCAGGAACAGCTAAGTACTGGGATGTTTTCCAAACAAAGATTTTTTGAAAAGCAGTATTTAGTTTTATGAAATTAAATAAAATGTGAAAAACTGGCTGTGCAAAAATATGGGAACCCTTGTGGTCTTGCTGATTTTAATGCATGTAACAGCATGTAAAACTGAGGACTTTAAACACAAAATTGGTTGGATTATGTTGTTAAGCCTTGAACCTCATATAAAGGTCTGTTTAATCATGATAAAAGGTATTTTAGGTGCCTAAATGCAAGTTGCACTTCTCTTTGACTCTCTGCAGAAGTGAGACAGAATGCGATCATCAAAACAGCTCCCAAAAGATCTTAAAAACAAAGATTATTCATTGTCATGGTTTAGGGGAAGGCTACAAGAAGCTTTCTCAAAGGTTTCAATTGTCAATTTCTACTGTAAGGAACGTTGTCAGGGAATGGAAGGACACAGGCACAGTTGCAGTTAAACCCAGGTCTAGCAGACCAAGAAAAGTACAAGAGCGGCATATGCGGCGGATTGTGAGAATGGTTGCACACAACCCAAAGATCACCTCCAAAGACCTGCAAGAACATCTGGCTGCAGATTGTGTATCTGTACATGGTTCTACAATTCAGTGCAATTTGCACCAAAACATCTGTATGGCCCGGTGATGAGAAGGAAGCCCTTTCTGCGCCCATGCCACAGATACAGTTGCATGGAGTATGCAAAAGCTCATTTAGACAAGCCAGCTTCATATTGGAAGAAAATGCTTTGGACTGATGAGACAAAAATGAAGTTATTTGGTCTTTATAAAAAGCAGATGTTTTGGTACAAATTGCGCTGAATTGTTGAACGATGTACAGATACACAATCTGCAGCCAGATGTTCTTGCAGGTCTTTGGAGGTGATCTTTGGGTTGTGTGCAACCATTCTCACAATCCTCCACCTATCCCGCTCCTGTTTTTTTCTTGGTCTGCCATGCCTGGGTTTAACTGCCACTATGCCTGTGTCCTTCCATTTCCTGACAACGTTCCCTACAGTCGAAATTGACAATTGAAACCTTTGGGAAAGCTTCTTGTAGCCTTCCCCTAAACCATGACAATGAACAATCTTTGTTTTTCAGATCTTTTGTGAGCTGTTTTGATGATCCCATTCTGTCTCACTTCAGCAGAGAGTCAAAGAGAAGTGCTACTTGCATTTAGGCACCTAAAATACATTTTCTCATGATTAAACAGACATTTCTATGAGGTTCAAGGCTTAACAACATAATCCAACCAACTTTGTGTTTAAAGTCATCAGTTTTACATGCTGTTACAGGCATTAAAATCAACAAAACCACAAGGGTTCCTATATTTTTGCACAGCCAGTTTTTCACATTTTATTTTATTTCATACAACCAAATACTGCTTTTCAAAAAATCTTTGTTTGGAAAACATCCCAGTACTTAGCTGTTCCTGGTAAATTAAAGACATACCACTTTTATCTTTTTTTTGTGAAAGCAGAGTCAATTATAATGCCGGCTGAGAGGGGTTCCCAAACTTTTTCATATGACTGTATCTGTCTTCTCATCTGAGTCCTCTAAATGCCAGTCTTTTCCCCCAAATTATCTCTCTCATTGACGGCAGGACAAGGCTTCTATTGTATATTGTCTTAGTTGTTCCAAAGGCCTCTACTGCACACACTGCTTCAGAGGTTACGTCAGTAGGTGTTATTTTATTTTGTGAAATGTAGAAGGTCACACTGAGCTGACTGGTTAAGATATTATCACATAGATGGGCCACTAGCGCAGCACCACCCTTCAATGTCCAAAGGAATATTACTGAAAGGCCATGGAGGACAAGTAGCAAAACACATAATAATAATCGTTAAGAGCCTATAGAGATATCTCACTAATAACAAACTAATTTTATCCCACGCTCATGTATTGATTAAAGTAAATTAGCCAATAAGTGAGGTAATTCATTTTGAGGTTTATAGATTCAGTAAACGGTTAATTGATTGGCATAAACATTCCAGGAAACCTGGCTTTGACTAAATCAACAGTAGAACTTAATTGTCCCTCTGCGCTGCCTTTCAGTCCAGAGGCACTCATGAAGAACATTTTAATTGCTACTGTTCAATAGTCAGTGTGAGCTCATCTCAAATGTGCTTAACAATCAGCCTTTAAATCTGATGCATCTGTCTCTTTAATCTGTAGGTTACGTCATAGGGTTTTTTTTATCAACAAGCGACAAATTGATCTGTCATCTAACTAAACAACATTAAAATGTAATGGCATTTAGGGGAGAGTGGCCTAAGTTGTGCAACTTTTCACTCAAAGTGACTTTAAAGTAAGGCCTTGACAGTAAAGTCTCCAACTCAAATATGTACATATATTTCAGGGTGTTGTGCATCCCTGGCAATAAAAACTTTGGATCTGGAATAAACTCTTGAAGAAATATAGCTTTCGGAAAAAAAGTTGTCTTGATGCACAACTTGCCCCCGGTGTGGTGTAAGTTGTGCGGTTGGAAAGAATACAATGGGGTGAATTGTGCCATTGATATATATCTCATAAACTGTAATGCAAGACAAATCCATTAGACAATCACTTGTTTAAGGTGTATTTAAAGTAAATACTTGACAAAGATTGAAGGACGATTTTCTTAAACAAGGCCTAGCAGATCTAATGGTTTTACCTGCAAAGCTCACAATGACAAAGTCACCATCATAATCTTTCTGGCCATCTGAACTCTCATCAGTGGTGTCGTTAAGTGGAATTGAGATGTCACTCTCTTCTGAGCTACTGTAGACAATCACTTTCTTTTGGTGACCAGCGTATACAGCCATGCCACTGGCACAACTCTCAGAAATGTACTTTGCACTAGTTGCTCCGTGCTTGTGGAACCAACTGCCACCTGACAAATGTGATTCCCCTACATTTCTGCCTTTAAATCAAGGCTCAAAACCCATATGTACACCCTGGTGTTTCCTCCCCATTAACTATCTTACCTTTGCACTACTATCTGTGTTTATGTGGATGTATGGGCTTTACGTCTTTTATTTTGGTTATTGTTATTTTACCTTCATTGTTTACCTACTGAATGCACTATGTACAGCACTTTGGACAGTGCAAACTGTCATAAATGTGCTTTTATAAATACATTTTACTTACTTACTTACTTATAACTCACCCAGGCCCTTTGGCACAAATCGCCCCAATCCCAGAAATTTGGATAATAAGCATGATGCAGCAATTTAGGGCTGACATCGTGCTAACTGTATAGACTCAAAATATAGCATACCAAAGCACTAAAACATGTGTCAAATGTTTTCAAACTTGTCTATAATTGTTCAGGCACAATAATCAAAAAACCTTGATGGAAATTTTACTTTGAAAGGCAAAACACAGTTTTCTGAACTTAAATGTGCTTATATCTTATTCCTTGTGTCTCCCTTCTTTACATGATGAGTCAAATGGATGGCTCTTCTTAAATATGTGGTCACATTTCCAATTTCTTCCACGGTTTTCTAGAAACAAGGGGTGGCACAACTTCCAAAATGCACAACTTAGGCCACTCTCCCCTATATCCTTTAGTAGTATGGAAAAACTTTTGCAAATGTTGCTAATTGGCAAGACTTTGTTCTACATTTTATAACTGGTGTGTACTACTTTGTGTAAGGTAAAATAATTTGGCTTCCTCTGACAAACTGACAAATAGTTTTCACCCAACACTGCTGTTCCTCTCTTGTTTTGGTCTTAAAGCACCGGCCTCTACTGTTTTGATTCAGTCTCACGGCTCTCATGAGTTTTTTTTTTAGATGCAGCAGGCATCTGTTTTTCATCAAAATAAATCTCTAACAGACCTGCTGTGTGCTACCTGTCCAGCACCATACGGAGAACACACACAGTTAATGAACTTATTGGAGCGTTTATCAGGTATAGAGACAGATATTTCCCTCAGGAGTTAATATCTAAACCAGGGCTTAAAAAGGGGTAAATATTGGACTCATCAGGGGTTCAGAATCACGGTTCCAATCCAATGCTTACATGAAATTGCTTTGTGTCTGCTGGCTTTGTAATGGGCATGTTTGCTATATGAGCTTTATAAAATGATAACAAGTTAATTCTACTGTAGCTACGCTGCTCCCAAGTCACAAAAGAAATTAAAAGAAAACAATAAATGCAGTTGTTAGTAGTTTCTTGAACATGAAAAAATTCACAAAATCACAGAAATTACAACATGGTGTTAAATTTCACACATGCAACACATTGGTTTAGAATTTGCACTGTTGTTTTCCAATATAATCTTTTTATTGCCACTCTATCCACATAATGAGGGAAAACATCCTGAACACATTATATACGTTTTGATAGCAGCGTAAGCCCATGGGGTTTTATTGCAGCTTCTTACTAAAGGTGTTCAGTCATTGCAGTTTTCATTAATTTAGCCGGGTAAATCACCATCACTTGGCCTAAAACTAAGGATTAAAAACATATGCACACCGAAGTCTGGCCCCAGTCTTCTTCACTTGGGATGATTTTACCTCATAGGTGTGAATTGCAAAAGGACTCAATAGATCTTGCAGAAGATATCAGATTGACCAAAGCTAATACACCTGCATAATACCATCAGCTAGGCCACACTAGGTCCTTAATGCAAATGAAATTCATATAACTAAGGACTAATTTCTTTTAATGGCCGCAGGCGCATCGCGATCCCATTAGGAGCCTCATTATGGACATTTGAGTAATGGATAATTTTCTAGTGATGCCACCGAAAAAACAGATGATTCATCCGTACATAAGGTGCAGATTGTACTTGTTCTTTGTCAAAGATTAGAACTAAATTATTTCAGAACAATGAGTAATTTGAAAGCAGTACATTAGTGCTTCAAAGTGTGATTTTGAATGTATAGAAAACGGTATGTATATTGTTATGCTGTTCCCTTTTCTTCTTTTCCAGATTATTAGTAGGTTGTTAATACCTGGTTTTATGCCTCTTTGTCATATATAACTTTATGCGGGTTGTCCACACAGCTGCCTAGCAGGAAATTATATAATAACTTTCAAATTTTTTGAGTTCTTCTGTATCCTGGATATGCTCTGTATGTATCACCTCATTTTCTGTTGCTTATACAATTCTTGTAACTGACAGGATTTAGTGTAATTGGTTATAGTAATGGGAAGCTATAATGAGACACTTTTTAATGATGTCCTTTGTTGTTTTCCGTCCCAATTTCATTCCAATGTGATAAGGTTCACAAAGAGCTAACGCAATAACCAGTTGTTCAGAGTATGTCAGTCAAACCATCTAGGCTTTCATTGTCATTCACTTTAATTTGAGTAAGGCTCTGCTACAGTAATAATGGCTGCATCGCTATGAATAAACTTTTAGATTAGTCTGCAGACAAAAGAGGGATCCACAGCAATGCTGACAGCATTGCACACTGCACTCTGCTTGACAGCCTAGGAATCTGCAAGCTATCATCGTATTATTAATTATATTAATATAATACTAGTCTAGGAAGTAAATCAGGTAATTTTTATACTTTCTAAATTCCTTCAGATTATAGCCAAGAGTCTCTTCATATAAATGTGTATGTGTGTATCTGCAAGTCAAAAAATACATTTACATTTGGGGGTCAAAGTTTAGCAATCAGTTTCAGTGTAATGTCCACGAGATCAACAGGTCAATCTATTTTTAAGCACTAGAGAATGGGCACATTACCTCACCAGAATTACCTCTTCTAACATTAACTTAGTCAACCAAAACGCGTTTCTTCAGCACATTGAAACATTGGGGCATTGAAGTTATTTTCTTGCATGTTAAAAATATGTATATTTAAATAATATTAATTGATATAGTTTAAATTTGTTCTCAGAATCTTGGCTCAAGTAGTCGCTTTTTGTCTTATATGCCTGAGCTTTTTTATTCTGCAATGGAAAATAATATAAATTTTTTTAAATCTAATGCCTTTAACTATTTAAATTAAATGTATGGCCTGAAGTTTTAAACCTGCCATTGAGACAGCTGGGGGCATTTGTGTTGATATCTGTATGAGCTGCTTGTTGGCTTGTGTTTCAGTTGAATCAACTTAAAACAATACTTCGTAATGCAGCTATTGTTAACACATGATATCTTTGAGCATATCTCTTATGCTATATTTTTGTAAAATTTTGTTCTGGAATTTGCATTCTTAGAGTTGATCTCCAAGGTATTTGATACAAGGCTCATGTGTTGTTCCCCTGCAGTTCCTAACAACTAAATTCCAACAGTGAGACAACATGGTGTGCCTCTGCTGATGAAGACAGCAGACTCTGGTTGCGTCCGTTACTGATATTTATTCCAAGCAGACATTGTTGCCTCTGCTGGGAACTTTTAATTAATTACATTTGGGATTTCCTGAGGAAAACCTGCCCATATGTAGGTGTTCAGAATGACAAATGCATAGGCTCTGCAAAAGCTTCCATAGCAGTTAACTGCAGAAAAATATATTTTTTGTTTTACTTTGATAAAAAAATATGCAGAATATCACCATGTGAAAAAACTGAACTGTGCTTGCTTAACTCTAGTTATTATTATTATTATTATTATTATTATTATTATTATTATTATTATTATTATTATTATTATTATTATTATTATTATTATTATTATTAATATTATTATTATTATTATTATTAATATTATTATTATTATAATAACTACCCACTCACTCCTCACAGTCGTGGCTGGGGCTGGTGCCTTGACGATGCCCCGGTGAAGGAGGAAGTTAACCTGAACGCTGTGCTCCCTGGGGTTCTGTACGGCGCGGCCCATCAGTGCCGGCTGCAGTATGGATCTGGGTCTGTGCTCTGCGACGACATGGATGTAAGACTCCTTTCAACAACTCATCCATCAAAGAGAATCTATACAAGGCCATGTTCACTTCTGTAGAAAGCTTCCTCCTCTTATTTATCCACTTTTCTCTTCTACACTTCCTTTTCATCCACTTCACTTCTTTTTTTCTTTTGATTCAACCTCTTAAAGCTCTCATAACAGCAGTTTTCTTTTTAACCTTCTCCATTGTAGTGTACCATACCATTATAACTTCAGTACAGTGTGCCTCTTCGAACACTCTGTTCTTGTTATTGCACAAGAACAGAAATGCGACCTCTAAAACGTCTGTATTGATAAAAATGGAAAAAGTCCCAATGTTATTCACCAATGAAATAAGGAAGCATGTATTTAGCATGAGATTAAATCCAGGGCTGTAAAAGTAATTAAAGAAAGCGGGGGTTTGTTTTATTTTCTCAACATACTGTACTGTTCTACACAATTATGACATGGGCTGGATTTAAACTCAGTGCATAATCAATACGCAAATCTTACTGTGTATGGACGTGATAACACATGGCACGCATGGCATGAGGCAAGTACAGCGTCATCTGGTATGGGAAGAGTAACAAACAGGTGATTAACAAGGATTTCAGTATTCAGTCTCAGTATTCAAGCTCACTGCTGAACAATTAGAGTGGGGTGTTTTCAAAGTATTGAATCAGTCGGACAAATTCTGACTCTTTTAAGGGAAGCCTTTACTGTTCCATGTATTTCTGAGTAAATAATTAATTTAAAACCTCTATGCTTAAAGAATTGACAGACGGAGGGGGCGCCCTTAGCTCGGTTGGTAGGGTGTCCCCCCCTAGGGTGGGTAGGGTGGCCAGCAGACCCGGGTTGATTCCCGCCCGCGGTCGCTCTCTGCATGTCACTCCCCTCTCTGCCCCATTTCACCTCTGTGATTAGCAGGTTTACAGGTATACCTCATGGACATACAGTACAAAGAAAGGTATACCTCCTAGGGATGCTTGCAAGATTCGCACCATCTGCGTTAAAAGTAAAAAGAAATTAAGCAAATTAAATCCATAAAGTCTCAGTTTCAAGGTGCCCTGGGGGGTTTTACTTTTAAACAAACATAGTTTTGTCTCTCACTAAATTGTAAGGTGTGTATAAGATTGTGATGAATGATTTTCCTTCCTCATCAAATGTTTGAAATGTTTTTCAAAATGCTTTAAAATCTGCATCAATGAGCTGGTGCACTTACAGTAAATGTGAGGCATAAAATGTATGGTACTGCAAGATTGAAGTACTGACCTAATACTGATCTAATGATGCCCACTTCTATAGAAAGTGTATTCTATATTCCTCCTCTTATTTATCCACTTTTCTCTTCTACACTTCCTTTTCATCCACTTCACTTCTTTTTTTTCTTTTGATTCAACCTCTTAAAGCTCTCATAACAGCAGTTTTCTTTTTAACCTTCTCCATTGTAGTGTACCATACCATTATAACTTCAGTACAGTGTGCCTCTTCGAACACTCTGTTCTTGTTATTGCACAAGAACAGAAATGCGACCTCCAAAACGTCTATATTGATAAAAATGGAAAAAGTTCCAATGTTATTCACCAATGAAATAAGGAAGCATGTATTCAGACGGAGAGTACACACACATACTCTTTTCCATCTGCAATGTTATTCCTCAAAGTAGCAACAAAGTGTCTTCATCAATGCAATTTGTTAGAACATTGGCAGGTTTTACAGGTATACCTCCTGCGGATGCTTGCAAGATTTGCACAATCTGCCTTTAAAAGTAAAAAGAAATTAAGCAAATGAAATCCATAAAGTCTGAGTTTCAAGGTGCCCTGGGGGGTTTTACTTTTAAACAAACATAGTTTTGTCTCTCACTAAATTGTAAGGTGTGTATAAGATTGTTGTGATGAATGATTTTCCTTCCTCATCAAATGTTGGAATTTTTTTTCAAAATGCTTTAAAATCTGCATCAATGAGCTGGTGCACTTACAGTAAATGTGAGGCATAAAATGTATGGTACTGCAAGATTGAAAGTACTGACCTTCTCAAAAAAGATTGAGAGCTCCTTTTAAAATCTGCTGCTTTTTGGGAGCAACAGTTTTTCAACACTTATGTAGTGTCAGTGTGATGTTTAGTCACTGTGACCGTTAACATTTATTTTTGTTTATCGGTCATGTTCACATCAGTGATTGACAACATAAAGAAAGTTGTCATTAGAATATGAATATTATATATTCCTCACATATCACTGTTGATTGGTGAATTCTGAATGTTCAAATACTTAAAAATCCTCTTATTCTACAGAACAACAATTTTGGCTGAAAAGCGAAATATCCTTCACACATTTATCACAAATGTCAAGAAAATGCACTAATCCGCCTGAGAACTATTAACTGAGCAGCACATATGACCTTTAGGTGTTATCAGTCTTCACACAGCCTGATTCTGCCACTGTTGAAAATAAGCATCTCCGTGTTGGTCTTACAAATCATTTTGTATATATAATTTGTTCTATATAAATATTGTGAATATAGGCCAGGCTGTTCCTTTCAATGAGCGTATATGGCTTTTCATGGTGGCACTGAGTGCTCAACATACTGCAGCTTCATAAAATGAAATAAAAACAGACAAAACATAACCAAATGAAAAAAAAACATCTTTCCCAATTTGACAATAAGTGTGTAGCAAAACAATTTATTCATGCTGCATGTTTGTGTCGACAATCGAGGGTTGGTGTGTATAGCTGTCCTAACAGCCACTGTAGCTTTTTGCATTAAGGATTTTTTTTAAATGCAATCAATTTATGCTGTTATGTTTGAATTTGCCAAGAGTTGGATAACAACATTGATACCACTTTTATGATGCTGGAGTCAGGAGACAGTTAGCGTAGATAAGCATAAAGACTGGAAGCAGGGGGAAACCAGTCGACTGACTTTCTTGAAAGGAAACAAAATTTGCTAGGAATTACTTAATACTTTATACAGTATCTGATTTTTTTCTTGACAGGCTTTGTCTTCCACAAAATAATCTGGCGCTTAATCCCCAGCAAAACCAAGACATGTCACTTTACTACTTTAGAGATATACGGTGTTGGTTAGTGAGGTGCTTATCTTATAGGCAGATGTTTCCCCGTGTCCAGTCTAAACCAGGTTAATTGGCTTCTGGTTGAAGTTGCATATACGACTTTTGATGTCTCCAAGTTACTCCCAGGATTAAGGGGTTTTGACTACACGTGTAAGACATGATGAATGAATAACGGGATGAAAGATTGGCATTCATACTGCCCTAGGCCATCCTGTCATACATAACATCCATACAGTGATATATTTATGGGAAGAGATAATGTCAAACATCTTTGTTGTGTAGCTGCTGCATGTTATCAGAGCAATAACAAATGGCAGGCGTTGCAAATTGAAGGTGTGCTTGATCTATCAATGTTAGCAATGCCGTCATGCACTTGCACTCCAGTGAATTCAGGCAATTAAATCAGACCAAACCTGTAAGTAAACCAGTGGGGGGTGCCTGTATTGACGAAATGGAAAAGCAGACAAATGCAATCTGTACAGCGCAGACCGATTAACTACATTACTACAACTCAACATTTTTAAAACAAGGTAATCTCCCAGTCACTCAGTAGATTAACTCCATTTAGCATATTTGCTGTATATTGGAATGGAGGTAAAAGGCATTGATTGTTTTCGTACAAAATGTCTCATTGTGCCCGTATTATAAAATGTAAAAGTATAGTTAACAACAGTATGTTTGAAAGGGCAAACTAACCAGTTGTGGGAGTAAAAGACATGAATCTCAATCTGCTTTCCTAGAATGTGTGCAGCACTCTGTGGTGCACTGTGGGCAGCACCTGCCACTCAAAGCTGGACGGGGCCGTGGATGGGACCAGTTGTGGTGAAGACAAGGTGAGTCTTAGATACTGGGACTGAAAGAAATAGGCAGATTTTGTTTTTGGCAACTGCCATGGTTTGATTTCAAAAGGGAAGGGCTTTAGTTCATGGTATGCTTTCCTGTTTGCAGTTTTTATATATGCAAGAAGTCACATTGGGCGAACATTATAAGAGTCAACATGTGGAAATGGGGCTAACCCAAGACATTTGGAACCCCCAGCAGAATATTTTTCTGTCCACCTCCACTGAGCAAATTATATTTGACTGTTAGAAGTCTGAAGAGGGGACTAATAATTCAGTGACTTATATCTTATTTTATCAATATTACTAAACAATAATGAATCATGCATTGGGATGGTGTGGGGAAAACTGCACGGCACCATTTGTTGTGATGACATGTAGTTATATTTAGAGATAGTTTTTTTTCTTTTTCTAGTAAGAAAAAGAGGATAAAAGCTTTATTTTCTTTACAAGTGGTGTTTTAGGGGCGAGTGTGTTGCAGTTGGACATGAGCCCAAGGGTGTAAATGGCGGCTGGGCATCTTGGAGTGAGTGGTCGGACTGTTCCAAGACATGTGGGGCTGGAGTCCAGAGTGCCCACAGGGACTGTGACAACCCTGTGTAAGTTAAACATTTCAGACAAAAATACTTCAGTTTGCTGACAAGTTTGTCTTGTTTGTAACTTGATACATACATATTATACCCTCTTATCTGGGAAGAAAATGGCTTCAATATGAGCTAATAAAGCAAACATAGTATGGCCAATCCTGATGTAAATTGTATCTTCTGTGGAAGATAAGAAAATCATCTAAATAGTTTAGTTATTTATTAATTAAATTTTACCCGTAGCAAAACTTTACCAATGCCTTACATTTTCCTTATCTTGTGTGCATATAAGATAATCCCTGTGTTCCCAATCGCATACTTTCTACTATTTAGTATGGTAGAAAAAAGATTTAGGAAGTCCCGATTCTTGTTATGATGAAATAAGCAAAAGTATGTCCCAATTGTAGCATACTGCATCCTAACTAGATTCTTTTTATCATCAGATGTAGTATGTAGAATAGAAAAAAGAAAGAATATGTGATTCGGAACGCAGGGAATGTTTCAGTCTGTGGTGTCTAGTGGCGTTTCTTTGGATGAACCTGGAGAGATGCATTTGTTTTGGGAAGTACGTGATCAGACAATGGTTTATAAAAATGACATTTGTATTATTATTGGAGCTAAAAATGTTTTTTTTGCAATATTTTATGTTTGTATAAAAAGATATCTGCCATTATGCCACTAACAGAATGATATTTTTTGTAATTGTTAATATCGGTATCAGGCTCTACCACATATTATAGTAACAAAACAAAACAGTTTTCACTGTACACTTCTGCGTTTTTTTATTTATTAGTATTTATACTGTAGGATATCAGTAAGTCTTGACAACAAAAAGTGTGATACACAATTGTACTTAGAAACATCACTTACGGAATCAATAGTCTTACAGTGGTTTGGGTATAAATAATTTCGCTGTCACTGTGTCAATAATGTAATGCAACCATTTCTAAGTTTCACCATTAACCTGCTAAGTTTGTTGCTCAGAGCTCAAACAGTATATTTATCGATACTCAATTTTGCCTGTCTGTGTTAGCAAAACATCAGCTTATCATGCACACAATTCAAACACTAGCAAATACATATCTAAAGTGACTCCTATTTGCTCCATTTTACAACCACATGATAAAGATGTGTTTTTAACAGTCTCAGAGCAACACTTACATAATGTATTTGACTGTCCTGCAGTCCTAAGTACAGAGGGAGGTATTGTCTGGGAGAGCGACGGAGGTACAAGATCTGTAAAACCGCGCCATGTCCAAATGAACTGCCCACCTTCAGAGACGTCCAGTGCAGTCACTTCAACGCCATGCTGTATAAGGGCAACTTCTACAAGTGGGAAGCAGTCATCAACCCAGGTGAGAAGGTTTAAACTCCATTCAGTCTGATGGAATACACATTTTTAACAGCTCATTTGGTTGCTGCTGTGTACAGTAGTTATTTGGATCACTTACTTTGTGTCTTCTCTCTGCTGGATCTCTCTTTAAAACCTTTCAGTCAACCCTTGTGAGCTTCACTGCCGTCCACTCAACGAAAACTTTTCTGAAAAGATGCGGGACGCTGTCATCGATGGGACGCCGTGCTACCAAGGCAACAAAAGCAGAGATATGTGCATCAATGGCATTTGTAAGGTATCAACACTCTTCATATACTATTATACCTACCTCATGTTCTCTGAAGAATGATTTATGTTTTGTTGTCTCCTCTTTGTTTTGTTTTTATATGTTACCTCTTTATTTTCAGTTACATTTCTGCATTGTTAGACACGTAGAATATTTATTTGACCCTCACCATGTTTTTTCTGGAGTTGAGTGTAAATTTGACATTCTGCATGAAAAGGAGCTTGTTGATAGAAATGTGTCGTGGCTGTTATCTCTCTGCTCTTGCCTATCACCCTGGGCCAAAATGCCAGTGACCGATAAAGACACAGTTCGGAGAATGAGTGGACAGCGATCGCAGACTCTCGCCTCTGATTTTGTGACATTTTGTGACATTTTTGTCGGGCACCAACATGTTGTACGCCTTCCCTGCCTCAATTATGTGTTTTGGCTATTTTCTGTAACATTATTGTCAAATCAGTCTTTTGGATTTACCATATAAAAAAACATATTTTTCAACATTTGATCTTATTACTTTTTGATTGAAATAAAGACATCTTGTTTTAGTGTTGTATGTAAATTTGTCCCTTACCCAAAGTCACTTAAATAATTTTCTCTACAGTTCTGTGGCATAAAAAGTATTACAAAAAAGTCCTAAATCTAACTTGCCTTAAGCTGTAGGAACCCTGTGTATCATGGAATTCATATTTTTCATGTGTGTCACAGAATGTAGGCTGTGACTATGTGATCGACTCCAGTGCTGTAGAGGATCGCTGTGGAGTGTGTCATGGCAACGGCTCCACCTGTAGAACTGTGAGGAGAACATTTGATGAGAGTGAAGGACTCGGTATGTGTCAAACTGGGTTTGTTTCAGCAAAAGCCTTTTTCATATGAGGAAACCTTGTGTTTCAATTTCGCCCTACATAATAACGTTAATGTCCTATTAGGCTATGTAGACATTGGACTGATCCCAGAGGGAGCCTGGGATATCCGCATTGAGGAGGTGGCTGAGGCTGGGAATTTCTTGGCGCTGCGAAGTGACAACCCCGGCCAGTATTTTCTGAATGGTGGCTGGACCATCCAGTGGAACGGAGAGTACAAGGCAGCTGGGACAGTGTTCACCTACGAGAGGACAGGACAGCTGGAGAACCTGACTTCTCCTGGGCCCACCATGGAGACACTGTGGATTCAGGTAGGATTCCTAGCTTAACTCAATGTAACAAATGTATATTGTCCCTGTTATGATGCCGATCAATACTGAAACTGCCCTGTGGAAATAAACCTAATAGTCCCTATCAGCAAAAGTAGGAAGTTGGAAAGACATGTTTTAATGTTGATTATGACAGATGATTCCTGGCCTTTTAAAAAAAAATGGAGGCTGATAAACATGGGGCTAGAGGAGATGCTACCTTCCTACTGTGCAATTGACCTTCCCAAAATACGTTTTAGAATCTCTTGACTCTGTGTTGTTGTCAAACAGGAAAGTACATGATTAATTTCTTATTTCCTAAGTTCCAGGGAATACTTTGTCTAGTAGTTTTTCGGTTCATGTTGGACATTGTATTGTGTGCTACAGCTTCTATTTCAGGAGACCAATCCAGGAGTGAGGTACGAGTACACGTTCAGTCGAAATGTCTCGCAGAACAACGAAATGCCGGCGGCGGTTTTCTTCTGGAAGTATGGATCGTGGACTGAATGCAGTGTTACCTGTGGGACGGGTGAGAGAAGCAACTTAAGTGTTGTCTTTGAGAAGTTGGTAGACCTGACCTGGGCCAAGACAGTGACAGACAACTAGAAAAGACTAGAATTATGATCTACCAGAAAAGATCCAGAGCTTATGGAAATCCAAACAGGTTCTTCCTGAGCTCCAATGACACAATAACTCATCTGTGGGAATAACAAATATAGATATGCCTTTTAGAATCTGGCTCAATAATAATCAAACCACTTTTTACCGGATGGTTGTGAAGTGTGGAGTCCTTTGGTATATTAAGACTTTGAAAAATGGGACAAACACCCAGTTGAAGCCCTGCACACTGAGATTTGCTTTCTCAGAGTCCACAAGAACTACCCCAACAATTGAAGCTGAGCTGAACTAGGCATGTACAAGAAAGAGCAATCAAATTATACAAACACTTAAAAGATAGTGGCCCCTACCACTTCAAAGGTTCATTTAGCAAAGAGGAGAATGTGTGACTTCTGTGAGAAATGGAAACTAAAAGTTAATAGCGATAAAACTAAAGTTACAGTTTTTGGATTTCGGAGAGCGGATACTAGTAAACTACAGTTTGTGTGCAATGGTCAAAGTCTAGAGACTGTACATTGTTTTAGATATCTTGGTGTCATCATGAGTTATAATGGCTCATTTAAAACTGCTATGGAGGAACTGCATAAGCAAGCATTGCGCGCAATGTTTGCTTTACTCAACAAATGCAGAAAGCTTCAGCTTGCTGTAGATGTCACTCTGGACCTTTTTGACAAGTTGGTTACTCCAGTTATGTTGTATGCATGTGAAGTGTGGGGGTTTGAGAAACTACAGCTGTTAGAAAAACTACATCTCAAATTTCTAAAGTACATCTTAAAAGTTAAAATGACAACCTGCAGTAATATGGTATATGGAGAACTTGGACGGTACCCACTCTGTGTTACAGTTAAAAAAGAATAATTGGATATTGGGGGAGACTGTTAGAAAGTAAAGACAGTAAACTTAGTAAAATCATGTACAATCAGCTACACAGCCTGCATAGCAGCAGTGTGTATGCATCACCCTGGGTATCACAGGTGAAACAGATACTGGATGACTGCGGGTTGTCATACATCTGGATAACACAAAAATACAACAACATTAACTGGCTGAAAAGAACTGTCGAGCGGAGGTTAAAAGATCAATTCATTCAGAAATGGCAGAGCGAGCTTAGAAGCATGACTTCCTGTGACTTATACATAGAATTTAAACAAGAGTTTAAATTAGAAACGTATCTGTTGTATGAAAATCAAAAGTCCAGACAGGCCATCTGCAATTTTAGAACCAATAACACCCGCATACCTAAAGTCACAGGAAGATACAAAGGGCTGGAAAGAAATCAAAGAATATGCAACCTCTGTGATTTTAATTGTGTTGGAGATGAATATCATGTACTTTTTGAGTGTAAAAATGTGGATATAATGTATTTTAGAAAAAAGTACCTGCCAAATTATTATGTTTATTTTCCATCCATGACCAAATTGATTTCGCTTTTGAGGGCAAGTAGGCCAGGGGTTATTGTTAAAACAGGTGCCTTTTTGAGAAATGTTTTGCCATTGTTTAAGTGATGTTTTTGTTTTGTTTTTGTTTTGTTTTTCCTTGCCGTGCACCATTGTTTTGTTTTGTAATGATTTCAGTTGAATTGTGTGCTCCATGCCATGTGCTATGGCCGTGAGCCGTAATAAATAAATGAATGAATGAAGAATATAAAGAGGAGCACCCTCAGCACTCACAATCTTGCCCAGCCCAATTATAGCAAACGAAAAAGAAAACTTAATCAACTATTTGGCATTTACCACGAAATATTAAAGCTAACTTCACTGCTATTTGGCTCTTATTAGACAGTGCACCATGGAAGCCTATCTGACCACCGTGACTGATCAGAAAGTGAGAGAGATTAATTACATACAGACTCTGTGACCTGGTCGTAGAGAACTGACTGATGAGAGAAGACAGGCTGTGTCAGAACTGTCCACAGAGACAAGCAGAGAAAGACACACAGTTCCTGCTACACTAAATTAGAACACGTTGTCTTCACTCACAATAAATGTAGACTCTGGGTTTTTGATTTGCTCTCTGGACACTCAAATGCAACGTGTACTTAGACTTAATAGGGTTTTTGCTATAGAAGCAGCACTATGTTTCTGTGCATGACGCATCGTGCCTGTGAGAGACGAGAAGCACAACACATTTGAGTTAGACTACTCACAGCTCTCACTCTGCCTTTTGATTCACTTTTGTGCTCCATATTTTTTTTTGTGTATTTCCTTTTATTTGTCACTGAATTTTTGTATACGTTTATTGTTGTTAATTGGTACCTGTGCCATTTAGTTTTTTATTTATGCACACTTAATGAATGATCATTTCTTTATCAAACATTTATTGAGTTGTGTGTACCGTAATTTTCGGACTATAAGCCGTGACTTTTTCCCCATTTTTCGACCCTGTTATTACACAGAACAGTATATGTTCTGTAGCTACTAAGGATGGGCATTAGTAATCGAGTACTCCTCGTTTCAAATGAACTCGATTGGTGGATGAGGAAAATCGTTTTCTTTTTTTTTTTTTTTTTGTGTAGCCTTTAGGCCTATTTTAAAATGTTATATACTTGTACAAAACGGCACAAAACGGATAAAATAAAGTTTAACAAAATTAAATATTTTGATGCAAGTGCAATAAACTGAGCGTTGTGTCAAACAGCAACCGCAGCGCAGCCTGTGTTCTTCACGGCACCGCGGAGCTGAACACGGTCTCTCCTTTCTCCAGAACATTTTCAGGAATATTTACTGTCCAATTATTTCAAAGCAGATGATAAAGTTACGTTTATAAAAAGGGGAGATGACACCTGTTACTCTCAGTTAGTAATGAGTAGACTCCAGGTGAGCATGCAAGGTGCTCTCCGCTTGGAAAGAAAAGTAAAGAAGAAGCAAGGCTTACTTCAGGCACATTCGCTCCGAGCCAACAACAGTTAAGAAGCCTTCAATAGGGAATATGGGGATAAGATTCAAAAACCGACCGGTGTAACGTTCCGTTAATGAGGAATTAGTAGCGGTAATTATTCACGGACACGGAGTGAGCATTACGCGGTTGGATATACAACTATCTGCTTTGGTGAGTTATTTATATGTATTTAAATTGTAGGACAATCATTTTATATTATTTGCTGCCCTTCTTATTTTAAATTGTGACTTAGGCTATTTTTTTTTGTTACAACTACAGCCCATGCTTTTTTTCTCTTTTTTTCTCCGCATCGCAGACCTACTCGATCGGATTAAATTGTGGCCCGTCTATTTAATTACTTTCAGTGAGGAAAATGTGTTTTAAACTTGTGGAAAGAAATCCTTAATATTATATGGCAACTGTGACTGTTTGACAATAAGCATTGAGCACTTTATTGCAGTGAACCGTTGTTCTGCAGATAGATGTGTTGCGTTCTAAAAATAGAAAAAAGTTTAATGAGGAATCGATTGATCCTCGAGGAATGCAAGCAATCACACGAGTAGCGAAAACACTTGTGCCCATCCCTATCCCTAGTAGCTACTATTGCACTAAATGGTAACACTTGAATACGTTATGCAAATATGCAACTTGTTTGTTGAAATGTTAATAAATGGGAGCTTCCTCAAGCAACCATCTCTTTCCCGACAATCCCCTCTGTGCACAAACTCTTACATATGGTAATTAAACATTATAACACCTGCGGCTTATAGTACAGTGCAGCTTATAGTGCGGAAAGTACGGTAAATTAAAGACGCAAGAAAAAATAAAACACCATTTCACATTTATACAGTACATTTTAAACACATTCACTGACCCCTATGGAATTTCTAAATATTTACAAGAATACTGGTGCATATGGAAAGTGGGGTAATCGATTCTGGAGAATGTCTGTTGACAAATGCCGTTTTGTCAAAATCAGTGAATATCTCCTCACAATCTGCTACCTGTAAATACTGTGTGTGTGTGTGTGTGTGTGTGCGGTGGAAAAAAATCTGATGTTCATATAGGCTCTGTAACTGGAATGTAAACAAAGGGAATGATTAGGGGTGCATAATTAGCACTGCCTGAAATAGGTGTAATTAGGTATGATTATTTCATTGGCATCATACTATTTGGTTTTACAAAATACTTTCTTCTCTAAGTTATTATGTTATATTCTTAACATGATTGTCTTAAACTCAGCTAAAGTCAGGACAGCTGACTTCACGTGTGCAAGTTTATAGTAATTTGTGTATAAATTCAAAGAAAAACTGGCCAAACACAACAAGCAAAAGCAAAAAAAGTACCAACTGCTATGTGAAAGAGTTATTTCAATTCATCAGCATTCAGAGACGTGGCTTATCTCAAGTTCACCTCACTCTGTTAAAGTTGTCTTGCCTCCATCTCTGTTAGCAGAGCTTCTACAGTAGTTCTCGTTGCCCTCGCCTCCCAATACCACATATTTAAATAAGAAAAATAGCAAGGCAAAAAGTAAAGGTGCGTTGTGTTTTATTTTTTTAACCCCAAGGCTAAACGTGTGTGTGTGTGTGTGTGTGTGTGTGTGTGTGTGTGTGTGTGTGTGTGTGTGTGTGTGTGTGTGTGTGTGTGTGTGTGTGTGTGTGTGTGTGTGTGTGTGTGTGTGTGTGTGTGTGTGTGTGTGTGTGTGTGTGTGTGTGTGTGTGTGTGTGTGTGTGTGTGTGTGTGTGTGTGTGTGTGTGTGTGTGTGTGTGTGTGTGTGTGTGTGTGTGTGTGTGTGTGTGTGTGTGTGTGTGTGTGTGTGTGTGTGTGTGTGTGTGTGTGTGTGTGTGTGTATTAGACAAAATTGTGGGCTGCCTAGACTTTGTAGGTTTGGAACCCCGGGGAGTTGGAGGCAGGTTTTGGAGATGAGGCTTAGTACTGAAAATTCCATAAAATAAACCGCATTACTTTTCACAGCAGTTGTTTTTCAGTTTTTCATTCTGCGAAAGCAGCAGCATTCGCAGAATGAGCTCTGTCTGTCTTTCTTCTTTTTTTTATGTAACGGGATATTTTTTTTTTCTTCAGTTCTATGCACGGCAAGGTGGTTTAAAAAGAGTACAAATGTCTTGTAAGTTAACGGTATGTACACATTTCCTTTAGAAAAATACATTATCTACTCCACTTTCCCTAATAACATTTTCAACACTTGTTGACATGTTGCAGGAACAGGGTTTTACCAAGTCAAAATTCAGTCAAAATTCATTAGACCAAAATATAGAAGATAACAAGCATTATTTGTTCCAGTGTCTGTTCAAGTAAGCTCCAAAGGCCATGTGATCAGCATGGCTTATGGTATGTTCATGGATTTTTTTCTTTCCTTTCTCCATCGGGTTTTCAATCTTAGTAGCCACCATGTCCTCAAAGAGTTGTCTGTGAAAGTGTAAATTAGCTATCAATCACACAGTATAGGCCTCAGTGGACCCTGAGCAGAGGGCACTGAGAGGTGAGAGGTGCGAGTGCTGTGTGTGTGCTGCTCTGACAGAGTGGAAATCCCCTCAGGAGAGCCAGAGGAATGACAGAGAGAAGAATCACAGGAGTCGATAAATCTTTCACAGCCTCAGGAAACAAGTTATTTTATGTAGTACGTCTGCCACTTTACAGTGTGGCATATACCGAAATGTATTCCTGTGTATTTTGTTCTTGTTTTAGATTGATCTTATTTGAAGACTTTGTGAGGAAGGGAGGGAGGGAATTGATTTATTTTCATATGTATATGTTTAAATACAAACAAAAAAGAAATGTGCATTTAATGGGCAACTTTATATTTCCGGCAGCAGTGTTTAAATTAGGTCCAAAAGCGTTTAAATATGTGGCGTGAATTAATAGCCTACTTAATACATATAAAACGTCCAGCTTGTTTCAAGCGTGTGTGCGTTTCAGTATTGTGTGTGGATTTAGTCTCCTAGGCATATAAAATAGAAATGTGTTCTATATTCAGTCATTTTAACCAGTTATTTTTGTTTTGGCTTTTAGCTTCTCAATTGACTTCTATAGCCTATTAATATTATTCCGAAGGTGCAGCCCGGAGCCATAAATGTGTTTGTGCATGTGTCTAAGTCACTAATGCTTGTCTCTCCTTTCAATTGTATTCCAGGTGTGCTGAGGCAAATTTGTCACTGTGTGGAAAAGACAACCGGGATAGTGGAGGAGCACTTCTGTGACCCTTCAACCCGACCTGACAATAACCAAACCAGCTGCAACAAGGATCCCTGTCCAGCCTTGTGAGTATACCTATTTGTCATAATTTACAAAAAATTACAAAAATGTCTGGAGAATTGGAGGTGATTATTTAATCATTAATCAATCTATTCTACCTCACCTGTTTTCCCTGACTACATACACGTTTTCCAATGTGATGTGTTGTGCTTCCAAAAGAACAATAGTTTGTCTTTGATGCTACGATACTTTATCTCCACTTGAGCCATACATAATGCTCAATACACAGAACGTTAAAGCCAAATTTTCCATAAAAACACTAGTGTACGGTACACCACATTAAAATATAACCTCGCTGACACCATGTATATATTTGGATAATGACATTAAAAAACGTAAGCTGTGTAACAAACACATCACAAACGTACACAGCCTCTGTGAATTAGCTAACTTTAATCAAAAGGCTTCAATAATTTTGGACTCTTTGTCTCACCCTCTAGTAGTAGTAGTAGTAAAAATATTTATTTCGGTCCATCAAAGCACATCACATGCGATCAATAAAAATAAAAAATAAAAAATAAAAAATAAAAAAATAAAAAAATAATGGCCGAAAAGGTCTAGGCTGAAGCCGTGGCTTATTATGCCGACCCTTTTTACAATAATAGTAAGTTCATTATTAACACCTTCATTTACCATTATTAATTATATATATAATTATACTCTAATAAAGTATGCGTAGTAATAATGATTTTTTTCATTCTTTTTTCGCTTTGATTTGTAACAGTGTCGTCAGCTATTGAGCAGTAGCAAGCCTGTTCACTCATCTGAGACACAACATGCACATTGTGTGCTGGGGGACCATAAAATCATACTCACTGAACCCTTTACAATGCAGATAGGAAACATTGGAAATCTTTGCATCTTTTGTGTCTCTTTGTTCAGATGGTGGGTTGGGGAGTGGCAGAAATGCTCAGCGAGCTGTGGGAGCTCGGGCCTGAATGAAAGGACGGTGCTGTGCATCCAGGCGGTGAGTGTTGAGGAGCAAAAAGCCCTGGAGCCCAGTGAATGTGAACACATACTCAAACCTGAGTCACAATCCTCCTGCAACACACACATCCCCTGCCCAGCCGATTGGATCGCCGGAAACTGGTCAAAGGTGAGTCCGGGTTTAGGAGGTCCTGGTTTGAATGTAAATGCTGTGTAGAAGGAAATGAAAATGCAAATTTTTAGTCATGTCACCAGAGATTCTTACAGCTACTCTCACACGTTCTGAAAAAGGTCTTTCGGGGAAAAGATCATGCTTAATTATGTAGTGGAGAAAGTCATTCTCTTATCCACTTGTTTTTCATGAATGCAGTTGTTTATTTCAGCATCATGTTTCATACAACACAATTTCACATTTAAAGCTGGGGTGGAAGATTTGGGGAGAAAATGGCAGTTGGGCTAGAGATTAAAATCCAAATACCTCAACCGCTCCACTTGTTCTCTTTGGTCCCTCCCCTATGGTCCCTCCCTGACATGCTCTACACCAACAAAGTCGTGCCAAAGTGAATGGACAGTCCAAACAGCAAATAAGAACAGATAATCGGAGCCTCGCTCTGATTGGTCAAAGTGCACAGCTCATTTTAATTTTGACCAATCAGAAATCACATACCCCAGATTTTAATTATTTACAAAATACAATATTTTTTTTCAGACATAGACTGAATTAATAACCTAATTACCTTTTTAAGGTGTTTACTCAAACTCAAGTGGATCTATAGGCATATATACAACATTTACAGCCCTAGTTTAAAGAAAATATTTTCACCCTGGTCTGAACTCTGGTCTGAAGAATTGACTTGCACAAGGAGCTTGGGCCACTAAAAACATAAACTTTTTTGCTTACTTATTCAAATCAATCAATCCTAATCAATTAATCAAATAAAAAAAATAAAAAATTATGTTGTGTCTTTTCGTCCCTGCAGTGTTCTCTGACTTGTGGAAGTGGAATACGTCGCCGTAATGTAAGCTGCTCTAGGAACACTGGTGTTGACTGTGACCCCCAGAAGAAGCCCCTTGCTGTCACCACCTGCTCGGTTCAGGAGGACTGTCCACAAGTGGTGGACAATTTTGGGGGTATCGACTGGTCTGGAAGTGGCTGGTCCAGCAAAGAAGTGCTCAACGAAATTAACTCCATACCTGTTGTAGTCAAACCTCCTCCCAAGTACAGCACCACCAGAGCCCAGCCAAGAAGTCAAAATGACCTCAATGACGTCGTTGAGGGAGATTTTCACTACCACAATAATATTGAAGACTCTCAAGAAGACATTGTGAAAGTTGATGATTTTTACTACGACTATAACTTTATCAACTTCCATGAAGACTTATCCGATGACTTTGACAACGTCAATTCTCCACAGGAGGGCAAGCCAACTGGCATTGTTAAAGAAAATGCTCACGTAGAAACTACCACAGCTCCCACTGCTACTTCCTTTTCAAAGGCCTCAACCTACACTGAAAGGCCTGTGAATATAAATCTTGACAACATGAAGCAAAAGGGAAATGCAGCAACACGGGAGTCCATGAATTCTGAAAATGCGGATTACTTTCTTTCTGAGGATTATCTTTTGCCTGTGTTTACCACTTTCTCACCACCACTGTCTACAACCCGGAATTGGCCAACACTGAAAGAGAGACATGACAATCCGTGGTGGCCTGTAAAGATTACAACAATGCCTAGTCTGGGTTTCTCTACAAAGGAGCCTACGCAGGATGTGAAACGGGGGCAGCATGGGGAGGAGGTTGAAAACAATTATGAAAACTTCACAAAGGAGGATAATCATACTGAGAGTGTCAGTTTGACTCCCACTCTCACATATCAAACAACGACTAACACAGATGTCCCGGCAACAGTTAGCTCCCAGGAGACGGGGGAGACGGATGATAATGAGTACAGTTACAATGAAGAAAGTACATCAGTTCCGCATTTCTCTGCAGACCAAGTAGATGTTGAGAATCCAGGACTTTTAGACTCTCCAATGACACACACTATAGTCCAGGTTCAGCCTGAAATCCAGTCTGAGAGTGCTTCAAAAAAAATACCTCAAACAACCAATCAATCAACAATATCGTCGCCTGCCTTCACGTTGGAGGCTTTGGACTCCGATCACACTAATTTAAATACAGTTTATGCCACTAGGTCAAGGGATCCTGACCTTGAACTCAGTACAACCTCGCTTCCTGCCTCCAAAAAATCCACTCGTCTCCCGATTCCCTTTGCGCTAACCTCAGGAAACCAAGAGGCCTCTGTCGGCTCCACATCAACAACTGGAACAGAAAACATACCTCCTACAAACCTGGAAGGAGGCACTGCACCTTCTCCAGCTGATGTTCCGCCAGCTACCATGAAACAGACACCCACAAGACCTGCCTTCACTGAAATAACTGGAACAGGTTCCCAATCCCAGGCTCCTTCCATTGATTTAGCTGATTTTGACTACAATGAAATAGTCATTCCTCCGATGGTGAGAAGCAGCATTAACAGTGATCCTGTCCATTCACACCAGCTCCCAACAAACACAGCAGCCACTCCTAGATACGACACAACACCAGTAGAGCACATGGAATCACCTAAACCTACTGTGCCCATTTTGCCAACCCGTCCACCTATTCTGCGGCCACTTCCAATGCCAACATCCAAACATGTCACTACTGCTGCCCACTGGGTCACCGGCAACTGGAGTGCTGTAAGTCTGCATTAATCCACACATTTATTTAGGTGTTGTACTTATCTATCTATCTATCTATCTATCTATCTATCTATCTATCTATCTATCTATCTATCTATCTATCTATCTATCTATCTATCTATCTATCTATCTATCTATCTATCTATCTATCTATCTATCTATCTATCTATCTATCTATCTATCTATCTATCTATCTATCTATCTATCTATCTATCTATCTATCTATCTATCATATCTATTATATCTATATGTGTATATATAGTCTCTTTATTTCCACCACTATTTTTTTGTCATGCAGCCATAGCCTCTAGCTTTGGTCCCTGCACACATTTAACTGAATTCTTTCAGGATGTCATTTCACTCTCTAAAGCAAATGCAGCAAATGTCACTTTAAGTAATGCTGGTAGCTTCTACTTTCAATCTTGCTGTGTTGTTCATAACGTTTAATGAATTTGCTTGTATTTGCATATCTTGAAAATGCTTTCTTGTTGTGCATCCAGCCGTCAAATCACACAGAGTAGTAAGTGTTCTCATGTGTTACTGCATTTGTTTGCAGTGCTCAACCACCTGTGGTCTGGGAGCCATCTGGAGGTCTTTGGCTTGCAGTACTGGCTCAGACTCTGACTGTGATCCAGCCAAGAGGCCCGCGCCAGCCCGGCAGTGTTACCTGCGCCCTTGCTCCACCTGGAAGGTTGAGGAATGGAGTAGGGTGAGATAACTTGTTATATTATACAAACAAAATCAATGTATGATACAATCTTTGTTTTACTGTAGGTTTTCACATACATGTACCTATTACGGCATGAATTTTTAATTTTTTCATCCAGACACATTTTTGGCCAAGCTACCGGCTGGTCTGTAGGGATAGCAATGTTGCTCAATCCAGCCCTTTGAGCAACACTGAAATGTCTGAAGAGCCATCAAAGGGATTTCTATATAATTTGGTACATATTTTCATGGTCGAGAGAGATAAATCCTTATGACTTTGGTGATCCATTTACCTCATTTAGTGCCACTATGAGGTTGACATTCATATATTTGAGTGAAATGCCTTAGCTACTATTGGATGGATGATGACATTTGGATCAGTAGAGATATACATGTCTACCTTAGGGTGAATTGTTATAACGTTGGTTTCACCTGGTCCAAATTTCACTTTGTCCATTATTTTAGTGTATGACCAAATCCTTGCAAAAATATTGACACTCCCATTATGCTCACCTGTTTTTTTAAGTTTTTATCATTTTTGCATGCTAATATTGTGAAGAAGATATTAATGTGATAAACACCAACATGTTAGCGTTGTCATTTGATCATTTATTACAAGCCACAACCACATACAACCTTACAGTGGTGCTTTGTACAGTGCCTGTTGACTCTTGGTTAATATTTTTAAAAATTTAAGATATTTTGAATAAAACAAAAAATTATTAACCTTATAAAAGATTTAGATACCGTATTTAGGTGGTCAGACAGATGCTTTTTTGACAGTGCTTTTATTATAAAAGCTGTCCTGAATAAAAAAGTTTAAAAAATGTTATAAACATTTGCCAGTTATTAGTCTAGAGACGTTTCAGCTTAGCTCATCGCGTGTAGTGTGTTCATACCTTTAGACTACTTACAACTGGACACGCCCCGCTCTTGCTGTTTTGAAAAAACAATCATCCTCCTGTCTTTTCCCAGTGCTCCAAGAATTGTGAAGGCGGCGTTCAATCAAGAGAGGTCCAGTGTTTTGACATGCGGGATCAAAGGCCCTTACGACCTTTCCACTGCCGGGCCATGTCCTCTAGGCCACAGACCCAAATGCCCTGTAACCTTCAGCCATGTCTCAGCTGGTACAACTCCTCCTGGGGTGAAGTGAGTAATACTGAGACAGACGTTGTGAAAACATGCACTGGTGAATGCTCTGGCTTTTCAATAAGATGGAACTGAAGGAATGCAATGTGTATTTTACAACATGCTGCATGTTAAAACTTACATTTTAGGTCCTTTTTTCTTTTCTTTTTTTGACCGTTTGTCCATTTGTTATTCTTTATAAGTCAAAGCAGTTTGAAAATGCTGAACAGGAGAAATTCTACTCAAAGCTTGCCCCACTTCTTTTTAAATGAAACAGTGAAACGTGTTAACGTCAACTCTTAAAAGTACTGTGGTTGTCATTCAAAGTGTAATATGAATTTGGTGTCTTGTGAAATTGAAATGGTTGCTGTTAAGAAGTCTTAGATTTCAGAGCGTCCCACAAGTGTTTAAACCCACCAACAAGTATTGAATTGAATTACCATGCAATAATTCTGTAACAAAAAAGACTTAATGGTCAAGATGGATGGATCATCTATTTGAAGTCCGAGTAACTTTATGTTTATGTTGAACTGAAATGATCAAAAACCAATAGCTTTCCAGAAAAAAACATTGTGTGTGTGTGTGTTGTTCAGTGTTCTGAAGTGTGTGGGGGAGGTGAGCAGCAGCGTATTGTCACTTGTCCGGAGGAGGATCGATGCAACAGAGACCTTCAGCCCAGCAGCATCCAAACATGTAATAGCCGGCCTTGTGCTCAGTGGCTAACTGGAGCTTGGGGAGAGGTACAAACACACACACACACAAACACACACACACACACACACACACACACACACACACACACACACACACACACACACACTTGCATACAAATCACTAAATTTATTGTGTCCATCTCTATCTATGCTGTGTGCACAATTATTAGGCAAGTTGAATTTTTGAGGATTCATTTTATTATTGAACAACTACAGTGCTCTCGGTCAATCCAAAATGTTAATGAACCTAAACCTGAATGTTTACGAAAGTAAAAGTGAGGTTTTGTCTTTCTTACGAGAATATATATATGTGCACAATTATTAGGCAACTATTAGTATGCAGAATTATTATGCAACTAAATAAAAAAACTAAAATTTTCCCATCTCACTTGTTTATTTTCATCTGTTAAAGTGAGAATAATAAAACAACTCAAAATTTACAAATAAAAATTTCCGACATGTCAAAAAAAAAAATCAGTGACCAATATAGCCACCCTTCTTTTCAACAACTGTCACAAGCCTTCCATTCATGGAGTCTGTCAGTTTCTTGATCTGTTGACGTCGATCAACTTTTTGTGCAGCAGCAACCACAGCCTCCCAGACACTGTTCCAAGAGGTGTACTGATTTCCTTCACTGTAAATATCCCGTTTAAGCAGGGCCCACAGGTTCTCAATAGGGTGGGAGTCAGGTGAGGAAGGGGGTCATGTCATTATTTTTTCATCCTTAAGGCCTTTACTGGCTAGCTATGCAATTGAGTATTTCGATGCATGTGATGGAGCATTGTCCTGCATAAAAATCATGGTCTTCTTGAAAGATGCAGACTTTTTCCTGTACCACTGCTTGAAGAAAGTATCTTCTAGAAACTGGCAGTAGGTTTGGGAGTTGATTTTGAGGCCATCTTCAACCCGAAAAGGTCCAACTAGCTCATCTTTAATAATACAAGCCCATACCAGTATCCCACCTCCACCTTGCTGGCGTCTGAGTCGAAGTGGAGCTCTGTGTCCGTTACTGATCTAGCCACGGGCCTATCCATCTGGTCCATCAAGGGTCACTCTCATCCCATCAGTCCATAAAACCTTTGAAAAATCTGTCTTCAGATATTTCTTGGCCCAGTCTTGACGTTTTAACTTGTGTGTTTTGTTCAGTGGTGGTCGGGTTTCAGCCTTCCTTACCTTGGCCATGTCTCTAAGCACTGAACACCTTGTACTTCTGAGCACTCTGGGTAGGTTGCAGTTCTGGAATATGGCAGAACTGGAGGATAATGGGTTCCTGGTAGCTTCACGTTTGATTCTTCTCAAATCTTTGGCTGTTAATTTGCGTCTTTTTTTCTCAATACGTTTCTTGCGACCTTGTTGGCTATTTTCAACAAAACGTTTGATGGTTCTGTGGTCACGCCCCAATATCTTAGCGATTTCAAGAGTGCTGCATCCCTCTGAAAGACTTTTTACAATTTTTGACTTTTCAGTCAGAGTCCGTTAAATCTCTTTTTTGGCCCATTTTGCCTGAGAAAGAGAAACTGCCTAATAATTATGCACACCTTGATATAGAGTGTTGATCTCCTTAGGCCACACCTTAGCTCATTACACAAATACACATCACCTGGTATGCTTAAATCCAATAAGCACTTAGCTATGTATAATAACAGCTTGAAGTTGGGAAATATGCATAAAAATTATGATATGGCCAAAATCCTCACTTACCTAATAATTGTGCACATGTATGAAGATTCACTGCATTTTAAAGGGATCTGAAACAGTCATATGCACAAAAAAAACATAAAAAAGAATGATAATGATACAGCATCATGATGAGCTTCATGGAGAACATACACTTTACAATTGACAGGTACGGTGATGAAGAGCAGTCAGTTGTGTAGAGAGACTGGTTTAAAAGGAATTAGGAACTAGGAAAAAGGAACTAGAGTAGCCACACAAATATTGGGGGATAAACTGATGAAGAAAATTGTGATTATAGAGCCTGATTATCTACAGGAAAGTAATAAATCAACTCTGGGGAAACAGGCATGTGTGTGTCAGGTCTCTCCATTTGAAAATCTGGCTCCTCTGATCCTGATGACATACAAGGGATTTTGTCCTAAAGCGACCTTCCGGACTATAATCGATTGTATACTGTATATGAGTGTATTAGTCACTGCATGTGGAGTCCGTTGAACTCAGTGCCCTGTCAGTCTCATTCTTTAATAACTGGAGGGAAGAGAAGAGAAGGGTCTGGCAACACTGATAGAAATTTAAATATCATGGCAAAAAAACAAAGCTATAAAAGAAATTAAACATTTTGATTGAAAAAATAAATATTAATAATGTTACTAGAGTTTACGGGAAATCATGACAGTAAATTTACATGTATGGATGAAAAAAGTACCAATCCATTACTTTTGTGTCTGCAAAACATTTTAAACATATTTATATACAAACTTTTTTAACTCGTTGCAGTGTTCAGCGTCTTGCGGTGGCGGAGTGAAGCGTCGACTCATCGAATGTGTTGACACAAAGGCTGAGACGGGTGAAGAGGTGGATCGAGCTCATTGTGACCATGAGCCGCAGCCCGAAGGCACCCAGAAGTGTAGCTCACAGGAGTGCCACAGCGCCACCTCTGGTCAGTAAACCATCTCTTCTGCTTGAATACCCTTTTGTTTTCTGTAATGTGGTTCATTGCTTTAGTAAGGTATGGTTTGACTCTCCCTTTGTCTCTTAAGTTGAGACATAAAAGAATTAAGTTATAGCTGAGAATTCTGTTCATAATGGGACCATCATGATTGCAGAGGGCGTTTAAGGATAGCTTGCCTCCAGCTGAGGCGGGTTCAGTTTAAAAGATTAAATGTTCTCCAGATTCCTGTTGTGAAGCAGGAGGGATTTCTATTTTGCCGTGGGCTGAGTCACTAGTTGCTCTTATATTACTTAACTTGGGAATAGCAGGATGGCTTTTAAATGCCTCCAAAGGCAAATGCACTTCTTGTTACGCAGGTAATTTTTAAAGAATTCACCGGACCCTAAGAACCACAGAAATGTCCTGTTTAAGGGACTGGCTGCTTCAACAGTATAGTCTAAAGTATGGCAATGGGAAATCCCCCCCCCCCCCTCTTCTTAAACTAATATTCTAGTACTCTAATAATCAAATCAGCACAAACAAAGAGTGTGCCTAATATAATCGGTGGCTGAAGAGCATGCGTTGAAAAATTATTTCTCTGTGGCGTCTCAAGGCGTCTCGCACACATGTCACCAGAGTCACTCACTGACGTTAGTCTCAGCTCACCTTGGCTGGAAATATTCTTAAATAAATAAAACAAAAATGGCTCCAACAGTCACACTTGGATTTACCAATTACCTTGGAATTCTAAACTGTGTGATCGAAAGCCTTCAGAAACCTATCATTTTGTATTTTATGCTGTAGATTAAATATAATGAAGAATTTATTATTCATAAAATATATCTTTTCACTGTTTTAAAATGATTAACATGGATCTCCACAGAGTAAGGCATTTAGCAAATTTGGTTTCTGACTTGATTCTAGCATGACAAAAGTCTTGCATTACTGTCAAAAACATCAATATGAGCATGTGGGGAGCCTACAAGATGATAAAAACAATACATTTTGGAGGGTGTGCCAATGTGTTTCTTCCAGAGGATAAATCCTGTGTTCTTTGGGGATTCCCTGCCTTTCCTTTTAGGCTTGCATTTTAGTTTTTTCGTGAAATCCAAAAATATTTTATTATACGGTATATAGACATATTATATGGGACTCCACAGGCAGCTTCGTCTAAAGAGGCCACATCACAAGACCAGTGGAAAGGCTGACTACAGTACCCTCAAAGGTCTTCTTTGTTATACAAGGACACACGAGACGAATAGAACTTTTTTTCCGGCTTAGATAGAGTTGAAGAACACATTTAATATCAAATCAACTATTCACAACAGGAAAATGACTGCAAGTCGGCTTCCCTTGAAATACATTATTCATGGCTTGAAATTTCCATTCTTTGCTTTTCATTGGGTTGGCATGGTCACACTGTATCACAAAACATTTTACCCACAAAAATCAGTGATTCTTGAGAACCGGGACAAAAGGCCGTCTTTCATATGTAACTGCTGTTATCTTTAAAAATAAAAATATTTAAAATTGTAGATGTTATTATGGATTAAGAATAGAATGTCTGGAGCACAATTATCCCCTTAAACTTAATTTTATCATTATTATGTCAAATATATGACACTTGTTATCTTCTCATAACGTCCAAAACAGTGTGTCCTCAGAGAAGGTTTCAATCTTTCGTATGCAGTAAAACCTATAAAAAATGTACTTTAATGAATAAAAAGTGCTTTCTTCAACACATTCATGTTTTATAAGGTTTCAAAGTGGTGGGAAACTTTTTGTCACCACCGTCAGACAATCCATTAAAATGTAAGAAAATCAGCCAAAATAAGGGGCAGCTGTCACTAAGAAGGACCTCTTGTCACATTTTACCTCTGCAGAGTACATTAGAGTCAGACAGGCTCTGATAAGTGTTGTAGTTTAAAAATATTTTACATTCCAAATCTTGATACACAACCATGATACGTCAACACCGACTTACAATTTCTGAAGAAGTTATTTGAAATGTTTTGATTATTTTATTTTCCTGAAGTAGTTCATGCTAGCACCTATCATGCAACAATTTGTTCTGTTTAAGAAACGTTAAATATGTAAACACTGTCAAAAAAAATGATATTCATATACATTTTGAAAATATTTTTTGTGGCCTCTGTCAGTCTTGGTGAATACTTGTGATCACAATACTGTACATCTCATGGGTCTAGCATAAATTGAGGGAAAATTTATTTGTATTTTTGGTGTCTGACGGTGTTGACACAAAATAAGGAATGGCAAGGTAAAAAGCCCATTTTGATAAAAAGGATAAAAGCTGGGAGGTTGTGTCAAAGCTTAGCTCAGTAGTATATGTAGTATATGTTGGATACATACATGTAATTTAATTTGCCTAAACATAATGTTTGTATTTTTTCAACATTGCACCCTGTTTTGTTTCACTTCTCAAGAATCGCTACATTAGATGTGCATGTGTCTCACATTTTTACCCTAGAGATGTTTTCATTGAATTATGATTTGAAGTTAAAAGATTTTCTGCAGAAAAGAGTGGTTACTGTAATAGCAGCTTTTTTGTTCCTGTTTCAGCAGAAATCCTAAATTAAAATAACTGTTTTGTATTGGTTATTAAATTACAGTCTGTTAAGGTCTAAGCACCAGATTTGCAGATGGAAGTTATAAAAGTGTTTATAATACTGTACATATTTGAGGTGGATGAAAACGTGGCGTTGTGTGTGACCTCCTATCTCGTAATTCAAAAAGGCCAGATGTTCCTTTTCCCCTTATGTTAAGGAAAGCCTGAGAAGCTCTTTGTCATGATGACACACACAGATAGTCACGTATGTACTACTGTATATGTGAAATTCATGATTTCACTTGTGAAATATTATATTCCGAATGTCAAAAGTCTGGAACGTCATGTGTGAAAATGTGAGAAATCCACATGTGCTCTCTTGGTTTGAATTTTACACAAACAAATGGCATTCTATAATAAGAAAATGTTACCAGCAGTCCATATCAACTCTCTCTGAAGTGCAAATGAAAATTAAATTAATTTCAGAGAATGTAAGGCTGGCAAGACAGGCCCAGTGTTCTTGGTGGAGAGCAGCAGTGTAAAAACCTTGAGCCTTAAGTGAAATTAATGCCACATAGACATGGCCATTCATTTTCTTTTCTTACTGAGTACTTAATCACATAGAATGCATTTCTTTCTTTCTTTCTTTCTTTCTTTCTTTCTTTCTTTCTTTCTTTCTTTCTTTCTCTGGGCAAGCCGTATGGCACCAACGTCAAGTCGAACATGGTGGAACATTGAAAGTAGAGGACTATATTCTCCTCGATCTGCTGTGAATGGGATTTCATGCTTTTATATAAGGACCCTCAAACACAGCTGCTTTTTGTTCAAAGACAAACAAGACAAGACATGTGCAAGACCCATTTGTGCAGCAGTGAGAGTCGATAACACATTTCCATATGGTCATGTGCCTTTCAATATATCTAGGTTGCACTTCATTAAAATCCCAGCAGGAAGTCAAGGTGGGCTTTCTTTGCAGTAAGAGGAAAGAATGAAGGTGATGTGTGCATCTTTCACATGGGTTGCACACGTGCTTTTATAGCAGTGTCTACTTTTAGCAGGGGAGAAAAACCATATGATGTATTTCTCCCTTTGTGAACTTTTATCCATTATCTATTTGTTCATTAAGCTTTATTAAGTACATCTTTTCATGCGCTGTGCGTCTGTGACTTTAGTACATGAGCACAGTGTCTAGACAACTTTGTTATTGTCTGAGGGCTCATTTGATTTGATTCAGTCAGTCATTTGTCATGCTTGTAACATCAGGACGGAAGTTTTTTTATGTTACATTTTTTGGGCAATTTTTTTTTATCTTGGGATAAAACAAAGCACCATGAACACTGTATATTTAAATAACAGGACAAACAGGTGAATAGGGTGTGATTGGCTGCTTGTTAGTTTTGAGTATAGATCTAGTTAAGGTCTTTGTTAAGGCTTATTTAAGTTTTGATCCAAACCCCACTAAGTTATGTCTTAGACTCACGTTGTACTTAAAGACCTACTTCACCAGTGGAAATATGAAGGTGTATTGAACTCTGAGATTATATGTAGTACTGTATAAATGTGCAAACGTTTTAGAAATTGTTTCATCCTAGCCTGAGAAAAGGCAGAAAGAGTGTTTTATGGTCTCACTGTCTAACCCTACATTTTCCAATGCATGACATCACACATGGTAAAATGTAGGGTTAGGATTAACAGGACAGCTGGGCCAAGGGAAGACTGAGGGAAGAAAAAACCTAATTCATTTTATTATAATAGCGATTTTATAATGATAGAACGCCGGTTCCGTAAGGGTGAAGTATTCATTTAACACGTGGTCTCAACTACAGCTGCCTTGTACACATCCTTGATATTGTCATGTGAGGCTGACCTGTGCTAAATTATGCACACATCATGTACTTTCATAGAATGGCCTTGAATTAAAACGGTACAGAATTTAAGGTGCCTTAGCTCTAATGGAAATGTAATACATTTTTGTGTAAGAGACGTCTTTTGTTAGTCTCAAGGCTATAATGGTTCATGGTCTTCTATGATGGATAAAACTGCAATCTCATGTTCAGGGAACAAGGTGATCATTTATCACACGTAATTTCACTTCCCATGCTAATTTATCACTTAAATTTTCACACGATGTATGATTTCATCTCATCCATTTTTATCAATACATTTTCGTTACTTTCAACCCTGAAACTGATAAATTACATTTGTGTTGAATGTTGAATCGGAATGATAAAAACATGGCACCGGATTAATCGCATCACTGTTTTAATCAAATATACTCTTAAATCATCAGATCACCTGATCATTTATCATTGATATTGATTTTTTTCATTTCGCGTCCACTTTAACCACCAGTTGATTCTAGCGGCCTCTCTGGACAAAAGCGGTTGTGTTTTTACTACACCAGCGCCTTCTGTCCTAAAGAAATTTGCAAGGGCATGCCGGCGGCACCTGTACTTGTTTAGGGAGCGAGTGAGATAGAGACTGTATGCATCACGATGAGGTTATGTATTTGTATACGATTCATAATGGTAAAATGACGATGGGAAGGCTTTGGGGCTTCTGCACTTCATGCCTTCAAATCATTTCATCATAATGTTAAAGTTCAAGTCCCAATGAATCAAGATATTCCACTTGATTTGAAGGTTTTGCATGTTTTTGAGAATATTTGGATGAATTTTAGAGGGCATTGATGCATCGAAAATCCCATTGCAGTGCAATTTTGTAGGAGGTTTTAGGTGATCCTTAATACTTGTGTTGTCTGTGAAAGCCATCAGTGGCTTCCTCCACCTCTCAGAAATGTTGAAATGATTCTCCTGCACTGAGACTGAGGCAGGAAAGTGTGGGTTGTTAGTTCAGAGCAGTTCCCGTGGAAACCTGAAGGACAGGTGGTAAAACTAACTTAATTCTCTGAATCCTGTCCACTTGTGAGAAGGCGAGGAGCGACATACACAAACAATATGAGGCTCTGAGACAGTGGGTGTCTGATGAGGTGTAAATATTCCATAACAGCCCACACTCTAATGCCTGTCGGGCCCGTTTTTTATAACTGCTGTGATTTAAGACACCAGGCAGCAGACAGTCAAAATGTTTGCTGGGGTTGACAGATACAAGCCTGTGCGCACACAAGCATGTCAATTCCTTTTTTTCCCTTCATTGATATCATAGTGGGTTGACCTTTAACATAACACACTTACTTGCCTGTGTGCACAACAACAGTTTGTGGTTCATACCTGGTACAGAGAGATCCCTTTGTAATACAATAACAATGTAAGAGACGGGGACAAAATCCACATTCCTTTTTCTGTGCAAAAATGATTTCAAGGTTTGGGTGAATTGTGCTAATATAAGTTGTCAGCAGTGTTGGGACAGTCACACAAGTCAATCCAACTTTGTCTCTCCTTATTCCCACACCTAAACCACAAAGCATCTGAGGCAGAGTAACAATCGATCTCTGTTTTTAAAGCATTTCTCTTTTACTGCATGGATCTTTTTGAGGGTATTTTAAATGTAAGGTCCAATGAGGCCAGGGATGCTGTGACAATTCAAACCATGACTGAACGAATGTATCTGACAGTGAAAACAATGACTAATGACAGAGACAAAGAAGCCGTATTGAGAGTGGATTTGTCATGTCTGGCTGATACGCAGCCCGCTTAATTATAGATCAGGTTGATTTTACACGTGAGCATTGCTTTCATGCATGAATTACAACAAATTTTGACAGGATTTTTCACTCTTTATACATCGAAAAAAAAGAGAACATAACACATTTTCCAAGAGGTTTCTAAATGTCAGTAATATTTGTGTAACAAAGCAATGACTAAAATCATATTATGTGACAGCAACTATAGAATACAATATACAAATATTATAATTATAATAAGAGCCATAGCATTTGAACATCATGTCACACCAGAATTAATTGAGAGACAAATTCAATGTAATGGATATTGTTGTTAAAAAATACATTACACATAGCCTTTTCCTTTGGCTACTTCTGATTGGTTTTAATATGCAGCCACTATGCAAATATTTTTCTTTCCATAACCCGGTGGCATGTCCTTCATTCACAGCTTTTATATTTTGTGTTTTGTACATGGGTTTTTGTTAGTCACCATGGAAGAATCCGTGTACCTTCCGTTCAATCCATATCCGTTTGGAAATCAAAACACGAAAAACGAAAAGTGACCTGTTTTTTTAATAATCATCCTCTCATCTACAGTATATATTATACTAAAACACGTTTTTATCCATTTTTAATCACAATTCATGACCAGGATATCAAATAAGAGAATAATGGCCTAAATGTTGATTTTGAAGTTTCAATTTAGTTAAAGAAGTGCGTGCGCACGCGTGTGTGTGTGTGTGTGTGTGCACGCTTGCCCAGAGGCGAACTTAACCATTGCGCAAAGGTAGGCAATTGCCTTGGGTCTCATGATCATCTAATAAATGTTTGTTTTACTCTTCATTCACTAATCACCAATTACGTGCGGACGTCAGCATCGCACTGGGAACTGAGGGACACATCCTACATTATTGATAATGTTATTGATACTCGTGATCAGCTGAGGCATGAGCCCCAGTGCAGACAGCTGCATATGAAAGCATTTTTATTGGTTAGGTCCACGAGTGAAAATTGCGTCTGAGGCGATCGTCGTCTCTGTCTCTCTTTTTTCCCTGTCTTCACTTCACTTGCCGAGTCAAAGTGGGTAATCGGCGTGCGTGTGTGTGTGTGTGTGTGTGTGTGTGTGTCGAGGAAAGAAGAAACTTGTCTAGGCTATATTTTGTCCACGTTTAGGCTATCTGAATTGAGCTTTTTGTAAAATAAGGCTCTTGATGGTAGCCTATGACAGACAATGACATAGCAGCCTTTGGCAGCCAGCCAAAATATGTTTCCCCTCTCAATAAAGATTAAACATTTGGTGGTTGGTGGTTTGTCCCGTTTTGATCTGGATCAACAGCTGTATGTCTGTCGCTGTTTAGATCATGCCTCGTTTCCTCTGAGCAGCACAGCTCGGTTCGGCAGGGTTATCCTACTAGATCTGCCATGCGTTTCCACTACCGACAAGAGACTTTAGTCTACTTAAAAGACGGAGATAGTCACGGTCAGAAAACAGTCGGGTCAGAGCCATCACGGCGCTGGCCACACATAGCTCGTGTCATTGTGGCAGAAGGACACAGTAACCCGCTGATTAATATAAATGATTATTTGGAACTTTAAAAATGAAAATGCTAATTTTTTACATTTTCTGTTTGTCTCCTTTCCCATTTTCGTATGTAAAGGGCGACATGGAAAATAAAAAATAAGAAATGGCAATCAATTCATGTTTTACAGGCATATTTTGAATAAAAAAAAATGTATTTTTATTTTTTTTATGAAACAAATAATTGAAAAATTAAATCAAAGTTTTTTTAATTTTTCGTGTTTTGATTTCCAAACGGATATGGATTGAACGGAAGGTACACGGATTTGGAAGCAAGGTAAAACATATATTTCCTTCTGTACATTTCCATTCATCAAGGCTGTCTTTTTTTTTGTCATCCAGATCAACATTTATTGGAAGTGTATAGATATGAATTAATTGAGTATAGTATATTTTTTTAGTAAATAGGTAAAAACAAATACATAATACATTAATGCATTTTTTCCAGGAGCCAATATTATCTCCCATCCCAGTTAAAGCATTAACAATAGCTATCAATTCCACATGTACAGTACTTATATTTGAAGAAAAAAAAATCCTAACTAGTAGCCTACTAGGCTACTCATCAGTGTTGGTTGATTGTATTGTTTCATGGTGTCACCACAACGGAGACCATTGTTATACACTATAGTATTTTTCGTAATCAGAAATATATCCTTAGCGGGTCTCAAAACATGATCTAATGTATTGTTAAGGACAAAAGAGCATGAGCAGCATGCGTGGGATGATATAAGTCACTGTTTACAACTTAAAGGGCATGTCTCATATTTGGAAGCTTACGGCCCTTGTATAGCGTCCATGATTGATTCTGTAATGATGCAACAGAAAGACGTCTGTGTCTAACCTTTGTGTTTGATCGATATCTATCATTCTCTTTCCCTTCCTCCCCCACTCATACAGGAGCTGTTTGTCTTCGTGATCGGCTGACATCTCGTTTCTGTCAGACTCTCCGCTGGCTCGGCCGTTGCCACTTGGCCAACATACGGGGGCAGTGCTGCAAAACCTGCAGCCAGCGTTCTCGCTCCAGCAGCAGCAGCAGCACGTCTGGCCGCTGAGGTGCAACAAAGTTCATAGCTCACACAGGCCCAATCAACAGGAACACTGATTGCACCACTGAACACTGAAGTATTAAATCATCATGTAAACATCAACAAACTGAGCCCTGATTCCCTCACCACTACAGACTCATTATGAATACGTCCCACTCACTCACTAAAGCTTTACACGTTGGTGAAACGTTAAGAAACCCTTGGTGAAATGTTAAGAGGGTTATAATGAATTGGAAATGTAACAAAGCGTAGCATCTCTCTTATCAGAACAATGAGAATGTAAATATTTGTTTGCACTTTTTGTTATTATCATTATATACAGTTTTTACCAGGATGACATTTTTTGGAATCAAGGCTTTTTTTGTAACAGATGTGGGGTCTCCTTTTAAATTTAGCCATCTTAATTATGCATTATTATTACACATGTAGATAAACCACTCCTCATTGCCCATATGGTTGGTACAATGCTGTCATTTTTTGGATGGCAGCACAAACTAAAGAGATTCAAATAGACACTCAGCTATGTGGTTTCACGTATATGATGTGGTACAACTGTTATAAAGCAACAACGACAACGAAATGGTGCTCAAACGCTTCATGTGATATTTACAAATAACTGACCATTTGCTAAGTCCTTACCTCCGGCCTCTTTACCGTTTCTACACCTTTTCAAGCTTTAAACACATGCCGTTTACAATTATGTTGTTAGGTGTAGGCCTACCATACAAATTCTTGAACAAATAGGTCCTTGATAGAGGTAGACAAAAGCAGCCTTCTCAATTCTCAAGTCTGGTGGTTTTTCCAACCTAGAAAACAAATGTTGCTGGCAGATTATATCTGTCAAAGCTACCTAGCAAAGCTTATGCCAACTCCACACTCTGTTTAAAAAGTCAACCTAACTTTTTTAAGATTTTGCAAATACTTGTTTTATGAAAAATGTAGGCCTAAATGAGGAAACCCACAGTCCGAATATATATATTTTTTTATATATAGAGAACAGCTAATTGTATGCTAACTTGTGGCATTGGTAGTAATCTAGTTATGCCAGGTTACTATGGATAGCTCTAGTTCACCAGACATGCTAACGTTACATTAGAGCAGACAAACACTGTTACATTTAATTTTTACACTTATGTTCTTGTGTTTTTGGCTTTATCAAGGAAAAAGGGTTTAGCAATAGGTCGGTTGAAATGTTTAATGTCCACAGTGGTTAGCAAAAAGCCCTTTTGCAGTAGCCTAGTTTTATAACAGTAATTTCACACTTTGGCTTTACCAAAAACAGTTTTAAAAGTAAAATGTTAAATGTGAAAAGTGAAGATGCAGGAAATACTTGGTGCAAGAGGCCACACAGGCTCTATACAGTTTGGGTCAGGTATTGGCAGGCCCAGTGCCTTATCTACTTGAATACTGGATCATTTGTTGTCTCATTTTTTAATGAACCACTACATTGACATGCTAGTCACATTCAGCATTTCAGAGTGAATGCTCAATGTGACTGGCATTTCTATTATTCTGATGTTTTCTTTTTTTAAAGTAATAGGAAATTGCTCAAAATGGAAGGAGTTATTGGAATAATGTCAGCGTCATATCAAATTAGGTTTAATATGGTGTATTGAATGACTTGGGTTTACATAATATGTTATACTTTTGTTGCTGTTATCTAAATATTTTGGAGGAACCAAACTCACTGAGACACGCTCTTTTGTCTTCTCTGCATGTAAAATAGTTGTTTACACTGACACTTAGCCTACAGGCTGCAGGAGTTTATTCAGCGAGAATTGGAAAGCAGCTCAATGTTATCAGTGCATTCCAGCCCAACAGCTGCAGTGACATCATACCCTACTGTATTACTTTATTCTGTTCAATGTCTAATTAAAAATGATTATTAATATTTTGATATTCTAAACAAAAAATAAATCATATAAGTAAAAAAAAAAATCAAGGGGGAAATCCATCCATTAAGATGTTTTCCATGCTTTAAAAAAAAGAAGAAGAAAAACCTGTAAGTTGAGATAAGGCGCCTACAGTGTATAGATCGTCTCGTAAATAAGGCAGTTGAATGAGCTCTGCAGGTATATTTAAATACATTTATTTGCTGGAAGAGTGGAACATTAACATGCCTCTTGAATTGTGTTTTTTATACATAAAATCATTTTGTTGATGGTGATCTATTCTTACACATTGCAAAACGTTTTGTTGAGATGTTTTCCTCAGGCACAAAGTTAAAAGTTATGGATTATTATTATTAAAGTTATTATTATTTGATAAGGGAGAGTTTAAAAAAAAAAAAAACCTGCCTGTTCTACATTCTTTCCTTAACATTAAAGTTTACAGGTAGGTGTTGTAAACAAGTAGTTTAAGTAGTGTTCATATGATGACTTGCTCAGTTTGATATCTCAAAATGACATCCATTTGAAATTGATCATTTGATTAGCCCCTCCTTCCTTGGTTACAGTTACGATGCCATCCAAGCTTTTACCCAGCACAAGTGTTTACTGGGATAACAGAGGCAGAATAAAAATACAGACCTTTAATTGTTAATGAACGACTACTGACTTTACCGGCTGTCTGACAAGATCAAGCTTGATTTTAGTAATAGTATTTGATTGCTCAAATTTATCCTTAAAGAAAATGCATTGGATGGCTAAACTCTGGCCCTCTTTGTGACCTCAGACCTCTCTATAATGACATAGGATTCCCTATGCAACCCTTAGTGGAAATGTCAAAATTGTATCTTTTTGTCTGTTATGCAGCAGCTGGTTGTACCTCAAAAGATTTTTTTGGTCCCAGACAGATACAATGTGTTTCCCAGGCAAAAACAAATATTTAAAACTAGTATTTATTTACACAGACAAAGTGTTATGGCATGGATACCGGTTTGGCAAATGTATCTCTGGTAAATTCCTTCCAAAGAGCCGGAAAACAACACTTGAGCTTCGACTTGGTAGCATCTGGGAGCAGCTAACACACGTGCCATCTCACTGAGCACAGGGATTTAAGGTTACTTCTAGACAACTGAATAATGTAGCCAGCTAATGCTATAACACCTCCTCAGCTGTAGTAGTAATGTCAATGCATAACTATGACAGTAAGTAAGTTTGTCAATATGCTACTGTTAGCAGTTTACCTATGAGCAGTTAGGCCTTTTTTACGGCAGCTGTGTAGAGAAAGTGGTCACAGACATGGTAAATGTTCTTCCATATAGGCTTTTAAGACAAAGTTCTGTTTGTAAAATGTTTTTCCCCATCCTGTTTATTAAGCCAAAAATACTACTTGTTCACCATATTTCTTTTGACAATTTAAAAGTATTCAGAGCTTGACACACCTGCCATGCCTTATTACTAATAATAATGACCACTAAACTGATTGGATAATCAGAGAAGTCTAACCATTTGTAACTGACGGATGCATTCATTTTCTTTGACATATTCCCACATTGACTGCAGGTATCATGCAAGCCTTTAACTAAGAAGAATTGTTCTTTTTCTAAATGCAGAGTAATGTACTTTTTTTCTCTTTTGAAAGATTCATTTTTGTACATTTAATTAATGTGTTGGTTTCCAAGCACAACATCAAGACTCTAGCCATGTGGCTAATGTGATGCTCATGCCCACAGTTACAATGAGAAGTATTCATCAATTAGAAAATGACACATGCTGCAGTTGCAGACTGATTGCTTCATGCAAAGCAATCAGTCAACCATATCCAACAGTAGAGTTGATTTAATTTCACTGTTGTCAACAATTAAATGTTTTTTTAGAGAAAATGTTATTCATATGTATGAATATATTTATATACTGTGCTTTATACTCAAAATAAAAATTCAATGTTCATAAATGTCAAAGGCCTGACAATTATGATTGCAGGACTTCAAATGAAGAACGTTAGGGTTGACTATATTGATATCGATTTTAAACCAATTAACTAAGAATGTTCATTCATCAGCTTTTATCATGGGAATTTAGAAGGAATAACATAATTCAATAGCCTACTGATGTATAGAAAGTTGTCAGTGTCACATGACGAGAAACTACTTAAAGGTGGGGTAAGCGATCTCCAGATAACGTTTGTTAATGTAAATAATAGGCCTATAAAGCTTTTATCAAACTGGACTTTAAATTCAAATGAATGTGGAGGGCAAGGCTTGACAGAAAACGTTTATTGAGAATCTTGATGGTTGTAAATACTGATCCCATCAAGGAAAAACATGCAAAGCCAAATCATACAGTGTCAGTTACAAAACAGTAGGCTATGAGAGCAGTGCTCAGTGGATGTAAAGTCCCCATCATGGCTGTTGTCTTGAAGTTTTTTATCTTGATATATCAGTAATCGACAGGTGGCAGCGTTACCATCTGGGTGAACTTTTCATAGTTGATCTTCCCATTTGACTTGACGTTTGCCTCTTTGAAAAGCTCATCCACTGGACAAAAAAGACGACAAGAAAACAGCGTTGTTAGTTCTGCAAAATTCATTTGTCTACCAACAATTATCCAGAAAATAAATTGTCGTGAAATATAGTTTGGGGTTTAGAGGGCCCCTGCTTGTCTGTGTCTGTGGGAGATGTTGGCAACAACCATAATCTGCTGATCCAGACAGTGAGAGTGTGTGTTAGTCCCGGAGTTATCATTAGCTAAACTGAAACGATTCACCTTATTATTTAGGATTTTCACGTAACTTAAAAGCTCATACATGTTTTTAACTAAAACAGCCGAACTCTACAATAAACCTTTTATCAGTAGTATGAGTACTCTTTCTGTTGTTATTTTAAGATGTGTAACAAAGTACTGGAATGTAACTAGGTATATTAAGGCACATTTTACTTGAACTTATCATTTTGAGGTAGACCTACTAGTACTTTTGAGTGACTGCATTTTATGCTACTTATTCTTATACTTCACTACAGTACAAGTTACTGGTTACTTTGAAAATTGTACATAAAAATGTATGATCCGTTTTTATAGATTTAACCACAAAATGTTCAAGTAGGTCAAATTAGTTCCACCTGAAAAAGCTACAACAGTAATGTCACCTGATCGGACTGTTGTCTACCGATTGAATCGATGTGAATATGGCCCTTATTACCCACCAATTAGAATTTGGGAGAAGGGCCCTACCTCGCTACCGGTAGGTTAATATCGACCATTCGAAAGGTTGATCCAATGCACTTCTATGGGGTCATAGGGGGTCATTGACGTCTATTTAATGTGTAGACAACAGTTCGATGAGGTGAAAATGTCAAGTAGGGCTAATGCTTTAGAATTATTAATTGAACAGTACAATATATAAATATTAACTCACAGGGACAATGTGTTTTACTTTTCAGCTATAGGTTTCTCATTTATAAAAGAAAACATTTTTGCAACTTTTTATTTACCTTCTTTGTGAGTGAGTTTCTCTCCTAACATGGTGAGCTTGGCCCGGAGCTCAGATGCCTGGATGTATCCTTTCTTCTGTTTGTCTGTCATCCTCAGGGCCTCCAGGATTTCTGCCTTAGGGTCTTCCTGTTGCATCTGTCTGTGCATCATTGTCAGGAACGTCGAGAAGTCCAGCTCACCTGTCTTTTCTAAATGAATGGAGCACAAATATTAGGTCAGTGCCACATTAGCAAATGAATCATGAAAATGAAATATATGAGATGAAAATCTTGACAAGAAATAACATATGGTAGTAAGGCTACTTGGGGATAGAGACCATTTCTCATTTAAGGTTTCTTTGTGGAGTTTTTTCATGAATATTTGTCTGGTCTAGGAACAGTAGCTGTGATAATATTATGTTATATATTTTTTCACAATCCGCTATCCGGTGGAAAAATTGTGTTAATACACAGGGTAGGCTCTGTTAATTGGTAGGTAAACAAAGGGTATGTGAACAAAGGGACTCAATTTAGCCAGCAACATGCGAGGCTGTGTATTAACACTGGATTTTCTTTACAGCGCAGACACAGTAAGTACAGATAGATGATATCGAGCAATAGAATAATGTTTATTGTGCTCTACCAATTTTGTGAACTTGTAGGTGCCTTTCGACTTCCCCGAACGTGGGGCTAGTACCCAGGCATCGCATAACTGTGATCAGGTCTTTGGCATCAATCTTTCCCTTTTGCTTCTTGTCGTACAAGGAGAAGCACTCCTTGAACTCTGCCAGGGAAATGGGAAAAGCATTGAATTACATCAGCATGCATTAGTTATTTCATTTCATTTTCTAATAAGGAGCATTTTCAGTGTAGTGTATATCCAACCTACAATGGAAAGTTTGTCAGAGGAACTACTAAGACTAAACATAAACAACGATCGACTTTGATCCTTATGTGCTTAAAAAACTTTTTTTTTTCTTTTTCAAGCTGTATTGGTAATTATTATTATTATTGGCATATTAGTCAATGTCGAACACCAATACACGATAATAACAGTAGGAAAAAAACAACACACAGTGCTGTAGAATAGTCCTACCATTGATTTGAACTGGTGTGAAGAATTTAGCCTGCAAGGTGACAAGAGCACATCATCACTTGGAAGATAAGTGCATAGATGTTGCTGTTACATAAGAAAATACAGATAATATAAAGAAAAGCTTAATGAAAGAATGCGTTGCTCTTACCATTTTTGCAGTGTCTTTGTGTCTTTCCAGGAAGGAGACTTCTCCGTAGCCCACGTCACTTGTGTCTCCACCTCTGTTTAAAGTCCACCACCTGTAGGCCTCTGTGTAATTTAATATGTGTTGCTGTGGAAACGCAGATACCGGATCTCCACAGTGCTTCATTGTCCTTTCCCTTTCCACACTTCCGATAGAAAGGGTAAAACCATATCATACCAGTCTCGGGTGATAAAAGGGAGACGCACAAAACCATATAAATAGCAAGCTTTTAAATGATTTACTTAAGAGACAAATTGGAGTCAAACAGCAATTGGAAGTTCAATTTCATATTTTTTTTATTTAGATCAACATTTACAAAATGTAACCAGTAACTTAAAAGTATGTAACTGTGACCTTAAGCAAATAAACAACATGTTACAAAACATTAACAAACACAATTTTACATTAAGAATAATAACTTTAAAAGACCAAGACGTCCATTCAACCTGTTATAACAAAATCCACTGAGTAAGAATGTATCATAAACTCGTATACCTTTGATCTGTATTGCAAAAGTCCTCTGCTCATATTTCCTTGACCAATAATGAGTAATGTAAAAAGCATCTGTGCAATAATTCCCATCCTGTGAAAACTAATGTTGTAGTATGTTGTCAATGAGGCTGCCGGTTTAAAATTCAGGGCTAAATGTTGCCTCGCCATCTAATACTATTATGACCGCATATGAAAATACAACAGTTCACAGCTTTCATTTCTAATAGGACGAAATATACATTTCACCACAACTCTGAAACCTCCCACCTTTTATACTACATTTGAAATATGTAATACTCTCCTTTCTGCTTAAACAACAGATCCTGTTAACATACTACTGCCTATTATGTATGTCTTTGTGAGTATTTAAAAAAATAACTTTTGTTAATTAATTTAATTTTCTAATCGAAAGTCATAACATTCCAGCAGTTTTAACAGATTTGATTTCATGTACAAAGTCAGAAAAAAAGGGCAAAGTTTCATATAAATACACAGAGAATACAATCCTCTTCTGAACGTATGGCTAAAGCCGGCAGAACCGTGTGTTTTAAAGTGAACTTCAATAAAACTCATTTATCCTCATCAGTGCCTGAGTGCAGCCACTTTCTCTGATGCAGGAACTCTTTTTTCATACACACTTAAGTCGCTTCTGAGGGCCAAGGCAGTTTTTTCTTCAACACACTGACTTTAACAGACCTTGCGAGATGTCATTCATTGGTTCTTCTTGATATGTAAGGTGTAGAAGGACCATGGTTCTGGCACATACATGACTCCCGGGTACTTTTTGCGTAGCACAGGGTCGTTCCACAGATAGGCCACCCACAGCGCCACCAGGAGCAGAGTAACACTGAAGCTACCGAACAAGAACAGGCCGTTGCTGTCGGGGCTGAAGCCTTTACGCTGCTGATGAATCACTATGGCAACCATGGCAAGGAAGGTGAGGAGGAAAAGTTCTGTGATTTGTCCCTCTGTGACCAAGTACCTTGAAGAAATGAAAGGAAAAGCCAGAGATGTCACAAAGTGCTGGCAAATTTACAACTGAAATGTTTTGCATTAGTTTATTTGTTTACAATATCGTTTTTTTTTTTTTACTTTGCAGTAAAAGGAGCAGCTTTAGCCTTTATAGCTCATTTCTAGCTGTAGTCCCCGGCCAGTTGTTAACAGGCAACCTAAAAAAAACGTTTTAATATAATTGAATGTAAGTGTTCCCTTTGAGTAAAGCTCAAATCCAATTGGAAGTCCGATGCTGCTCTTCTCAAATGAAACCATATGGTGCCATTTATTTTGTTAAATAATAAAATAAAGTTTTAAAATTGTTCCAGCCAGAAAACACAACCTTGAGTTGATGTGAATATTACGTAACAATCTGTTCAATGTCAATCACCCAACAGAAGAAGAAAATGCTGCATCTGCACCCTTTATAGAAATTCTCCCTAAATAGTTTACAGAATGATCATGAGCTAGACAGAATGATTGGCGATGTAATACCCAGTTATTTTGTTGTGAATTCACACATCTTTATCTATTCTATATCCATTTATTTTTTGTTGAAAGTTTAAACTGAATAATACATAAGTCATATTTTTAAATGCCAAATACTTCCTTGATTCACTTCATTTATCTCATACCGTTGCTCTGCGTGCCAACCTCCATTTGCATTATTTAGCTCATGAAACTAATACAATGACTGGGTAGTTTTGCTGTCATTTAACAAAAGACATCAGTCACGTATTCATGGAGAAAAGGTTTACAAGTTTGTTCAAAGATTCGAGAAGGCAACTGACCAATAGTAGAGGGCGCTAGGTCCCAGCAACAACCAACCAGAGACGGTCATCTTCTTCTGTTCTTTGGCCTTGGTGAAGCAGCCGGTGAAGTACATGACCAGAATGATGAAGAAAGGAATATACCTAGAATAAAACAAGAGGGAAAGTTATACAATGTGTTGGATTCAGTTGGATCAAAGTAGTTCTTAGCAAAGAGATGATGCAAAATGTATGTCATTGAGAATCATAAATAAATATTGTAGCATCACTTGTCCTAATGAGCTGGCAGGTTTCAGTTATTCAAAGATCACTATATAAAGCTGCAAGTAAAAACAGGCGTGTACAAAACTCTTTATTAATTGTATTGTAAAACATTTGTAAAATTTGTAAGTTTTTTAAAAACATTATTTTGGGGCCTTTTTTTGTAAGAGGGTCAAAAGAATACCAGTGTACAGTGAATCTTTCTCCTGCAATACAGTTATCGACTGACAGTCACGAAACTGTCTTTTATCTGTGCAAGCAATGCATGTTGCTTGCACAGCATGGTGTAGGATCAGTTTCTCGCACGCACACACACACACATTCTCATCCTGAGAATAGGTTTTGTATTCAGAGATGGAATAGAACCCACTAGCAGCCAATCTCATGGTCTGTCTTCGAATTCACTGAATCTTACATTTGTTTCTTGCATCTGACCTATTTATCATTCATATTTAAACACAACATCCTGTTGTCTTTTGCTCAGTTCTAGTCATTTTCATGCACGACACAAATACTTTATACAAAAACATACCACATCAAGTGTCCCAGCTGTTCATCGTAAAAATACAGCAGCTCAAAGGAGTCAATCTGTGAAGGAAGGACAAAAAAAGCTGAAATATTACACAAACTCATTACATGTTATATGTTTAGATTGCCATAACATACTGTTACTTCTTCTGCATTGGTAAATAACTGCACTGTGGACCTTCACTCTCCCTTATGGAACAGTGCCACCTACTGTTCCAGGACCATTTCTACCTTATTATGGGAAATAAATAGAAATAATATTTAAATAGAAATAATATTTACAGTCAGGTAAATGACTATAAATGAGGCGAGAAACATAACCAATTATTCCATACGGGGCAAGAGGGGACCTGAATGGTTTGAGTATGAAAACGATGTGAATCGAACAATATATTTGTAAGTCAAGACATCTAAACTAAGTTGAAAACCCTGTTTAGCACACTGTTAGAGAGCGCTCTCCATCACTGACATCAAAACAGCAAATAAAGGAATATCTTAAGCAAAGGTGGCTTGAGGACACTGAGTTGGTTTCTCTCACCTGCTTTATCACACTACTTTGACGTTTAAATCACAATAAGGCATGCGCCAAAATCCCTTGACATCTTTCTCCACTTTTAGTGTTATTTCAGTGTGAAAAGCTATGTGTATGGCAATAAAAAAAGAAGATCAAAGCATGTATTACTTCCTCTGAGGTAAATCCACATTAAAAAGGTGAAAGTGCTATTCAATTAATTTCAACAACTGCCACTGAGGAGCTCTCCATGCAGTTTTATAATGTAGGATTACATCTCTTTAAAGAACTTCTATCCGCGATGGATGAAAGTTGAATTACTTGTAATTAACTGAGGAAAGAGGCATTGCTAATGATCATTGCTTTTCCATGTAAATAAGTGCGTATAAAATCAGAAAATATTATGAAAGCATACACTGTATGCATGCAGACTATTTAAATCTCATCAGATTCATAAACATATTTGTTGAGTAATTTTGCTCTTAAAAACAAGAAAAAATGTACAGTAAATATTTAAACAGTATCCGCGCTAAAAAGTACCATGGTAAACTCTTAATTTGTAACAGTGTTGTCTGGTGTTTGACACTACATAATTAATAGTGTGTTTACCAGTTTCTTTTTATATATTGACCAGCAGTGTGGTAAGGTGTAAGGATAATTTCTTATAGCTGTACAACGTTGTATCAAAAACATTTAAATAACAAAGTCTGGCTTTAACTGACCTGGAATTAACTCCAAATAAGTTTTCATATCATGTGTATTCAGATAATAGTTGTCAGAGCTGTCAGTCAAAATGCTCTGAACAAAAACAAATCAAAAACGTTTACTGCTTCAGCATCAAATTTACCTAAGTTGGTTTCTTAAATCAAGTTTTAATACCTGTAAGCATGAGTGTATGATAATATTGGTTCAAAGCTAAAGTAGGTAGACAGTCAGTAAGTGTTGCTCCTTTGATCAGGAAGCACTCGAGAGACACAACAAGACATCAAAAACAACAAGACAAAAAAAAAAAAAGAAAGATTTGATACCAATAAAATATGCAGAGAGACAATTACGGTAAGTAATGTCAGTTTGTGCCATAGCTGCCAAGGCAAGCTCACTGAAAGTCACTGAACTGTCTTGGGAGAGTCAGGTCAAGCAACAAAAAATGTTTATGGTGTATGGCGTTGGATGACTAATAAACTAAATATATCGATAGATTATAAAGGGACCAGCAGTTTTTATCATCAACTAGCTCAGTGCTTCTCAAATGGTGGGGCGCGCCCCCGTGGGGGGGCGCCGTGAGTTGTCAGGGGGGGCGCGGGCTGCCTTGATTTCCAACTGACAATTTATTTATTTTTTTTTTAAGTGCTATCAAGCGCTATGTGTGCTTGTGTATGGTCATATCCGCGCGAAAGGCCGCGATTTGCAGTAAATAAATGTCCACATGTGTCTCCAAGTGTCTCTGTAGGTTATTTAAAAAGAAATCAAGCAAGTAGACTAATAATAACGTTAATGAATTATTGGTTATCGCATGACAGAAGGCCTATTGGCCTATAATAATAAAAAAACACCACCTTAACTATGTTTACAGTTTAAAAATTTTTTGAATGAAATGCAAACCTCAGTGAATCATTTGCTCTTGTTTCTCTGTCCTGAGATTCACACAGACTGAGCAGTCTTGTTTAAATGTTACAAATTGAGCTAATAAACTGAACTTTGAATGTTTTTGCTGCAGAAGTTATCTCAGCTAATTTTTGTTATCTAATTTGATAATAAGGTGATTGTATGCAGAATGCTCGTGCCAGAAAGTCATACAGTGGTTTTGTACAGATAAATAAATAAATATTGGCAGGTTCTCAATAGTAGGCCTATTTCAAATTAGGGGGGGCGCGAAAAAATTTCTGTCCCCTAGGGGGGGCATGACAGAAAATAATTGAGAAGCACTGAACTAGCTTAACATGGCCAGGATGAAAAATACAAAGATGGAACAAGGTATTTATTTACCAGAGAGGCAGGTTTCAGGTTTCTGATGATGGGGTTCTCCCTGACTGACAGGTGGAGCTGATAGCCACTCAGGATGAGCCGGTGATTGATTGAGTCTCCCACCAGGTGGATGCTGGCTCCCATGACAAACGTGATGATGCAGAGGTAGACCGCTGAGCGAGGCAGCGCCCTGGGACTGCGCTCAATCAGCTGAACGGAGCAGAGAAAAACACGTTGTATTTTATATATAACATGATATTGACATTTTATTTGAAGCAATTTTGTTCCCTAATGGGAACTGAGGCAAAATAAAGGCAGTAAGAAGCCTGCATCACTTAGTAAGACAGCCTAGACGCTTTCAACCAGACAGCTCACTTATCCCCTGGTTGGCTCATCCTGCTCCACTATGATTATTTACACATGAAGGAGACATTGTTTTATATGACAGACCAATCATATGCAACACTGACAGGACAATGTTTAGCCTCAAGGGAAAATTGGTTGATTTCAGCATGAGGAAGCAATACTTAGCAAAATAGTGAATGCATTCATAGTAAGCGAACACAAAACTAAAACATAATTCAACCATGGAAAAGAAGAGTCCTAAAAGCACTAGGCTAGGTCTGGAAATCAATCTTGTTCTTCAATCTACCCGTAATTCATCATTAACAGAATTTATAATTGTTATGGAATGACACAAGGAAATTGATTACTAAGATTATTTTCTGTTACATCTAAATGAAAAGGATTAATTGATGGTTGTTTACTACTCATTATGGTCTGTGTGAAAAAGGGTTCTATGTTTTTTATGTGAAGCAACGGGCTGTAGCGCTGTGCCCGGGACAACTTTCCCCTCGGTGTACTCTGCTCTACTAAATTGTTATGCAACAGTAACATTTGATTGATAAATGGCCTCTAAGATTTTGCTGCTGTATGTGTGAGGGCCTACTTTAAATATCTGTGCTGCACATTGCTCATATACATATCATAGAGAGCAAAGTGACTCCACTGACAGCTGTCACTAGTAGCATTTTGTCCATGCTCAGGTCAAGTATGCCTGTCTGTTGATTAGTTGGTAGATGAATGTTTTACACGTGTTCTGTTGGTTGCCATAGTGAGCCTGCTTTTAACAATGTAAAATCTATTTCAGTAGGAAACTGTGTTGAATCAGTCTAATAAAAATATAGATTTTTTTTTATTAAATTGCATTAGTAAATACTGCCTTTTTGTAGCCTGGCATTCCCAGACCTGCCACTAGGCGCTGGCAAATTAAATTTGCTGCGCATGTTGGTCTGGACACGCTCCGTTGAAGCTTTATCAAGAAAGCCAGAAATCTGGCTGGTGGTTTCAATTGGTTCTATCTAATATGGGCGCGCCAGAGCCCTTTATATGGTGCTCTGGGGAGGACGTAACCAGATGACGACAGTGACGTGCATGCGACGTCGAAGCCGTGATAGTAAACATCAAATATGGCTGCGGATATGTTGTGTGAGTTTGAGTCTGCTTTGGCCTCGACCCTTAACGATTTGGAAGACGGCACTCAAATATTTCATTAGCAAGTAAGTGGAATGTTCTATTTTGCCGACCGACAACGGCAAACGTTTAATTTAACAGTTTAACAGCTGTTCGCTAAACGAAAGGGGCTTACGTCGCCTTGTGCATCGCTCTGATTGGTTGTAGTGCTATCCAACTGCGTGCAGTGGCATTTGAAATGCACGAGTAGGAGCCGCCCCTTGAGTTGGAAATGACTATTGATCGTGGCCAGACCCTCTATCGTTCAATATATCAGGGTCTGGATTTCCAGGCTAGCCTTTTTGAGGATATGCTCGACATTTTGAATTTAATTAAATATTAGTTCATTCTTATTCTTTGTATTAACCATCCAAGCACTTTTTTTGTGTTAAGACTTACCTTGAGCAATAGGAATGGCGTAATGACATTGTAAGCCATATGGAAATAGTCTCCAGCACTGGGCTTGTTCAGGGGAAACCACTCCAGAGGAAGGATGATCTAATACAGGTGATACCAAGAAAGTAGTTGGTGTTCATTGCGCTATGAAATGGGGTGTAACCATCCACTCTATCAGTTTTTACGCTATTTAAAAGTGCATGATGTACAGATTAGGTGGAAACGTCCATTGAAGCTCCTTACCATGACAATGGGCCTGCCAAAGTCCAGTATCCAGTTCTGCAGAGTCAGATAGAACCACAGGTCAAAGTGGAATAGCTGCCTTCTCCCTTGTGACATGTTTTCCTTCACACCAGTGGGAGAGCTGTCGACACACATTTTACAGTGGTTGTGAGTCATACTAATAAAACAACACTACAAAAACAAAGGGCCACACAGAGGTTGAGCGGTTAATAGACCTGTTGGGAATACTGTAGTCAAGTAAGGTTTACTATGGAGTTTACTACAGCAGTAAATTCAGGATAAAATACATGGTTGCCTTTTGCTGCTTTTTACTGATTTACTTTATTAGTACTGTAAGTGTAAAGCCATATTTTTCAGATAAAAGATAATAACACTTGTGCATGTAAATATGGGATGCACAAAAATAATTTTAGCAGACTATACATGTATATAAGTGGTAAAGATATAATTAAAGTACCATTGTACACTTTTAACTTAATAATTAAATTGCTGTGCTTTTCTTTTCTTAATGCACTCTATAATAGTCAGATGATGTTTGCACCAGCAGATGTAGATTTGCCGAGCTATTCAACTTGATGTGCTTTGTGTGCAGTTGTGAAACTTCCTGTTCCTTCCTGCACGCTGAGCACAGTTACTATAGTTGAGCATACGTACAGGGGACATGTCAAAAGGCTGATTCAGGCTCAATACACTGTGGGTGTGTTGTTGCTAATGTTGCTGGTTCATGGTTGGTTGAAGCTGGATGCTATCAAGGAATTGGAGGCAGCTGGCTACCGTCCCCAGGTTATATACGGCATTGTCTTATCCTGGTGGTCCAGAGGCAGCCCCTTTCATTATGTTGAGGGTTTTGATTTTCTGAATAGTTTATTTTGTATTGTCTTAGTTAACATGGCAGTCTGTTTCCCTACCAGTCTCATTTATACTTTTACTTTCAGAACAAGGCCTTTTAAGAATGCCTTGAGGCTTTGTATGAATCCTGCTTTTAAAGATTGTACTGGCTAAATAATAAAATGCAGTCAACCCATGACCAGATAATCATATAATTGCTTTCTCTCATATACAGTCATATGAAAAAGTTTTGGGAACCCCTCTCAACCGGCATTATAATTGACTCTGCTTTCACAAAAAATATATAAAAGTGCTATGTCTTTAATTTACTAGGAACAGCTAAGTACTGGGATGTTTTCCAAACAAAGATTTTTTGAAAAGCAGTATTTGGTTGTATGAAATAAAATAAAATGTGAAAAACTGGCTGTGCAAAAATTTAGGAACCCTTGTGGTTGAATGCTTCTGTTTCCCTAAGGTATGTCATATATGAAAAGGAATTTGCTTCTTTGAAATCCCAGCTAATGATGAACAAAAATCCCCAAAATTAGAAGGGGGTCCCAAACTTTTTCATATGACTGTAATTGCTTTCTCCGATCATGGCAAATCAAAACTAGCTGGCTGGAGGGAAAACTGAGCGGTATGAACAATAGAAAATAGTGTTCTTTTTATGACTAGCGTACTTGAATAATAACCAATCTAAAGTTTTGAAGATTTCTTAAATCTATTTAATTCCCTTTCTCTCTGATAAAACAAATACTGGTGCATATCAAATGAAGATGAGCCTGTTAAGACCATATTTGAGTGTGTCCTGGCGGCAAAGAATAGAATCTTACTGCAATGAAAATAGCTTCCTCGATTAGGCCTACTCTACACAGAAAACTATAGTGCAACAAATGCGGTATAAGTGCAGCTCCCCGTACATCGACACAACTTTTAAGACAGCGTTTCAAGATCGGCTGCATGAATAATGAGCCCCCGTTCAAGCTTCACTAGCACAGGTGGCTCAGTCAAGTGATAGTAAAGTCCATCCGCCGCAAAAAGACCGTAGTAAACCACGATTATGTATGTAACATTCGCCTCAAGTGTTTTGGAGGTAAATCCCACAAACAGCTACAAGACGTGACATCAAAATAGTTAACCTTATCCAGTTGAGACTTTTTTAAATTTCGCGCGGCGAACACGCTCCTGTTCACTTTTATTGTCGCGTCCCACCGTTGGAATTTCGCGCCGCCTACAGCATTTGCCTTTTAGCTTAGTATACAAACCTAGATTTCGAGAAGAAATCGTTGCTTCGACGTTTTCGTACACCCTGCATTTTCGGTTTCCGTGTAACCTAGTTTGGTCTAGCTAGTTGTGCTCCCTGACCACCCCGTCGTCAAAAAGGATGAAAAGTTAACGGGACTTAACCATGGACCTATAAAGGGACTAAACTACGGTAAACATATTTCTGTCAAAACTTCTCGATTTCACTTCCTAGTTTCCACCATGTTCCCGCCTCCCCGCCTCATCCACAAATCACATCGCAGAATAGGAGTTAGTGTGGATGGGCACAGTTAACCCAGGGCTGTGGTTTGAAGGCAAATCCACCTACTTCAAAACAAATTACAAAAATAAATTCTGCTTGGCCAAGTTTATGTGGTATTAAGATCGGGGTGTCCTGGAACCATACAATCATTTTCAGTTCATTATTGTAATTAATGAGCCTACTTAACTAATACAGGCTTACATTTATAAGTAAATAGCCTTATAATAGCCTAATAATACACACATAGCTACATGAAAAGAAGAATGTGACTACAAATCGAAATAGGCTATTTACCTAGGGGGCAAAACCCCTTTTTTTTAAAAACAGACATGGAACGTTGTAAAAGGTTGTTCACCAGAAATGATATCCAGGACCTTCCAGGATCCCAACCTGGGTGGACAACCTGGTCAACTAGCTGCTGGAAAGCTACAGGGGGCCGACATAGCAAATCAGAACCACTGTTTAAAGGCCTACTTCACCGGTTTGAATATGAAGGTGTATTGAATTCTGAGATACTATGTAGTATAAATGTGCGAAAAAATTGAAATCGGTACTTTGTAAATATTACTGTGATGTCACAGTAATAGACATCACAATAATATTTACAAAGTAAGTTTTTTTTAACCCTATATTTCTCTTTCTGTGATGTCACGAGAAAGAGAAATATAGGGTTAAAAAAACACTCTTTCTGCCTTTTCTCAGGCTAGGATGAACCGATTTCAATTTTTTTCGCACATTTATACTACATAGGATCTCAGAATTCAATACACCTTCATATTCAAACCGGTGAAGTAGGCCTTTAAGTGAATGGGGGTGAATGGGTATGGGCTAATGGGGAATTTTTTGAACTTATAGATATCATTATGAAACTTTGCAAGTTGATTACTGACATTAAAACAACAACTTTTTGCATTACAGTATTTTCCAAAAAGTTTGAATAAGTATGAAAAATCATCAATATCTTACTAATGATGCATAAATTTGCATATCTGCAAAGCCCCAAAATCTAGATGTTGGACAAAAGCAGAATCAATTTGTTTTTAAATTTTGAAAACAAAACATGTGTCCAACTGCCTGAAGCTTTTCCTCATCACAGTTCAAATTTGATCAATAACCCATAGAAAATTATTTTTTTACACTGTTTTTTCCAAGGGAATGTCTAGCCGTTTCCTAAAATATCAGCTGGAGACTCCAAAAGGACACTTTTGGTCCATGGCACATGAAATGTAACTGTGTAAAAAAATTATTTTCTATGGGTTATTGATCAAATTTGAACTGTGCTTAGGAAAGGCTTCAAAATTTAAAAACAAATTGACTTTGTTTTCTTCCAACATCTAGATTTTGGGGCTTTGCAGATATGCAAATGTACGCATCATTAGTAAGATAATGATGATTTTTCATATTTATTTAAACATTTTGGAAAATACTGTAATACAAAAAGTTGTTGTTTTAATGTCAGTAATCAACTGGCAAAGTTTCATAATGATATCTATAAGTTCAAAAAATTCCCCATTAGCCCATCCCCATTCACCCCCATTCACTTAAACAGTGGTTCTGATTTGCTATGTCGGCCCGCTGTAGCTTTCCAGCAGCTTGTTGACAAGGTTGTCCACCCAGGTTGTGATTGTGGAAGGTCCTAGATGTCATTTTTGGTGAACAACCTTTTACAACGCTCCATGTCCATAAAATCACTTTGCCCCCTGGGTATAGGCTACATTGGCTAGCCCACCGTAGCATACATTAGCCTAAACTCAAGACACGATTCAATTTCCAAAAAAAATATTTTATTTATAAATTAATTCTTAATTTCTAGGCTAACAAGGCACTCAAAGGGGTTTTCAGAGTTTACTTTTCATTAGCCTATTTGTAGCCTATTAGTAGGCTATTATCACATTATATGAATGAGCATTTTTAAAACCGGTCAAACCGTTGACTGCATGTCTTAACCAACTAACATTTACCAAGCTAAATTATTTTTGGAAAGGTACCAAATAAACTATAGTTAACATGATAATATATAATTCCTCTTTTATTTAGGCTACAGTCGTGTGATCAGGAGTTGTAATTATTCCAGACAGGCTGTGCCTCCTGTTGTGGGGAATGCTCTCAGTAATGATTTAACCATCTGTGCATTTTAGTTGAAAGCAACAGGGATCTGTGGTCTCTGAAGTAGGAGCCCAAATGCTAGTCTTTGTTGCTTTGTTTTAAGCTCCCCGGTTTCAGTTTACAAGCATAAACAGCTTTAATAAATATTAACACGTAGGCTATGCAGTCTATCGGTTCATTATTCAGCGTAGAGTGGCACTACATTCCAACCTGTTTCAATTCCTTAAATAAACAATTTAATATTCCTAATTTCCTCTGTGGCTTGTGCAGATTACACTTTAGCCATCTGCTAAAGTGTAATCTGCACAATCTGCTAAACCTCAACCCAGTATGGTTCTTACAGAAACCTGATTTTGCTTATGAGCATGAGACACAATGTGAATTCAATGAGGGGCAGTCTGAAACATGTAGGCCTAATGATATAATGACATTAAGCAATACTGGTATATTGTTGGGTAAAAAGCGCACCTGAATGTTGAATGATGAACCAACATCTGTATCTTAGTAGCAGATGTTAAAGCAGCATCACTTAGGAAACCACAGCCTGATGATTTAAATTGACATTATGATGTAGAGTCAGACAGAGACGAGGTTCAACTGAAGCTCAGTCAGGTCTAACAGGGTCAAAATAATGTAATCTGACAATAAAATCTGGAGCTCTATTCAACTTTTCCTAGTCAATGTATTATAATAAAAAAAAGTTTCACTTCATTTCATTGTTTCTTGTACATATGATAAATAAGGGAAACTTGTTAAATGCAGCTAAGCTCATGAATGTGTAATAGGGTAAAGCCACCTGCTCAGGACAACTATATGTGATAACATGTTGATATGATGATACAATGTTGTTAAAATGAGCTTTTTTCAACTTTGTCTTCTGGCTCAAGTAAATCCCTTCCTAAACAGGCGTAACCTTGACAAAGCAATTCACAGCTTCATTAGGTCAAGGCTGTATTTTTGTAATGCACTTTATGTTGGCTACGATCAAACTTCTATCTTGCGCCTTCAACTGAAAAATGCTATGGCTCACTTTTTATCAAATGCCTCAAGGTGTGAACACAATACGTCCATTCTTTGAGCACTTTGGATACCTGCTGGTTGCTGAAAAGGGCTGTAGAAATAAATGTTAATTGATTGAGTATGTTGATTGATTGATTGTTAAAACTCGGTTTTCCTTAGCATATTTTTCTAACGATAATGAGTAGTAGTAATAGATTTGCCTATACACGGGATTTATTTTTTTGAGTATCAATCAGATTGTTTTCAATGCTTCAATGTCGGGAAAAAAAGCATCAAGCAGACAGCAGAGCAGACATTACTGCACTGACCATATGATATTCAGATTTAGTTATTATTCAAAGGCTTGATTGTGTCATAAGAAGAACATACTTTCACATTGTTTATCTAAACACTACGCCATTCTACATAGGTTTCATGAAAGTCACAATTTCATGAAAATCCAGAACACAACCACCCAGTTTTCTTATAGTATCTGCAGAAAAATTATGTGCAGAAAAATACCTGCAAAGTTATTCTAATAAATAGTAGAGAAAGACTCCTTCGCATTGTCAATTTTGAAATAAAGTTGTAATGTAATTCTAAGCGGTGAACAGCAGATGTCACTGTGAATGTAAAGTGAAATTATTATAGCGTGCCTATCTCAGCATGATTCTGTACAACTTTTTTCTTTTAGCATCCCCCCTTTTCATACTCTTTAAACCAAATTTGGCCTTCAAATGAAAAGGGGCTATACACCTGAATCAATGTGTGACTTCTTTTGGGGATCACATAGGACAATTTTGTCAAAAGGTCTGATTTGCACAAACGGCCTGCTGGATATATCAAGGGATTCAATTTGTTTACTTTGTGTATGTAGCCTATCTACAAGACACAACTGTCATAAAAGGAATAAATAATTAAATAAATTATTTCAGTGTGTTCATGGTCAATAAGTGAGACAAACTGTGCACTGGGCAACGCTGTCCTGCCAACAGTAGCTATTCAGAGGAGGAGTCTCTCTCTCTCTCTCTCTCTCTCTCTCTCGCTCACATACACACACAATATCGCCTTTCCAGCATCCCTTCAGGTTCTGCGTGAACTGAGGAATTCCTGCTCTCACTCCGGTCGTCTCAACATGGACTTTCCAGGGAATTGTCTGCTTTTTCTTGCGGTCACCGCCCTCACAGTGAAAGGTAAGCTGTCAGTATTGCTCTCTAATGGCAAATTAAGTAATTCACGTTTCCCCTTTCATGTGTCTTATTCATCTGTTCCGCTTTGCAAGCTTAGCCTATGGCTACCTGTTATATTCCACAAAAATATTTTTTTTAAAGATATCTGTTGTCATTCTCGTCCGGTAATAGCCCACTATTTACAATAACCAGTGACTTTTCTAGAACATGAACATTGATTTTAAGGAAATAGGATAAAAGGGGGGGGGGGGTAAACTGTTGCAGCCTACAATGATTAAAGATGGACTGTGCAGTGCAGACTTGGGCTAACTTGTCTTTAATTTGAAAATGTGAGAAAAACTCAAACAATCACAGTATTGTGTGTGTGTGTGTGTGTGTGTGTGTGTGTGTGTGTGTGTGTGTGTGTGTGAGAGAGTGTGTGTGTGTGAGAGAGAGAGAGAGAGAGAGAGAGAGAGAGAGAGAGAGAGAGAGAGAGAGAGAGAGAGAGAGAGAGATTGACACCAACTATTGAAAGACATCTGGGAAACATTTGTGCCCATCATCACTCTGAGAGGAGTCTGTTTGCAGACCCATGGGGTCATGGGAATGTTATGTCTCTTCGGTGTCTCTTGTTTAATAGTTCTTACTTATTCAAGCTCTTCAGTCTGCACTCAATTGGCACAAGATGAAAAAAAATTTAAATTCCTTTATTTAGCCTAAAAGGTCCCTTTGAGATACAGGATCTTTTCTTCCAGGGGGTCCTGGTAAATATTGCAGCATACACATATATGTACACATATTACTGATACATTTGATTGAGAGGAGGCAAGGCTTAGCTTCTCTCTTTTTATGGCTCCCAGTGCACTTTCAGCAGGATGTTATTGAGAACATTTCAGAATCATTGCTTGTGTGGTCTGTTGGGCCTGAACTGGGGTGTATAACAGAAACATCCCCATCGATGATCTCATCGTGTTGGTCCTCATAGTGAAATTTGATTATGGTGGGATTGGGAAAGGAATCCAGCCGTGGACAAAGGCAAGCTTTCAGCTAATCTTTTTAGTCATATTATGAAAGAACTGGATGCGATGGAGCAGAGGGGAAAAAGGCGATGTCTACAGACAAGAAGCCCTTTGCCAAATCATTGGGATAATGGACTCCTCAAAGGTTGTTCAGCATAATTGGGCAGTGGCCATCAGTGAAGTGATAAGATGCTGCCAAAAACGCTCTATAACTCAAAAGGGGAGAGGAAGAGTGTGTTAAACCGAGGGGCAGGTCTGATTTGAAATTGCACAGAGAGATTAATCACGTCGTCCAGGTATTGTATTTGGATGATTGACTCGTCCCAGGCTGCATGTGCTTCACCACCCTTAACAGTGTTCATTTGAATGCTCCACTCCATCATGGTCTTAAGAGTTTTTTTTATGGTTTATTTCAACTGAAAGATCAGGTGTAATATGGAGCTGGAGTGAAGGTGGGCACCTGCAAGATAAGCAGCGCAAATTAGGAAAACGTTATTGTAATTATTGTAATGAATAAATGTGGGCAGTTACTGGATGATGGAGTTGGCTGGAGAGAGAAGAGGGTGTAGAGCAATATAACCTTGGTTCAGTCACATCCCTGAACTTGAGTAAGCATCAAGTTCCAAATAAAGTGATGGTTTGCAATTTCATTCGAGGACATAGAGACAGCATGGCTCAAGAAAAGGCAATACCGTTGTCAGTCTATCACTTTGGTCTGGCTGGCTAGCTGTTGGCAACCCAAGGGTCAACACTTAGGAGGCAGAGGAGGCTCGGGGGATGGGTTTAGAAAAAACAGGATTGGGAGAATGACCAGCATGAAACTTCTACCTGTAAAATGCAATCAACTTGGAAAACTTCAGGGTCCCACTTCCAGAGGACAGCAAGGGCCTCAAGAAAGCCTGGCTCTTAAATCACAAAAAATAATCCTCTTCAACTCAATAATCAAGCGGCTGAAATGTTATTTTTTTTCTAAGGAAGGTTGCTGGCATCCCCCTTAGAGATAGGGTGAAAAGATCAGTCATTCTTGAGCGAAACTCAGGGCAGAGCTGCTGCTACTTTGCGTTAAAAGCATCTGGTAAGGAGGCCCCCTGCGCCTCACTAGGGAGATGTTCCAGGAATGTCCAGCTGGGAGAAAGCCCCAATGAAGAGCCAGAACGTATAGGGAGGAGAGATTATTGTGTATGTTAATGCCTTAACATCTTCCACTCAGAGGTGGGTTACGTGTCCAGGGGAAGTGAAGTTTGAGGTCCCTTGCTTAAATCTGTAACCCCTGAGACCCGTCCCAGAAAAAGTGGATGACGTTGAATAAAAAATTAACGAATTAATGACTAACGGTGTCCGTCTTGCTCGTTTACTCTGAACTGAATCTAAATGTGTTTATTCACTGTCCACATTTATCTTCCTTCTGTAGTTTCCCTTCAAGGGCCAAACCAGCGCCGGCTGTACAATGACCTTATGAGGGATTACAGCCCACTGGAGAGACCGGTCTTCAACGACTCTCAGACTCTCACAGTTCACTTCGGCTTAACCCTTAATCAGATCATGGACGTGGTTTGTGGCTCTCTCACACATACTTTACCTTTTTATGCATATTTAGTGCACAAAGCAGTGTTATGGCATCGAAGATAACTCTTGTTTAGGTGGTAATCAATTATCATTTAAAGGATTGTCAATGTCTTCTCACTTCACAGCAACAATGGGATGAGTAAATGCTGGCAGTTATTTTTTTGTATTGATGTTGAGTTGAAGTGTTCCAGTTGTGTTTCATGCACATTAATACATGTTGGATGATTTACATCTAGGTTTGGATGTTTTAAACACATAATACATTCAAAGTAATTAATTCAGAAAGCTTTTACATCTGGCGAAGAAACTGGAGCTAAACAGTTAATTCTATTTATATTATCACAGCTCTGAGAGGTGAAGCCATGTTAAAATTCTTAAACTTGCACATGATTTATACATTAAGAAATGTAAACTAAGAAACAAATGAATAAATAAATATCACTTTTATTCAACAGGATGAGAAGAACCAGGTTTTAACAACCAACATTTGGCTACAACTGGTAAGACTCCCTGTATGTGTCTGTACTGTATGTAGAGTCACAGCAAAGCAAAGCTGCACACTCTTATGGTTACACTTAACTACTTTATACATGTTTTATTATTCTAAATTCAAATGTTTTCTATAAAAAAATTTAGATAGCAATACTCTGCTTCCTTCTCCATATTGTGAGATGAAGCGTATAACACTGATTCCTGTCTTTTGTGTGAAACCAGTTGAGTTCCCTGCTGCTGCACCGTCAGCAAGCTGCATCAAGGCTGTTTGGTCTTTTGTAAATCACCTTGTGGTATCACAGCAGTGTTCTCTCTTAATCACTCTTACTCCACACCCTGCTTTTATCGACTTTGGCTCTCAAACACAAGAGTTCAGACTGCATCCAAAGTACTGCCTGTTTAGCCTTGATCTGGCATATGTTGGCTTTGTCTACCTGTGTGGACTCCAGGAAATACATCTTAAATGTCCCAGCACATGTTTATCTCTGAGAGTCACTTTGAGACATTGAAGATGGAGAAGTAATTATATGATTTTTAACCTCAGAGAATAATGATACCAATAATTGAATGTCTCTGCTTTTGGTAATAAGCATCATGTACTGTAAGTGATTTTGTTCAGGGCAGGTGAGAGGCTGACTGCATTGACAAACAGCTGTGTAGGATTTTAGCTTTTTTTTCTTCCCATGGTGCCCTAGAGCTGTCGGCGAGTTTAATTTAAAGTGGTTTAATCGAATAGACATTTTTGGTAAATACTCGTTCTTGTCTAAAGTTAGACAAGAAGATTGATACTACTGTCAGTTATGTAAGTCATATCAATACTGTACTTGTCCAACTCTAAGCCTATTTTCCCAAATGTCAAAATGTTGCTTAACACTGATAATAAAAAAACTGAAAGTTGGTGAGGATGAGATGAATCTGCTGACTGCCTGCATGGGTTTTTCAAAGAAATATTCAGCTTTCAAGTCACGTTTGTTGTGTTTGTTTAGTTTTTTTGTTGTTTAAAATTGTACCGTTTCACTTTAAATAATAATCATCAGCGGGCTAGGAAAATACGTGAGAAAGAGAGTGTCACTGTTACTGGCTGTGTTTTCACAAAAGGGTTCATGGTTTTCTTCTCTTTGATACTGGAGTCATTGTTGCTGTTTGTCATGTATTGTCCCTATCCATTTTGTTGCCATCTTTACTCTGTGCTCAGCCCTGTGGAAGTATTTAAGCATTCTTCCCAACCCATCATTGGTGGCATGGCTTAGGTTGAAGGACTTTATATCTATGAAATATTTTGTACAGAAATGTCCTAAATTCACCTTTAGAGGGAAAGAAATTCTAACAACTTTGGTGCTCTTCTGCATTTTACTAGAGCAGGACAACAGTTTCATATATTTGGTGATGAAATAGCCTGACATGTTCTGGCAAAAGATTGTGTACAGCCAATGAGATGATGATTTTAATGAATTGCATACATTTCCATGACATTTTCTATACACACTCGTATCCCCCTCCGGCTGAATTAAATCACTTTGGTGAACCCTTGGCTTTTCATCCGCTGCCATGATGAGTTCAACATTTTTGATTGGCCAGTACTTTGCTATTGTATGATCAAATACGTATCAATTGTGCTATATTGTAAGTACTGTTTGGATACCTAAAAAATAAATAAAAACAATAATAATTGATAGGTTTTATATAGCACTTTATTACCTAGGCACTCAAAGACGCTTTACAGGGTTCCTGTTACGATTAAGTACTGGACCCAAGAGCAGACAGAGGCAGTTGTTGGATATAATAAAAAAGGTTTATTTCAACGAGGTGGGGAAGCAGGTGGTGAGTGGGGAAGCCGGGGCGGAGAAGCAGGTAGGTAAGCTGGAGGTTGTGGTCCGGGTAACTGCAGGTAGAGGAAAAAACAACGTTAGGGTGGTGATCACAAAAACACGAGAACACGAGATAAGGACGAGATAGAATACTTGTAGCCAGGCGTGTATAGTTACCACTGTAGTGCATGGTACGAACTGGCAACGACAGCAGGGAAGCCAGAGGTGAAGTAGTTGCGTAGATTGCTGATGCAGACCAGGTGTGCCACAGAACAGAGGGAGTGGGAGTGGCAAAAGGAGGAGGAGCGCACAGCAGCCAGCTGTGATCACCACAGTTCCTGGTTCAATTCGTTCACACACAGTCATACCGGTGGTGGTAAACTACGAGAGTAGCCACAGGTGCCCTGGGGCAGACTGATGGAAGCGTGGCTGCCATTCAGCGCCAACGGCCCCTCCGACCACCACCTCAAACATACAGCAATCATACACATTCACACATAATGATAATAATCCTTGAAAATCGTAAAATCTTATTCCTCCAGGGATAACATTGAAACGTGGCACAGGCACTGAAATACATTTTTGTCTCATGTCACTGGCTGCATGATGTTTCCCACAGATGCTGCCAAATACATTTATTTTTGCCATTATATAGAAACTGACACTGACACACTGACACTAAAACAAACTTTGTGTTAAATCTCAGCTTGTGCTTTTTAACCAAGCTTACCAAAGTGGAGACGCATAGCCTCATACAGGATTAAATAATATGAAAGAAGATATTGACTTGCTGATGAAAAATGTATATGTTTCTGTACCCAACAGTTCTGGGATGATGATTACCTCCGGTGGAATACATCGGCGTATGCAGGTATAAACAATGTGAGATTTCCTGACCATCTTATTTGGAAGCCAGACATTCTGCTGTATAACAGGTAGGCACTGTAACAAATCTGCTGGGTGATGCACTGTAATTCGATATGCATGGTGTCACACTCAAGAATGCATTATCCTTTGCACAATGTAATGGGGGGGATCTCCAAGGGATGATATGTTTTTGGATTTTTGTGTTACATTGTTCAGAACAAGATTGTACAATGTTATTGCGATATATGGGATACTGTGTGCCCTGAAAAAATCCAGTGTTTGTACATAGCCTATAGGCTCTGTAAACAGGTATGATGCTAGCTATGGTGGGCCCACTTTATATACATACCCTTCGTTTACAAACCAGTTTACAGGTAGCGGAACATAAGGATTTATTCACATTTTTTACATCTCTGATTTTAAAACTAGAAAGTTGACGCTTAAAGGATAAATGCATGTGCATAAAGGGAATGTATTTCTTTGATAATCAGAAGGGTTGCTTTCATGTTCTTCAACAATAATGTTGCACTGGTTTGGCTCCTCCTGTTAGGTAAGCTGGTTTTCAGTCTCAAACATTATACTTCAAGGATAGTGGTGGTCTGCAGTTTAAATATATGCAGTGCAGTCTAGAAGTGCACTTTAGAGCAATAAATCATATCAAATTAATACATTTGTATAAAAAAATGGTCGTAGGAGCATTGTATTACATGTATCTAATGGAAAATGCTATAGAGATCACCATCAATCAATATGTAAAAGAAAAATCTCAACAAATCACATTAGAGGCACTCCACTCTCCGAACAACTAGTCTGAAAGAAAGCCAGTTCTTCATTTGTCATTGTCTGTCTGAGTTAAGCCAATTGATTTGAGACTCTTTGAAGTAGACTTTGCTGCAAGTGACGTTTACTTTTATTTTTTCAAGCCCTTCAACGTATATGAGTTTGAGAAATATTTGTATTTGACCAACATATCTGTTTCTATTGCTGTTTGTTCATCAATACTAGTTACAGATTCTTGACTAGGTTGTATCAGTGTCTGGATTTATGAGGTTTTTCACCACAGCTGCTCTTATAATAACTCTGCAGCAGATATTGATTTAGCTCTGTGTTGTTGTCCACAGTGCAGATGAGAGATTTGATGCCACTTTCCACACCAACATTTTGGTCAACTCCTCGGGCACCTGTTCTTACATACCTCCAGGTAAGAGTTAGTTAGAATCTACCTTCTGACCTCTACTTCTGACCCTGGAGAGTGACGTTCAAAACCCCCTGGGCAACAACCCGACCCCCATTGTTAGAAGTTTCTTCAGGTAGTCTGATTCCTAGACCTTCTTGTAAGCGGGATCTGGTCCAGTTTTACTACACCAGTGTTAAGACGGATACAGAAGAATATAAAAAAATTTAAAAGTATTGAAAAGGTTTTCCCCTTTTAAAAAAAGGGGAGAGGACAATCAGAACAAACTGATGCGCAGAGACAGCTACAGGATTTATACACTGAAGATATCTGACCAAAAGGGCTAAATGAAGAAATTGATTTCAATGTCTCATTTACATTTTCATGATGTATGTCCTGCTGTATGGCGAGATGTAACCAACATATTTTAGTTGGGCGCAGATAATTTAAACAAACATAAATACACTTATACTGCTTTTTCTTACTCTGAAACCCTTAATGTCAAAACAGTAGCTGCCCTTCATTAAAGGTTCTGAAATGTGCTTTTTCGCTTCTTGCTGAGCGTTAGATGAGAACATTGACTCTACTCTCATGTTTGTACGCTCAATACTATCCCACAGCCAACAGTCGCTAAGCTAAAGACTGTTGAAACAGCTGGCCTAGCTCTTTACAAACAGAAAAAATCCTCCTGCTATCAGCAACTTTAAAGCTCTATAATCAACACTGATTATTTATTTTGACCAAACCAGCCTAGTAGTTTCTCCTTCCAGTATTAATATAACTCTAAACTAACCAGTGTATTTCCCCCCAAAAGTTGAACTTTTTCCATTATCTCTTTGGGTTTGCAAATGGTCTTATGCCAGTAACTGTAATGCAACGTAAAATGCCCCATACACATGGATCAATCACTATCACACTCTATTTTTGCCAGACACTTAGAGATTGTCTTCGAGAGCAATCAAGCCAAACTGTGTGGTCTTAAAACATCCCAGGCACCTTCTGTAAATCCATCAATCCACAGGCCTTCCCAACACCGCTGGAGCTTGCTGCTCTTCCTGGCAGGTTCTTCTTTCCCTCTTTTTCCCATGCCATGCAAAAGCGCTGGCCTACCTGCCTGGCCTCAGCATCGTAATCAATACCGGCGTAAATAGCTCTATCATTTAATAATAATAATAATAATAATAATTTGAATTTATATAGCGCCTTTCAAGGTACCCAAGGTCGCTTCACAAAAAGTAGTACAGTGTTTGTGTACACAGGGGGGTGGGGGCGGGTTAGAGGTCATAGGCCTCTGAGAAGAGGTGTGCCTTCAGGAGCTTCTTGAAGGACTCCACTGAAGTGGCACAGCGGATATGGAGGGGGAGCAGATTCCACAGAATGGGGGCAGACGCACAAAAGGCCCTGTCCCCAAAGGTCTTGAGTCTGGTGCGGGGGGTTGCCAGCTGGTCCTTAGCAGAGGACCTGAGGGACCGCAGGGGGGTGTAAGGATGGAGGAGGTCAGAGAGGTAACGGGGGGCCAGAGCATGCAGGGACTTGTAGGTGAGTAGGAGGATTTTGAACTTGATCCGGGACTTAACTGGTAACCAGTGGAGCTGCATCAGGGTGGGGGTGATGTGCTGCTAGGGCTTAGTGCCAGTTAAAACCCTGGCAGCTGAGTTCTGGACATATTGCGGTCCAAGGTTTTGGAGGGGAGACCTGTGAGGATGGCATTACAGTAGTCCAGACGGGTGGAGATGAAGCAGTGGATGAGGGTTTCAGTGACTGAGTCTGAGAGTGAGGGTCGGAGTCTTGCGATGTTTCTCAGGTGGTAGAATGCAGATTTTGTGACATTGTTGATATGGGACTGAAATGACAGGGTGGGGTCAAGGATGACACCCAGGTTGCGGACTACAGGGGATGGGGTGATAGAGCAGCCATCCACTTCCAGAAGAAGATCCCCAACCTTCCTGAGCAGTGACTTGGGGGCCACGACCATGAGCTCAGTTTTATTGCTGTTCAATTTGAGTAGGTTAGAGGTCATCCAGGTTTTCAGATCTTGCAGACAGTTGATGAGTGGAGCCGGTGGAAGCTGAGTTGAGGGTTTGGTGCTGATGTATAGTTGGGTATCATCAGCGTAGCAGTGGAAACTGAGACCGTGATGACGAATGATTTGACCAAGGGGGAGCATGTAAATGGTGAATAGTAGAGGGCCGAACACAGCACTCATTTAATTGCTTCTAGATTGATCGCCTCTCTCATATAAAAACATGGCTGTCAACTTTGTTCCACGCAAACCCTGATTGAATGCCATGTTGGTTCCGAACAGCAACTCGCTGCCTGAGTTGAACACAACTGCTCTAAATGAGTAGAACTTTATTCAGATATATACCCTTGCTAGCAGTTTCAAATAATTTGCATTTCCTAATAACTTGTCTTCGTCACCAAGGTTTATTGGAGTTGATAGGAGTCAGTCTATTTGTCTGCTCCCTGTGTCTTTTCGTTCCCTGTGGGGGGGGTTTATCGTCTTAATGGTGCTGAGACGGAGAGGAGGGACTTTGTTTACTGCTGACATCTAAATATGGATGGGAATTAGTTTGGTGCCTGCCTCTCTTGAAAAATTACCGGCCACTTTCATTTCATTGCCATATTGGATTTTTTTTTACTACTGTTCAGATAGATGGCACTGGGAATCCATATCTTGTCTGAGTAAAACCTCTCTTGCTGCCGCTGTTGGACGCACTGTCCTTTCTCTTTTTAATCTCCCTCTGCTTCCTTTATTCCAGAGTAATTGAATAGGCCCGAAATTATCCCATCCATTTCTTTCTCTCTCTTCAGTGCCTTTCGTTCTACAGATAAGGTACAGGACACAGCGAGGCACAACCTTCTGTAATCCTTTCTGCTCTCTTTTTTTCACCACGACAGGGATCTTCAAGAGCACCTGCTCCATCGATGTGCGCTGGTTCCCCTTTGATGTGCAGAGATGTGAGCTGAAGTTTGGCTCCTGGACATACGGGGGCTGGTCTCTGGACCTAAAGATGTTAGAGGCGGATACCAGCAGCTACATCGCCAACGGAGAGTGGGATCTTATCGGTAAGAGAGGGACCGGGGGCCGCTGAAGTGCGTAGGATTGATATTCAGACGTACGTCACAAATATTAGTATTGTTCCATGTCAGTGAAATGATATTACATTACATGTCATTTAGCAGATGCTTTTATCCAAAGCAACTTACAACTGTAGGTAGTCATTTAGCAACAATGGTCTTGCTTAGGACCCTCACTGGACTTTCCCCGCCCTGAGCAGGAATCAAACCCTGGTTTTACCGTTGTAAAGTCAGTGGAGTGTAACCTACTGAGCTATCTCCAAAGCATATTTCACTCCATTTCTGCCAGAGTAGATTGTGTTTTCGTTTTTTTGACTCACAGAGGTTCCGGGACGTAAGAACGATCGTTCCTACGATTGCTGCGAAGAGACGTACCCCGACATCACCTTCACAGTGGTGATGCGGAGACGGACCCTCTACTACGGCCTCAATCTGCTCATCCCGTGTGTCCTGATCTCCACTCTGGCCCTGCTTGTCTTCCTTCTGCCTGCTGACTCTGGGGAGAAGATCTCACTGGGTGGGTGAGGGTGGATCACATACACACACAGACAAATAGTAGATTGTCTGGCCGCTGCTTTATTGTAGAAGTAAAAAGTTGTGCACTAGGTATTGTTGTGTAGCTGAATTAAAACACAATGCTATTAGATTTTAAATTTGAGAGCAGCTTCCTTAATTATTTTTCTAATACTTATTAAGCGATCATTTACCATTTTGTGACATTTACATATTTTGTTGTTGTTGAAACCAAATGATTAGAATTTTATTATTTCTCTGTGTTTGGTGTTTTGTCCCCCAAACGGAGCCTTCAAAGCAGCGCTGCCTGGAAGGCACTATTGGGGGGACAACAGTTAAGGTTAGGGTTATGGTTAGGGTTAGGGTTATGGTTAGGGTTATGGTTAGGGTTAGGGTTAGGGTTAGGGTTAGGGTTAGGGTTAGGGTTAGGGCCTTCCAGGCAGCGCTGCCACCAAGGCTCCGTTGGGGGGGACAAAACACCATCAAGCTTATTTTTTATTCAAGTACATGCACCAGTTCAACAAAAAAATCGAAAATCTTCTGAAATAGCCCATCTCTCAGTAAGCTGTCATTTAAATGTATTTTAAAAATATGTTAGCAAGTCCGTTAGCAAGTCTGCATAACAGTATGTATAGTATTTTCTAAGGCATTACATTTTCACTGAAACCGCATTAGTTTTAAATCACTGCAAGCCATGAAGAGATGCATCTCTTTCTGTCAGCCCACCTACAGTAGCCTATGTCCCTTGGCTGCTGCTAGGGAGCAATATTTCAAATGTGTAGTCAATATGAATCAGAATACATATCTATACATATGGCTTATACGAGTATTTCAATTTAAAATTTAGTTTGGCTTGCCCTCTGCACCTCAGTGACCTGCAGTGCAACTCTTACTCAATGTTTCATCAAAACAAACCTACACATAACTACACACACACACACACACACACACACACAAACACACACACACACACACCTGACCAGACTCCCTGATGCAGCCTGATGAGGAGAAATAATGGGTAGATGTTGCAGCTTATTGGGTAAATACTGTAAACACAGAGGAGCTCCTCAGACCCTTACATAATGAGGAGATAGAGATACTTCTTTTTGATAAGTTATATCCATGTTGTTCTCCCTAAATTGTGTATGAAAACCCTGTTTTGAGTGCTGCTAAATTATATAATTTCATATTAAAGTATTGAGGCTTACGTTGGCAGCCTCCTATCATGTTGACCTAACTTTGATGTATGGGTAACAACTGTGTGCTGGTCAGAAAATAATGTAATTTAAAATTAATGAAATCATAATCAAAGTGCCAAATGCTTTTTGCCACAGAGCCAACCTTTCTATAATTTCTATACTTTTTTTTTCATCATTCTAGCCCAGTTGTCTCCTGGGTAATCAGTCATTCTATGAAAAACTTTTTATTGTATTAATCCACTTCCTCTGCTCTGTGGCTCTTGAAGTAATATGATAATCAGCACTGAGTGACTTAACTGTCGGGGGACTGAGAAAACAGTTTAATCTTATCTCAGTTGTCACAGTTGACTTGAACTTTTGATCCCATTTCATGCATATATTATACAGAGTTGTTGTAGACAGTGTCTGCAGGTGTGTGTGTGTGTGTGTGTGTGTGTGTGTGTGTGTGTGTGTGTGTGTGTGTGTGTGTGTGTGTGTGTGTGTGTGTGTGTGTGTGTGTGTGTGTGTGTGTGTGTGTGTGTGTGTGTGTGTGTGTGTTTGTTTGTACTGTGCGTACTGTGCATGGGAGTGGATGGGTAAAAGTGAGAGTTGATTTATGCAGCTTATGCCTTCTTCAAAGCACTGCAGGTGGATTCCTTCATTAACTAAACAGTGCTTTAAAGACAGATGTGTGTGTTCCGAATGTGTGCATTCCTTATGATGTTTTTATTGCTTTTAGACCGATAAAGGAAATATAAGAAATGAGAACCTCACTTGTGGCGTAGGATTTTCCATTATGTAGATCTTAATGCACATCATCATAAAATGTTTTTCGAACATTTGTGTGGGTGTGTGTGTGTGTGTGTGTGTGTGTGTGTGTGTGTGTGTGTGTGTGTGTGTGTGTGTGTGTGTGTGTGTGTGTCCGTTGGTGCATGTCTTTAAAGATTTACTGTAGATGAAGTCAGTATATCAACCCAGCCCGTGGTTGACATTTTTGGTTGTTGTTGAGAAAGCATCAATCTCATTGAGAAAGTATTTTCAGGGCAGCATTTCTTTCCCACATTTAATTTTAATAAAGATTAGGCTGTCATGAGAATCATGATTTGTAAAATGCTCAAATGGATTGAGAGTAATATTTTATGGGTGAATTTTAACTCTCAGAGTCTGTGCATTTTACATACATTACAACATTTATATAGTTTTTATATCACTGTTGTAAAGTTTGGTCAATAATTCATCAGAAATATGTCTTTATGATTCAGAGGATTGTAATATTTAGTTTGAAGGGTATTTTCATCCAAATCACAAAGCAAAAACACATTATTCCATTTGGTATCTACTGTAGCTATTCATATCGCGAAGGTCTCATTTGCACAGGTTTTGAAATGTTCTCCTTTGCAATGACTGTATGCATCGCTGTACAATGGAGGTGAATGGAGTTACATTTGTTAAATTTAACGGGTGTTGGCAGTGAGGTATTTATATTATCTAGACTAGAGTAACTGAAGGATTGTTCCTTTAAAGCACATGTGTCAACTCAAGGCTGGCAGGCCAAATTCGGCCCGTTTTCTGAAGGCTGTAAATAAGCCACTCTATGTGGCTAATAGCATGCTCATATTATAAGTGTCTAAGGATGAATGCTAACATTAACTGTTTTCTAACTTTTGCCTTAGGTTACAATATACTAACTAGCTAATGTTAGCTAGCTGCTGATAGCCCACCCCTTTCGTTTCCAATGGTGGCTGCCATTTCATTACAAATGTAAAGTGTCATAAATAGTTAAAACTGGTGCTGGGTCATGATTCCTAAAAAAACAACCCAAAACATGTGATATATTTTGAATGTGCAGAAAGTTTTGAAAAATCCAGGAGAATACATATCGTGGCTCAATCCAGTATGCCTGAGAGCCTTGCTGCATTATATTCCATTATAGTTGTTTCACCAGGAATCTGAATGTTGTCTTTTCCTTTACAACAATAAAGACATTTCCACCATAATTTGATGCAGAAAAGGCACAGATTGTTGGATAAAAATCCACCAGAATGCAGGAAATTAAGTGTTTGACGGTCAAAATATAATTTGTCCCCCAAGATGTTGAAATGAAAACTAGCCTATTCCCCTGTATGTACGCAGGTTATATACTGTACCTAGATATGTTGACTTTAATTTTGGATTAAAAAGAAGGCATGTCAGTATGCAACATGTCTGGCCCTAAGTGTAATTCTCATTTTGTAGAATGGCCCTTAGTATTGAAAATGCATTTGAACATAGAGCAAGAAGACCTTACCCCTGTAAATTTAAGCGTTTGTTTATATACATCAACATCAGATGGGGTCCCGTGATAACTGTGTGATTTGAATACTTTTCATTACTCTTAATGGTTTGGTTGTGAAGGGCTGACTGAGATTTGGTCTCCTTCCCAGGCATTACAGTGCTGCTCTCGCTGACTGTCTTCATGCTGCTGGTTGCAGAGATTATGCCTGCCACATCAGATTCGGTGCCCTTAATAGGTAAGCATAAGCTAAAGTTAAAAGCAGTCACTATGGGTGTCAACTGCTGCCAGTGGGAAGACACGAGTGAATATGTATGTAGATATTTTTAATCTGTGTAACTTCTTTAAGCAGCCATCTGATATTTAGATTGTCTTTAATGTCTGTCTTTCTGTATGACACAACTTTCTATATCCACTTTTAATTTCCCCTCTATTTCTTCTAGCTCAGTACTTTGCCACTACCATGGTCATTGTGGGTCTTTCAGTAATTGCTACAGTTATGGTCTTACAGTATCACCACCATGATCCCAATGGAAGCAAGATGCCGAAGTGGGTGAGTATAATTTCCTATTGCACCATTTGAGTCTCTCAACACACACAAAAACTGTGGATTTTAATAAGACAGCTGGACATATGCTTTTGTTATGCTGTTTTTTAATCAAGCCATTGCCAATTTCGACAGTTCATCAGGATTAATATGCATTTAATTTGTGTGCAAACTGTCTGTCTACCTGGTATCTTTAACAGGTAGAAATGTGCTGAGAGCTCCTCAGGACAACAGCAGAAAATTGCTTAAAATGCGCTCAAATGAGCTGTCCAGTTACAAAATAATAAAAGAAGCAGGAATTTACCACGGCGATTCAGAGTCTGGCCACTGGCTTTCTGGAAATGTCTTTCCTTCTTGCACAATGAGGTCTCCTGATGTAAGAACATAATAATGAAAAGTTTTTGCACAGCACTGTTTGGTTACCTGCAGTTTAAAATACCCTATGAAGTGAAATTATAAAGAAAAATGTACTCAAACTGTCGCAATGCAAAGGATACCTGCTGGCAATCAGAATTTGGTATTTTCTTGGGCCATGCTGTAATCACAATTTTTTGTATTTGTATAGTTTTTCCACTGCTCAGTCAGCCGACCAGTGGAACGCCTCTATGCTGTGTTGCATTGTTGAGTAGATTTGGCTTATGCAGAAGTAACGATTATTGTTGTAAACATGAATAAAGTAGACTTAAAGGATAAAGACTGGTCTCGGTTATTAAGTGGAGGTATTCAACATTTAATTTATAGTTTTCACTGATTTATTTTTTGTTGAATAAATAAGAACATAATTGTTTTATTTTTTTTATCCCAAAGACCCGTGTGATCTTGCTGAACTGGTGCGCCTGGTTCCTGCGTATGAAACGCCCTGGTGAGGAGCGCGTGCGTTCGGCCTGTCACAACAAGGCTCCACGGAGCAGCCTGAGCAGCATGGACATCAATGCCAGAGCCTCGGCCGCCCAACCCACCAATGACAATGTACTTTATGTCCGTGGCCTGGGGGGTGTTCCCTACTCTACAGCCACTACGTCGCCCGACTCCGGGGTCCTCTGTGGACGGCTAGTGGGACGAACAGGTGAGGATGAGATGCTCCTCTCCACGGTTCACAGCTCCTCTGTGGCCAGCGTGGAACCAGAGCTGGCTAAGATTCTGGATGAGGTGCGCTATATTGCCAAGCGCTTCCATGACCAAGATGAGGACGAGTCCGTATGCAATGAGTGGAAATTTGCAGCATCTGTTATTGACAGGCTTTGTCTCATGGCTTTCTCGCTCTTCACCATCCTCTGCACCATCGGGATCCTCATGTCAGCACCCAACTTTGTAGAAGCCATTTCCAAAGACTTTTTCAATTAAGGTCTTTACCAGAAAAAGACAGGCTTCAATAAAAATCATAAACGTGTGTCAGTTATTCTTAACACTCTTTACAGAGTAACCACTTGAAAACTCAGGGTGGGTTCATTTGGTTACAGTTAAGTCTGGTAGCATGGGCTCACCAACTACCTACCCATAGTTAAAGTTAAGTTGAGGGCAAAGTGTATGTAATGCATATGAGTGATATGACTTACATCATAGTGGTAAAAATGACCAGCATTTGCCTTTTACATTACAGAGCCTAATGGCATAATAAAGAAACATCCGTTGTACCATTTTAAAATAACTGATGACTAATACTAAAAAGTGTTGTTTAAGTGTCAAAGTGGTGTTATGTACACTCAACAAAAATACAAACGCAACACTTTTGTTTTTGCTCCCATTTTTCATGAGATGGACTTAAAGATCTAAAATTCATTCCAGATACACAATTGTACCATTTCTCTCAAACATTGTTCACAAATCTGTCTAAATGTGTGATAGTGAGCACTTCTGCTTTGCTGAGATAATCCATCCCACCTCACAGGTGTGCCACATCAAGATGCTGATCTGACATCATGATTAGTGCACAGGTGTGCCTTAGACTGTCCACAATAAAAGGCCACTCTGAAATGTGCAATTTTTTGCTTTATTGGGGGCCTGGGGACTCAGAACCAGTCAGTATCTGGTGTGACCACCATTTGCCTCATGCAGTGCAACACATCTTCTTCGCATTGAGTTTATCAGATTGTCAATTGTGGCCTGTGGAATGTTGGTCCACTCCTATTCAATGGCTGTGCGAAGTTGCTTGAGACGGCTTATGGTGGAGAAATGAACATTCAATGCACGAGCAACAGATCTGGTTGACATTCCTGCTGTCAGCATGCCAATTGCACGCTCCCTCAATGCTTGTGGCATCTGTGGCATTTTGCTGTGAGACAAAACTGCACATTTCAGGGTGGCCTTTTATTGTGGACAGTCTAAGGCACACCTGTGCACTAATCATGATGTCAGATCAGCATCTTGATGTGGCACACCTGTGAGGTGGGATGGATTATCTCAGCAAAGCAGAAGTGCTCACTATCACACATTTAGACAGATTTGTGAACAATGTTTAAGAGAAATGGTACAATTGTGTATCTGGAATGAATTTTAGATCTTTAAGTCCATCTCATGAAAAATGGGAGCAAAAACAAAAGTGTTGCGTTTATATTTTTGTTGAGTGTATTTACTGGCAAACAATGGAACTGTGGTTTGTTACGTGATATTAACTTAAATAATTGTTCGTAACATTGTATACATTTGAAGATCCTCACCAACAAAACAGTATGTATTGAAATATATTTGTTGTATCACATCTATACACATATCGACAAACATGTTATGTTTTAAAATTGCCTTTCTATGAATAGAAATGATTGTTGATTATTGCCATACGCATAAACATACACATCTATTCAAGAAGTGTTATTACTACTAGGTTTTACTAATTGCTTCTTTTGTATTTTGATTATAACATTTTATGATCATTTAAAAAATCCTCTGCTTTTCATGTCAGTAATTTAAATGTATGGTGTTTTTGTTATTGTTCAGTCAACAGTCGAAATAAATGTTGTCCTTTTTATTACAATACATCCATCCAAAATTTTTAGTTGCTTTACATATTTGCACACAAAATAAAGGGCTTATGTAATATGATGTTTTCTCCTGTTGCCTTGACATTCTCCCCACAGGCTTCTTTAAAACCGTTTTTAGCTGTATGGCCTCAGATGTTCTACAAATTGTAAACATGTCCCTTCGCACCGGTGTATTCCCACAGGCCCTGAAAACAGCAGTCATTAAGCCACTCCTAAAAAAGAACAATTTAGATACATCACCCATGAAAAATTATAGGCCCATATCTAACCTTCCATTTCTAAGCAAAATCATTGAAAAAGTTGTTTATCAACAGCTAAATAACTACTTAGCAGTGAACAACTGCTTTGACGTCTTCCAGTCAGGTTTTCGACAACACCACAGCACTGAGACCGCTCTGGTTAAAGTCCTCAATGACATCCACTTAAACACAGACAGTGGCAAAAGTGTTGTGATAGCTTGAAGTTGGACCCAAAAGCAGAACAGATAGGTAGTCAGTTTAGAACAATGTTTATTAGGCAGGCAGGCAGGCAGGCAGGCAGGACACTGGACGGCTGAATGGTGTGGCGATCAGAGGCAAGTGGATATCCGGAAACCCGCAGGCAGGCGAGCAGGAAAAGTGAACAGCGGCGGCAACTGGCACGGAAGGAAAACAAGGAGCAGAGTTAGAACTCACTCCAACTGGAGACATAAAGAAAACAACGAACACGATATCCTATATCTCGGGTAAGTTACCGCTCTGGTACGTAGTAGACTCTGGCGCTGAATGACTGGAGTCCACAGGTTTAAATAGGGATCCCTGATTAGCCCAACGATCCACACCTGGAAACAGCCTGCCCAGATTAGCCCAACGATCCACACCTGGAACAGCCTGCCCTGGAGTGCCACCAGGCCCACATGCCAACAGGGAGGTAGACACATAGAACACAACAAGGAGAGACAGACAAGGGAAAACATATAGAGGGAAAGGAGAATAGACTGCCTAGCCGTGAGTCATGACAAAAAGTTCTGTCTTAGTTTTACTTGATCTTAGTGCTGCTTTCGACACAGTTGACCACAACATATTACTAGATCGCCTTGCAAACTGTGTTGGACTTTCTGGAACTGTGCTATGCTGGTTTGAATCCTACTTAAAGGACAGCGAATACTATGTGTCAATAGGCAATTTCAAATCCGAGCGAACAAATATTGAATGTGGGGTTCCCCAAGGTTCCATTCTTGGGCCTCTTCTGTTTAACATCTACATGCTCCCACTGGCTCAGATTATGAATAAGAACAAATTATGCTACCATAATTATGCAGACGACACACAAATTTACATAACCATATCACCAGGGGCCTCATTTATAAAGCTTGCTGCGCACAAAAACCTTGCGTAGACAGGCAGAATGTGCGGTGAAATGTGCGTTGGCAAACCGGTGGTATTTATAAAATAATTATTTGCGGAGAAGTGTGCGTATTCCCACGCCAACTTTTGACCATGTGTAGTTTATAGTTATATCTTCCAGGGTGAATTGTTATGGGAAAGAGATGCGTGTAATGATTTGCTAAATTCATAACATGATTTTATCTAACGAAATATAGGGCCGGTTTCACAGACATGGATTAAGCCTAGTCTTGGACTAAATGGAATTTTGAATGGAGATTGTCCATTGAAAGTACAATTTAGTCCAGAACTAGGCTTAATCCATGTCTGTGAAACCGGCCCATACAGCTTTAATTAATATCTGTTGGGCTTAACTTTGTACAAAACTACTTTTTACACACCTCTTAAAATTTGCTCTCCCGCTGGCCACTCACGGAAACACCTCCCGACGTATAGGATATTATTATAAAGTAGCGCTATAAGATTCAACGTATAAGATATAACCAAAACATGTAGACCTAGGCTACTTAATAAGTAATTCAACCTACATCACAACTGCATGCCATAGACTACAGTAGCCATATATTCGCAACTATAGGTAAGCTTATACATTTTATTGAATAAATATATTGGGTGCCAAGCATCATTTGTCAGGGTTTTTCTGATGACTGAGCATTATTTCGTGGTGTTGCCATTGAGTGTCGCTGATTCCCCGAGTCAGGAAAACCTTGCGGTAGCTCTACGCATGGTCAAAAGTTGGCGTGGGAATACGCACACTTATCCGCAAAGAATGTTTTTATAAATACCAACGTTTGTCACCGCACATTTTCCCGCACATTTCTGTCCGTCTACGCAAGGTTTTTGTGCGCCGCAAGCTTTATAAATGAGGCCCCGGGTGACTATAGTCCAATTCAAACACTAAGTAAGTGCATTGAACAAATCAATGATTGGATGTGCCAACATTTTCTTCAATTAAACAACGACAAAACTGAAGTAATTGTCTTTGGTGCCAAAGATGAACAATTAAAAGTCAGTGCAGAGCTGTTATGCTAGAAACCACACACCAAGTCAGAAATCTTGTTGTCATAGACTCAGGCTTGAATTTCAAAAAACACATTAAATCAATTAATAAGTCAGCTTATTACCACCTTAAAAACATATCAAGAATTAAAGGGCTTATGTCTCAGCAAGATTTAGAAAAACTTGTCCATGCATTTATCTTTAGTAGACTTGACTACTGTAACAGTGTTCTTGCAGGCCTTCCAAAAAAATCTATCAGACAGCTTCAGCTAATTCAGAACGCTGCTGCTCGAGTACTCACCAGGACCAAAAAAGTGGATCACATTACCCCAGTTCTGAGGTCTTTACACTGGCTTCCTGTCACTCAAATAATTGATTTCAAAATATTGATGTTGGTTTCTAAAGCCCTAAATGGTCTAGGGCCAAAATATATTACTGATCTGCTGACACGTTATGAGCCGTCCAGAGCCCTTAGGTCGTCTGGGACAGGTCTGCTTAGAGTCCCCAGAGTTAGGACTAAACAAGGAGAAGCAGCTTTTAGTTTTTATGCACCAAATCTCTGGAACAAACTCCCAGAGAAATCAAGTCTGAAGACTTTTCTGTTTCCATTTTAACCTGTAATTTTTATTTTATATAAATGTTATTCATTCGCTTTTAAATGTTTTATTCATTCGCTTTTCTGATGTGTGTCGTGTATTTTAATATTGCCCCTGTAAAGCACTTTGAGTGGCCTTGTGTCTGAATTGTGCTATATGAATAAACTTGCCTTGCCTTATACATTAAACTACCAGGAGAATAAATACAAGTAGATCTGAATCTATTTATCAATTGTTACATTCCCATGTAGTTTCTAACATGCACTTGTGTCCACTGCCTCTAGATCATCAGCTCCACTCTCCTCCACTCCCATACCCCTGCTGCTCCCAAACGAGGCCCACCTGGAAGCCTAATCAAGGCATGCTTATAAGAGGAGCTGCATGGCACTCTCCTCTCTCTGCTCTTGGCTGCTACCAGTCCCATGTGCTGCTCTTTGCTGATCGCTGTGGCCTGCTGTCGTCTGCCACCTGAACTACTGCTATCGTCTGCTTAGCAGTCCTGTCCTGTCCTAATTCTGTGGTGAGCCAGGAAGCCGTGTAGGGGAGGCCTGCCTTTTTGTTTATCCCCCCTTTTCTCCTGTTTTGTTTGTGGCTAGGGAGGTAAGCACTTGTCTTTTGTTTGACTGTTAGGAAGAACCTTTTTTGTTTAAAGACAGGGAACCAGTTTTGTTTGTTGTTTTGGCTTAGGGGTCTCCCTGACGTTATAGGGCTTGGCAATAAACACTTTTACTTTTGAACACTTGACTCCCTTTTACTTTGTGATCTGGTATATGTTACTCCCTTCTCCCTAGACCTCATTAGGGACGTAACATAATTGGGGGCTCGTCCGGGATATTAACAACTTTCCCACTACCAGATCCATTTTTGTTTTTTGGAGTAAATGTAAAAAAAAAAAAAGATGGCCACCGGTATCTTTGAAGTATATGCTTTTCTGAGGAGTCCTACTTGAGAGGAACTTGACACGTTAAGAAAGGATGATTTGTTGTGTATAGCAGCCCACTTTAAGTTAAATGCCACTAAACAAATGCTTAAAGAAGAGTTGAAGTCTTTGGTAGCAACCACCTTGGTGGAGGAGGGATTGCTCCCCTTAGCTGTTTTACCATGTTCTCCAGTTCCCTCTGACAGATCCAGCACAGCTGACCCACTCGAATCTGCTGGAGGTGAGGGAGACGTGAGAGACGAGAGTGGAAGTCCAAAAAAGGTTCTTCCTAACAGTCAAACAAAAGACAAGTGCTTACCTCCCTAGCCACAAACAAAACAGGAGAAAAGGGGGGATAAACAAAAAGGCAGGCCCCCCCTACACGGCTTCCTGGCTCACCACAGAATTAGGACAGGACAGGACTGCTAAGCAGACGATAGCAGTAGTTCAGGTGGCAGACGACAGCAGGCCACAGCGATCAGCAAAGAGCAGCACATGGGACTGGTAGCAGCCAAGAGCAGAGAGAGAGGAGAGGGCCATGCAGCTCCTCTTATAAGCATGCCTTGATTAGGCTTCCAGGTGGGCCTCGTTTGGGAGCAGCAGAGGTATGGGAGTGGAGGAGGGTGGAGCCGATGATCTAGAGGCAGTGGACACAAGTGCATGTTAGAAACTACATGGGAATGTAACACCCCCACACACAAAAATAACCCCCCACTGGTAATCAAATTACTCGCGACACAAATCTACATTACCAACCCCTGGAAAGGGCATCAGCTACCACATTGTCACAGCCCTTTTTGTGTCGGATTTCCAGGTTGTAGTTCTGGGCGATTAGGGCCCACCTCATCAATCGCTGGTTGTTGTTGTACATGTGTGCTAGGAACACCAGAGGGTTGTGGTCTGTGTACACTTCCACAGGCACTGAGGTGGACCCCACATAGACCTCGAACTGCTGTAGTGCGAGTAGCATGGCTAGGGTCTCTTTTTTTTTTGGAATAGGCAACTACTTTGATAATTGCAAATATTTGATGGTTCCAGCTTCACAAAACAAAGTATTGCTGCTTTTCTTGTCTTATTTAGTTTATTTCATCTGGAAGGGAGAACTTCTGATTGTCATTTGTGTTTATTTTAAGAATTTTTACAAACCAAATCGTAAATCAATTAATGGAGTAAATAACCAGCAGATTAACCCATATCCATAATGAAAATAATTATTAGTTGCAGTCCTATTAAAAAAGGTTGAAAAAGGAGATACACAGTTTCCTAGTATAACAGTTAAATCCTGCTCTAGACCATTTTCCTGCATTAATTACTTATACTTTTTATACATTTTCTGATCATATTAAAATACTTTTCCTTATACAACATTTTGAATTTATATTTTTTAGTATTTGTTCAGTGTGCTATTTCGTAAATAGGCCTACTATTCTAAATCTCCACCACTAAAAATAATCCACTGTATTTACTGCATTACAACACTGCTCCCTAGTGACTGAAACTAACACTCGAACACAATTACACCCACACTGATAAAAGGCGTCTATAGGTTTCATTCACAGCTGATTTTAAACGAGAAAAAATGACAAAATAGGCTAAAGCCTCGTGCTTGTTTACTAACACCACAGATAGTATAAAACACGCGTGACGCTTGCAGTCGCGCGAGCTGGACGGAACCTTTACTTGCATCAGAGTGCTATTCAGGAAGGTTTTCACTGTCACCGTGTCTGTGTGTGTGCTTGTTATTTATCCGACTGGAAACACAGCCATTCAGTTTTGCTTTGACACGCCAGCGGTACCTTTGAGTTTAAGCGTTGAGCTTAAGGTCTTTGTAAATTGGTAAAATGTCGGACGCTCTAGTGCAATGGACCGTGGACCAGTTAAACCACAAGTTTGGGCTGGAGGCGTGTGAAGACATCGTCAAGTAAGACCTAGTTAAAGCGCTGACCAACATAACGTCTCACGAAGCTAATGTCAACGTCTACGAGATTGAAAAGCTAGCCTTCTACTGTTGTGCCGTGTTTTCACTGTTCAAATTATTCGTAGAAAAATGACATATGTAAATTTAAGGTATACCTGTGTGTTAAAATGTACTGCTTTCCCTGAATACAGAATAAGAGGAAAAATGTGGCATTACAGCTGTCACAGTAGCAGTTTGACAGGAGTGTAATTCTTCATTAGCTGACAGTTTAACAGTGTTTGCATCCCTAACATGTACGACTCTATTAAATATAACTATTTGAGGTGACGTACCGTGATTTTATATCGTGTGTCGTTTAATAAGAATACACTTGACTTTTCTTTTTTTAAACCGGAGCTACAAGGTGCTGTCAATGTGGCATGTTTTCAACGTCATGTACTGTTAATACCCAAAGGCACGATGACACCTTGAATCACCTATTACAGGCTTACACACAGTACTTTTTTTCGATGTAGACATTATTAACTACATTTCAACTAGAGATGGCTTTCAAGTAAGCTACATGTGAATGTGTGATCACACCTGTATGGATATTGTATGATGAGAAGTTGCACAATATCCCATTCAGATGAGTAACATGCAAATATACTTAGGACATTGTACTACTTACACACTTATTTTCTACATATAAAAAAAAATATTTATTAAAAAGATAGACAGAAAAACAAAAATAACTTATCAAGTATCCTAAATAGTTTTGAGAAAATGTAATTACCCTCAGCAAAAAGATAAACACACCACACAGGTTTTAATACATTTAATGTTTTCAGCATCCACTTAGTAAATAAATGTAAATTAAATCAAACTGTGATGTGTCGTCCTGCTGTATAGCTACATTCTATCCATTGAAAAGGCTGAAGAGATTGAGGAGTATGTGGGAGACCTCCTGCAGGGCACGGATGGGAGGAAAGGGCTCTTTATCGATGAGCTCCTCAGCAGATGGAAGAAGACACAAAGACAGGGCGCAGATGCCTCAAGTGTTTTCCATGACAAAGAATCGTTTTCATCAGCAGGTTGGCTAACACACATACATCTGATGTCTGCCATTGAATGTAATTTGATTGTACTTGAAAGTGAATGTCTCACGATTGCAAATGCGATTAACTGAGATCTCAGAATTCCTCTCAAATGTGCGATCTACAATATTTTTTGAAGCACAATTGGCTTTCCTTTCCTTTCTTAGATTCACAGGACATGACCAAAGACAGTCAGAAGAAGACAAAGCGCAAGGGCCGTAACAAGCAGGAGGTGATGACTGTAAACCAAACAGAACCTGAGCCTGAGGTGGTCAAAACCCCTATTGATCTGATGAGGGTGAGTACAAGTCGGCCAGCCTAAATATTTGTTCTCTTATCACCTACTTTACTCGGGTATTAATCCCGGTTTGATAACAATATCAGTATATCACACACAACACATTGAATTTATTTGTAGATGATCTATTTCATTGTTATTGTAGTGATGATTAGCTTACCTCATCAGTACCTTTCATCATATATATACAGTACAGGCCAAAAGTTTGGACACGCTCAATGCGTTTCCTTTATTTTTATGACTAGTTACTATGTAGATTCTCACTGAAGGCATCAAAACTTTGAATAAACACATGTGGAATTCTTTGCTAAACCATTTCAGGTGACTCCCTAATGAAGTTCATTGAGAGAGCACCAAGGGTTTGTAGCGCTGTCAAAAAAGCAAAGGGTGCCTACTTTGAGGAATCTAAAATATAAGACCTATTTAAGAGTCATTTCACACTTTTTTGTTAAGTACATAATTCCATATGTCCCTTCAAAGTTTTGATGCCTTCAGTGAGAATCTACAACGTAAATAGTCGTGAAAATAAAGAAAACGCATTGAATGAAAAGGTGTGTCCAAACTTTTGGCCTGTACTGTATATATACAGTCATATGAAAAAGTTTGGGAACCCCTCTCAGCCGGCATTATAATTGACTCTGCTTTCACAAAAAAAAAAGATAAAAGTGGTATGTCTTTAATTTACCAGGAACAGCTAAGTACTGGGATGTTTTCCAAACAAAGATTTTTTGAAAAGCAGTATTTGGTTGTATGAAATAAAATAAAATGTGAAAAACTGGCTGTGCAAAAATATAGGAACCCTTGTGGTTTTGTTGATTTTAATGCCTGTAACAGCATGTAAAACTGATGACTTTAAACACAAAATTGGTTGGATTATGTTGTTAAGCCTTGAACCTCATAGAAATGTCTGTTTAATCATGAGAAAAGGTATTTTAGGTGCCTAAATGCAAGTTTCACTTCTCTTTGACTCTCTGCTGAAGTGAGACAGAATGGAATCATCAAAGCAGCTCCCAAAAGATTTGAAAAACAAAGATTATTTATTGTCATGGTTTAGGGGAAGGCTACAAGAAGCTTTCTCAAAGGTTAAAATGTTCAATTTCGACTGTAGGGAATGTTGTCAGGAAATGGAAGGACACAGGCACAGTGGCAGTTAAACCCAGGCATGGAGCAACAGGAGCGCATAGGTGGAGGATTGTGAGAATGGTTGCACACAACCCACAGATCACCTCCAAAGACCTGCAAGAACATCTGGCTGCAGATTGTGTATCTGTACATCGTTCAACAATTCAGCGCAATTTGCACCAAAACATCTGTATGGCCGGGTGATGAGAAGGAAGCCCTTTCTGCGCCCACGCCACAGATACAGTGGCATGGAGTATGCAAAAGCTCATTTAGACAAGCCAGATTCATATTGGAAGAAAATGCTTTGGACTGATGAGACAAAAATTAATAAATTTGGTCATTATAAAAAGCGCTTTGCATGGCGAAAGAAGAAAACTGCATTCCAAGAAAAACACCTGCTACCTACTGTCAAATTTGGTCATGCTGCGGCCACTTAAAGGCCTACTTCACCGGTTTGAATATGAAGGTGTATTGAATTCTGAGATCCTATGTAGTATAAATGTGCGAAAAAAATTGAAATCGGTTCATCCTAGCCTGAGAAAAGGCAGAAAGAGTGTTTTTTTTAACCCTATATTTCTCTTTCTCGTGACATCACAGAAAGAGAAATATAGGGTTAAAAAAAACTTACTTTGTAAATATTACTGTGATGTCTTTTACTGTGACATCACAGTAATATTTACAAAGTAAGTTTTTTTTTTAACCCTATATTTTTTTCGCACATTTATACTACATAGGATCTCAGAATTCAATACACCTTCATATTCAAACCGGTGAAGTAGGCCTTTAAGGGACTGGGGCCCTGGTTAAAGTCGATAGTCGGATGAATTCAACCCAGTTTCAACAGATTATTCAGGATAATGTTCAAGCATCAGTCACAAAGTTGAAGTTGCACAGGGGTTGGATATTCCAACAAGACAATGACCCTTAACACAGTTCAAATTCCTGCAGAGGGAAAAGTACAATGTTGTGATATGGCCGTTGCAGTCCAATGACTTGAATACCATCGAAAATCTATGGGATGATTTGAAGCGGGCTTTCCATGCTCGGCAGCCATCACATTTAACTGAACTGGATCGCTTTAGTATGTAAGAATGTTCAAAATACCTCCATCCAGGATCCAGACACTCATCACAGGCTACCGAAGGCGTCTAGAGGCTGTTATTTTTGCAAAAGGAGGAACAACTAAGTATTGATGTCATTTTTCTTTTGGGGTGCCCAAATTTATGCACTAGTCAAATTTTGTTATGATACCTATTGCATATTTTCTATTATTCCAATAAACAAAATGACACTGCTGAATTGCTTCTGTTTCCCTAAGGTATGTCATATATGAAAAGGAATTTGCTTCTTTGAAATCCCAGCTAATGATGAACAAAAATCCCAAAAATTAGAAGGGGGTCCCAAACTTTTTCATATGACTGTATATGTATATATATATATATATATATATATATATATATATATTTATCTCTCTTCATTTTCTACTTTCTCAGGCCCAAGAAAGCAGCAGTACTTCTTCAACAAAGAAGAAAAACAAATTTACTAGCCTCTATAATAAAGATGGAGCGGATAGGTTGTCTGTCCTACTCCCGGGTCGACATGCCTGTGAGTGCCTTGCCCAAAAGCACAAACTTATCAACAACTGCATCAGCTGTGGTCGCATTGTTGTGAGCAAGAGGGCTCGGGACCCTGCCTTTTCTGTGGCAGCCTGGTACGCAAGTATTTGGTGTTCCTTCAATTTTTTTCATTACTTTACTACTCCTCATTACTTTCCTTTACTTTATTTTTCGTTTAGTATTATCCTGCATTTAGATTTTTTTTCTTGTTTTTTCTGATCCAGGTCTGCACAAAAGAGGAGCAGGAGATCCTGCAACGAGACTCTAACAAGAGCCAGAAACTTAGAAAGAAGCTTATGGGAGGTGAGAGTCAAAAATAGTCAGAATTAAAAAAATACTGAAATCTATGAATAAATGACATGGGCTGTTGCTTTGAATTACATTTTTATTTTGGTGACAGACTGTGGAGAAAGGGACTATCTCCCACACCAAGAGGCCATAATGAAGTCTGGCTTGGAGAAGGCTGTCCAGCACAAAGAAAAACTGCTGGACTATGACAAGAATAGGTAACAAAAGAACACAATTAAGGAAAGAAAAATCATAATAGGTGTTATGCTTGGTGTGTCACAATATAACTAGACAGCATGATTATTTATGAAGCGTGAATGTATTCATAAAATCAACTACTTATGTTCTGTCAACTCCAGCGTCAAGAGAACGCAGGTTCTGGATGATGAGTCGGACTACTTTGCCACCGAGTCCAATCAGTGGTTGTCGCCCGGTGAGCGAGAAAAGCTGAGGAAAAAGGAAGAAGAGCTTAGAGAACTCCGCCACGCCTCTCGCAAGGACAGGAAGATAACATTGGACTTTGCCGGTAGACAAGTGATTGATGAGGGAAATAACCTCAACCAGTATTATAACAAGTAAGTAAAATAAAAAATTACACTTAACTGTGCGCAGTTATGCTAAAATGCTACTTTTTAAAATGTTTGCAATCATTTGCAGGTTGGATGAGACCCTAACAGCTATGAGCAGTGATTCAAAATCACCAATGTATTCTAAAAGGCAAGGTGGAACGCAGGTCCTCAGAGATCTGGTCAACCCCAACATAATGCAGTCTGCACCAGAGGTAGGTAATTTTTTACATTTATACTGGGCATAACATACATTTTTGTTCTTTTTCAACACTGCCTATAGAAATATTTCTTCTTTATGAATGCACTTTCTAGTGGGTGGATGTTGGAGGCAATAAGAACTCCAGGAGACAGGTAGAGCAGGGAAAGAGTTCAGAGAAGGATAAGGGAGGAGAAGAACGCTACAACCTGCGTCTTCAAGACAAAGAGCTGCAGGAGATGTCTGACGGGGGCTGGTGTCTCAGCATGCACCAACCATGGGCCTCACTACTGGTCAAAGGAATCAAGAGGTAAGCAATTAAGATCCACAGTTTAAAGCTCTTAAAGAAACTTGTTTGCTGTCAGGCCAGTGAAAGCAGTGGCAACATTGCATTTTGTGTGTGTGTGTGTGTAGGGTAGAGGGCAGAACATGGTACACATCCCATCGTGGTCGTCTTTGGATTGCCGCTGCAGCCAAGAATCCCACCCCTCAGGAGATTGCTGAGGTGGAAGGCATGTACCGCCACATCGGCAAGAAAGGTAAACACAGCAAATCAGAAAATAAGGGTGTGAATACTGGAAGTGATTTTGATTTAAATTGCTTTACACAGCTTTTAACTGAGGTGCACACATCTCTGAAACCATTTCTATGACGATTTCTGTGCAGAGCTCAGGTTCCCTAAGGATTACCCCACCGGCTGCCTGTTGGGCTGCGTCAATATGACCGACTGCCTTTCCCAGGAGCAGTTCAGAGAGCAGGTCAGTTAATCATTGTGCCATGTATTTTTTTATTACCACTTTAAAAATTAAAACTACTAAAAAATCCATTGGATCGCGGATATGTTAGTGGCAATTCAGTGCAAATGACAAGATCAATCAAGGATCGACAACTGTAGTGTACATTATAATTATAACCCTAAATTGGAAGTGATGAAGACTTGAATAAAAGTGTGCAATGATGCCACACAAAACAACTTTGATGCTTTGGGATGTTACTCTTGGTATCACACATATGACTTTTATTGCAGGTAATTGCAACAAAACAGGCTGAAATTGTGTTTTTCACCCATGGTTGCTTTGATTGACGGTGTGATGCTGTTGTTGTTGCTGTTATAACATTCCCATCCTCCTCACCAATCTTTCTGCCCTTGAAGGTTTAGTACAAAAGGAATTTGTGTATAGTTTTAGAATTGCAGTTCAGTTTCAGGTATTGCAGCACTAGAGGCTGTTTGCGCACTGTGATTTCATAGACGTCCAGAGGCTTAATTTTTATCCATAACCGCACAAAAAACACACAGTCAAACAATGTTTCAAACAACTTTATTGTTCTCCAGACAGAAACACTTTTTTGCCTTTAAATCAGTGTGAATTACTATTGTATTGGTTGCTAGGATATTTTTCTTTCTTTGGAAATACTGTATTTGACTGAGTTGACCATACATAATACATAGCTGCAATATTGTTTATTACCAACAGAGGTCATACTGTGCCTTTTCACCAGCACCTCCCTGTCAGCTTACAGTATTTACCCACTAGACACAGTATATACCGCAAGACTAACATCTGAATCACCAATCCAAGCCCTAATTACACCAGTTACCTCCAACCGTAATGGTGATATATGCACATAACATCGTGTTAATGCAGCATACTTTCATTGCAATAATATTGCTACAGAAGACACAAATAACACCTCCTGAATACTGATTAAACAAATCCGGAAAAAACACACCACTTCATTCAAGTCATCACGTGTATAGAGTCACTCTCCGCTGTCAATGCAACCTCTCAAATGCGAATGTGTTCTTCTTCTTTAATAGTAAATGTAGTTTTGGATTAAAAAAAGAAAAGATGTCACTTTGGGTTATGGGGATGTTTCATTATGGTCTGACATCTTATTATACAAATTATTTTTTTGATTGATCAAGAAAACAATCTGCAGATTAATCGTCAATTAATATCTTGTATCTTCTAACAGCAGGCTTTAAAATATTGTAATGATAGCATTAAGCTGCTATATAGCTACACGTAGTGATTATTAAGTATGTTTACTTTGCTGCCATGTCAGTAAGAGTCATATCTCTAAACAAATACACACCCTCATTTGATAAGGTGGCAGTTGTCCTTACTTTTATTTAGTGTGCAAACACTTAATTGGCTTACTCTATTGTTGTCCTACCACACAAAACACTGTGCATGCTGGGAATTGTGTAAAACTCTTTAACACTGCATGAACATGCCCTAGCACTGCAAAGCTACAAGCCCTCGTACACATGTACACACATGCCTGTATTTGATAAGATACTGAGACAGATCACATTTGGCAATTGCATAGGCTTCTGTTCCAATGAAAAAGAGACCAATGGAAAAAGCAATGATCCCCTTTTAGTATATACTTGAGTTTCCATGCATCTTTGCACACATGTTTTCACATATGTTTCTTCCTTCATAAAGACAGTTGAATTATATTTGAAGAGTTCTGTGTTAAGATCAATTATAGAAATGTGTGCTGCTACATGGTTTGCATTTTTACTGCTGGGACCTGTAAATCTAAGGGCTTTCCCCTTTTGTGCTCTGTCCTTATTCTCTCCTCCACCACTCATTCCACCCAGGGCTGTAAAATCATGTTTGCAGGCAGTGTGACTGCCCTTTCATCCTGTGAAAGGGTGTGTGTGTGTGTGTGTGTGTGTGTGTGTGTGTGTGTGTGTGTGTGTGTGTGTGTGTGTGTGTGTGTGTGTGTGTCCACTTGCACAGAGCAGCCATAAATAACACCCCCACCCCACACAAGGCCCCTCAGAAAAAAAAGAAAGGAAGGCAAATGCAGAAAAAAGTGAAGCAACCAGAGAAGAACAACAGTCCTAATGATAGTGCCAGTTTGTTGTTTAGTGCTTATTCCAGACACCATTTTGGAAAAGGCGATACTTTTAGCTGTTTTGCTTTTAGCAGTTTAAGCTCACTTCTTTTCATGTGAGTAGAATAGTGGATGTTGTATTTTTGAAAATTAGCACATAGCTGAGCTGCTAGAGTGGGTGAGGTGTAGGATTTACTGTCCTGTGCTGGCAGTTGTGGGTGGTTAAAAGAGAGGGGGGTGGGGTAAGACAGACGGCCATTATTCTTCAGGCTCTTCTAAATCTGCCCCTAGTGATGTCTGAAATATTTAGAGAAAGTGGAATGTGGGTAGATCAGAATAACACGTGGGAAAGCCTATAAACACAGAAAATACGATAAATGTTATACATGCTCGAATATCACTGAGCCTATGTGATAACTGCCATTCCCCTGTTGGGGCGCTGTTGTACAGATAAGCACCAAAGAACCAGCTAGAAACCCCGCTGACGAACAGTGCAGAAAGACCACCCGAGGCAAAGCAGGATTTCCATCTGCTTGACTGGGACCAATTCTTTCCCTCATTAGAAATTGACTGATGTATTGATCCATTTCCCCCATAATCACTCACTCCTCCCAAATCCCCAGCCCCCCTTACTACTGATAATTGGCTGGCTATTATGATCTGTGCTCTGTCTCTCTACCCTACCCCCCATTGCTCACTCAGCAATGGGTGGAGATGTACGCCTGGCCTTGCTATTGCGGAGAGCAGAGGGGGTTGGGGAAAAGGTGTGTTGCAGAGTGAAAATTGGAAAAAAAATTTGCTGGAAGAGGCAGTGTGAGATAATTAAAAAGGATGTGCAGAGAGCTCTAGCCAAACTAAACAGGTTTATGGTCGGTAGATATGCTGCAGATGGTTTACTGCACACATAATTGACACTCAACTGTGCAGTGTTTTAGAAATTGCACATAAAGTCCAAAAGCATTGCTGTATTTTTCATATACATCATTTGTCTACACATGCACAGACCCATTTTCAATCTGTATCCAACTGCTTCACAACACGGGCGAATGCACGCACACGCCCCATACAGAGCTTGAATTGCACCATCACCTTACTCCTGTGGTGGGGAAATTGATCAATTCACACTCCTAATAAGGGTCTTATTTATTAGTTTGAAAGACCATATCAATGGCTACAGAGCTACATGTCTTAGTGAATACAAGTCAGAAAACAAGTCAGGTCTAATTCTATGGGCAGACATACAGAGAGCAAAACCAGTTCACTGTTCAGATTTGTATTGATTTATATGGAATCAATATAAGGGCAATAGTGCAAAATGGACTGTGTGCTTTGTTTATTTTTCAACATTCAAAGAGGGGTTTGAACAATAATACAGTCTGTGCTACCAAATCTTTCACAGATAAGAATATTTTATTAAACTCAGGTCTGTTGAAGGCTGACACACAGCATGTCCCCAGACTCTTATCGCCTATATAAGACACACACATATCAGATGGTTTATAGTAGTGGTCCCCAAGTGGTCTAGACTCAGGTTTCAAATTTCATTAGGTCACCGTCCACTCCTAGCCTATAGTAAATCCAATTCAGTAATTCTACAAAAGGAAAATGAACGTAAAAATGTGCATTAGGCCCTTTCCTCAAATTAATTTTGGTGTAAAACCAATATCATCTGCATATAGTATGTAACAGTATTGTCTGCATAAAATATATGTATGTAACACTATGGCCTGCATACAACATATTGTCTTCATACATTATATGTATGTCACAGTAATCAATGTCTGCATACATATAACAGTGTCCTCTGCTTACATTTTTACATGGGAATTAAAATAATGGTGAATTGTCCCATAATAAACTCCAGAGGAACAGCTAAAGAGTATTAAAGTTTATTCTGTTAATTAATCTTATATAATTAACAATAATTACATAAACACACAGAGTAGATACAAATAAATGTTAAAGAATCAAGCAGACATCGCCGGAAGATTAAAGTCGATCTTGCTCTGAAAACGCAATCCTTGTCTAGTCTCGATATACTGTGTAAAATAAGAGGTAGCTGAGTCGGTAAAAAAATCATTTCACTTACCAAACTGCACTAATTTAAAAACATATTTTTCTATTTAAATCATTTATCAGTGCTGCTCTCTTTCTGCTCTTTGATTTATCTCAGTCTTGGTGTCATTGCATCAGTGCTCAGAGGTCTACATTGTGGGTTTATCTTTTTAACATCCACTTAATTAAATAATCCCACATTTCGTCCTATATTGTAGCCTTCAGCCCTTTTTCTTAGTAAATATATTTCTCCATTGTTGCAGAATGTACAGTATGCAGTATTCAGCTCAGTAGATATATGCACACCCACACATGTCGGATAACTGAAACCATTGGCTTATACCACATCACACAGCTTCAAGCCAGCCACTTATCTGTTAAAAGAAGTGCTGGTTTTCTGTGGAATTCCATTTGTGCAAGCTCTCCCTCTGACCTCCAGAGTAGAGCTCCCTAGCTTGTTAGGCCGGTTGGAAGCTCGGACTGATGCCTGCGTTTCCTTGTGTGGTAATGTGATATTTATATGCTGAAAGCCTTCCTGCCAGCATGCCACACACACACACACACACACACACACACACACACACACACACACACACACACACACACACACACACACACACACACACACACACACACACACACACACACACACACACACTTACACTTACACTTACACACACACTTACACACAAATAAAATACGCACTCACAGGATATATTGGATGCATTCCAAGGGAAGGCAAGTCAGGCAATGCTATTTCCCCCCCCCCCTTTTTCTCTGTAGCATTGCGTGAATCCTTAGCAGTGGCTGTTCCCCTCTCTTCCTACTCCCCTCCCCCTCCATCATTCCATCTCCATATTTCCCCGGCTTCCTCTTTATCAGTATGTTTTACAGCTCAGGGCTGCAAAGTCGTATGTGTTTGTGGAGAATTCAGATCATGCCCAGTGAACAGACATGCACACTTACATGCAAGTATGCATCTCTCTCTCTCTCTCTCTCTCTCGCTCTCTCTCTCTCGCACACACATTCCTCTCCTTCTTCCCTTTTCCTTGCTGGGCAGTTTGCCATGTCATAGAGGTCAGACATCATGTGATTCTGCAGTGGTGTGTAGAATGCATTCAGCTCAGGGTCCCCAGGCACTGGATGACAACCAACCAAACCTCAGTCACAGGTTTTCAACAGCATGAAAAATACATATAATCCTCTACCAGACTTGAAATGGCCTGCTACACTGTTCAGTTCACTTCATTGAATGTAACACAGTGTCTGCCGTCTCTGTCGGTGCAGCTGTCAGTTAAGCCCCCTTTGTTAGCTCACCTTATTACTCCATGTTGTTCAGCTCAGTTAATAGGACTTGTTCCTCTTGGTGTATGCTGATCACAGGAAGTTGGAACACTGATAAAAGCAAAAACAGACAGCTTCCTTTGATAGTCTGACAGTCGGCAGTGTTGATGAAAATAAGTCTGAATCAAAGAGAGGTAACTGAATACCAAGCGGTACAAAGTGTTAGACTGAATGCTAAACAGGTTAAAATTCTTCTTTTTTAGGAATGATAAGTTAAGAAACCTATTTAACAGTTCTTGTTTAATGAGAGGCTAATTTAAAATAATACAAAACTAATGGAAAACTCTGTATTGATAGAATTTACTAGGAATGTTTTGTACACATTGAGTCAAATTATATAGTCTTCATAATGTATTGTATGTATTCAGAGTAGAAATAACGAAATAGTACCCGATACATGGCCAATATTGCAGCAACTAAAACTTGCCTTTGTTTATTATCTCTTTTGCAATAGTTCCTAAAGCCAATCATTATTTTCTTCATTCTACCATAATATATATATTGCATATCAAAGAACAGAACTGATTCACCAAATAAATTAGATAAATGGGCCTCCACCACAAAGACATCCCTTGACAAATGTTTCTAATCCTTTTAGGTTTCTACTGATTTAGTTTATTTTAGAATTTAGATATGTATTTATTTTCACTTCCCACATATCGCATGCAAACATTCCTAGCTTTATAGTGAGCTTTCTTGCAAATGCATTTTACACAAGCCATAGAGCTTGTTTATTGTGAATGCTAGCTAATTTTAATAGGTTGTAGGGAATTCAGTCATTCCGAAGAACTGAAAAAGCCTGACAGCCCAAATTTGAAAGCCTGTGATAAGTGATAATGCGGTTTAAGTGTGATTGGCTGTTGCTTATTTTGAAAGTATGTAGGTCTGTCAATATGGCTTCTTGTTTTTAGTTTATGGAACAGTCTTCTGGTTCTTGGTTTGTGCTCTTTTTGAAATGGCACTGACTGGAAAAAGGAGACCTCTTTTAGATTCGAGTGTTGTGATCTTTTTAGTGCTTTGCCACAGGCAAACACTAATTCCCCCCTACAATAAGCTCTAATGAAGCACAGAATCAATATGTTTGACATTTATCTCCCATCTCAACATCTGGTGTTTGTTTTTGATGCCCCAAAATGGCTCCTCATGAGGCCAATGTCTGTGCCAGTTTTCTGTTTTGGAATGGGGAAATGAATGAAGTTTGTGTGCCGTAGTCAGCAAGTACATACACAAAACCAGTGGGCGGTTATGTTCCCCCTGCTATGGTGTTATCAGCATTTGGAAGAGCTCTCAATTTAATCGTTATTCTTTATTCCTGTTTTGCTATCCAAATAGGAGCACGGTTATAACTTCACTCGTTACCTCCAGCTGATTGTGAGGGGTTTTGACAACCTTCCCCATGAATGCCTATGCAGTTGCTTTATGTGACACATGCCGGTGTGTGTTCACTTAAGGAAAGATCTTTATCCAGTCAAACCTTGACCAAGCAGCAGTATAACCACAAGCATCTCTCCTAGAGAGGGATAAACAGAGAGCAAGATACTCTCTGCCACTGCAGGGTCAGAGATTACAAACTCAATTGTACTCTGCTTGGTGACTTGTCTGCTCAGCAACTTCCTGCTAGCAACATCAGAGGGAAGGAAAGTATGGAAAAAGACAGGGGGGGGCAGAATGACTGTCCATGCTTCCAGTGCCATTAATCTTTCTTTGTTTGTGTAAGGAAAACTAACAAAACCTTCAGCTTCCACTTGCCAATCAGGCCACTGAGTCTGACTTGTTTTTCAGGATGTTATCACTGAAAAAAGACAGGAAAATAAAAGGAACATTTCAAATAAATACCAAAATACAACCTGAATGAATTTTGATTAGTGTCTTTAATCTTTATTCTCGTTTAATCTTTAGTCTGTAGGCTACTCTGTATACTTTGAGTAAACATTCCCTTCTGACATTTATTGTATTTATTAGGGGAGGTCGTATTTGGCTTATGAGGCTATTTATTGATCACTGTATGCCAATTCAGTTTGCTAATCCTCTACCCTTCACCATTTGGTTTCTGTTTCGGAAGAATGCTCCCACAATACAGATTCTGGAAATGTCTTCCCCTACATAGGGAATTGTGCCTTGGTATGGCAGGATAAGTGTTAATGTTATTTTCGATTAAGCTCTGGTGATATGTGCTGAGGGATGCAGAGAATTCAGTTTTTATGCCTTTATGCCAATTAATGTAAACTATGATGCTTTTCCTATACCATTTTAAATGTAGACACGATCACATCTTATTTAATGAATATGTAATTAGTAGATAGTTACAAGGCTTATATGTACATATTATATGCGGTTAAGTCATTAAAATACTGGCATCATTAAAATGGGTATTGAGAATCACTAAGGAATTTGCCACCTTACTCTCTTCATTGCCAGCTTCAACTATTTCTTACTTGTGCGTTTGCCATATTTAGTTAAATTTCTTGAAGTACTGTTGCAACAGCTCTTTTTAACACGGCACTAAGAGCAAATATGCCTTTAAATGCTTTTGCAAGCTCAGCAAGTATTGATTTACATTCAACCTAATTTTCTTCCCGTCTGAAAGCTCTGACGGTAGGTGTAACAAGAATTACTTGAAAGATTACTTGAATAATGCTGGCAGTCCACATAAACTCTACCTTGCCTGTGGGTGTTTTAAAAACATAGGTATGTCTTTACCAGCAAACTGTATTTTTTTCCATTTGGTTTCGAAAGCCTTTCATTAATTTTGAGTCCTGATACCACTATAATCATATTCGTATAGTCATCCACTCCGTTTGAACCAACTATTTGAAAAGCTATTCAGCATTTAAAAGTAAGCTGGATATTACAGAAGAATATTTTTTAAGCTCAAGCATTGTGATACTTGGCATTTGAGGAGTTCAGAGGATGGTTTCCTTTTTTGTATTTGCAAAACCAAACACACTAAAGTGTAAGGAATGGATTAAATTGTGTGTTTATCCGTTCTAATGTAAGCTGCTGGCTAATTAGCTTACTACCAGTATAAACCGCGCGTTGGTTCCAAGACCAAGGAGATAATTAACTCTTGGAAAGTTTACACAGGAACTTTAGCCATTTTGCAAGATAACATTTGCCAGACCGATTGGTTGGTTAGACCTCATCACCAGAAATCTGTCTCTTGTGATGTGAAAAGTCAAATACTAACAAGTAGTCTATGTAAGCTAGGCATTCACACAGTTAAACCAGAACTGTTTTATCCTACAGTATTCCTCTTCATACTTAAAATACTATGACTACACCACCATACAAGAACAATGTTTCTTTATATTAATGTCTTCTACATGGTTCATCAGCTGGTAAGGAGGACTTTTTGAATGTAGCCTCTAAGGGAATATTTAAGATAATTTTACAATATTCTTGAGGCAGCTGGAAACATTAAAAAGCGACGGCAACAATTGAAAGGGCTAATGTTTAGTGGATTCAAATTTGCCAGGAGCAGTTCTCATTTCAGGCGGCAAAAGCAAGCTAGAAGCTTTATTTATCAAGGACCCATTGTTTCAATTGTTAAATCTGCCCTTGTATAGTTGTAAACCACCTATGTGTCGTGTGAAAATGACTGGACCGCTTGTCTACTTCTGTTTCAATTTAGGCCTTTATTGTTCAGGGCCTAAGATAAGTCCGGTTTCTGTGCAAGGAATTTTGAAAAGCTGCGTATTCTCCAAGTTTTGTCTAACCCCTAAAATATTTAATCTCACTTGCAAAAACTGCATAATGTATAAATTGATAAGGACTTGTAAAGAGCTCTAATTTAACACCTTGTGCTTCATGTTGTTTCCTCTTTGAGCATAACGATAGGACCACCTTATTTATTGTAAGCCGCAGTACTAACCTTAAAGAAACCTAAAACTTGCCTTTGATAAGAATCAAGGGACTGCCTTCCTTATGTGCTCCTTTCTCAAACCGTGCTCACTGCAAGCCTTGAGAGAAGGAGGTAAGACAGTTATTTCCCACAGAGGCTGAGTGAACACAGATGGCAGGGTTGTACCCCAGTGTCGGAATATCAAAGCAAATATTCACCTTAAGAGACAGACATGTTCATAAACTCTCCGGCCCTTCTCAATTTCCCCATTATGAAATCAAATGCCCACTGTGAAGTGGTTTGTTACCTTACTTAAAATACGAGCCTTTTTGCTGACAACACCTGTGTTAAGGAGAGCTGGATTTGTGGCACCGATAAAAGGAGATTGTAGTGGAAAGTAAGAAGTTTTAATACCTTGGATTCCCCTGGAATTTTTCTTTGAAGTCAAGGTTTGAAATTAGACATGGTAATGGTGTGTGTGTGTGTGTGTGTGTGTGTGTGTGTGTGTGTGTGTGTGTGTGTGTGTGTGTGTGTGTGTGTGTGTGTGTGTGTGTGTGTGTGTGTGTGTGTGTGTGTGTGTGTGTGTGTGTGTGTGTGTGTGTGTGTGTGTGTGTGTGTGTGTGTGTGTGTGTGTGTGTGTGTGTGTGTGTGTGTGTGTGTGTGTGTGTGCACATGTGTCGGGTAAAGGAAACTTAACTAGAATGGTTTGCAATGCATGATGTTCATCTTTAAATTTCTTTGTGCTCTTGTTTAGTAACTGTTGAACCACTCTCGATTAAATGCATTGCCTATTTCCATTACAGTGTTAAGGAAATTGTCAGTTTCTCAAAATAATATTTTCCATTTAAAAGTTTTAAGCATCATGCACTCCCCAAACAGAAGCTTAGCTGTGAGTACAAGAGAGGAGCCTTTGACTTGGAAAGTTCCAGCCGAGAGCTTGTTGAGTCTAAAAAGCTTTGACTGTTGTGAGGCAATCTTGTTTTCTCCTTGCCTGAGGGCCACTGCAGGAGGTGAAGTCATAAACATGGCTGGGAAAGTGGAACTGGGTTAAGTGAGGAAGTCTGTGTGAATCTCTCTGCAAAAACACATTACTTCACTACACCTGTCAGCACCAGTGCTAGCTAAAAGGCCAATGCGTGGCTCACTCTTTACCAACAGTGCTTTTGCATAGCTGAATTGTTATGATTATGAGGCAGGGGAGTAGAACATTAATTCAATTCAACATCTTGCTTCTCTGTCTTGCAGGGAATTGTTATAGTGGGCTGGTATGGCTGGTGACAGCTTGAAGTAATTTACTTCAAGAACAGTTATAAAGCCTCAATGGCTGACATGAAGAGTTGGTTCTTAAACTAAACACCGCAGTACAAATACACCAAGATATCATAGTTAATAGAAGTACATCCTTCCAAGAGTCCTCACTTGTTAGTTTAATGTAAATTCTCATTGCAGTGATGGTTTAATTAGACACAAGTTTTAATGTAATTCATTTCAAAGTACAAACGAGCATATGTAGTAACTCTGGCGTTTACATTTTTTACAATGAATCAACTGACCTTTTTTGCAGCACTGAAGCAGGGAGCATTTTTAATACGAAATGTGTTTTTTTGCAGTGGAACAGACTGACACGGTGGCAGCAATTGGGAAAAAAAACTATGGCCCCCGGTGCTAAGCTTCTTATAATGAGACATGTCTCTCGTTGTGTTGAGGATATTAATAATGGAAAGATTCAGGAGCCAGTGTTGGACACTTCTAGATAATTAATGTTCACTCTCCAACTTGACACCAGTTGATTCTGTAGGTGAAGGAGTGTGTTCAATATTTAATCATCACCGTGCGACTCGTGTGCCTGAGCTCAAATGAATGGGAAAAAGTGGGTTGCAATATCTGCCTGTTTAGATGGAAGAGGTTAGTATTTCCTTGGGTCACATGGAACCAGTATAATCTCTTGCCGGTTTTGTCAGATTCCATTTATTAAAGGGTACTTGTGACATCAAAACTAAGGATGTAACTCCTATTATAATTTCATTATAGAGTATTCTGTCCGTTATTTCCTGGACTATTTGACTAATTGTTTAATCTATAAAATGTTAGAAAAAAGTAAATTTTGCCCATCACACTTTACTGAAGCCTATATTGTCTCCTTAAATTTCCATTAATTGTCTAAAAGACAATCTAGAACCCACATATATTTAATTTGCTGTCACATAGGACAAAGACAAGCAGTACATCCTCACAAATGTGAAGCTGAAACTAGGAAGTGTTAATAGTAAATGGCATTTTTATTTGAAAAATTCCAATTAAGGGCTATCAAAGTAGGTTTGTAGTAATTCACTGACAATAAACTGATCCACTAAGTGACTTATCTTTCAGCTCTTAGCGTTAGGCTTGACTAATTGATTTGACAGGTTCAGTTAGTATGCTCTAAACTATAGACATTGTAAACTATGGTTAGGTAGTTATTTTTGTAAACATGAAAAACAGATCATTTGGTTTGAACTTAAAATGATTATTGCATTGTATGGCCTATAAAAAAAAAGATTTTGAGGTTTATTTTAATTTAAACATATGCCAGTTAACGTAAAATAATTAAAACAAACAGTAATTTATAGTCAAATACATACAGTACATCTGATTACTTGTGCCTTGTTTTGCAGGAACAAGTATACTGTATGTGTCTGAGAAAAAAATAATTAAATGTTTCAACTGAAGTCTAAAAGAGTGAAATCAATTATCCATTGACGTGCATGGTGTACTTTGGCCATCCTCCAGTAGAGATCCTGTTTGCTATAAGCCGTTTACCTGATCCGTTGATGCTTTGCAGTTGAGTCTCTTTGTTACCATGAATTAACCAGTTAACAAAATATTCTTCACCTGAGATGTTCTTTAAATATATGTTGATGCAGCCATTTTTCTTTTACAAGGTTCTAATACTTGGATAAGCAATGATGAGCACAATGAAATGACTATATAGTGTGCCAATTAACCTGTGCTAGTCTGATGGTACTAAAATTATTTAACAAATAAAGACATGTAAAATGAGACAATGACTGGGAGATGTACTATAATAGCTTGCATGGTGAATTCGATGCCTTCAGTATAACAAGACCGTCATGCATTATGTACTTCCTGTTGTTGCTCTTTTTCCCCTTTAACATAAAGGCTGTTCTCACTCACAGTTTTATTCATTGTGATAGACTCTTACTTTGCCGCCTTTCATGATGCTAAGCTGCTCTTAATGAAACTCAACACTTCCTGCAGATGTTTCACAGCAAATGTGATGTGAAGGGATTATTTCTCCTGAACCGCTGGAAGGCTTTTAATGTGAAACAGATGGAGGAATGAGTTTGCATTAACTGCAAGTAACAGATGGGAATACATCAAAAAACTGGGAGGATTCTTTTAATTTACAAACAAACACATATTGCCTATTATAAAGCATCTCCTTATAAATAAAGGCTGTCTTTTATCATAGCCTGTCTCAAATCAATGCAAGGTTTTCATTTAAACTGAGGTGATGTAAGGCCTCTTCCACTATTTGACAATATGTAGTGTTACGTTTACGCTTGTTGACCCAAAAAGAGGCTTATGACGCGCGCAAATTGTTTTTTTATTTTCTGTAAAAAAGAATAAAGACATAGATATGATAGGATTAACAAAATTATGATTTAAACCAGGAAAGATCCATTTAAACAATGAGAAAAGGAGACAGAAATATGAAGAATCTGACTTCAGTTCAGTTCATTTTGGTCGACAATGTTCTGAATTGTGATCCTTGATGCATACATGAACATTACGTGTGCTTGCATGTCTGTGTTGTCTGCGTGTGTGATCCGGTGGGTGTTGTGCGGCGATGGAAAAACAAATAATACTCTTGAGTGCGTGCAAAATGCTGACAGGCAGTTAGTGAACAGTTTCCTGAGGGCAGCCGCATTCGTTTGGAGGGTTAATGAATGCCAGAAACAGGCTTGTGTTGTTTGGGTGAACACGATAGATTAAAGAACGAATGGCCAACAATCGCCCTTGCATACTGTTCCCAACAACACTCTTTCACCTCCAGCATGTAACCCATAGCTAACAGACATGCCCATCTGTTTCTCCATTCCCAAGGTGAAACCAGCCTTGACAGAAATGGCTAAGCAGTCATTTTTAAAAGTGTCCTCCCTGGGAAGACACTGTTGGCTTTTATGTGGTTCCCCTATCTACCAAAATCTCTGCCTCTGTGTTTCTACCTTCCCTTACACTCCTATTATCCGTCTTTCTCACACAATCATGATCCTCATTTTTACTCTCTAGTTCTCCCCCTCTTCTCTTTCCCTTCATTCTGTGCCTCCCTCCCCTCCCCCCTTATTCCACCCTCCTCATTTTTAAAAGCCACATGCTCCCAGCCCGTCTGGCTCAGTTGCACCCTGCCAATGAAGGGCTTTTTATTGGGCTGAGATTGAGTGCAGCCAAGCAGGGCCTGGCTAGGGCTGAGGCTGGGGCCAGCCCTCGCAGTCCCACAACCCCTCCCCCCTCTCCCACTGCACAGACCACTCCACATGCCTGTTCTGGTCTGGCCCCGTCGCCCAGAAGGAGATTACTTGTCTCTGCTGCCCTTAATTGCCGACAGCAGCTGAAAAGAGCTAAAGAGAGAGAGACATTGTAGAGAGAGGAGAGGGGAACAGTGTTGGCTTGTTGAGCTGTTACTTGACAAGCTTGGGAATCAAAAGGTTTGTGTCCCTGCTGTCGAATCCTGGCTCCGTATTAGTTGGTTTTATAAAGATGGATTTTGTTTTCATCAATTGTTTGGTAGAAACTCATGGTATTTGGATTGAATCGTATGCTGATGATGTGTTATTGAAGTAGGAAGGCTGTTGAAAGACTTGAAACCTCAGTTCAGGTCACTTCATTATGAGGATGTGTGGTTAGGGAAGTACTGTGTGCCCTCTCACTGCCCTCCAAGTCCCTGTCATGTTTCATAGCCAAAGGCTTCCTTCCAGCAGCCTGTGCCCCACCATTCCTTTTTACTTTTTCCAATGAACTTGTGTATTTCATATTATTACAGTTGGTTATTGTTAAATTCCCCCTGGCTTGGTCCCAGAAAATTAAATAGTGGCCAGTCTATTGAATTGGCAGTCTCTGAACAAGCAGCAAAGCCCTATGAATTTTTCATCCTCATTTTCCTCCTGTTTAGTGTTTTGTACGTTGTTTTGTATGTAGGTTTTGCAGCATGTCCAATAAAAAGATGCTTCTGTTGGGCACATGCCGGTTTCCATTCTCTGGCATGAAGAAGTTATTAAACACAACATAGTTTTACTGTCTACAAGCAGAAAATTAAATACAGAGTTACGTTTAATGTAGTTATGACATTTTAAAGGAATAGTTAAGCATTTTGGAGAATGAGCGTATACATTTTTTCTTGACAATAGTTTAATGAGAATCTTGCCATCGATCTGCAAATTTAAAGCCACAACAGAAGCTGGTTTGTCTGGCTCTGTCCAAAGGTAAGGATGACGACACTCCAGGAAGTGTTTGTACCAGTCTTATCAATGTAAAAACCACTAGGTGTTGTCTTTACACGTGGGTTTTTGTAAGAATGAAACAAATAAGCTTATTAACTGGCAAGCTTTAGAGGTGCTTAGAATGTACAGGTCAGACATTAAAACGTTATCACCCCCAGAAAAGCACATACTGTAGATGCAATTTCCCAACGATTGAACTTACAAGCTAAAAGTTACATACAAACAGATCAAACTACGGCAAAAAGCACCTTCATTTAAACGCATGACTCATGACTAGATTTATCTTGAGTTTGCATGCTGGCAAGGTTGAGGTGTATTTATATTTATTTTCTGGAAAACTGTTTGGAAGTCAGCCATGCACTTGATGCATTTCTGTGTTGAACATGAGCCAAGTGTCATTGATGTTTATGAGCAAGTAGAAGATGCATAGTCTTTATCTCACAATTGTGAGACTTCTAACTCCAAGTATATTGGCCAGAGGCAACAAACTAGAGATACTCAATTCACACTGAGGCATTTTAATGCACCTGTCACCACTATACATACACCCTCAGATCTCTCCCATGTCAAACACATTCCCCCTTACGCAGCATGCCCTGGAGCTGTTAGGACCTATCATGCGGCGAAATGGGCACACTAAGGACTCGGATCACTCTTGGCTATTTTCACGTAATTCCACTTAACAATTTCTCAATACAATACCTTCGTCTCTCAACACGCTCAACTTTAATTGCATTTGTAAGCAGGTCCTATTCGACAACATTGGATATTTCCTGATGAATACAGAGGGCTTTAGCAAACCACCTTGTCACACAACCACAACGTTTCCTGCCCTCTTGATTAACATGGAATGGAAACAATTAAGGGGGGGAGGAAGTGAGGCAAAGCAGCAGCACATTCAACAGCTTTAAATGCTAATTAGCTAATGGAGGATGAAAGAGCAGGCAACTGGCAGGGTTTCACATGAACACACTCTAACTCTGGCTGCAGCTATGCTCGTTTCATCTGAATTTAGCAAGACCACCACCATTTTGTCTCCCTGAGTACCTCAGACAATACAGCCATGTTGTGCAATGTGAGAATTATTTGTAATGAATGATCTCACATGAGGCTTAACTCGTCATTTCAGGAAGTGCCTTATGTTACAGTCTTCTTTTTTGTAATATCTTACACGCACGTTTAATCACTACTTCTGTCTCCTGACAGAATTGAATAACAGAATGGGTGTTCGTTTATTCCTCTATGGGCTCGGATGCTGCAGAAAACATTTAGCTGGATATTAATTTATGCAACATTTGGAATGAATGAAATTTGAAAAAAAGGGTGAGGTTTGATTTTTACTTTGGTTGTAAAAAGTGTTTTTATAACCTCTAGACTGATCTGATAAGGGAAGATATTGATCTCACTACTAACATTGAATTGTCTCTTTTACTGTTTCCTAGTTTATTAGGGAGAACACTCGGCACATCTGTTTCTTAAGACAGTTGTGTACGTTGCAAATAAAGTATTCTTGCCAGTAAGACAGTATGCTACATTCTTCTAGTTTATTTTACTGAAATAAAAGATGAGTTTGAAGGGGTTTAGGATAATGTACGTATGTTTGTCAAACATTTAACCATGAAATAGGACTGCTGTGACATTTGTCCCTGGTAATTGCCATAAACAAAAGGCCTGTTTCTGTAATTGTAGTGCCAATACAATCACTGGCAAACCCTAGATTTTGTATCCAATTTTGTAGAAACTTAACAACGGATGACATTTACTAATATAGTTTTAAAATTATCACTGTGCACAATGCTAAATCACTCTTGATTAAAATGTAATTGCTAGTGCTGATTAATATGAAACCTCATTTAGGATGCTTAGTTATTTGAGAAGCAAGGCATGGTCTTAACAGTTAACAGGAGCGTTCCTGATAAAAAGAATGTCCTCGCTGGTTAAAAGAGGGTGTTCTTTCTGATCTGATCTGTGTTAATTGTTACAGTGGGACTCTAGTTCCTCAGTTGTTATGACATGGGTTCAATTGTTTTTTGTTGTTCTCACACATGTGCAGGAGGACGCACATGTACGTACGTGGTAGACACACATTTCACTTTCCTGCTAATTTCCTGTTTCACATTTCACCCCAATAGTTTGTTTACAAGGAAACTCCACATGATGGGACCTTAAATCTGCTCATGGACAACTGAGAACAGTAATACAAATATAGACAATTTCAAGTTGTATCTCATAACACAAAATGCTTAAAATCATAACCTTCATCTTGTTTAACCCCCTTCTAAATCACAGGTAGTTTTGTTCAAGGACTGCCAGGGGAATTGTCTATGGAGACAGCCTACTTGTCGGGGGGGGGGTCTAATTTAATTGGATTCACTGTGTTGCTTAGAGGGAGGAATCAAGGGGCTCTTTATGAGTCCCCACCAATGCCTAACGACTTAGACTGTTTACATATTTTATCACTCACTGGTGTATTACACTTTAGTCGACACTGACTGTAATCGGATATAAACATCTCTATCGTCTCTCCCCAGTTTTTCATGGACCGTGCAGATGGGTTGCAGACTCTGTTGATTTCCTTTAAAAGCCCCGAATTTGTCACAACCTTCAGTGCTCCTTTGAGGGTGATAGATATAAGGCAGGGGGGGAGGGGTTGGGCTGGAGGGGAGAAGTGTGGGGGGGGGGGCACACTGTCATGAAAAGAGCAGCTTCCTGGCTGGCTAGATGGCAATCATGGGCACTATCTGATAGCACCGGAGGAAATTGGATGAGCTGAGAGCCATTGGCCGACAGTGATGGGAAAGATGACTCCTTTGTCACTGTGTCAGTCAATTCCGTTCTCTCACCTGAGAGACCAATCAATAACACTGTGGGAGAGAGAGCTTTTCTCTTGTCTCTACGCCTCCGTATGCTGTGGGCCGCTGTCAATTATGTGCTGTAAAACACCCTCTCCTTTCATAGGAATGTCGTATGGCATGTTATATAGTACACATTAATATGTCATGGATATGGTTAAATAATGTTAAGTATATCCGTAGATTTAGAAGTATGCTTTTGATGATGTGTTTGAAGTCATATTCTACATGTGATCTTCACAATTGAATGGTGTTTTTTCATTCATTGATGTCTCCTTGATGGTGTGTATATCCACAATATCTGAGCCTGCGGATGTCTATGATTTTGCCAGTTGTCATAAATGTTTTTCTCATCTTTACAGCTTATGCAAACGCTGTCATCAGCTGCTGCATCGTTCGTTGTGCAATTATAGCGAATAAGACCAAGAGAGACTCATAAATATCAGTTGGTTTCAGACAGGTGTTATTACATCAGGCATGGAGGACATCTCGCATAATGCAGGCGTACAAATGGAGACACACACTGAATGATTCATAACTGTGATACCATGTATCTTGAGCTAACCGTTAACATATTGTGTGCAAAGTATTGCCATTCTCCTTCTCTGTAAGATGATACTAAACTGCTCTTTTCTTTGTTCACCCTCCGCATCCCTGCAGTGCCCTGATACCTGTGAGGAGTCCGCCTCACCATTCGTCTTCATTTGCAGCAACCCACAGGAGCTGGTGGTGAAATTCCCCATGAAAGGGAAGCACAAGATCTGTAAGTTCTGCTTTTTTTTCAATCAGCATTCTCCTCTGCACTTGCTCACTATGAACAAGCACACACGCACACGCACACGCACACAAAACTAAATTACACTCAATGCGTAATCCCACATACAAAGGTACAGAGTCAGACCCTCTCCGAGAGCCATCTGTAAAGACAGGATTTTGCTGTCAGGTTGCCTGAGGGACAAGCCAGGCCTGGATGTGCAATGTTGTTGCTGTATTGTGTGATTTATAATAGGGCTCAAAGATATTTTCCCTTTGCTGCAAAATGATGTACCTGCAAGCTCTTTTGTTAATATTTCAAAACCGTCTAAGGACTTGGGAGGGTTGTTTATGCAGCTGTGCCTCTGCCAGATCTTCCAAGATTGATGGAAAAGGCTTTTTGATAGGCTCAAGGTAAAATATAGCAGGAGCTGTGACCTTTTTTCTTTCAATACATGAACATGACGACCTTGTCTTTTTTTTTTTACGAGATTAAAAGTTGTTTTATTTACGAGATTTAAAGTAGTTATTTTACGACAATAAAAGTCATAATATTATGAGAATTAACTGTTCGTTTTAGGCTGTGTGTTGTTTGGAGAAGAAAAGCAGGAGTATTTTCCCCTGCTTTAAAATGAGGGACTTGGAGCATCTTTTGAAGTTGTACTTCAGTATCGGTTTTACAAATAAGGAAATATGCCTACTTAATCTGTTGGCCCATATGTACCACTTTATCCTAAGTATCAGGACTTTGAGAATAATATGCAAGAAACTGTCTGAGAAGAGAGAATCACACAGACTTAGAGGAAATAGTCTCTTTTGTGGAGGAAGAGTAGCCTGGTCCTACCAGACCATCGTACTTCATTTCATCTGTACAGAAGATCTGGAATCGCTCAATTGACACGTGAAGGCTGGTGTTGAAGTTTAAAACTATTGGATCTGCCCAGTGCCACTCTGGATCTGCCAACCAATCTCATAACGTTTGGTCAAGACGTACGTCATGCGCCGGCTTCTGACTACAACTGAAACTGGCGCACGTCATTGTTCTCAGCCACTCCCTCTGTTCGCTGATTGAACAGGTAAAAAGCTAGCGGAGAGAATACCCGCGAATATACCGCAGACCCAGACTGACTTCTAAAGAGAAATGAAAATTGAGCGGAAGTAGGTAGGCAGGCGGTGCCAGCATGGACCTATAAAGAAAGGGTGCCAGGCTAGAGGAAGAGGGTTGTTCTACTACATTGTTTTCCCCTGTAAAATTACGATTTTTTTCTCATAATATTACGGCTTTTATTCTCTTAAAATGACAGCTTTAATTCTCATTAAATTACAACTTTATTCTCTAAATACATTAAACCATGACTTTTAATCTCGTAATATTATGACTTCTATTCTTGGGGAGGACTGAACTGTGACAAATTAAATTAAATGCTCATTAAATAAGAGACCACTAACTCTTGAAAAATGTGCTGAATTTGATTACTGATATAGGAAGTTTACTGTTTCTGTAATTCTGTTTTAGTCTAAAGGCCTTTGCACACCGGGCGCGACGCGAATAAACGGCACGTAAAAGCGAATGTTTTGAAATGTGAATTTTGTCGCGTCTCACTTTAAGAAGCGACGTCCTAGAAAAATCTAACTCAGTTCGAAAAAGTAAAAGACGCAAATTCGCGAAGCGAAATTACGGCGCTGCTGTGGAAGCTTGTATTGACTCTGTATACGTTCGGTAATTAACAAATTAATCGCATGAATAAAACGTGCCCGGTGTGCAAGGGCCTTAAGTGTTGGACTTTCATGCTACACCGTAGAAGTGAAGATACAGGCTACTCAGGTATGCCTGTATTTTAATTTAATTTTTTACTTTTAATCAGTCTTGAATTCTTTACACATTATATTCTAACTGATATCAACATGTTCTTGAACAAAATTTGAACTTGAATAAACAAGTTGTTATAGGCTTGCTGTTGTATTCCCGGATTGCTGTGTGGAAAGATGTAGCTACACATTATTAAAACCTAGAGTAGCTTGTGGTTTTAAGAATCAGCAGCTTACTTTCTGTTAGTAGATGAATAAACATGGCTTTGTTGAACACTGTTATTCATTTTCACAGTACCTGCAGTTGGGTTTTTTATCCATTTCAGTTGCTAGAACTTAAAATGTTCTCCAAACATTAAAACATAAAGAAATCACACCAGCAGTTGCATTTTTTTCAAGTAGTTGGCTGCTGAGAGATGTATTGGTTCACCACTAATCTCTGTCTTCTTTATTGTCCAATTCCTTTCGGCGTTGTTCCAGCTCCGGCTCTCACATGTGTAATGTGATTAACTTATTGTCAGCCAACCATACACACACAAAAACCATCACCACCAGCACACATTTAGTAATTCAGCCCTGGTGATTGCTGTTCATATTTTAGTAACTGAGATTAGCAACACAAAAAACCTTACATAATGAAACTAAATGTAAGAGCATATGTAAAAACCTACAAATGGACACAGACACCAGTTGAAGGACACTATTTAATTCAAGAACATGTCAAATGATTTTGAGATTGGGGTCCCATCACAAAAATCAAATCAAGTATTTCATAATATCACAACAATGCTAGATAGTAGTTTTGTTTGCCCATGTATTAATTAAATAGGTTATTTGTTTATAATACAATTTGTATTATACAAATCACACCTCCAATATGTTGAGCTGAGCATTTTATTTCGTTACATATCCCACTCTGCATGTGTACAGTTTTCCATATGCGGAACTTGCAATTTATTTCAGAAGTATATGTATATATATTGGAGACCTTACTTGTTGGAAGCAGTATTTTCTTTGTATACTTACTGAAAAAGACCTATAAGCTGCAATCGTAGTTAATGCTGCACACAGTTTTTTTTTGCATTTTTCCTCTTAACTGAGAACCGTACCGTACTAAACCGAACCGTGACTTCAAAACCGAGGTATGTATTGAACCGTGACTTTTGTGTACCGTTACACCCCTGGTTTATTGCATGCTTTTGTCATGTAATGTGCATTGACCACATCACGCTCCCTGCTGTACCCATTTGGCCTGGCATTTGGATCGGTTACCCTGACCCACTGGACATACAGTCTTATTCTTCTGTCACCAGCTAGCGCTTCAGGTCTCACTCTTCTGCTCTCTCGTCCCCTCTTCCACCTCAATTCCCATCGTATCTCATGGGTCAAGGTACTGGCACTCATCTTACTCTGGGGGGCTTAGCACAAGTATTTTCTGCTCCCCCAGCAGCTTACATTGACAAGTTCTGCTTGTCACTGACATTTCCAACCATCTCATGTCTCATCAGAATGAGCAAGCAAAGGGATCCAGTTCCCTGCCTTTCCCATTATTTTCTTTCACTTCAACACATAATTATGTAACAGGCACAGTTGCTGTTTGTTTTTTTCATCAATGTGTTAAACATTGATGTGTTGGATAGCGCCTCTGGTAGAGATTGCATTGTGCTGCTGCTGAGATTAATTCTCTCATTAAGAAAACCCTGCAATCATGTGATGTAAAATTGGAGTGGGAGCATTGATATATATTAGCGGGTAACTAACAGCCATGAGCCTCCGTACAAACTATCAAGTTGTCAAATATTAACCATTATTTGAGAAAAATGTGCTAGCAGAAACAGAAGTCCCACTTGTAACGAACTGTCACAATGTCATTTTACATCCCCATTAGCTGTTATCTTGGCAACAACTACTCTTCTTGGGGTTTATTTAAATAAAAGTATATACACAGCTAAGCTTAGATGGTAACACATAACTGCTTTAAGCCCCATCCATTAAAGGCCTACTTCACCGGTTTGAATATGAAGGTGTATTGAATTCTGAGATCCTATGTAGTATAAATGTGCGAAAAAAATTTAAATCGGTTCATCCTAGCCTGAGAAAAGGCAGAAAGAGTGTTTTTTTTAACCCTATATTTCTCTTTCTCGTGACATCACAGAAAGAGAAATATAGGGTTAAAAAAACGTACTTTGTAAATATTACTGTGATGTCACAGTAAAAGACATCACAGTAATATTTACAAAGTAAGTTTTTTTTAACCCTATATTTCTCTTTCTGTGATGTCACAAGAAAGAGAAATATAGGGTTAAAAAAAACACTCTTTCTGCCTTTTCTCAGGCTAGGATGAACCGATTTCAATTTTTTTCACACATTTATACTACATAGGATCTCAGAATTCAATACACCTTCATATTCAAACCGGTGAAGTAGGCCTTTAAGTCAGTATTACACAACACTGATCACCGTCAACTGACACCTAAACCAAACATATAATATGTGAACAGCTTTGTTTTTGGTGTGCTCATGATGGAAAATATATGGGTCTAAATTCTTCCTTTTTTAAGTGGGCTCCTGTATTTTTTGCTTTACATTTTTTACAGCTGTTCATGTTTTATATGAATGGGATTGTTTATGATTTGTCTGACTGGCAAGCTGAACAAATTAGCTAAAAGATGCATAATGCCACAATCTAGCGTGCTTATTCTTGTAGGATCGGCAGTACGTTTTGCTTTACTGGGAGTGTAGTAATGTTGTATTTTATGGTTGAAGGCTTGAAAGGTTGGAAAAGTTAGCACATCCACATATGGATGAACACTATTGGATGTATTCAGCAAATATTAAACCATATGGTGTTGCCTGCCTCTCCAGACAGTTTTACATTTGTCTTTGTAGATACTATACCAGGCAATGCTAGATGCAAACTGATCAGGCTGATCAGTCATTACCCTGTGGAGGAGTCTGTGACATTTAAAATGGCATACAGCCAAGGCTCACTCCCTGTAATAAGGGATGTCCATTATGGTTTATAGCCACATCCTGTGAACATTTGTGTGTGTGGGCGTGTGTGTGTGTGCTTCTGTGGAAACTGAAGGTCAGCCTGGGTGTTGAAAGCTATTTGGCTCTCTGACATGAACTTGCATTTCCTTTTTATCTTCCATATAGCTATCCTTCACTGCCTTGCGAGCCTGACATCCAGAAATGAAATCTCTTGGCCCCCTACAAAACTTCAAACCAGGCATCACAGCCCCAATGTTCATCCAGCCCCAGAAATGTGTAATTATATAACTAGAATCTGACAAATTTGAACAATATTATGTTGATTGGTGTAGATCTGGTCTCCTGCTACTGCAATCAATTAAATATATGATGGTAGTTAGTTTGTTCCTGCCATAAGCCATTCCTCTTCCATTCCCTTTGTCATTTTAAGATAAACATAACTAGAGATTGGTCAGCACTCTGCACCCAACCTCTTTTTGTTTAAAACATTTATTATTTTATTTTGAAGGCTGAACTTTGAATCCTATCTTAACTTTAATTGGTAGACTCCATACTGGTACTGTTGTTGCTGAAGGAGTCTGAAGCTTATAGTTGCCGTTTTGCATAACGAGGCATTAAAGTAACCCTTCTAATTATGTGTAATAACCTTCCTGCTATGACTCCTCTAAAGAATAAAATCCTATTGTGTCTAAGCATGCAAAGAGCATATCTGAGTAATGTTACATTAAAGGCCTACTTCACCGGTTTGAATATGAAGGTGTATTGAATTCTGAGATCCTATGTAGTATAAATGTGCGAAAAAAATTGAAATCGGTTCATCCTAGCCTGAGAAAAGGCAGAAAGAGTGTTTTTTTAACCCTATATTTCTCTTTCTTGTGACATCACAGAAAGAGAAATATAGGGTAAAAAAAACTTTCTTTGTAAATATTACTGTGATGTCTTTTACTGTGACATCACAGTAATATTTACAAAGTACGTTTTTTTTAACCCTATATTTCTCTTTCTGTGATGTCACGAGAGAGAAATATAGGGTTAAAAAAAACACTCTTTCTGCCTTTTCTCAGGCTAGGATGAACCGATTTAAAAAAAAATTCGCTCATTTATACTACATAGGATCTTAGAATTCAATACACCTTCATATTCAAACCGGTGAAGTAGGCCTTTAATGAATCAAATGTCTAGAGCGAGCATACAAATCTATTGTGGACACACTCCTTATTTGAACTAACAAAAGCAATGAATAGGTAAACGTAAGGCAATTCAGGATCCCCAGTCTACTGTATCCAAAATGTAGTTGATAAGCTCAAGCGATCACTTGGCAGGCACCAGGTGATTTGGTTGAAAATGTAAGCACGATACAAAAATAAATTGATCTCTGAAGGTTCATATCGGTTTATCCAACCTAATGCCAAACAATACTTACGATTCCACACAAGTTAATCTGTGTCACATGTACTGTAAGTATTTCTCACAAAGTGCAGAGGGAAAAATAAATAATTGTTACCCATTATAGCAACAAATCGGAACATCCTTTAACAGCTTTCAGAGAAGAAAAGGTCATTCCCTCCTGAGGTTTAGTGCTGAATGTATAACTCTTGTGATATTACATATGAAGTCAGTGGGTGCTTTGTGACTGTTGGCTTATCTTTTTCTATAAAGATTAGTCACTGTGAGGGCTCTCCAGGAGATACAAAAGAGCTCTCTTTGGCTGAGGTTTGATCCAGCTACAGGGAAGGAAGTCATGGACATAATTGCTAAGATGAGAAATTCGGCTCCAGCAGCAGGTCATGATGAGATCTTTTTTATCTCTAGCAGCGTAAGTCATTGACATATATAATCTCAAAATCACTGGAGACCGGAGTCATTTTAAAGGACCTCAAGGTCGAAATCAAGTAGTTCTCCTGTCTTAAGCCTGAGGCGCCAACATCCTTTCCTTCCTGTTCTTCTGATGATCTATTCTGATGTAAAGCAAAATTCAGCTGCAATCCCATAGCCATTCAAACTGTATTCTTAGAATGTTTTGAGGGTGAATATTCTTACATGCTTTGCACTGTGTGCAATGATGTATTATTCAAATGCAATCCAAATAGTCATTAGTATAACCTTTTTGGAAACTGTAATGCAGTGTGTTGTAGATTGTTGAAGAAGCCGGAAATATACTCTTTATATGTTAGATACTGAGATATCTAATACATGTAATATTCCCTAACCATAACCAATGGACAACCAACAAGCAATTCTTTTATTTGGATTGCATTTTCCATTCACTGCTGTAAAATAGGTTTTTAAACAATATAAAGAGGTTGTGTGAGTTTTTATTTCGATGTGGCTGCCGCAGGCAAAAAATAAATACATGCTGTTAGAAGTATATTGTAAAGCTCAGAGAAAACAATGGTCTGGATAAATATAGACAAATTGTATCAATATATCTCTGTCAAACTAGAGGCCCTTGTTTATTTTTTCTTCTTCCATTGTTTAAAAATATGTTATCTCTGTTTTATTTTCGAAAAATCTATTTGAAGCCTTTTTTTCTCATGTATTGTGAACTCTGTCACTGTGCAGTCTGGTCTTTCTTTAGGTGTCATTATACATGTGTGTATGTGAAGTGTTTTCACCCTCATCTGTCCACATGGCTGCATTTTATATGCCGCTTTTATCTAGACTCGAGTGCTTTACAAGGTTTTGCCGCTCATTCATGAGCACACACACACACACACACACACACACACACACACCAATGGCAGCATTGGCTATCGCGCAGGATGCTGCCCTGACCCTCGGGATTGTGGTTCAGTGTCTTGCCCAAAGGCACTTTCACATGTGTACAGGAGGTCAATGGATCCCTGAAGTTATAATGTTGTATAACTGATGATGGTGGAACAGCAAGTGCAAACACTCCTTTGAGAAGCTACTTGGTTAGAAATACAACAGAATGACACTGTTCTTTGTTAATTTTTTTAACAACACACACAAACAAACACTTGCAGTACACAAATTTATTAATTACAGAATTACACTGTTGTTACTGTTTACAGTGGAGCCAAACATGGTCATATTCTTAACATAAATTGAAAGATCCCAGTCAATCACATTTTCATCATGCCATGAGCAATCATGAGTTGATTGCCAAACTTTAGTACGCCACAATAATACAAGCGTCTTACCTTGTTGAGATGTTAGAGGTGAGAAGCGCGTGTCCGGAAAAACTCTTGATCTATTAACTTTATCTATTAACCGTGGTGGTTACCCCTTTTTGTTCAATTTCTCCCCATAGTATTTTTAATGTATCCGCTATCAAATAAGACTCAAAAAAGGTCTTACACCTTTTTGATGAGCAATTGCTGTTGACTCCAATTTAGACAAATATGTTAAGTTTCCTTCTTCTGCGTCACAATAAAAGTCAAATCCTATTTTTCAGCTGAACACTTATAATGTGAAGCAGCATCAGTAGGAATAGTTGTGTTCACACATTTGCAGCAACTTTATAGTGTTAGCATTAAAAAAATCAAGCAGTGTGGATGATATCAATGAGATAGAATTAGTACAACAACACTTGATTATATGCGTAATTGCTAAAGAAAAAGCTCTGTAGGGGTAAATACAGAATGTAACTTCATGGATGCTATAAATAATATCAAAAAGGTGATATGATTTCATAGAACATTTGAAAGATTAAACCTTTAGTTTCTATTCTACTGCTAAAATTCAGTTAATCTAATTGACTCATCATCAAGCTGTTCTCTGATGATTAAAAATTACAGTGTTTTTAATCAACCCACACAACCACATACAATACTGCAGCAGCGCATACAAATTATAGGCCACTGAAATGCAGTACAATTAGAGCCCATGTGGGAATATCTCGAAGCAAAATTATCTACATTTACTTGTGTCTGTGTTAACAGCCACATGCCAAGGGACCAGTAAAAAAAAAAATATATATATATATATATATATATATATATATATATATATATATATATTTCAAATAAATGAATCTCTTCATTTGTTTTGTTATGCATTCAACATCATATCCCTTGTACCCATTGCACTTCCAGCTCTCTTTTCAATGTAATTTGCATTTTCCACGCATACATTATCGAGCTGATGCAATATGGATGGCTTTTATCCCCCAGGTTGCCCCACATAAGGAAATAGCACATTATATACCCATGGAAAATATTGCAGTTGATTTTACTCTTCTTCTAGCAGCCGCACCGTTACCTTGTGATTACCTCTTTGTTTTATGTGTGAAATCACAGCGCCATGGGATTGCAACGTAGAGAAAGCCAATTACCTAACAAATGTCCACCTTCTCTCCTGAGGTGGTAATGATTTTTTCTCTCCTTCACTCTTCCTCTGTCATCCACTGCTGGGAGAGACAGAAAGAGGTTAGAGCGACGGAAGTCTTTTTTTGGTTATTTATTCATGGATTTTCCATTTAATATTCATGCCTTTCTCAGTACTATCTGGGTGCAGGGGAAAATGTCTCAGCCTCGGAGGCGGCCACCACCAAGAATCAGGTTTCAGCTCCAATGAGCCCAGCGGTTAAAGGGAATAGAGAGGGAGATAGAGAGGGAAGGAGAGAGCAGAGTTTCATGTGTTCTCTTGTAAATGAGAGGCAGGCCTTGAAGGTGACAGGCTGTGTTTATTACTGATCTGTCAGCCGGTTAATGGGGAGAGGAGAGCAGAGGAGAGCTGAGCCATTGAGAAGAGACCAGAGCACACAGGCATGGGAGCAAGGGACAGCCCCAAGCAATAAACGTTGCCGTACTAGATGTGCTTGTCCTTACAGATTCAGTAACACTGCGTGCTGAATTGCATTCATTGGCAACTAAATTAGGATCTTTAATAAAGAGAGTATTTTACTGTTGTGAAATTAGTGTTTTTCAATGAACAAACAGTAACAGAAAGGACATACTGTGATGAATTGATTACATGCTATACTTTAAAATTATACTTTCTACATCAACTTTGCCTCGAATAGCAGAAGAAGAATGTGCACGGGGGGTGCTCTAAGATGTTCTGTTTTATACTTGTATATTCAATGTATCCCTTTACATGTCAAAAAATAAGTAAATGTTAACTGTTATAGACAGTCCCCCGCTTTCATCTGAACTACAGGTCGACAGAAACATACACTATATTACTTTTCCACTTTAAATGAAAAATGCAGAATAATTACTTTTATAAGGGAATTACGTGTTACCATTGCCTTTGAGGCTATGGTGTTATCCGGATGTCAAAGGTGTAACAGACTACAATAGAATTTGGTGAAAGAGCAAGTGATTTGTTTTTACGGTGCATATAAGGATACGGCTGTGTAAGTGGAATTTCTGTTTAGGATGTGTTGACTCTAACTACTAGCTTGTTTGCCACATCCCTGGATACTGCATTGACTTGAATAAAAAAATGCTGGCAGTACTGTACTGTTTTCCATGTTTATCATTCTGTATTTCGATGTAGGTGATGGTGCAGATGCACATTTCCCAAAAAGCAATGCATTTTATATAGTTAGAAATAAAAAAAATTGGGGGGGGGGGGGCGGTATTTAGCCTTGATGGAGACCCGAGAGCTTAGTAGGATTTGATTGCACTTGAGCCCTGAGGTTTTATCAGCTGCCCTTGGTAATGAAACCTCTCGTTTTTCCTGTCTCAGTAAAGAGTGAAATCCCTGTGTAAAGAAATTGCTCTTTGTTGTTGAAATAGATTTGTCTTCCCTTATCTTAACTAAGCATAGTTGCCCTTATCAGTCCCCATTACAAAAGCTATAGCAATCAGCATTTAACGCGCCAGTGCTTTCTTTAGTGTCACGTCTACTGCAGCAATGGCAAGCTTCACGTGTTTAGCCTTGCAGATTATGCTTTTTCATTATTAATTGTAAAATAATCAGTATTTTAATCTGTTAAAAAAATGACAGGTGGAAAGTTTAACAGAGTTTGATGTGTACACGTCCTGTAAACAGGTGGCCTGTGATAAGCAGCGCGTCTCTGTTTGATAAGGGCATTTACATGTACTTTTGATGTGTGAGAAGCTTACTGTGCTCTTTGTTGAGATAAAGATGTTACCGTATTGTTGTTGCATAACCCAGTTTTCGAGATGATGTCAGCAGGGGTTGCCTGAGGTTAAACTTGGTTTAATCTTGAGGAATATAACCTGGATAAAAGTGTAGCAAGGAGAGTAATCCCTGTTTGATGCAATGAGCACAGTGGATTTAAAAAACATTGGCTTTTCAACCAAAATATTTCCAAGTGAAAAGAGTATTTTTTCACATGCTATTCATTCAGGGGTGTGATGGCCACCCCACTCTAGCTCTGTGGTCCACCTTGGCCACCCCCAGTCAAAATTTCCTGGAATCGCCACTGAGACACACACAACTCCGCGTTCAGGCTGCACAGCACATTAATCGCAGGTAGCATTTTGAGCAAAATCTGGCCACTTTCCAAATCCAAGACTCAATAGTTGAAACATTCTCTGAACTGGGTTGTCAGACAGCAGTGTTTCCCATTGATCATAGACTTTGTTTTGTGAAGCTTTTTCATAACAGGTATACCTATTGTAGAATTTATTCTGTGTATGTTCTATTTAGGCTACTATTTTCTTCTCTTCTAAGGAGATTTAAAAAAAAAAAACATTTCCTCAGTGTCACATAAAAGTGCACCAGAATTTAACGTTAAATTATAAGAAATTTCCGGACCCCAACCCTAAACCCAATGTTCAACTCAAAGGTGCGCCACTGGCCTAGCCCTTGTGATAATAACAATAATAGAGTATCTATCTATCTATCTATCTATCTATCTGTCTATCTGTCTATCTGTCTATCTGTCTATCTGTCTATCTGTCTGTCTGTCTGTCTGTCTGTCTGTCTGTCTGTCTGTCTGTCTGTCTGTCTGTCTGTCTGTCTGTCTGTCTGTCTGTCTGTCTGTCTGTCTGTCTGTCTGTCTGTCTGTCTGTCTGTCTGTCTGTCTGTCTGTCTGTGTAGGGTGTGGGGGCGGGGGGTTGTCAGGGTTGGTGGGGGGGCCCAACTGCAATGACCCAGCTTTGGGGGGGCCCAGCTTGCAGAAGGTTGAGAACCCCTGGCCTAGAGGAAAAGAGGACTGGTTCGATCCCCGGCTACGGACAGGAGGGTGTTATTTGTAAAACTAGTGGTTGCTGGTATTACATCTCTGGTGCCCACCATCTCTACCATTGTGTCGTTGAGCAAGGCACTTAACCCCAAAACTGCACTGGGGCGCCGTAATGGCTGCCCTGCGCTCTGACTCCCTCCGAAGTGTGGTAACTTGAGAGGGGATATGCGAAGAATGAATTTCGAAACTTAACTTAACTTCTATAATCAAAATGTTTTTTTTATGACGACAAAAACATAAAACTCATTTACTGTGTATCTTTTTAAAGATTTCAAAAGCAATACACATATACCATCATTACATATCTATTGTTCCCTGCAACGGTTTGTAGCTTTTGAATTTTTTTTGTTTGAAATCATGTTTATGTTGGGCAAACTGAGACCTGTGAAAAGCAAATGTGTATTAGTATAAACATTGACACACTGCTACCATAGGCCATCAACATTTCTTTCAAAACACATCTTAACCAATGTAATCTCCTTACTGCACGTGTGAGAAAGACCAACAGTGGTAATTCCCCTCAGAGAAAGCTGTCAGCTTTCCCTCAGCTGTCAGTCTTTTCACATTGCCTGTTTTCAAAAGAGCATTTGATTCTTTTAGTTTTCCTAACCCAATGAAAAGAAGCAGACAGATGTAATAGCCATTAGCCTCAGGGAGAGACGGCACAGATGTGTCAACAAGGCTTGACTTTTACAGTGCAAGTGAAGTCTGAGCAAACAGTGGCTGTGTAAAGGCCTGTGTGGTTGAGCAGTGATCCTGGGACACGGTCGCATGCATTGCCCCGGGACTCCTAACAGACCGTGACTCTAGTTCTCATTACAAGAGTGGGTCAGACCACCCCAATACACAAAATAAATAATGCAGGAGAAAACATGAGTGTCCCGCACAACCTTGTCATTCAGGAATAAGTGGTCCAACCTTTTATATACTCCTACTGTAAGCTCTGTTTTCAAGTATTTTGGTTGCTTTGAGCAATATATTCTCAATTAATAGTTGAATTAATGGCTCTATAAAGCTCTAGTTATCATTCTCAGATTGGATGGGTTGCCAGACTAACAGAATTAAACCCCAAAAACACAATTTCCTGTGACATACTGTATGACAAAGGAAAACTGCAAATTTAGTGACTGGAACCAGTAACTTTTTACTTAAATGATTAATCGATCACAATTGTTAATTATTAAAAAATATTTTTGTCAAACTATTAGTTGTTACGAGGTATATAATCTAAATCCTCTCATTACACCCTGCCTTACTTTCTCACGACCTCAAAAAAAAACTACCAAAATCCAATTATTTATCTTAATTTGATCTCAATTTCCGGAAGCAGGCGCAATGGAAAGTCCAAGATGAAAGCGTTGTAATTCTAATTAAGCTGTAATGGCAGCAGCAAGTTGATATGTTTCCTCCCTGTACATTTCTCCCTAGTCAGCCCTCTCCCCTCCTTCTATGTTTAGCTTGATCTCTTCAAATGTATTTCCTACTTTGTAACAAGAGGCAAGAGCCCTTGACTCGCTGCCCCCACAGCCGCAGCCAACGCAGCCATTTAGGTCGTGATTAAAAATTAATGGTTGAGTGAGAAGCAGCAGAGAGGGAACAGGGGAGGGCAGGAAAAGAAAGAGACAATGCTTGAGCAAGAGGGTAGAGGTTTTGGAGAGGGGAGAAAGTCCAGCAGCAGCTGCTCCCTGATAGAGGGTCGGAAGGTCTTCTCACAACTCTGCTGTGTTTAACTGCTCTGCTCACGCCCCACAATGAATATTGCATTACCGCACTATAGGGCTCCTTGTGTTACCCCCACTGAATGTTGAGCATGGTTGCAGCCACATTGCCGAGGCCTCCAAGTCAAGTCTGTATGTATGTTACCCCTTTCACACCAACAGGAACAAAGAGCCAGCTCCGGGCTGGTGCTGGGGCCAGTTCAAAACTGGTTACAGCCTAATACCAGTTATGAACCGGTTGGTTTCACACCGACCAGAGCCAGCCATGGAGCCGGCAAGAGAGCAACGTCATGACGTCACTGTAAACGTCTGTGTACGTCGCCTGACGCCACTGCTCTCGTGGCTAACGCTAAAGCTAGCGCTAGCTTTAAGCACAACAACAGAGGCGGATACGTCTTATTTTTACACGTGTTGGTTCTCGCTTTGCTTTGTTAACCAAACAGGACCCATACAGCGTATTTTCGCCGGTCATATTGATCGCTACGTTCGGTAATTATGTTGTGTTTTTAAATATGGCGGCATGAGGTTTGAGTTGGGCTGGTTGGTCAGGATAATCTGGCGCAGGCAGTTCTCACTTCTAGCCCAGCTCAATCCTGGGGCTGGGGTTGAACCGGTTTTTACAGCCCGGAGCCGGCTCTCTGGCGGTGTGAAACCAAAACACTGGCTCTAGCTCCGAACTAGCTCCGATTTTGCGGCGGTGTGAAAGGGGCAAGTCTGACTCTTTTGCCATTTCTTTGAAAGCTAGACAGAAATAACATGGGACCACACAAAGTCCTCACCTTGATTTCACCAGATGATGAGTTGTGGCACTTAGATCACGGTCTGACCTTTTCTTCCGTCTGGACTCTTTCGCTATGCTGTTTCATTACAGCATTTCTCAGAGTCCATTACCCGCTAATATAAGCTTGTTAAGGATTGTAGCAGCCTGTGGTGCTTTGATTGAAGTAGCCAACCATATTCAATATTTAAATAAGACCAGAATGGGAGTTTGTTTTTATTTACAGGGTTGGAGTTTTATCTATTTATTTTTTGGGCCATCATTCTTATCAGCTATGGTAATAATTGACATAATCTTAAAGAATAGATTGACGTTTGGAATATGATCACGCCTTTCTTGCTGAGAAATAAATGAAACGAGAGACACCACTCTTATATGCTAATTATGGAGCTAGTGCCAGGTGACAATTAGGTTAGCTTAGCATTAGGACTGGAAGCAGGGTAAAACCGGTGGAAATGTAAACCGAGTATAAAAACATTCAGCTCCTCCCTACTAGTCTTTATGCTATGCTAAGCTAACCAACTCTGTGGCTCTCGGCCCACAGCCGGTGTTTAGATTTGAAGTGATATCGATCTTATCATGTTATGATGTTACTATTGTCAAACAAGATTAATAAATGTTTAACCAAACTACGGTATTAGACCTGTCTGGAAATTATATTGCAGGTATATCTTAGTATACAGTGATGTTGATAGGTTTACAATGTAGTGAGTCCCCTGGACCCACAGATGGTGATTTGAGTGGGTCCCTGGGTAAGATATTGTAGCATAAAGGGTGGTTCCCTCAATTGTAAGGTCCAAAGTTTGACAATATGTTTATTTAAATGTTTAAATATTTGTGTCAGTCCAGCTAGATTCCTTTATCCAACAATGCCTGAGAGGTGTTGAATCTTGACCATATCCCTACCCTACACAATAGAAAACTATACTTGTCTTTATAATTGAACTGTGAACACAGGAGTTTGATTGTCAGAAAAAAGGACGCTGTATAAACATTGTAACAGTTATCTTCTGAAGAGTGAGATATGGCAACAACATAAATGGATGTCATCTGAGAATTCCAATCTTAAAGGTATAATCTGATTTTGTATATACTCTTGCCACCTCCGCATCATCATCCGCCTTCATGTTGCTACACTCTGTTCCTTCCATTCTGGTCACGCTTCTTACATAATTTGTTAATCCTGTCCTATTTCCTCTGCTGCTGCCATCACTCCTCTTGCTTTAAGTCTTATTTGCATTGCTAATGAGGCAAGGCAGCCAGTAATGGTGTGTAGGGAGAAACAAATCTGCCTGGAAAGATGGCAATACGGTAAAATGGCAAATGGACAAATCTCTTGGAGAGTGGCTAAATCATTGCACTTGCAGTGTCATTGTATGTCCAAAACTAGAACCTTTTTAAATCTATTGTTACAAATACTAAAGTGTGACCTTCGCAAAGCAATGAATCATTGATTATAGCAAAATGTGATAATTATTGGAGAGAAAAGCTACAGTACAAGGTTTGATCATTCCATATTTGAGTTTAAAAGCTTCCATTCATTTCTGAAATTTCTAAGAAGAAATAAAAAGTACAATCTGTACTTTGAAGCTCGCCCTCGCCTTTTCTTTTCCTCATCACTGTAGTGGATGACTCTTGATTAAGGCAGCAAAGGAACCATTATTCGATTACAACCCATGTCACTGTCAGGCAGCTTGCAGTAGGCTGCCCTACACTTATCTCCCTACTGTCCATGTGATTGAAATTACAGACACTACAGAGTGGCTTTGTGTGTTCACTGGCCACACAAAACATCTAACAGCAGCAATATACTGCACATTTCAGACAAGGGATATTTATTTTATTGTTTTACAAATGCATTTTTATTAGGAAGGAAATCATACCATTCTGTTTATACTGTAGTTGGTGCTATTCCAAAAAAAATTGTCAACTTGGGATACATTTTCAATCCCTCTTGTACTGCCTCTGTGATCAGGGTAAAACTATCTTGTTACAGCTAAACCACTGGAGAAAAAGTAATAGCAAACATAACGAATCACTGAACCACACAACTAACCAACTTAAAATATGGTGCTTTAGTCAAAATCTCAGAGGATCTAAGGACTAGAGTTGTGATGTTGCACATTTGTTTGGGGACAGCTTTAAATTAATTAAAAAAAAGTTTGAGCAAAGTTTGAGCTCCATCGGTCCACCATGAGGCCAATCATCTACAATTGGAGAGCTTTAAGACTGACTGAACATCTGCCTAGAAGTGAACATGGCGGTTTTGGTTATGACCAAACAGTTCAATTTTGGACTAATCTGTCCACAGAATAGACTGGCAAAGTTATTACACGCAGTTTTGTTCTTTTTGAGAGCAGAGGCTTCTTCAGCAACCCTCCCATGAAAGCCATGTTGACTGAGTTTTTTTCTTATTGTGGAACCGCACATCTGTCCAAGATGCTGCAAGAGAAGTTTCCAAATCACAAGATGTAATGTTTGAGTTGGCTTTTACCTGAAAAAGCACTTTTCGTGTGGCGTTTGTGGATATTTTTGAAGGAAGTCCACTTCTAGGCAGATGTTAAGTCACTCTTAAAGCGTTCCATTTTTAGATGATTTGCCTCACGGTGGTCCGGTGGTCCGATGGAGCTCAACCTTTTTTTAAATTAATTTATAGCTGTCCCCAAACAAATGTGTAACATCGCAACTCTAGTCCTTAAGGCCAGGACACACCGGCCAGATAATCGCCGTCGTAGTGTCGGTAGGGGGTCGGGACACGAATCTGTTTGGTGTGTGCCGTGACGTCGGCCGACGTAGAGGTCGTCGGGCTTGTTTTGAGCCGATTGTGTTCAATCGGCGGCCGACTGTCTTTCATTTGGAGCAATTTGATTGGTGGAGGGCTAGCGAATCAGTGAAGCCCGGAAGTGAGGCGGGTAGCACAAACAGCTAACAACAGCTAGCCATCGTTTTAATGTGTTTGTTCATTTCGTTTTGAGAGTACTCACATGCATCAACCCTTGTTGACTGCTCGACACCATGCTCGACACTCTCTGCTAAAAATTGTGCTCTTATGGTCCATAAATATAAATACGTATTTCTATCTATGTTTATGCTCTAGAGAGCTGTCCCATCATTTCCGGCTTTCGTATTTTTTCGGGCCACAATACAGATTAGCGCCGCCTGCTGTTGTGGAGACATTATGTCCCGCGCAAGCGCAGAGCGTACGGAAAATAAGCAGTCGTCTCGGTGTGTTTTTTGGCCGCGACGGGAAGACTGGAGCTTCCTGAAACGGCGACTCCATTTTTTGGGTAGTCGGAACGAGTCGGACTGGTGTGTCCTGGCCTTTAGATCCTCTGAGATTTGCTTTACCTTTAGGCATGTTTGAACTGTATGGGTTCACTTTGGTCAGCCTAAACCAGGGGTGTCAAACTCTGGCCCGCGGGCCAAATCTGGCCCGTTTCAATATTTAATCTGGCCCGCGAACCAATTCGGCAATTCCATTGAATTCGGCCCGCAAAAAAAAAAAAAAAAAAAGATTTTTATTTATTTTTTTTCTCATGCGGAGCCTGTGCCACATCCGCACGTCGCACACACTCCCAACCGTTAGGACACTCGCATAGCTTACCACTAGGAATGTCTGCTAAAAGTTCCAAAGCTCAGGATTTTAAGCCAAGAATTGATGAACTTGCATTGAAGAAAATAATGTTTTTTCTAATGGCTGTAAATAGGCCAATCTATGGGGCTAAATAGCATGCTAATATGATGATTGCTTGTGTCAACTGTCTAAGGATGAATGCTAACATTATCTGGTTTCTAACTTTTGCCTCAAGTTACAATTTAGCTAACTAGCTAACGTTAGATAGCCGCTGATAGCCCACCCCTTTCATTTCCAATGGTGGCTTTGCATTTCATTACCAATGTAAAGTGTCATAAACATTTAACACTGATGCGTCATGATTCCTATAAAAAATAAAATAAAAAAACATGATATGTTTTGAATGTGCAGAAAGTTTTGAAAAATCCAAGAGAAAACATATTGTGGCTCAATCCAGGATGCCTGAGAGCCTTACTGCATTATAGTCCTTTAGAACTGTTTCACCAGGAACCTGAATGTTGTCTTTTCCTTTACAAAAATAAAGACATTTCCTCAATAAATTTACGCAGAAAAGGCACAGAAGACAGAAACAGAAAAATCTACCAGAACACAGGAAATTAAGTGTTTGACGCACAAACATTTCTGGGGGAGCACCCCCATATCCCCCACATATAATTTGTCCCCCAAAATATGTAAACAAAATCTAGCCTATGCCCCGTATGTAGGCAGGTTATATACCTAGATATGTTGTTTGAGTTTTGGATTAAAAAGAAGGCAACGACATGTCTGGCCCTTCGTGTGATTATCATGTCGTAATTCGGCCCTTTGTGAAAATGAGTTTGACACCCCTGGCCTAAACTGACTGGTTTTATCTCTGTTTTATCTAGTGCTGCCCAATATCTTCCCTAAAGATCGCTCATTACATCACGTCCATTTTATCACTCAATTTGGCCCACCTGATTGTGTTTACCTGCTCGATTTAAGCAATGCAGCTCATGGTTCACAAACTTTTGCACATACAAAAGTTGGCAAATAATTATTTTTATCTGTTTTAACAATTGATTTCCGGAAATGAAAAATGTTGAATTGATGAGCAAACAGCTGTTATTTCATAGAAAAAATACTTGTATTGATAAAAATTAATTGATTATGGTTAAAATAAATAAAATTCCAAATGGCTCAAGGGGTTCACATACTTTCAAGCAGCACTATATGTGTCTATAGGCAATTTCACATCTGAGCGAACAAATATTACACGCGGGGTCCCCCAAGTTTCCATTCTTGGGCCTCTTCTGTTTAACATCTACACGCTCTCGCTAGCTCAGATTATGAATAAGAACAAATTATGCTACCATAATTATGCAGACAACACAGCAATTTGCATATCACCAGGAGACTATTAGTCCAATACAATCACTGAGGAAGTGCATTAAACAATTAAAGTATCCTATACTTGATGTATTTTAATCTTTTTTTTTTCCATAAACAATTTTTATTGAAAATGTTTCTTTTTTCCAAACATAAGAACATTAACAAGTCAACTCCCACCCACCCCACACCCCAAACACTCCTTGGACAAATACAGATGAAACAAAGATGTATTTCTTGACCCTGTGAAGCACTTGTGTTGTGGGCTTGTGTCTGAATTGTGCTATATAAATAAATTTGCCTATAGGCCCAAATAATATACTTATTTTAATTCTGATAGTATGTGCTGAGTATATTCCTGATGATGCTATTAATCTTGTTTTAGAATCCCAATATTTCTAAAAGCACAATGTCAGATCTTCATAAGTTTATTATTATATTGTGGATTATTTATAAATGTGAAGCGAACAGTTGAAATTGAATTTGGCATCAGTCTTAAGACATTAGAGATATACCATTTGTTTAAAATATTATTGTAAAACATAGCATGTCATTTCTTGTGTTTTTTCTTTAATTAAAGCAGTAAGTTTCAGTTCTCATTTGGAAGAGACATTTTCTCAAGTGCCCAATGAATTAAGAATTGTACATTACCACTATCAGAATATCTCTTAAGACCTTAAAGCACCCACCTGGTCGACCAGCCCTTGTGTGTTTTTATTTTTTTAAATGTATTCAGACTAACATCTAGTTTGTCTTATACTTTGTAATATTTATTTTGATTTCAACAATTGATATTAATCAATAAGTGAAAAAACATTCCTTCACCCTGTCGAAGCGCCCTCCTGACAGACTGAAAAGTCGTCTGCTCTCTGTTAATCTCTAACCAAATAGTTTGTCTTAACCCACTTTGTTATTTTACCTTTGTTCATCATCTAGTGCTAGATGGAAGTTGATGAAGTGAATGGGTCGTTTGAGTTGGATAAACGAGAACATCAATGGTGGATAGGGGGAGGATTGTACATGAATTCTGTGTATAAGGGGGGTTTAGCTTACCCTTTTGTCAAATAATAAGAAAATAAAAAATTCAACTGGCATATGGTTATACTTGCAATTAAGCCTCTCTTGCTCTCACTTCTATGAGATAAAGCAGATTCTCTTTTAGTTTATCTGTAACTGTCAGACACATATTTTTTTGAACACCTTGACAAAATGGTATTAAATGAGATTTTTCCGTAATTTGGAGGTGAAAAAATACATTAAGAGCTTTAATATAGATCTGGGGCCGTATTCACAAAACATTTTAAGGCTAAGAGTAGTTCCTAACGTACTGATTTAGGAGTAACTCTCAAAAATAATGGGCATTTCTCTCCTAATTTTAGGACTCCTAACTTTTTAAGATAAGTGTAATTCACCGGCTGTTGTTTCTAAATTGTGAATTTCCTGGTTTGTCGCTCTCTGACTATTGCTGCATAGTCCGCCGTTGAGAGAAATACAGTGAGAGTGCATGGCCTGCCAGCTGTTCAATGGGGGTATTTTTTCCGATTCAAATCATTGTAAAATTTAAAATGAATAGACCTATGTGGCGCTATTGTAGGTTAATTGTGAACGAATGTGTGGGAAACCCTACAGTATCTTGGTTTCATGTTAAATCACTTGTCATTAATTGTATATAAAAACTCTTTACTTTAATACAGCGACACAATATGGATATCTCCCACAGTGTTTCTATCATAAATTAACTCTTAGCTCTCATTCCCTCTCAGCCAATCACTGTGGGCATAGAAGGTATGAACATGACATCATCCATAGCAACAGGGTCAACAACAAAAAATGTTTTGTGAATACGGCCCCTGATGTACTGTTGAGTTACTCTTTCAGAAGAGATGGGGCTGTCACCATAGATGTTGTATTCATGAAATGCTGAGGTTACCCTTGTGTGCCATATGCACTGTCTGAGTAAACAACACACAAACCTGTCAGATGTGAAATGTAGATTATAAAGGTATGCTCATGGTTGCTAGATAAACGACAAAGAAGGAACAACCCTGTGCAGATAATATTTCTTTTTCATGGGCCAAGACATTATTCATCTTGGATGAAGCTCAAGAATATTATGAGGGCTAAAAAAGAATTGTAGAAGGCAGCAAATTGTAAAGGGGCAGGCACTTTTAATTTGACTTTCTGTCCTCTGTTGGATGTTTCACCTCCATGAATCTTTATGACGTCTTTTGGATTCTGTTGCAACAAGTCAACGCTGCAAATTTGTTTCTGCACTGAGAAAATTATTTGACTATTTTCTCAGTCTATTGGGGTACAATTGTATATGATTCACCATATTTACCATTCATTTAGCAATGTATGCTATGGCACTGGTACCGTATACCTTACTTTCTCTTTTACAAAATCTTTTCACTTTGTTCACCTTGTAGATTCCAGGAAAATTAATGTTATATTTCTTATATAGTGTGTTTTTCCTCTCTCCTGAATCAGACCGTTTAAACAATTGGAATTCAAGCTACAACGATTAGCTGATTGACTAGGCAATCAAGAGAAAGTCACTTGTGAAAATGTTGTTAGTTCATTGTAGAAGTAATTGTTCAAGGGAAAATGCAATATATGTCCTGGTACCAGGTTCTCAAATGTGGGAATGTATTAATTTTTATGGTCTTACATTAAAGTTAATAAGATATTTTGGGAGTTTTCACTGTCGATTGGATGAAACGAGACATTTCAATATACATTTTTCACACTTTTCTGATTTTTTTATAGACCCAATGATTAAACCCTGATATATGTATGTAAAGCAAAATAAAAAAACAGTCATCATTATTTATTACTTTCAGTTTCATTTTAGGATGTAATCTAAATTTTTCAAGACTTGTTTAGAATAACAGGTTGAAAAAGTTTCCATTCATTTTATGGTGTTTAATGAACATTTCTTCCACTTGTTGTCAGGCTACTTACAAAGGCTACTGACCCAATAAAGAACATTGGAATAGAGGTCATCACTATACCATTCCAAAACAGCTGATCAGATTGAGAAGATCTGTCTGACAGTCAGGCCAGCTTCATTAAGCCGCCGCAGAGTTAGCCAGCTGTCAAACATATTCTTTTATATTACCACTCCAGGCAACAAGAGAGAAACATACAAAACCAGAAGTGGTCATTCAACACTATAAAAACGGTGTCATTTTTAATGCATTCATCAAGCTCTTAATTTTCAAGTTTCCCTGTTTTACTGCATCGACTTGATTGTGAAGTCGGTGTGTTTGAGTAGCAGACCACTTGAAAAGGCTTTTCACTTGTGATTGCCTGCTCCCCATGGGCTGAGCACTGGGTTCTCAGCAAACAGCCGCAGAAATTAGGAAATTCAAATAAAGAATCAAATCTGTTGCTTTATAGCAATGTTTCCATGGTGAAAAACCTTGCATTTGCACAAATGAAATTAAACAAAGATACAACAAATGCAGTGTTATGAGTCAGTATGGGCTCAAACTAATTCATCTTACCTAGTAGGGCTGCAACTAACAATTTGTCCTGTTATGGATTAATCTGCGGTTTCTTTTCATGATTTATTTGGTGTATAAAACATTAGAAAAAGGCCATCATGATATCCTAGAGTCAAATAAAATGGCTTGTTTATGTCCAACTGACAGTCCAAAAGCCCAGAATATTCCATTTATTGTAATATAAGACTAAGAAAAGCAAACTACATTTGGGAACCTGGAACTGTCTCTTTTCTTTATAGCATTTGTCTTAAACCATTGACCAAATATCAAAGTAGTTGCCAACAAATGTTCTGTTGAATCGACTGAAGGGTAATCAAGCAATCACTGGAACTATTTCATACAGTGCTGGATTGCTGCTTAATAATACAGTTTGCAAACCAATAATCTGCATATTGCCTGTGGACAGTGGAGACAAATAACCCTTTCAGAATGTTACACTATAATCTCGGAGGAGAACAGAGGCAGTGTGGTCTCTTAAACTGATAGAGAGAAGATAGAAGAAACAGTGACTTCTTCTTCTCCTTCTTCCCTCAGCTCGCTCTGCAGCTATCTCTCTATGAGCTCTTAGGTCTTTATCGCACTCCGTCTCTCCCTGCCTCACATAACGCTCTTCACACTTCGCCTGAGAGCACCTGAGCCTTCAGGAAAGGACACACACACATATATATATGACACAAAAGACATACACTACAGCTGAGCCCCCTGCTTACAGTGGTGTTAGCACTGCAACTTTCTTCCACAGCTGTGGAAGTACCCTGATCACTGATAGCTGGGAACGGATATAGCCATAACACCATGAGATTTTTAATGGGGGGAAATCAGTTCATGCCATGTTTGTAAACTTTACATTGTTGTATATATTTTTTCCACTCATGACTTTAAATCGGAAAGAGAACACTTTGTGTTTGCATCCCATATAACCCTAACTCCCATGACAACAGTCTTCATATTTGTGTGTCTTTTCTCTGTATTGAGGTTAAATTTGGCCGCTAGCAAACCATGTCCTCTACAGTTTTTAATTATTTTACTAAAAAATTAGGTGAGAACCAGCCGATTTAGATGAAGGAATATAGCTCAGTTTAGAGAATACAAGAGGCATTACCAGCAAGGCTGTACGCTTATTTTTTTAGGTGGTAGCACTGGTGCTAGCAAGCAAAAAAAATCAGTAGCACAAAAATAAATTCAGTAGCACACAAATTATGATCGAAAACTTGCATAACCTTAACCCATGCATTTCGCTCTAATTACCTTTTAGCCTGTCATCTTGGTCTCATTTGAAATTCTCAATTAATGTCATATCCTAGTGTGTGCAGTAATAATTGTAGAAAAATAAATAGGGGTGCACTGATTGTAATTTAGACAAAAGAATCTAACCTGCCAATTGCAATTTTTTGCTGATTCAGAATTATTTCTCCCCATAAAATTAATATCTATATATTTTTTGTATATACATATTATTATTATAGGGGAAGGTGGGGTGATTTGTGCATTTTGGAAGTTGCAAAACCCCTTGTTTCTAGAAAACCGTGGAAGAAATTGGAAATGTGACCACATATTTAAGAAGAGCCATCCATTTGACTCATCCTGTAAAGAAGGGAGACACAAGGAATAAGATATAAGCACATTTAAGCTCAAAAAACTGTGTTTTGCCTTTCAAAGTAAAATTTCCATGATCAAGGTTTTTTGATTATTGTGTCTGAACAATTATAGACACGTTTGAAAACATTTGACACATGTTTTAGTGCTTTGGTATGCTACACTTTGAGTCTATATAGTTAGCACAATGTCAACCCTAAATTGCTGCATCATGCCTATTATCCAAAATTCTGGGGATGGGGTGATTTGTGCGCAAGGGCCTGGGTGAGTTATAAGTAAGTAAGTAAGTAAAATGTATTTATAAAAGCACATTTATGACAGTTTGCACTGTCCAAAGTGCTGTACATAGTGCATTCAGTAGGTAAACAATGAAGGTAAAATAACAATAACCAAAATAAAAGACGTAAAGCCCATACATCCACATAAACACAGATAGTAGTGCAGAGGTAAGTAAGTAGTGCAGAGGTTAATGGGGAGGAAACACCAGGGTGTACATATGGGTTTTGAGCCTTGATTTAAAGGCAGAAATGTAGGGGGAATCACATTTGTCAGGTGGCAGTTGGTTCCACAAGCACGGAGCAACTAGTGCAAAGTACATTTCTGAGAGTTGTGCCAGTGGCATGGCTGTATACGCTGGTCACCAAAAGAAAGTGATTGTCTACAGTAGCTCAGAAGAGAGTGACATCTCAATTCCACTTAACGACACCACTGATGAGAGTTCAGATGGCCAGAAAGATGATGATGGTGACTTTGTGGGGTGATTTGTGCGACAAGACAACTTTTTTTCCGAAAGCTATATTTCTTAAACAGTTTATTCCAGATCCAAAGTTTTTATTGCCAGGGATGCACAACATCCTGAAATATATGTACATATTTGAGTTGGAGACATAACTGTCAAGGCCTCACTTTAAAATCACTTTGAGTAAAAAGTTGCACAAATCACCCCACCTTCCCCTATTCATAATAATAAACATTTTTGGTAAATATCCTTCTGTTAAATAAAACCTAACTTTAAAACATATAGCCTATTAAATAAATAAGTATACATATTGGTACAATTTAGGATAAGTTAAATAGGTTGTTGTGAATGTGTTGGGAGTAGTTCTTCAGTGGCTTATCAGTTATTTCAAACTTTGTTTAAATAGACTACTGTTGTTGACTGCTCTCTGCAGCTGAAGCAGTTGATTTTCAAGCTAGCGCACTGCAGGGCTGTGAAGCGCGAACTTCCTGTTCTTACCGTCTTCAAAAAAGTCAACTCACGTTTGGCTAGTAACATGCTTTTAATGTGAAGGCGCACAGGAAATGTTCTGTTTGCACACGCGCTAACTTAACTTCGTGCCGTCTCCTTCCGGTTATTACCGTTGGTGAAGTGTATTAGATGCTAGAATCGCCGCACAAGCACAGGTCCCGAGCACACATCTTTCACCAGCCAAAGTGGAGGGTGGACTCAATAACTTACTTGCCTAAGACTACATTTACCCGAATTTGGAGAGTGTTAATGTAGAGCCCTCTAAGCAGTGTTGTGCAGCACTCCTCTGTGTCTCAAACAGACAGCATCTGTTCATTAGCACTCGTGCGAGTGGACGTGATCAATTTCAGTAGCAAATGCGATCAAAACTGTCGCACTGTACAGCCCTGCATTACCATAAAAAGAAATCCTGAGAAAGATTGGCTTTCAACCCATTTCATTCTCTGCTGCAGTGACTGCGATCACATCAAACAGCAGTGCTGCCTGAAAAGGTCAAAATTAGCTAGAACCACTTTGCTTCTGTGAAATCATCCACCTTCATCCCATGGCCCTAATTATTTCAAAACAAATGTGAAAATAACACCACAATCACTGCACTAGTGTAACTACATTGGAAGGAAAATAATTCACAGAAAAATGAAACAAGGGGGAAAAACATATAGCAAAGGTTTAAAGAAAATGTATAAAATACCTTGGGCAGAATCTTTCTAGTCCAGCCTCACACCCACACAATCTCTCATCTGTACTCCACCTCTTCCTGCACCTCCCACTCGCTCAAACATGCCTTCCTCTTCTTGCTAATTATCTTGTGTGCTGCCTTATTCTTCCTTGTCAAGCTCTCCAGGAGCATAGTTGACCCACTTAAAATGCAGATCTTTGGGCTAAAACGCTGCTGAAGGCACCTTTCTCTCTTTTCAGTGAGCCACAAAACACTATATAAATATACATTTATATACAGTATATATATTCAGGACACTTAACCTGCATCAGGGAGACAGTAAACAGATTTTTGACAAGCTTTGTATATTCTATAAATTCAGCTAGCTGAATCACATACTATGTGATATTTTATGATTGCAGCTATACCTCTTACCCTCAAGACATTTATGGCTGCATTGTGCTGCATTGGCGTTTTTTGGAGGATACAGTTTTATCCCGTTTAATTGTTAAGCTTTTTTGCGTATTGCCAAGGACTTCATGATACGATACGCAACCCTACATGGGTCATGATATGATATATTACAATACATTGCAAGACAATGCATATTGCGATAGGACAATGCAATATTTGGCTTGGTATTTGGAAGGAGCCATATTCATTTTGTCATCTGTGTCGGCCAAGCTCCTTCCAGCTTTCACTCTGCCTCAACACAAATGGCACCCAGCAATTTAAGGTAACTAGCCGTACTGGTAGATCAACAGGAGTGGAGGTTGTAGTTAACAACTTGTTTAAAACCTGTTTTAAAAATTAAAAATAATCCTTGAACGTGTAGATTTTATGAGCTGGAAACCTAAACAGATATTACGGAGAGGATGGGGGGGGTTCATGGTTATTTGCCGTTTTTTTGCACAGCCCTATGAATGACACTGATTTTTTGAAAACGTTTAATTTCCATCACTATATTATCAAATCAAGATGCCATTGTTCTTATGTTAATTTTCTTTCTACTATTTCACTGTTCCACTGAATAAAAATACATATCATGACCATAGATAGTAAGTAATATGGATGTAGCATCCGGGCTGACCTCAGTTATTCACACGGCATCCAATAATCCTGGTTTGTGCGCGTCGCCATTTTGTGAGGGGGGAGGGAGATAGCTGACGTATACCTCCGAGGCAAAGTGAGGGACAACGGGCGGAGAGCTGTCACTCAAGAGATCGTGCCAATACATTTTAACCTCCGATAAAATAAGAACTAGCCTGGTCCGAAAAAATTCAGTGGAGACACTTCAGTGTTGTCGTGGAGATATGACCTAAACATACAGACTAAAATGGTTTTGTGGACCAGGCTGTAAATGGGTTTAATAAGACTTTGAAAATGGCCTGTCTAACAAGTGAGTCAAAGAAAAATGGCTCAGTCTTGGTACCACCCCCCTAGTGGCACTTCTGGTTACTACAGTTGTGGTCACTTCCTTATTGGATGCTGGTAAAAATCGCTGAGGTTGGGGCTTGATCATGACATGTTAATTTTTTTTTGTAAAGTCACAAACTACATCAATATTTACACATTGAAGCATACAGAGACAACAGTGCATCCTATTAGAACTGTAAAGTGAATATCAGTGCCCCCGTCACACTCAGCTGAGACACAAGCGAGATCGGAATATCCGACACTAATTATAACCCTGCTTGTATATCTAACCCATCAATGGTGAGGCTGCCTGTCTACTGCCTCTTTTTTTCTGGAAGGTTACACCGTGTTCGATTCGTCAGACCCGACCCGACCCCACCATTAAAACAGCTCCCTGTAAAAGCATGGAGTCATTCTGAAAATTTCCATTATTACCTCCTCTGAGCCTCCTCCACCCCCACTCTTCAAACAAAATCAATAGCATCTGCTGCTGTACAGCTAAGCCTCCTTCGTTGCTGAAGGAGACAAACATAATAAATAATAATTATAAATAATAATCAGAGCATTTACTGCATTCATAATACTCGATTTCTACAAAGAAACTATCATCTGCGTGAGCGCACTCTTTGCAACTTGCATTTGTCACTTGCCTATGGTGGTTGTGGGTAATAAGTGTGTGTCACAGAACACTGCAAAGTTAACAAACAATGCATAAAAGAGAGCTAATCGCATGTTGTGGCATATTTGCCATAATTATCAACCCCACCCGACTCCACAGCCACCGATGCTCTATTGAAAGTTAGCCTCTTTACGTATTATCATAATCCACGTGACGGCAAACTGTTAATCAGGAAGGGGCTTTACTTCCTTCACCCTGTGTCCCCATCCCCCCAGCTGCCTCCGTTTATTTGTTCTGCATCTGTTTGAAGTGTGTCTTTGCCTGAACAACAGAGGGTCGTACTGGTGGAGGAAATGTTTGTATGTGTACATTTATGTTCAAATAACACCATAGGTTTACCTGGATTGTTAGAAGTGGTTGTGGCCATAATATTAATGAATCGTATATATGCACAACCTTCTTTGTCACGCTGCACACCTTTATTCGTGCACACCCAGGTTCGGTTACATTAATTTTTCGGATGAATTCCTCTGTGTGCCAAGTGTGTGCCTGTGCGTATGAGAATAACAGGGCTCAATTTCCATTTTTATGAACAATCCAGTTACCTCTGTCAGGGAGACCGATGGAGAGAGGTCTACTGGATCAATGTCACTGCCTCTGGCATTCCAAGGAGCTTGTCCACCGTGTTACTGCTTCCTTTGCTTCCCCTCCCCAACATCCTCACACATATATACAGCAACAAGAACATACACTTACACTTTGTCTCACAGACACCATTTTGGACAAATTCACATTCCTCCCTTAGTATTTCTCACCCATCGGCAGACGGGATACATTCTGACATTTGACAGGCCCATCAGCATTTTTTTACCCTCTTCTCACTCCACAGACAGCCAGCCTGTAGAGACCCAAACATAACCTTGAGCTAGCTTAACCTTGAGCTTAATGAGCTACTTAACTAGTCCCAAGAGATTCCTCTGATATTTGCTGGTCATTATGTTAGCCACGGGTGCTCAAGCACTTTAGCAAGAACCTGAAAATGACAACAAACTTGATGCTGAGGCTCTTGTAGAAAAATCACTATATATTTGGTCACTTTGAAAGCTGTTAAAAGTGTTGTTATTTTTGTCCGAACTGCCAATCTCACCGACGCACACACCATTTGGAGCAGGCTTTCCTTTTAAAGTAGTAAGAATTATGTGCAGTGGGAGTGTAGGCACTAACCCTGGCAGTATTTGTGCTCTGTTCTCCCTATTGAGCTGTACAGCACCACATGGAGCACATACACAGATAGATAAATTCCAGAATAATCAGAAATAATGATTCCTATTAGACAATGTCAAACAAATAAAATGTGTTCCCCCTGATTATTGTTGACTTCAGCACAACACAACTTGAAAAATATAATCTGGGCTTTCATGATGAACGGCATGAAGATAGTCTGGCAAAATGAAACGTCTTTTGATTTGACTGTCAGAAAGAAGAATTCACCCCCACATGTCTTAGACAAGAAGACGTGAAGCAGACTGCAAAGACTTAATGCTAGCTCTGTGTACATGTCATATAATATTATATGAAAATACCCTGTAGACAGAGACGTATTGAAGTACACCAAAATAATAAATACAAATCTCATCAAATGAACAGCCTAGGCACTGTGCCATATTCCAAAAAATCTTCCGGGATCAATGTTTACTAAATTATTAAGCATGGTCTATTGCATATCTGTTACTTCTCTGAGAGTGCTGCACAATCAATAATGAGAATCTATTGTGTTGTCCTATCTGTTCCACTGCCTCGCTGCTTGTTTCTGCTGTTCTCTGTTGCTGCAGTTGCTCAGATAAATCACAATAAGAAATCGGAGATCCATAAATGAAGCCACACTCTGTTGGATTCCCAGCGATCCAACATTATTGTACACTGTTAACAAAGAAACTTTCTGATTGCCAAGTTCCCTCTATAGTGACTTAATTATAGTTTATTGTTTCCACAAAGGCAGAGTCCCAAAATGCAGCTTCGAATAGATATATTGGTATTTTAGGAAATATGTCTGTTTGCTCTTTTTTTGGCAGATAGTTATAGATTAGAGATCAATAACATTGGTTCAGATTAGTTTAGTTTAGTTTATCATGTTTTTGTTTGTTTGTTTGTTTGTTTGTTTGTTTTTAGTTTCGAATGAGGAAAATCCCAAACGCACATTGCTGCAATCCTAAATTAGATTTAAGGTATCATCTTTACACAGAATATTCAGTCCAACAATAGCTTATTGGTCGTCTTCAGAAGCTTGCTGTTGTGGCACTTTTTTCAAGGTATTTATTTGAAAATGAGAAGAGGTTGTTGGCCTTGCACCATATTGATTTTATTAGGATTTCCTGCACCCGTAGATCAGTCTGATTTTTTTCTACTGGCTCATTGCCCAGTGTTTGAAGTGGAAATGTGCGTGTAGCTGTCGAGTCCAAAAGTAATGCTATACAGTATTAATGAATCAAGCCACTACATATAATATGTTTCAAATGTAGATAATGTGTGCAAAATTGTGTAGTTTTCCTCCTTTACTTGTACAGATATACACACATGAATGGCAGAGAATGGCCTGCCTCAACTGGTCCTCTCCCCAGAGATGAGTCTTGTACTTGAGCTGACTGCTACACAACAAGCACTACTGTACATCACTGTGCACGAACAAAGCAATGCTTTAAATTCTTCTGACCTTAAGTCTAGTGTGTGTGTGTGTGTGTGTGTGTGTGTGTGTGTGTGTGTGTGTGTGTGTGTGTGTGTGTGTGTGTTTGTGTTTGTGTTTGTGTTTGTGTTTGTGCCGTGCATGTGAGTGAGTGTGTTCCTTCCACCGTGTATCAGTGTATTTGAGGAGAGAGTGCCTGCAGGGGTGTCAGCGGAGGTTTAAGATATTCAGCTTGCTGTCAGCACCGACACATTTCTCCCTCTGCACCGCTGCACAGATATGCAAATCCAGCCTCCTCAGAATGCAGAGCACCAGATCAGCTTCAATTTATTCCATTCTGCTCCCTACCTCTCCCTGCACTCACCCTCCCTCTCTGTTTGTCTCTCCCCCACTCTCCTTCTCTCTTCACTGTCTCCATTCTGTCTTTAGTTTCTCTGTTTGGTCTTAGCTGCTCTGTTCATGGCATATGCCCCCACTGAGGAATTGTATGAAGGTGAGAGGATTTCTACTGAGCAGCTTCAAGTCTAGGCTTAGTGCAAAGAAGCGCTTCATTCTTTCAATCTAGTACAAGGCACAAGAGTTGCAAGATTGCCTTAGTTTGTGCATTTGGCCACATGTACTCTTACGTGTGTGTGTGTGTGTGTGTGTGTGTATGTGTTTTTTTCTTGGTGTTGCTAAAGGATTGTTTGTATTGTGCACACGCAACAATGGACCTCTCCCTTCCCTTTCGTTAATTACCAGTGATAGAATAGCAACGGCGTACATAGCTAGTGGTGAAACACAATTAGTCTGTTGCCAAGCTGCTCTCAAAAAGGCTATCTCACCAACACACAGTGTCATCAGTAATCTAGTCTCAGCATAATCTAAATGCCAATGTCTATCCTCTGTGATCCATCTCCTAGCCCACACTACATTTACATTCTAATTAGATGTGGCCACGGCCGCTTTATAAGCACCCTTTTTAATAACACGGCTGTATTCACCTTTTCAGAGTCCCATCGCGGCTGTAAAAAAAGCGGGCTACACTTTATATTTTGTCCCTTTGACATTGTGGCTACTGAGGATTTAAGTAGCTTTTAAAGCCCTAGGCACCCAAGTGTGTATAGCCTGACAAGAGGTTTTCATGTCTCTCGAGGGTGAATTGTAAATGGAATTGTAAGAAATGGAGATGTAGTGTCAAAGCGGGAGTAAAATGCTTACATTACACACATCACACCCAATTTGTCTATAATTAGGCATTAAGGACATGTAATTATACTCCTATTAGGATTGTTTTTAACATAAGTTTGAATAAAGACATAATTTTCCTACTCTTTTTTTGTTATAACTGTGGTCCTAAACATTGATAATACTAATAAAGTGTTTTAATTACAATTGTTCAAGTAATTATTTGAGCTCTAATTGGAATGCTCCATTTATTTAAAAAATAAACATATTCTATAGTGAATCGAATTTTCTTTGTCTTAGTATTTCGACACAATTAATCCTCATTTGACTCTGTTGGATCGCAATTGCCATTTAGGTATAATTCTTTCTTTCAACATTTCTGTTACACGAAAACTGTCCTTTTCTATTTCACTGACATTTGACAGCTGTTTAAACAACATGCACTGGCAAGGCCTTCAGCGTGTTTGGAGTAGCTGCCTGTGTAGGGGTTTTGGTGACAACACGTTCTAAACAGTAAATGTGATAGAAGCCTATGTTAAAGGGGTTGGGGGGACATCTTATGGATGACTGCCCTCATTTTCACACTTGTGAATGTTCATTCTACAAACTGAGAAGTAAATTACTTAGAAGAGAAGATTGGCAGATGCCCCCCCCCCCTCCACTGTGTATAGCTATCAACAAACATAATTAAAAATGTAACTGTAAAGCACTTCTGTTATTTGGATGTTAAGTACGTTTCTCTTTTCCAAGTCTTACAAATTAAACCAAAATTCACTGTTCTTAACTGTCCCCCAAAACGGCACATATAAAGTAAGTGCTTTCTGATCCAATGCCTCTGTCAGCAGGATGACATCATTTGTAAATACCTCCCAAAACTGTTACAAAACACTGTTGGAAACACAAAGCCACTTTCTGATTTGACACCAATAATGGTGAAGGTTTGTTTAAGTTAAGGTAAGAAAAGAAAAGGTTAGGGTTTAGGTATAAAATGACATGGGTGGGAGAACAGTCATTGACCAGTGTTGACATTCAGTACGTTTACATGATGTTAGAGAAATCGGTTTATTGTGTTAGTCCGACTAAAACCGGACTTTTAAAATGCATGTAAACATGTTACTCCAAAACCAATGGTACTTAATCTCATTTCTCAAAACCGAGCTAACACACCCAGATAGTGCGGTTGGGAGCAGAGCTTCCGCAGCATGTACAGTCAATCAGACCATGACATTACCGCTAAACGTTAGCAGCGTTCTAAACATTAGCCACGTGCCAACAAGTTAGGTCAACCGGAAGAGGGTCCTATACTAACTTGCATAAAGCGGCTGAAAGTGGGCACATCGCCTGTCGTTGCGGAGTTGGACATACGCAGGTCAATAAATCGATTCCCCTTCCGTACTTAAATTGGGACAAGGACAGTAGTCCAATTAAATGTCCTAGTCAAAGTATATCTGTAGCTGGACTCAACTGCATGTAAATGTACTGAGTGATCGTTAACCAACGATGATTTTCTGCAGAACAGTGAGTCACAGTCAGACTTATCTAGAGAAATATCACACTAAGGGTGTATTCACACTGGGAGAGTCCGCTAGTTCACTTGCTTTGGTCCAGACCAAATAGAATTTAGATTTTTTTGTTTGGCGCGGTCCACTTTTATATGGCCCCTTTCGCAAGTGAGCCAGCATTACGAAGCAAAACCACACGTGATCTGAGGTCATTCTTTACTTGGTCAGACATTCTGGGGTAGAGAGAAGCAGGAAGCACGAAGTAAAAACTGCGAAATATATCATTGATATAGTATGGGGTTAAAAATAATAAAAAGGCCTACATCTAGCCTATAAATAAAGAAGAAAAACATCAAATTATTGTTGTTTCATATGGTTATATTATGTAGCCCTATGACAATGCCTAGTTATGTGGCTTGTAGCCTACGATGTGAAACATAATTTTTACTGTATTTTTGCTGCTGGACACGCGGTCCGCGAGAAGAATAGGCTCAAGCTGACACTCGGCTGGGTGTCGCTTAATGCAAAGCGCAGCGTGAACCTGTTGGCACTGTGCGGGAGACGCTCCTCTCTCCTTCATCTGATCGCTGAAAACTTCATCATGTTTACGCTCTCTTTCAAATGTAATATAGGCATATTAGCTCGGGGCTCCCGGTCAAACCACAACTAATCTTCCTAACAATGGTGACAAAAACACTTTCCAATAATGTGAAGCTGACGGCGATTTATTAAAAAAGAAAAGAAAGAAAAGGCACAGTGCTTCCTGCAATTGGGTCGGATTGACATCACAAACTAACTGCAGCAGAGTGCGTTTGGAAGCGCACCGAGACCACCTCTTCAAGTAGGTCTCGGAGCGTTTGTTTGGTCCGCCCCTGAGTGCGATTGCTGTATTCACACCTGCCTGCAAGATGCGCACCGAATGCGGAAGTGTACCTGAGTTCATTTCAACCGAACTAAACACGGCAGGTGTGAATACACCCTAATTCCTATGTTTTCCCAACAGGCAACAGACTAACTATTCGTATGAACCCTACAAGGCTTTGTCCTTTAGTAGAACAAAATATGTCATGTTTGGGAATTTGTTCGCACAACGGAAACATCCATCTAATTTTTCTCTATTATCGAGTGAGTTTTTAGCCAAGATTATGCATGCATTTGATCATCTTTTTATGTTCAGCATTCAGATGAAATTAAGAATACAATGTCTTACTAATGTGAGTTTGGTATGCATTGGCAATTCTGAAACAGTATTTTAGTTAAATATGCAACATGTGTTTTCATTGCGCTACTCTTTACTTCTCAATACCTTACTTAGCTCTTTATAACTTTTTTTTCTTATATAGGAAAAGGTTTAGCTCTCTTAAAACAGAAATGCATTGATACAACAAGGCTGAACTGTTTCCATCAACTTACCTGGACAATGATCCTGACAGAACTAAAGAATACTTTCATAAACTTGCATGTAACTGATAACCAGATTTCTATTTCGGTTTTAAGTTGGTAATAACTGGCTATTTGAGAGGCCAACATGGCCTCTGAATTATTCTAAGCGGTCTAATGAACCTGAGTCCTCATGGATAATACATGAAGCAGTGCAGTCTCAGGAAAATGGAATGGAAATGGAAATGCAAAACAGTCCACTTTCTGAGGGATCCCGAGTTTATTGTTACGCATGGCCACTTGCAAATATTACCTCTTTTACCCAATAGTACATGCATACTTGGATAAACTTGCTTAGTTCAACCAGTAAAGGTGTATCCATATTTACAGTCTAATAGAATAAAATTTACCATAGACATCTGGAGAAATGTATATTTAAAAGCAAAGTATACTAATGCTCCTGAAATGTTTTTCGACTTCAAATCCAAACTGATTAAAGTGTTGGAAACATTAGGGATATTTAGAATCTGGACAAGTTTAGAATCCTAACTGTGTATCTCTGGTGGAGTGTAGAGCCAACATAGTTTATTGTAAGAATAGTCTGAAGTTAGATCCAGCACGTGAATTAGAAATGTAATTTGTTCAAGCAGCATCCAAGAGTCTGTATATTCTCTAGGAATCTAAGTCAGGAGAAACGAAAATGTGCACAAATAGACCTTGTTCTTTGAGGAATTGCTAAATAAATCCACAAAACAACACAGTGAGTTCCTGGCTATGATCTTTCAATTTATTAAACTCTGACAGTGCACAAAATTTATTTTATTTTCACATCTCAAGTTATCGCCAGCTGACTTCTCTGTTTTCCCCATTCGTTGGTTGTGAATGAACATCCAAACTTGTTAGGCCTTGACAAAACTACTTGAAAGGAACAAATCATAAAAACGTGTGCTTTGTTTTGTTTTGCACCATATACAGCCTTAATACATTTGCTCCAAAAAGGGAACCTGGAGGAATTAAAAATGTCATTTAAATGGTTCTGACTTTTTCCAAAACTATTGTTGTCAAATCCAGAGCTTAACTTGCAGAATATCTCTAAATAATTACAATGAATGTGTTTAAAATATGCAAAGTATTTCCTGTAACACTTTAGCAACACTGTTCAACGCCAGTCCTTACAACAAAAAACTGTTCTGCAGCACCCACATACTTATTGTTAGAGCATTTAAGAAAACATTTTGTTAAGCTGTGTGATTTTGGTCCTATCTACAAGAATCACTTATGGCCACCAGGGAAACGTACTCTCTCTGTTAGGGAACATCAGTAAAGGCAAGTCTAAATAATGGATAGACCTTGTTGCTCAGTCGTGTTTTGACTATTTATCCTTGAAAAGTCAGAGCCACTGTTTCTTTCAAACTGGGGATTTTTAACTAACAGCACTCTTCAAAAGAAAGGGTCAGGCATCAACAGTGCCATGATGGAGTAGGACATACTGTAACACATGGCGTCCAGAAGGGAAGATCCATCTGCTCATTCATTTTTATTCAACAGGCATTGCTATTTGGGCAAACTCCAACCAAAATTGAGAAATCCTATAATCTGCTCTTCTGCATGATTAGGGATATTTATTTTATCAAAAGATACTTAAATGAAAAATAATTAAAATTCACCTCCATAATAAACTATAATGACAAGTGCTAAAATGTGGCTCTGCAGGATTTTACTTGTTACCACTTCTGAGTGGGGTTTAATCGACTACAGTAATAATGCAATACAATCACTCAAGCAGTGTCTGTACAACAGATTGAAGTATAAGTATGAATATATCAGTGATTCTTGAGAACGGGGACAAAAGGCCGTCTTCCATATGTAACTGCTGTTATCTTTAAAAATAAAAATATTTAAAATTATAGATGTTATTAGGGATTAAGAATAGAATATCTGGAGCACAATCCCCTTAAATTTAATTTTATCATTATTATGTCAAATATATGACACTTGTTGTGTTCTCACGACGTCCAAAACAGTGTGTCCACAGAGAGGGTTTCAATTTTTCATATGCAATAAAACCTATTAAAAATTACTTTTAATGATTAAAAAGTGCTTTTTTTCATCAAACACTAAATAATCCCTCATATCAATAACAACTGTTTTTCTTCAACACACACATGTTTTATATGGTTTCAAAGTGGTGGGACACTTTTTGTGACCACCGTCAGACAATCCATTAAAATGTAATAAAATCAGCCAAAATAAGGGGCAGCTGTCACTATGAAGGACCTCTTGTCACAGTCTACCTCTGCAGAGTACATTAGAGTCAGACAGGCTCTAATGTACTCTGAGTGTTGTAGTTTTAGAATATTTTACATTCCAAATCTTGAAAGTCCTGCGTCACAACCATAATATGTCAACACCGACTTGAATTTTTTTTATAATTTTATTTTCCTGAAGTAGGTCATATTAGCACCTAACATCAACAGAAAAACCAAATGGCTACTAGAAAAACTCAATTTGTTCTTTTTAAGAAATGTTAAATATGTCAACACCGTCAGACAGGAAATCTGACGCAGTTGACATCTGACGGTGGTGATATGCCAATGACGGTAAAAAAAAGAAAAAGCTGGGAGGTTGTATCAAAGCTTAGCTCAGTAGTATATGTTGGATACATACATGTAATTTAATTTGCCTAAACTTAGGGTTTGTATTTTTTCAACATTGTACCCTTTTTTGTCCCACTTCTCAAGAATCACTGGTATATTTTGACTATGTAGCTTTTGAAGTGGTTTATTTTTCAGATAATGGTGAATGGAGGAATATTAACCCATTGACTATGGCAATCTAGGATGCATGTCCTTAATGCCTGAGGTTTTTCTGAAAAAATAGTATGAATTGTAAAGTCTACCAAAACCTTAATATCTAAGCCTGTGTAGCACATAGAAACATGAAATAAAATACATTTAAAAGTTAAGGTTCACAGGTTTTATTTAAACATGCTCCCTTAGCGCTTACAAACCAACACATTTTTCTAAAAATCGTCAAAATTAGATGGGGGAGAAAAAAAAGAATAAATAATATAAAATATTTAAAAATAATGTGCTAAACGAGGTTATAATCCTGCTTCCTTTTAGCATGGATAGTAGTGACTGAGTGTGCAGTGGAGGGATAAAGATAGACAGATATAGGAAGGAGAAGATAGCTTTATTTTATTATTTAGTTCAGTTATCAGTCAGTGCGTTTCCATGGCACAACTAGATTGGATTAAGACATATATCGAACTAGACACTCGAACGGACCGTGTCACTTGTCTGAGTATACATGGCCTTTCAGAAATCGGATAAATGTCCAATGCATGGCTGTCTCCACTATGCTAGGTGGCGCTGTAGCCCTTTCAACAAGTGGTTAAGAGCCACGTCTGGTTCCCTTCCGGCAATATTTTTATATATATATATATATTTATATAAATAAATATTTATATATATATATATAGGCCTATATATATTTATTTATATTTATATTTTTATATACTATCTATGCAATAACCCTAGGCCTACTATTTTTTTACGTTGTCTCCTTCCACTTCCTTGTGAAATCCTCCACAGGGATTCTCGAGCAGGCGCAGAAGCAAACTCCGATATGCGATGTCCGATCCCTGTATACATGCAGAGAGAATGCCGACAATGAACGAGTTATCTAGGTGTTCTTATCCGACTTCTCTTGTCCGTTATTGTGCCGATTTGTGTGCGAAGTAGATCGGATAAAGGTGTTTACATGCAGTTTAAAAGTCCTGTTGAAGACTTATTCGTTTAGTTACCCGATTATGAGTCTGCATGTAAACGCACTGACTGGCACCATAAATCCGACTTCCCAGTACAACTGGAACGCAGACTGACTCCTGCAGTCGGGAGCCGATCAGCTGGTCCAAACGGCTGTATACCATGGAGATGAAAACGAAACTGAAACTTAACTATCGCCTGGCTGGGCTGAATTTGAGTTGGAGCAGCAAAATATAGCCTAAATTCATAAATATTGTTAATAAATAGATGCAATGTGTTGTGTGATTTTCGTCAGTAGCCTATAGTAGACCTTGATTCTGCGCTCCGAACGCCACTAACTGTTCTGTAATACACTATCGCCGACACAGCTGGCGTATTTTTTTTATTATTATTTATTTATAAATTTTTTGATTGGCGTGATTTTCGGCAAACCACAAATGTTTTGGGTGGTCACATGGTCTTACAAAATCAACAAAACCCATCTCGTGTATTTGAACCAATGACGGTGCATTCTATGTTGAGCACGCCATTAAAATTAGATAAAGTAACAATGCTGCGCGACGCAGCATCAGTCAGGAGATACAATGTGGCATCGCGCAGCAGCCGTCATCAATGGGTTAATGTGCCCCAGTCTCAGGTGGCCAAAGACTTTTAAACATTAGAAAATTAATTTTTACATTGATTGACTTTGTTGTGTTGGTTTTTCCCTGATTCTTGCACTTTGCACTTTAGTGCCCAGGCCTGCGTACATGTTGTGATGTTTGCGTCCGTCACTGTTTGTACTGTTATGTGTTGTCGCCTCTCCTCGCTGTAAACCAATTTGCCCTCTTGGGACACTAATAAAAATCTTGAATCTTGAATCTTGAATCTTGGCTTTTGACAGTCGATGACAATGCAGTCATGTCCAACATACGTACTTTGGCTGACAGACTTTAAACTGTTCAGACATAATATGCCTGGTTGTGCATCTCTACAGGAAATTACGCAACTTCTGGGAAGTTGTTTATCATGTATGTTTGCAGTGTGAATCTGGGCTAAGAGGTAAATGAAAGCCATTTGCTAGAGCCAAGTGGCAACATATGAGAGCCATGACATCAGTCTAAGTTAATTACATTCAGTATAGAGTTTGTGTTCTGGCCTTTAAATGTATAACCTACTGTGACCATAATTTGACAGAATTGTCAACAGTGGCCTAGCATTCACTATGAAACATTTTGTAAGATGAACAGTCCTATTGAATTGAGGGGGTGCATTTTTTATACACAGACTATATAGATGTAGACTTTGTGACACCATTTTCTAACTCTATGTTCAAGCTCACATACAATTGGATTGATTACTGCCAACAGGCTTTTTTCCCACAAAATATCACAATCCGTGTATTGTTAGGTCTGTGGTGTAGAAACTCACACTTGTTAAACTGTTGGTGCCCATTATATACCAAACGTTTTTCCCAGGCTTCACTTCTCTCTGTCTCAATTTGAATTATTTGGCTCATATTTCCTGAGCGTATAAGTTTATTTAGAGCATAACCCTGTCTGACAATCAAACATCAACATTTGCTAGTTAACCAAAGCAGCCAAAGTCTTATGTTACCTGCTAATAAGAAGTTAACGTTGTACCTATAAGCCCTTCAACACTGACGTTATGAAGAATCAACCCACTCCGATTTTGCCTGCTTGTCATGATGTTTGAACTGCTAGCCTTTCAAATATAAGCATCACTCTGCACCCTGTAAGACAAATATATATGTCAAACACAAGTGCTGTTGTAAAATACTGAGGTCAGTGAAAAATTGATTTTCAATTTCACTAAATTTTATGATTTTTATTAAACTGGCAATCTGGTGATCACAAATTATGTTCTGCACCAGAAATGGGCAGAAATGTCTTAATCATTTTGTCTTAGTTATTTATTTAACTTTTGTCTGTATTCCTCGTCTGTTTATGGGGGGAGAGGAGAGGGGGTTGGGTGTTGTGTATGTGTTTAGAAAACATAAAACCACTAAAATAAAAGTAAAAAAAAAAGAAATGGGCAGAAATCCAATATCTATGCAGGTTTATTATTTTTTCTTCCAAATTCCTCACATTACTGAAAAATCATTACAAGAGAGTTCCCTCTATCTATGCTGATAGAAATCAAGGGATCCCTTAATATCCATCCTTATTTAAGCCTTTTACCAACTTTCTGAGTGTGAAGTTTTACACTATGCAGCCTGAGGCTGCTGCTCCCGCAGTTTAATTACCACTTGTTTTGCCGGAGTGATTTTAATGCAGAACTTGTTGATATTCGCATATAAAACAGATTTCACACATTGTAGCCAGAAAGTTTTTTCTAAAGGAAATTTAGAATTCCATTCATGATCAAAAATGATAGTCCAAGACCACAAGGTCTTGTCTCTATGTTCCTGTTTGCAAGGGATTTTGGGAGCATAAACCAGTGATCACCATGTCCTCACTTCTCCACATCCGCCAAACCAACCAGCCCTACCTTTACTGTCTCATACTTTTCAGACAGTGGTTCTCTAGCGAGTTATGACAAACTGTCATGTGCGTGACTAAACCGGTTCAACCGAGCACTGTAGGTTTGAGAAATCATTCAGCCATTACGGCCCATCAGTGTCTGTGAAAACTGCTTCAGGCAGGAAGGTTTGGACCGAGAGATGGAGAGAGACTGATTTCTCTGCAGTGAGAAGCATGGTTCATGCTCCTCTCTAACCCCTTGCAAACAGCATGCCAACACAAGTCTCAAACAGCACCTTCTCTATCCACTTGTAAATGCACCAGCATGGCAGCAAAGGAAGGGAATGTAAATTAGGTGTGACTAACAGCAAGATGGGATTCCAGGCAGTTTTCCCCCTCCTCCCGTGGTGTTCTCCCCTGGCTACCAGGGGTTTTGTACACATCCACTCTCCTGCAGTGCTTGAGTCGGCTTGTCTTCACATGCAGAATGACTATAGGCTAGAGGTGTACTAAGCTGAGACCAGATACGAAGATAGAAGGGCAGAATGAAGCCATTAAAAAAGGTATTTGATTCATCATAAACTGGTAGCCCTTACACTTAATCTTCAAAACCGTTGGTCCAGCTTTGCTCACTGAAACATGGGAAATACAACTGCCACATGTGATTTCTCAGAAACATTTAGCTGTATTGACAGTTACAAGCTTTGTTAACATAGTTACACTAAATTCCTTTTACATGAGCCTGAAGATATAATTTTAATTTTGCAAACAAAACCCATGAAAAGAACAAAAAGAACAATAAGTTGATCAAGTAAATGGTAAATTGATTGTGGTTTTTAAGACCCAAAGCGCTTGACATTGTTTTTTACACATTCACCCATTCACAGACACCTTCATACACCGATAGCAGCAGCTACCATGTAGGGTGCAAGCTAACTATCGGGAGCAATTTAGGGTTCAGTGTCTTGCCCAGGGACACTTCAACATGTGGCGGGGAGACAGGGGATCGAACCACCGACCCTGCAGCCCAGTGGGGGACCGCCCTACCCGCTTCACCACAGCCGCCCCCAAGTGAGCTTTAAGTGAGCTATTGCATTCATTGCAATCAACATCTGCATTTTATATTATTCTGGGTCAGTCCCACATACACCACTTGATGCTCACAAGTGAAACATATGTATATTAATCCACACCTGAATGAACTACTTCCTCTTGTTTGAGCAACTCTGTTAAAAACTACAGTACTCACTGTTATAGGAAATAACCTGACCTTTGTAGAAATGCAAACCCCATTGCTGTAGGCATGTCAATGTTGGTTAGACTGAAATATCTCTACAACTAAAGATTTACACAAGATTTTGTACAGACATGCATGGTTCCTCGAGGATGAATTCTCATTGTTGTGGTGATTGCCTGAAGTCTTCACTGATCTATTGAAAAAACATCCATTTAAAGTTTGGCACATCATTTGATACAGACACTGAATTTGTTGTCCCCCCTGACTAAAAAATAAAGTTCTCACCAGCCTCAGCTGTACTTTGTGATTATTATTAGTGCCAATTAGCAAGTGTTGGCATACTAGCAAGCTAAACTCAGATGTGAACATGGCAAACATAAACCCTTAATAAAAAAAAATAAAAAATGCCATACTAGCATTGTAACTGTGAGCATGTTAGCATGCTTTTGTTATCATTTAGTGCAAAGCACCATATAGCCTGACAGAGATGTTAGCAAGGTTATAGACTCAGAGCCTTGTGAAATGTGATTTGTTTTTAAATATGTCTTTGTTGTGAAGGAATAGATATGTGTCATCATGGACATTGAAGGACAATTGAAAGGTCTAGAGCGAAGAATAAACACAATGCTTGTTTGTATTTATTGATGAGATTTGATGACAATTAAACAAATTTGAGGTTTACACCAGTTTTATCTACCATACACCGAGAAATTATAAATGTGTGAACCAAAGATCCTTTAGTTCACATGAGCTTTCTTAAAAATACAGATATTTTAGTTTAAAATGCACTGCTGGAATATAGGAATTCCCATCTATACCGTATTTTTGAATTCACACTGTCAAATCGTGCTATTTTGTTTAAGCTTTTTCATTGTGAACTGTGTTTTTACTCTCAAGGCAGTATACTTGTGATTGACTCTAAATTGAGTATTGTGGGTGCCCAATGGGAATCAATAGCCCCTTTTACACAGAGATTGCGGAATATTGACGGAACGAAAGAGCGGCAATTTGCCGGCTCTGCTTGGTTAGGTGTTATTTACACAGAACCAAGCAACGCCGGCATGTTGGCGCATCAGTAGCCCCTTTTACACAGCGTTCCGGAATGAAAGAGGTGCTTGTAAGCAGCGTCAGGTGTGACGTAAACATTTAGCGCCGCGCCGGTCAGCTGCTTTACAACAACAACACTGGCCGGTGAATTGAGAGCAGAAGTGCTGGGGCTTGCACGAAGAGGGCCGTATTTTACTGTCCCCGTGATGTGCCGGTTGATCTCGCTACGCGCTGAGTCCAACATCTCTGGGACAGTTAACCAAACTGACAACATCACTCCGCTCACTGCGTCACCTGTGTGTGTGTGTGTGTGTGTGGGTGTGTGTGGGTGTTTGTGTGACAGGTTGGCTGTGAGCGAGTCTCTTTGAGAGCAGTGCTCTGCCATTCAGACACACACATACACACAGTGTGTGAAGTCACGTTACTGTAGACAGAAATAAAGTTTGGATATACGCTCAGACTTCAGGATAATAATAGCGGCGGCGATCCGGTCGCAGCCTAGCTTAGCCTAGCCTAGCTTAGCCTAGCCTAGCTTTCCCATTCACTGTGCAACTTCCCCCGGGCAGAAATAGACTCATACACTCTGCAAAATGAAGCGTGGGGGTTTGTATTGAGCAGCCGACCTTATGACCAGCTAGATTATACGCCGTTCCTTTTATTTGGTGATGTTTACTGGACATCAGGCCGCCGTGGTTACTGTTAAACACACGTCCTTCAACTGCTAACATGGTCGCATGTTTAGAACGTAGGCTATGGAACGTCAAACGCCCCCCTGTTCCGCAACAACAAGCTGGCCGCATTTATACTGAGAGGCGGAACAGATTGTGTTGGCAATCTTACTACCCCCCGCGGTAGTAAAATTCCCGGAACAATCTCTCGCACCTTTCTTCCCCCGTTCCGCAACAGTCGCATTTATACAGCAGGGCGGAGGGCTGAAATTCCGGCATATTCCCGGCTTTCACTGGCTGTGTAAAAGGGGCTACTGTAACAAAGTCCAGGGGCCTCATTTATAAAGCTTGCGGTGCACAAAAACCTTGCGTAGACGGAAAGAAATGTGCGGGAAAATGTGCGGTGACAAACGTTGGTATTTATAAAAACATTATTTGCGGAGAAGTGTGCGTATTTCAACTTTCGACCATGCGTAGAGCTACCGCAAGGTTTTCCTGACTCGGGGAATCAGCGTCACTCAATGGAAACACCACGAAATAAAGCTCAGTCATCAGAAAAACACAGACAAATGATGCTTGGCACCCAATATATTTGGTCAATAAAATGTATAAGCTTACCTATAGTTGCGTATATATGGCTACTGTAGTCTATGGCATGCAGTTGTGATGTAGGTTGAATTAGTTATCAAGTAGCCTAGGTCTACATGTTTTGGTTATATTTTATACGTTGAATATTATAGCGCTACTTTATAATAATATCCTATACATCGGGAGGTGTTTCCGTGAGTGGCCAGCGGGAGAGCAAATTTTAAGAGGTGTGTAAAAAGTAGTTTCGTACAAAGTTAAGCCCAACAGATATTAATTAAAGCTGTATATTTCGTTAGATAAAATCATGTTATGAATTTAGCAAATCATTACACGCATCTCTTTCCCATAACAATTCACCCTGGAAGATTAAACTATAATCCGACGTTGTTGGAAATGTGTGGATCTCACGGGAGATAAACAATTCTCTCGAATAGACTATAGGCATTATTTCACTTGTCACAACATATTTTATATAAGCTACATATACTACAGGTACGCTAATACGTGATATTGCATACAGCACAAAGTTGGGCGAAACTGCTTTACAAAGACTATAGACCTAACGACTGTGCCAATCATGATATGTGATAAGCGTGCGTGCGTGCGTGCGTGTGTGTGTGTGACAGTTACTGCAGCACATGCACGTCACAGGCTTTCTTCCTTCACAGTCGCTTTCTTTGCGGCCGGTTCCCTCCCTTCTTTCCTCATGTCAGTCAAAATTCCGTGCTTATTAAGAGCGTCATCATATTCAGGAGCTATTTAGCATTCGCCATGTATGGTAGATTGTGGGATGAAACTGGAAGGTGAAGTGGGAGGACACAGGGTGGAGATCGTCTGCGCACAATTCACCGCAGGTGGGTATTTATAAAGGGAAGATTGCGTGCAACTGTGCGCCGCACAGTTTTATAAATCTGAATTTTTTTTTGCGCAGCACATTTCTGGCTTTGTGCGGACGCAATGTTTTGGGAGGGTTTCTACGCACACCGTTATAAATGAGGCCCCTGAAGCTGTTACATTCAATCACAGACCTGGTGGCGCTTCACTTTTAACTTTCCTTTTCTGTGTCATCATGTGTAGGCATGAAGTAATCTTCTCATGTCACAATGTGTCATCAGAAGGTGTATCACCATGTGGTTAAATTGTATACTGTATATGCATAGCTGTTGTAAGTTTATTATCCTGGTGCATTGACAGAATACAAAATTCAACCATTTTATTCTTCAGAGCGGAGGAAGTTGCTCTCACAGAAAGAGAAACGGCAACCAGGCATTTATTCTTGTGATTATTATTGCAAAGAAGTGGATGGGCCGCTTGTTATTGATGTCAGTTAGAATGTCAATGGACCTCTATTTCAGTCTAATAAATACTCACTGCACTTCTGCCCCAGGATTTACAAAGGAGTATGTGAGTGCGCTTTCCATCAGCAATGAGCTGTATTCTCCCATTATGTGTTACGGGAATAGGATACATGCAATCATATTTTTGAATATTTAAGGAGAGTATCCAAGTACAGTGTGTATGAGCATCTGTGTGGCAAAGCGTTCATGAGTGTATTTTATGGTCTTGATGATCGAGAGCTAGCTCTCTGCAGGCAACCTGTGCTTATTTTATGGCCTACTCCCCAGCTGCAGCATGTGGGCAATAAACCTTTCTCCAGCAATCTCCAAACAGTGCAGCAATCAATGTGAAATTATCTGAGCCAATCGATGGGCAAGCCTTTCTATTTCTCCCTCTCTCTACATCTCCTGCTGTCCTATCTGTATCCCTTTCTCCCAGCACCCCCTCCTCTCCATGTCCCTCTCCTCATCCCTTCTGTCTCATTTTTGCTGTCTCTGTTTTTTTCCAGCCACTCCTTCACACACACCCCTCCCCCACTTTTACCCCCATGTTCCCTCCAGCTCTAGCAGTCCACAGCACCTACTTTCAAATGCGACAGCTCAGCAGCTCAAGAGCCATTAACAAAAGTCCCCTTCACCCATGGAATATGTAACATTGCTGGATTGACTTCCCTGGTGGATATAATGAGTATGCCTTGTTCATACAACAAGAGAGCACTCCCTCTGACAGTTGTGACAACAAGGGTTATTATACATTGTTGTTGTTGTTGTTGCTGTTGTCCTTGGTCGTTTGTGGCATGTTGCACAAAACCTAGTTATACCTCCATGTTTCACTTTGAATTTAATACGTTAAGGAAATGTTGAAGGGCACTTTTCAAACTATTTCCCAGCATAAGAAAAAATACTAAGTAGTTCCCCACATTTAAGCAGCGTAATTACTCTCAAATGTCTATGGTGACAGAACTGACTTGACTTTAGTCTATGCACAAACACTTAGGAAGTACCACAGTGATGAAGTAGGGGAGAACGGGGTTGTATGTCACACGGATTGGTTGTCACAATCGTTACATCTCGGAACCAGAAGGCGCTGTCTGTGAAATTTTGGTATGTAAATATCCAGAATTGGGATCAGAGGTCACCTGCATAGTCTTCCTTGGAGTTAGACTGCTGAATTTGAGGTGAGAGGACTGTTTTGTGTTTTTCATGTGAAATTGAAAATATTTAGCTCCTCAGTATTTTTCTTCTAGGCTTTTACACAATTGGTTTATAACAAAAGACGTGTTACCCTAAAAAAGTGTGAAGGGTAAGCTATAATTTAGATTGTTATTAACAAGCTAATTAGTTGTCAGATGGTTGTTGGCCTTGATACTAGCAAGAAATTCAAGTTGGGGTTGGTCGTCACATTTTTTGGGGGGTTGGTTGTAACATGTTATCCAAAGGCTGCAGCCAGAAAAGGAAACCGATAACGAAAGAAATTCTCAAGCTGTATCTTCACTGACATCCTAGAGAAGTAAAGAATAGAGCAGGAAAAGGTAGCTATCATGCAAAAGAAAAAAGGGCAACAAAATCAAAATGACCAAGTGCATCCCAAGCTAGACCAGCTGCCAAGGCTACTGCACCCCAGTGCACTCCACCCCAGCTGGAGAAGAATAAACAGTAAGATATGTAGGTCTATTTGTCAACTTGACAATGCAATTAAACTTTCAAATTTAGTTCTGCTTTCTTGCCTTCTTTTTAATAGTATTCCCATTAGATAACATTGTGACAAACAACCCCATAGTGTGTGACAACCGACCCTTTGATGGGGTTGGTTGTCACAATGTGTAAAGTCCAGTATGAAGGTATTATTGTAGCATAAGTCTTTAGCACGTGTAACTGCAGATTTTGAATGCGTAAACTGAAGTCACAAATGTGTAACAGTAGATTTGAAGTCGTAAATATTTGTTTTGCATGTGTACTCCAAAGTCACAAATGTGTAACAGTAAATTTGAAGTCGTAAATATTTTTTCTACCATTGTGGACACAAAATAGGGGCTACGAGTTCACAAATCGTTGTTACGGGTGCACAAATCCTATCCTGTGCATCGCAACTTCAAGGAGTCATGCGCTTGACACTTTTGCTACAAACATTGCAGCACAGTTGGTGCAAAACACATTTGCACACCCGTGTTTCATAATGTGAGAACATGCCCCCAATTTGTGCATTCGTAAACCCAAATGTGAACTAACGCATCAGAAGTTGCACATCTGTGAAAAATGTCCTCTCAAATAAAATGATATCGAGCACAGCATTTTAATGAGCGAGCACAAATCGATGATACAACTGCTCAAATCTGTTCCTACAAGTCTCAGCTGAGGGTTTTCTCTGCTCGAATCTGCTCCTGCAAGTCTCGGCTGTGGGTTTTTTTGCAGGTAGATTTGCACCACGCCCAGGTGGTAAATGTGGTGCAAAAGTGTTTCGTATGCGTAGAACAGATTTGTATCCGTAGAAGGTGGGCGGGACAACATTGTCGTATCATCCAATGAAAGCGCCGGTTGGGACACCTGACGTCAGCATGTGAACAGACTGAGGGTAAGCCTGTTTCCGTCGTCTCCCTCATATGTCCATGGCTGGTCCATGGTCGTCTCTTTTCACCAGAAAATGTAGGAAATGTAATAATAAGGGAATTGAATAAGAGGGAACTACAGCGGAGCCTTATGCCAGTAGTGAAAGTCATAAACAAGTTTACTTTAGCAGATATAAGGGCCAGCGTCGACGTCAGTTAACGTCTGCTGTGTGATTGGCACTGGTGTAACTGTTTAAACCTGCTGTTTTTCTCTTTAAAACCTTTACATTTTAATAAAAGTAGTCTTATTAAATAGAGAATGAATTTCCATATATATATTTTTTAACCTTTATTTATACAGGTATATCCCATTGAGTCCGAAGACTCTTTTGCAAGGGAGACCTGTTCCCAGGCATTTACACGTTACCATTCACACACATTCATACACCGATAGCAGGCTAACTATCGACAATAGTTTATTGTCCCGCAGCCGCTGTCAAGGCTCCTGGCTGTTAAAACTATCTATGGTTAAAACACACCACACGCAGGGGGTGAGGAGGACGTTGCAGGCATTGAGGACCAAAGTAAATAAAGTAGGCCTACATATCTTGCTGCTGAGTATTCAGTATCTAAATCCAGAAATATGCTTATAAATCATACACTTTAGTCTTCTAAATGTAGTAAGCTTAATTAATTTAAACTTGTGAATAGTGAAGTGAATAAGTAACCTACTCTACAAGGCAATAGAAAAGTATAGAGGACACATTAAAACTGAATTGGAATAATTGTTCCTCTATCTCACATTTTCCATGTGAAATTATCACTACTTGTATCACAAACTGATAATTAGATGATCAGGTTTAACTGTGTGCTTATCCCCAGACAGTTCTGCTATACACCTTACCTCATGTGACGTGTCCAGAAGAACAGGGTACAAAGCTTCATATAACCTCATTTCAGTGATTACTTTAATTAATCACAATCACAAAGTGTCACACCATAACATTTTATGCAGTTTAGAACATGTTAATTCAGATCACGTGCTGCATTAATAAGTAGGTCTGCATGCTGCTAAAGCAAGACTAATAAATGCCCTATATCAATTATATTTATGATTTGCAGTTATCACATCAAAGCACAATCAGTACAAATGTATAGTAAAAGCTTACCCCACAAACAAATCACAAGATTTGGACTTTTTAAAATATTTGTGGATTTACTAAACATATACATACGGTCAAAATGAAAAATACAAATCAACCAGTTTAAAACTATAATGCACTCACAATTGCATACCTCCAAGTAAAGTTTTGTATGGCGTTATTTTATTAAGAGAAAATGAACAAAATACCCAAAATGCTCTGGCATGTGCCGGAACAAGACTTTATAAAACAAAACATAAAACTAGTAACTTAGTCCTTGGTCTGTAGCCCAACTGTCTACCATATTTAATCAAAATCTCCCCTACCTTTTTAATATGTCAAACAAATAAACATGACTGAGTATGTCACCTCATTTACTGCAATCAATATGATTATGAATTGAGTATGATCTGACTTTGTCTAGATTTATAATAATCACAATCTAAAAATTGAAAACAAATTGTGTGTAGAGTGTAGAGTCGGACTGATGTGCTGTGACTGCAAGGTGAGTTCCACGCTGCTCCATCTTCGGAGATCTTCTCAAGGCAGCAGGAGCAGTGAAGTCTTCAGTTATCTGGAGTGTCCTTCCCTCAGCAATGCATACACTGGGGACGGAAACAATTGTTAGATCCCATTAGTGATGTTATAGTAAACACATGACGGATAATAGTTAGGACTGACTGTAGCTGCTCACTGTACAATGGCTTCTCCCTGACAGGGTGGAAATCCCAGACACTTGTGCAGGCCTTGTGCAGGACAGCCTAGATGAGTCTGTGGAAAAGCAGATTGTGCCATTCAGATGTTAAGATAATGTTAAGATTTATAAAATAAATAAAATACATGTAGGTTCGAGTTGATGAAGAACACAAAGCTAAAAACTAATCAATATAGTTTATTATAACAGCCCTGCAATTCATTCTCTTCGTGGGGGGTATCTTGTCATTAGTGACTTTTAAAATTAGTTGTAAATGGTTTTTTTCAGGCTGGAAAAACAGATATAAGATATGATTTAAACACGATGGAGCTGCACAATTAAAAAAAAAATCCTTTGCATAATGGGACGCTTGTCTACCTGTTTTTATTCAGAAACAGCAACATGATGTTGAGACGGGCTGAGCAGAATAGTATACTGCTCACATGTGTTTATTTGGATCTTCATAGCCACTATTAAGACAGAAAACGCTCTATATGAGGTCGACACATGCTAACATTACATCCTGATGTAAAACTAGTAGGCTATGTATGAAGGTGCCGATGTCCCAGAAAAGCAGACACGCTGATTATTATTATAGCAACGAGACTCCAGTATTCAGCTGACTCATATTTCCCTGGCTAGCGCCGGGATTATTTTAACTGATTAACGGAAGGATTCATTGGTCAGCCTTCTTATTTTACGTTAACAGTTAATTATTAACATCCTTGGAAGTGACCAAATGCCTTAAAAAACGGTACATCCTTTAAAAGAATATGCTAACGAACATTAGCTGTTATACCCATTATGACTTGTTAGCTAGTGGTTAGCTATGCTGCCTGCAATACATTATAACCACACGTTGCTTCTCATCATTGAACGTATTATACCGACCAACTTTGAAGTTTAAAAACATAAGAAAACCAGACTTACAGTTCATAGTTTCCGTGGTATGAATCTCTGATGGCTCCGTGTCCTGTAGGCTCTAGCTAAACCCTAGGTCTGTGTTCGTGACCGTCAGTCCAGACACTGCTGTGGCTCCGGACAGAGATTGTGAAGCAGCTCAACTGTTTATTAAACCACCGCAGGTCCTGGTGTTTAATGGGTATCCCCTCCTCAACTTCACCGTGTCACATAATAAGCCTCCTGTCCTGTCTAAAATGATCGGGAAACCACCTCAAAGCTAGCTAACGCGGCTTATTTACTGTTACAGACACCTTGGACTACTTTTCCTCAAAGGCTGGAGTACATATAATATAATTCTCCATTACTTAAAAAATGCTATGTAAAACTACAGAAAAAGAGTTCAATTCACTACTACCTACTACTTCGCATTAGTTTGATAGTTGTTGTTGCTCATTTAGTCATTTCCTACAATTTCTGGTGAAAAGGGACGAAGGAAAAAGGCTTTTCCTCCCTTTGTTCACATGCTGACGTCACGTGTCCCAACCGGCGCTTTCATTGGATGATGCGACAATGTTGTCCCGCCCACCTTCTACGGATACAAATCTGTTCTACGCATACGAAACACTTTTGCACCACATTTACCACCTGGGCGTGGTGCAAATCTACCTGCAAAAAAACCCACAGCCGAGACTTGCAGGAGCAGATTCGAGCAGAGAAAACCCTCAGCTGAGACTTGTAGGAACAGATTTGAGCAGTTGTATCATCGATTTGTGCTCGCTCATTAAAATGCTGTGCTCGATATCATTTTATTTGAGAGGACATTTTTCACAGATGTGCAACTTCTGATGCGTTAGTTCACATTTGGGTTTACGAATGCACAAATTGGGGGCATGTTCTCACATTATGAAACACGGGTGTGCAAATGTGTTTTGCACCAACTGTGCTGCAATGTTTGTAGCAAAAGTGTCAAGCGCATGACTCTTTGAAGTTGCGATGCACAGGATAGGATTTGTGCACCCGTAACAACGATTTGTGAACTCGTAGCCCCTATTTTGTGTCCACAATGGTAGAAAAAATATTTACGACTTCAAATTTACTGTTACACATTTGTGACTTTGGAGTACACATGCAAAACAAATATTTACGACTTCAAATCTACTGTTACACATTTGTGACTTCAGTTTACGCATTCAAAATCTGCAGTTACACGTGCTAAAGACTTATGCTACAATAATACCTTCATAGTCCAGGACACACCGGCCCGATAATCGTTCGTCGGACATGGTCGGAGAGTCTGGAGGGGGCAGGGACACAAATCTGTTTGGTGTGTTCAGTGACGTCGGCCGTCGTAGATGTCGTTGGGCTTCCTTTCAGCTGATTCAACATGTTCAATCGGCGTCGGCCAGTCTTTCAGCCGGAGCAATCCGATTGGTGGAGGGCTAGCCCATCTCTGCTCTGCCACGGCAGCGGAGCAGATTAGTTTCACTTTTGTTAAACATGATTTAGGAAGCTATCGATAGAATTGGAGAATGTTCGTATTGTTATTTAGGGTAAACACAATCAGCACATAGCATTAGATTGTCCGTGCATGACGTTTTCACATGTTTTCAGAAATAGTCGAGGTAGTTTGGGCGAGGAGCGGCCACAGGTGTGTGTGTCTGTGTCAGTGTGTGTCTGCAGCATGCATATTCTTGATTGATTGATTGATTGATTGATTGATTGATTGGTTGATTGATTGATTTTATTCGACCATTTCATACAGTCATATGAAAAAGTTTGGGAACCCCTCTCAGCCGGCATTATAATTGACTCTGCTTTCACAAAAAAAAGATAAAAGTGGTATGTCTTTAATTTACCAGGAACAGCTAACTACTGGGATGTTTTCCAAACAAAGATTTTTTGAAAAGCAGTATTTGGTTGTATGAAATAAAATAAAATGTGAAAAACTGGCTGTGCAAAAATATAGGAACCCTTGTGGTTTTGTTGATTTTAATGCATGTAACAGTAACAGCATGTAAAACTGATGACTTTAAACACAAAATTGGTTGGATTATGTTGTTAAGCCTTGAACCTCATATAAATGTCTGTTTAATCATGAGAAAAGGTATTTTAGGTGCCTAAATGCAAGTTGCACTTCTCTTTGACTCTCTGCTGAAGTGAGACAGAATGGGATCATCAAAGCAGCTCCCAAAAGATCTGAAAAACAAAGATCATTCATTGTCATGGTTTAGGGGAAGGCTACAAGAAGCTTTCCCAAAGGTTTCAATTGTCAATTTCGACTGTAGGGAACGTTGTCAGGAAATGGAAGGACACAGGCACAGTGGCAGTTAAACCCAGGCATGGTAGACCAAGAAAAAAGCAGGAGTGGCATAGGTGAAGGATTGTGAGACTGGTTGCACACAACCCACAGATCACCTCCAAAGACCTGCAAGAACATCTGGCTGCAGATTGTGTATCTGTACATCGTTCAACAATTCAGCGCAATTTGCACCAAAACATCTGTATGGCCGGGTGATGAGAAGGAAGCCCTTTCTGTGCCCACGCCAGATACAGTTGCATGGAGTATGCAAAAGCTCATTTAGACAAGCCAGCTTCATATTGGAAGAAAATGCTTTGGACTGATGTGACAAAAATTGAGTTATTTGGTCTTTTATAAAAAGCGTTTTGCATGGCAAAAGAAGAACTGCATTCCAAGAAAAACACCTGCTACCTACTGTCACATTTGGTCATGCTGTGGCCACTTCAGGTACTGGGGCCCTGATTAAAGTCGATAGTCGGATGAATTCAACCCAGTTTCAACAGATTATTCAGGATAATGTTCAAGCATCAGTCACAAAGTTGAAGTTGCCCAGGGGTTGGATATTCCAACAAGACAATGACCCTTAACACAGTTCAAATTCCTGCAGAGGGAAAAGTACAATGTTCTGATATGGCCGTTGCAGTCCAATGACTTGAATATCATCGAACATCTATGGGATGATTTGAAGCGGGCTTTCCATGCTCGGCAGCCATCACATTTAACTGAACTGGATCACTTTAGTATGTAAGAATGTTCAAAATACCTCCATCCAGGATCCAGACACTCATCACAGGCTACCGAAGGCATCTAGAGGCTGTTATTTTTGCAAAAGGAGGAACAACTAAGTATTGATGTCATTTTTCTTTTGGGGTGCCCAAATTTATGCACCAGTCAAATTTTGTTATGATGCCTATTGCATGTTTTCTATTATTACAATAAACAAAATGACACTGCTGAATTGCTTCTGTTTCCCTAAGGTATGTCATATATGAAAAGGAATTTGCTTCTTTGAAATCCCAGCTAATGATGAACAAAAATCCCCAAAATTAGAAGGGGGTCCCAAACTTTTTCATATGACTGTATATAAAAACAAGAACAGCACTCTTTTACATTAAAATACATAAAAAGCCAGGGATAAAAACACAAAAAAGCCCGAAGGCTTATTTCCATTGTGGTCCCTATACACAAAACATATACAAAATGTACACGTACATAAAAAAACACACACACAACAACGGGTCAACGACCACCACTAATACAAGCCTAATTACATCTAAGCCATTTTTTTAGGGCCTTTTTAAAATTGCCCAAACTCCCGACCAACTTGAGTGCTCCTGGTAACCTGTTCCAAAGTGCAGCACCAGCATAAAAAAAGGAATCCTTTCCCATGTTAGTCCTCACTCTGGGTGGTACAAAATCAGTGGTGCTACTAGTGGCATGCGTGTGAACTTCACTTACTCGATTAATATAGTTTCTAAAATATTTGGGAACATCCCCATTTACAATCCTATGTACCATACACAGTTGTATCTGAGATACACGATCATCTACTTTCAACCAACCTAACCTCTCAAAGTGGGAAGATTCAAGATGAGTTCTCATGGGGAGGTCAAAAATGAGCCTAACCAACTTATTTTGCGAGGTCTGAAGCCTATGTTTCAAATGCACCGTGACGCCACTGTACCATGAGCCACACGCATAATCATAATAAGGCTGAATTAAAGCTCCTGCTAAAATTAACATTGTTCTTTGATCCATAAACTTTGAAATTCTGGCCAAAAAACGGATTCTATGATTTATTTTGGTGATTGCCTTTTGAGCCTGACCTACACCAAATAAGTTACAATCTAAAACACAGCCAAGGTAACAGACTGATTCCTTGGATGTAATTTCAGAATCTCCAGCTAAAACCATTTTCAGTTTAATTTTTGATCCAAACAAGATGGACTCAGTTTTCCCCATGTGAAGTGATAACTTGTTGTCAGACATCCACCTGCTAACAGTTACAAGTTCTGCAGAGTGTTCTTTCAATAAAATGTTTATCTTTGTGAGAAACTACCAGCGCAGAGTCATCTGCATATAAAAAAAGATTACAAGAACAAACAGACTTTAGGTCATTTATATATAAAAGAAAGAAAAGTGGCCCCAAAACACTCCCTTGAGGAACCCCACTGACCATGCTTAGTGGTTGAGACATTGTACCCCCAATGTCCACCACCTGCGTTCTATTCTCCAGATAGGAGCCCACCCATTTCAGTGCTAAGTCACTAAAACCCATGGCTTTCAATTTATACAATAAAACGCAATATAATCTCTGTTATAATGAAAGCCTACGTTATGACAACACCCTACTTAATGTCATCCAGCGCAAGCGCAGAACGTACGGCAAGTCGGTAGTCAGCTCGGTGTGTTCTTAGCACTTTTTTGACCGTGTCGGGGAGAATGGAGCTTACTGAATCAGCTGACTCCATTTTCTGGCAACGGTCGGTAGTCTGACCGGTGTGTCCTGGCCTTAAGGGTCTCTTTGATAATTAATTTCTTCTCAATTACAATAAGTTAGAAAAAGTGAGGGGTACACATTTCAAGCCAACACCTGAAACATTTAATGTAGGAATGACTATTGAAAGATGTTTAGGTTATAAGCAATTCTCACTAGAGCAAAAAGTGTGCCTACTAGCCCCTGTCTCCCCTAATGACCTAAAATCATCAAAAGAGTTGATGTTTTCATAAATATTTTTATATTAACAATGTCTCACATGAATACTTACATGTGAAAGGAGTTGTTTGTAGCGACCCAAGAAGAATTATCGCCTGACTCAGACTGCAGTTCCCCTTTAAATCTCACAAGTTTTTCAACTTGTTTTAGTTTTTCAACCCTAACTGGTCTGGTTCACACTTACAGCTGTCATTTCAGCCAAAGCTGTCAGCTGTTTTCTTTGAAAAACCTCTAAAAACCATGTGATAGCCACCAGCCAAGCACTTTGTGGCAGACAGACACCGTTAGCAATAGGCTGGGGGACATAATGAAGCATTTGGCAACTAAAGAGCCAAATATTTCCCTCAGGAGTAGGAGCCAAAAATGGAGTGAATATTGAACTTACATTTTCCAGGTGGCAATGACTTTGAAGAAATGCTAATGTTGCCCCATGTCTCCTGGAGATTTAAATAGGCAACTGCTTAACAACTTTATAAGGTGATAATATGTCAGTGTTGTGTTTACAGCTTGTTGTGCTGCTCTATGGTGGCCAATATATTGAATAATGGATCCTTCTTGTAGCTGACTGCTAATTCTTAACTTGAATATGCTGTATAAAAGCGTCAAAACAACTTTGTAATCAGTCCATATTTAATTCCATTATCCATATGTGTCCTTGTACTAATTGAATGTTTAATTATGCTTTGATGAATGTTGCTTGTTTTGACTTAAGTAATCAGTGTATTTTCATATCTGGAGATACACAGCGCTTTACAGAAATGTCATCACAACGACAAATTCCAGAGCCAATTGTTCACAATATTGACACCTTTCACTTGCACTACAACCAAATGGATTTTTCTTATGGCCGATTTATCGTTGAAGTAATCCTGGATAAACCTTTGGCAGCATTCACCCAAAAATTCCAGAGGTGTTTCCATGCCTAAGCAGCTCCTGCTCCAAGCAGAACCGACAAACACTAATAGCCATTCAGACAGGCTTGGAAATGGTGAGCAAACAGCACTTCTCTTTAACACCTTGTTTGTGCTGCTACTACCGTAAGAGTAGAGCCATCATGAAAAGAAAGCACAAGTGACAACCACCACCCCTGCCTGTCACAATTGTATAATTTTTCCCCTGCCTCAGCCTTGGGGAAAACAGCCAACCAATGCAGCTGTTTGACAAGCTGGAGGCTGGTGTTAGGCAGAAAGGATTATTATTTGCCTTGCAGTCAAAGTTGGGGTCATCACAGGTTATCAAAACCCAGCAGAAGGTTGTTCTAAACAGACAAGGACAAAGCAGTAGAGGGTAGTTTGTGAGAATGAGCTCTAAAGGTTGTGTTGAGAGAAAAATTTTGTCACGCAACTCTTTGTTTATTGTGTGGTATTTTTTCTTTCCATTCAATTAATCATGGGGTTACACTGTGTCCCGTTGCTACAATGTCACGATAGTTACATAGCTTCCACTGCCAGCGCCTTTCAACTGCTCTGACATATAGACTGTAAATAGTCTGACCGCCGTTATAAACGCTGCCTACTATTATATGTAAGGGTGCTGTCAGCAGTGGAAACGCAAGCCAGATCTAGGGTAACAGTGCCCTGCTGAACTGAACTGTGCTGCGCAGTGGAAATTAGGCATTACAAACAGCATACATGTTCATCCGTTGTATGTGTGGTCTTTGTTGCCATTGGATTATACTGAATCTACATCTACTGTATATAACAGAACAATAAGACACCTTATTTTGCTGCCAACAAAGACAGTGGTCTAATCGCTGTTTGTCATGTAATAAAGTGTCTTGTTGGCTTTTTACCTCATCATCTCTCTGTCTCTCTCACTCTCTGTCTTTCTTTTCACTGTCTATCCGAAGCCGCCCCTAATCAGCAGGCCTTGAGCTCCCAGAAAGGTCACTCTGTCCCTTTGATGGTGTTTTGATTCATCCCTTCCTCTTTTCTCCCCTCCCAACCCCCTTCTCTAACAGGGAAGCTGGAGAGTCAATACCACCAAGGTGCCAAGAAGGGACTGGTCCCATCAGCTGCGCACTGACGTCAGAGGAGAAGCTGAGTGAGAAAATGGTGTGGGAACATGGCAAATTACGTATTCTAAAAAAGGCAACATTCTATTTAATCCAATGTTATCAATGCTGACATATCAGTTTTAGCTCTAATCAATTGCATTTGCATTTAAAGGAATATTTCTGTAAAGAATGCAATACATGGATATATAATTATTTTGACAAATGTCGACATTATGTTTGTCTTTATTTGATTATTTGCAGAAATAAAAAGTTCCGTAGATTTCGTTTTGTGCTTCTTATTGAAACAGCTGTTTTGTTGTGAAAGTACTGTATGCCATTTCTCAAAGCATTATAATTAGAAATAGTTTTTTGTTTTGTTTTAATTCACACATCAGGTTTTGTGTGACAACAGAAAAAAATATTTTGCTTTATTGTTAGTAATGTCAAGAGAAATCCTGTAATCCTCACAGGCCTGTCATTACCCTTCTCACACCTAATATATTTAAGGCCACATTTAGATCTTTATCATTCACCTCAATGGGGCCATTGCATTGGCACAGCAGGGGGGATGACGCATGCCCTATTTCTCGCAGGAAAATACTAGGTTGTCGAGGGGAATAGTTGATCCTGGTTCATCAGCGTAATCTTGTATTACCCAGTAACACACTGTTTAGACTAATCAAACACACGCATGCAAACATACCATACCCTGTAAACAAGCATCTGAACTACAATCACAAAGCCAAGGTTTTTTTAAAGTTGCCATGACCAGGTATTTACTCATGAGCAATATTTTGGTATGACTCATAAAGCATGAGTTATGGTTGCTTTTTAAAATGGGTTGTCAGATGCTTGGTGGGCTATTCATCGTGCTAACATCCTAACTTCTTAAGAAAACAAGCAAATATGCCAAATCTTCAGGAAGACTTGTCAGGATCTAATAACATGCACAGGCTACTTCCCCTGAAGTAATTTATTTACACTTAGTACATGTCTTTTGTGTTTGTATTTAAATACAAAAGGGTTTTGATACCTTTTTTATAAGTGTTTCCGCAGGTTCCAGTATCTTGCCAGTGCAATGTTAGTTTGTGTTTCAACATTTTACCATCCATTGCTGTGTTCCTTCCAAATGTGTTGAGTGGCTCTTAAACTAAGCTGTCTCTTGCCTGAGGGTGTATTTCTCCATGGTTTGAAAAGCATAGCATGAATCACCAAGACACACACCCATCCCGAGTTGTTATGTTTTTGCCTGTGCCTGGCATTGTAATTCGCTGTTGATTAGCTTAGATTTACTCTTGTTTGAGTTGCAGATTAGCTACAACTCTCTGCTCCACTCCATTCAGCATGAGAACGCATAATTTCACCAGCCCTCGCAGTAATCTCCCGCCCAGAGAATGTAAGAGGTCTCCTTTGTAAAGTTTCTCCATAGAAGGTGGGGTTTTTTCCCCCCGAGAGGCTGCTTAAGAATTTACTAAATTCTGCCAGCAGTGAATCAACAGTGACAGCTACTTGCCCTGTGGGTGGCCTTTTCTTCTGTCTTCCAGATCAGGGGCATTTCTCCGGATGAGAACTGACATCCAAGTTCACATAAACAAGGGCTCTGTGCAGTAACACTGAACAATTAAGCACATGCAGTTTGTATTAGGCCTCTTTAGATAAAACCATGAGATCATGTGCTGTTAGTTTTTCATGCACAAAAGATGTGAATATTAAGCTAGCTAAAATACTTGGAATAAGCCTGCCACTGTGAAGAGCTATAAAAAGAAAAGAAAAATCTGTTTTGGCACCTCTAAAGGCTAGGACACACCAGTCCGACTACCCGAAAATGGAGACTGCCGATTCAGGGAGCTCCAGACTTCCCGTTGCGGCCGAAAAAGTGCAAAGAACACACCAAACCGACTGCTGACTTTCCGTACGCTCTGCGCTTGCGCGGGACGTAATGTCTCCATAACAGCAGGCGGCGCTAATCTGTATTGTGGCCCGAAAAAATACGGAAGCCGGAAATGATGGGACGGCTCTCTAGACCATAAACATAGATAGAAATACGTATTTATATTTATGGACCATAAAGAGCACCATTTTTAGCAGAGAGTGTCGAGCATGGTGTCGAGCAGTCAACAAGGGTTGATGCATGTGAGTACTCGCTGAACGAAACAAACAAACACATTAAAACGATGGCTAACTGTTGTTAGCTGTTTGTGCTACCCGCCTCACTTCCGGGCTTCACTGATTCGCTAGCCCTCCACAAATCAAATTGCTCCAACTGAAAGACTGCCCGTCGCCGATTGAACATGTTCAATCGGCTCAAGATGATGATTGAACATGTTCAATCGGCTCAAAAGAAGCCCGACGACATCTACGACGACCGATTTCACGGCACACACCAAACAGATTCGTGTCCCCGCCCCCTCCCAACTCTACGACGGCGATTATCGGACCGGTGTGTCCTGGCCTTAAAGCTCATTAGTAAGCGAAATGGGTATTTTAGCTAACTTCCTGTCAGTGATTGCAGATAGCAGTCCCCTCCCTCGTCCCTACGTCACCACATTAATGCACTGCGGTCTTCAAGCAGCGAGTTATCTAGCATCATCTCTGATCCGCAAGTGTGATAAAACATGATAAAAAACATCAAAACAGATATTGGGAAGGATTTTTACCTGTATCTTCCGATTACATGCAGAGCGGGTGTGTTATGAAGCGTGCACCCTACATAAGTGATCACTGTATGAATAAAGAGTGCTTTAACACTCGTTTACCGCGGAGGAGATGGGCGTCTTATTGGACAAGGTCTGGCATCACCGGGGAGTTTTATTCGGGGGAACAAGGGGCAAAAAGAACATCACGGTGAAGAACCGTGTTAGGCAGGCCATAGCCGAAAAGATGTCCCCCTCCAGCCCATGTGGCCTGCGTGACTGGCGTGCTGTGAGGAAGAAGTGGCAGGAGTTCCAGAACCAAACAAGAAGGAAGAGTGAGAAGGTTTCACTAATCAATCTCCCTTCGTTGCAGGTGATGCAGACGCCCAGTAAAGACAGCGTGGAGTAACCCCTCCCCCATATGGTTTCAATAAACTATTTTGGTTTCTTTTCAACCATGTATTGTGTGGATCATTTTGCATTGAAATGAGGGTGTCAAACCTAGCAACAAAAAGTCCCAGGCAATTTGTAATGTATCTAAGGGGCACTTTACACTGTGAAAACGTGACAGTTTTCCAGTTTTTGGTTTAAAAAAAAAACCCGTTCAGACACAATTTATCTGACATCTTCTCCTGTACACAAGTTTTCAGAGGAAACGGGCCGAAATCGCTGTAGCAGCAGTGCCAAGCCAATAGTCAGCGGTGACACAGCCTAGTAGATAGCTCTTCCGGTACAATTTGATGCATAAAACCTTACTGTAACTGAAAATTAATGCCACCAACGTTCATAAAGCGGTTGGTGTAAGCTTGGGGTTACAAATATTTTAAAAGACAAGCTTTCTGTCCTCTTATTTCACCGCATTGAACTCGTAACAGTTTTAACGGTTTTGGTTACAGGAAACCAAAACCGTTAAGTTTTCCAAAAAATCCTCCCTGGGAGGTGATCTCAAAAACCTGCGGTTTCATGCCTGCGTTTGCTGTTTTCCTGTAAATGATATAGTGCAACCGCGGGAATTTTTCCGCGTTTGCACCGTTTCGTGTTGTCGTGTAAAGTGCCCCTAAGCGTAGGTTAATGACGTGTGCGTATTGTGCGCCCTTTCAACAGCATTCCAGTGCCAGACTTTCAGGTAAAGCACCCGGACACTGCAGCAATAATCATAGTGTGCAGGACGTTACATGTAGCCTACATCTGCTGGTTCTGTTTATTTATTTCAGCTTTCAGGCCTGAGAGTTTATATGGGTGATGTGGTGGTTGTGGGTTTATGGTTTAGTGCTTGGTGACTGGTGGTGAAGAGGTAGGGGCTGCGGGTTGTTGGACCGGGCTGAAGGCAAAATTGCAGCGGGTTGCTCTGGATGTGTGGAGACACCAGAGTGATCAGCCGTTGGATCGCCGCACGGGGCAGCCGGTACTTTGCCTGGACGGCCCGGTCTGATAGCACGTCCAGTGGGGAGAAGTGCCGACGCACGTATGCATTTATGTAAAACCGTCTGGCTTCGCGCACGGCGAGGCTGTTGGTTCGCAGCGAGAAGGTTGTATTGCAGCCATGGTTTCTCACACGCGCGGACTTTGGCAACGGCTTTAGCAGGTGGAGCCGCTCTGAATGAGGTTCAGCTGAGTTCAATTAAATCTGTTTCCTTGATATCTGTGAAATGCCACAGGGTTGTTTATGTTTGTTTTTTTTGTATGTGTAGTAGTACTATAAACTCATATGTGTGTGGAAAACGTAAACGTCTAATTCATTAAAAAAAATAAAATCTCTACTATTAGTCTATGTCTCTTGCGCCAGTGGTCCGCATTGAGCATTGTTTTATTATTTCGAAAAGTGGAGGAAATAAATTTCCCTGACGCGGCATGATCACTGACGATTTGGTCGCTAAGAAGGTTGTAAGAGTGGGTCAGCTCCGTCTTACAGTTCCGTCATAGTGAAAGAACTTCTTTCGCTAAGAACGAATCTGGGAAACGCATTCTTCTTTCACAGCGTTCTTAAGAGCGCTCCAAAGAAGTACTTAGAGGCTCTTAACGAATCTGGGAAACGCGGCCACTGTCATTGAACTGTGTGATTTAGAAATGTATTAGGTGTTAGTCAGGTATTTTGAAACTGTTTTTTATATTTTATTTTTAAGGGTTGACTCTTTTCCAGAGTCTTTGCCTAAGAGTAAAGTGTTTAAATTAAAAACGTCCTGGTTTCAGTGAGAATATATAATAAATAAATATAAACCTAAACATAGATAGCTTGATATTAAATAAGAAAAGTGGCCATAAATAATAAAACCTAAATAGATAAATTAATTAAAAGTATTTGATACCAAATAAATTAAAGTAAGTGAAACCAGGAAAGGTGACGTAAAATAAGGGTATAAATAAGAAAGGTATTTGTGATCATTTTATTTTTTCCCACACATTTTATTTTTAAATCATTTTATATTCTACATAATTGTTCTGTTTATAATTTTTGTACTTAAATAAATAAAAACAAACGGTAAGAGAGAAAAACAGCTTTGAAAATAAGAAAAAAGATAGACATTCTCTTACCTTTGAAATATATACCTCTTGTTTCCGTGTGTCATTTCTTGTGCAGACAGTTACCATATCTCTCCTTAACGAACCCTAGATTCTTCTGATGATTTAGCCCATATATTGATTATTGATTGTATACTAGTAGCAGTGTTTATTAAAAGACCAGGTACCGGTTACACTTACGTCACATTTAATTAACATATTATGTGTTATATCCCATTAGGTACATCCGTACAAAAGTGTAAAAATCATAATATACATGGGGTTATGTGTCAGACCAATCGTTATTCAGTCACAGTAGTGTGATTGCTCAGAAATTGCATAGTTGCCGGAGGCTTCTCCTGCTACTCCTAACACCCTGTTGTAAATAATGCCGGTAGATAGCGGACAGGGACAAAAATGTATTTGACTATCCAACTTTCATCCAATTAGCTAGGGTGTGTAATTTAAATAGACATTAAAATAGTAATGATTTCATTGTTTTGGGCTGAAAACGGTGCCCAGCTGAATTTCCTGATTGAAATTAAATACAATTGACTCCAGTCCAGCAGTATGCCCTCCTCACCATCAAGCCAAGTTTCCAGTTGTAGAATCAGCAAGACCTTTGTGTGCTTGCTGAGAGACTGATTGGACTGAGGGTGCAGGGTCCCATCCCCCATCCCCACAGGCTTGGAAGAGGAATTAGGCTTTGGAGCACTTGAGAAGAGGTGGTGGAGGGCTGGGGAACTAATACAACCTAGGAACGGCTTGTGGCTCATCAATCTCACGATGTGTCACAGACCTTTCTTGTTGTGGCAGGGTGGATGTACAAAATAAATATTTAGAAAAACATTATTGTCAGTGGTGGCTCAGAGGACAAGTTGATGGTAGAATGCTAAGCTTTGAAATGATCACAATAGACCCTCGTTACCTCGACAACATATCAGGACTTCATACTTGTACCTCACTGTGAGACGATTGATTGACCACTCTGTTATCTGTTATGTAAATATGTAGCCAAAGCCATTGGCCTTCCTGGAGTCTGTGTAAGCCTCATGTGTTACCCAGAGTAGACAATTGCCTGAGAAGGGGAGTGAGCCTATAGACAACATAAATATCAAAGTGTACAACACAAGATTGATACAAGACCAGAAAAATACAAATGTCCAAAGACTGAACTACTCGTCAGTCATTTTAAACAACAGCAAGGAAAATTACTGCAAACTAGAGCAATGAAGAAATTGAGAGCTGCTGGCAGTTTGGGCCAACGCTGGAATTGTCACAGCACACCTTTTGCCTCCTGCACTCTTGCCCTCGTGCTAGGCATAGCACCACATTGTGGACTTTGCATTGTTTCCAGCTAAACTAAGGTAAGCTAACCAACTAACAGTAATAGCTTCATATTAACCAACATACATTAGTGTTATTGATATTCTCATCTAACTCCAGGCAAGAAAGAGTATTTGTCCCCAACATTATTGGACAAATACTTTAATCGCTCAGAGTTTTGGCAGATCTGTCGCATAAAACACATTTCCTGATATGATACCTTGTTGTTAGAACGATGCTTTATAGAGTTGCTAATTAGTGAAGAATTCCTTTCCGATCCGCCTTTATACTGCTATTGCTTGTCTGATTTGGTTAGAGCTACTACTTGGGCCCCATCTGAGTAGGGGAAGCACAAGAACCTTTGAAAAGCTTTCATCCCTTAAGGCAAGTAAGGAAAATGAAGACGGAGAGAGACATATGCATGTCTTCTCTCTTCATGAAGACTTACAACCTCTTTGCTCTTCAGGGTTGGGGCAACAGTGCATTTTAATATAATTCTTAAATTACCTTTTTTTGCAAATGATTGTGATCGAAGAAAATCTGATTAAATGTCAGCAAATCAACACAGTGACGTTACCAAGCTGACTTTACAAAAGGCTTCTGGCTTGACATGGAAATTATGTGAGTCCTCAAAAGGAGAGCAGATGCATAAATTCAATTAAAAATGGATTTCCCATCACAAATGGCTAACACTTTGCTGCTTTTTCTAAAGATGACCTTTTGACCTGGGATTGTACCTGTAACAACACTGTGCATGACATTTTTAAAATTATGGCCACATCAATTGTTCTAACAGGGTACCATGGAAACATGCAGTAAAATGGAGACTCCTGTGTCTTCCTGTCAGGGTATTATGACTGTCTACAGAAAGAGCCCCCCCACAACGATATCTTCTTGGCTTCCAAGAGCTTTATAGCACACGTGACACCACACAGAAGACAGTTGGGATGCTCGTCTGTCTTCAAGGCCTCTGTTGTCATGAACATAGTGATTTGTCAAGCTTAAATCCTTGAATATGTAAAATGGTCCCTTCCAGGCTTCTGTTTTCTTAGAGCAGGCACTAGATACATAACATGATTACTCTGGATTAAATATTAGCATGTTGCAATATGATCGACATTAAATGCAAACCCTTTATTTGCCACTGGGTAACAAAACGTCTTCTCATTCTTTTGACTGTTAAAAATGTAAGGATATGACAGATGGGTAGATATTTGACAAAACTGGAGGCAACAAAAGAAAATTGTCAGGAGAAAAGACCTCACAATAACCATACTGACACATATCTCACAACATCTTTCTTTCTAAAACTTTTATATTACAAGATATACTGTATTTTTATCTCATTACAGTGGCTTTATTTCCGTTTGACTTCTTAGGTCATTACCTAAGTTGGTCCCAAATAAAATGTTTCATACAAATTCAGGGGCGTAGCACCAAATTCTGGGCCCCTATACAAAAAGTCCTGATGGGCCCCCTGAAAGGCGGTCTTACAATACACATGGCTCTCTGAGCCAGACAACTCCACAATACATTTATTAGAGGAATGACCAAATCTTTACTTTTACCGGTGTTTCCCCCAGAAAATGTCTTAGTCAAGGTGGTCACTGGCCAGGGTCACAGCAGGCGCGGCGAAAATGTTGGGGGTATTTTGCTCAAAGATGCCAATGCGCACTATAGAAATAAACAACTGTTTATTTGAATACAAAAATACAACAGACACTGACCTTACAGTTGTGCAATTTTGTTTGCTATGTGCAGGTAAAATTTTACGGACAGTACAAAACACAATTAAAGAAAACTTCTACTGTTTTGGTGCAATGCTATGCAGACACACTAAATACAAATAATAGACCATACACTTGTGTATGCAAATTCAACTTTTTAAAGTTCCTTTATGGATGGGTGGCTGTGATTATTGTGGACAATAGGCCTACTGTGATGCGATAGCCTATAATTCATTAATGGTTATTATTAGGCTACTTGCTTGATTTATTTTTAAATACAAAGGTTATTGGTCGTTTTGGAACATGTCTTTCCCAATTTAAAACATAAAAATAAAGCAGCATTGAAAATTCAGAAAATAAATCTTGTACACTAGCATGCTGTTCTACAAATAACTCAATAGTTGAAATAATAAATACAATGTGTTTTCCCCTTAAAATGTCTAAATGCATTTCAAAGACAGTAACAGTGTGGCACTTCTTTAAACTTACTGAAACTTGCAGGGGCCATCACTCTCATGTATTTATCAGACTTTTCTCTGCGCTTTCTGAGCTGATAGATAGGTTGTGTTGCCACAGTGATGTGGAGTCTTAAACTGTTCTAGCTTTGCCAGCACTTATATCTGTACAGCTAAATATCCCCATAGAAACATCGCTGCGTTTATTTTCACCACCAGTTCAATTCAATGTCGGCTTGCTCCTGCTTACTCTCCCGCACACATGCCTTAGTCATGCGCAGGCCCCTGATCTCCTTGCAAGGGTCAGGGGCCTATCATGAGCCAGTCAATTATTTCTTTTTTTGGAATGGCATTGTTCAGGGCCTTCGAAGATCGGGGCCCCACATTCAGCTTAAAAAAAAATATATATATATATATTTTTTTCTGATGGGCCCCCTCTGCCTTTTTTGCTCCCTTTTTATTTTGCCGTTGAGATATTCAAGTCACGTTTAGCCTGAGAGTGTAGCATAGTAACCAGATCTGTCTTACGACTTGGCTTTAGAATAATGTCCTCAGCTAAATGGATTCAGTATTACTTTACTGACTTTACTGTTTATTTTTGATTAAAGCCACTACGAGTAACATGGCACGTTGGCGTCCCCTTTGGACAAAAGCGGTAGTATTTTTACGACGCCCGCTGTCGCAAAGCTGTTTTCTAGCTTGTGCCAGGCGTGCGAGTGTGAACTGAGAAGGGCGCAATATAGTGCATGTCCGTGTGTTGAAAGTGTGAGGACTCTTTTCGGCTCCGTGAGAGTAGTTTTGACACTGCATCAACTAATGCCAGTCAGTGCTACACACACCTGATTGCAATGAGTTGATCCAGCAGCATCACCTAACAACTCTCTCTCATGGAGCTGAAAGATTACGTGTCCTCACAGAAAACGAATGAACGAGAGACAGCAGTTAGTATGGATCACGATGACGTAATGTGTTTGTGTTGTTGATGTAAATAATGACTATTTCAGATAATGGTTATCTGAGATAATGGTTATCTGATGATGGTGAAGCAAAGCAAACTTTGTGTTAGTACCAACCGCTCATTCATTTAGGAGTAAACACTGCAGTCTAGTTTTGCTCTCGTGAAATTGTATACACGTTGCTTGGCAATGCCCTCGTCCCGTCCGTAGCCTATATCACTCTCCCTTTTAGCTTTTCTTCATTGCATTCTCTTTTTTTTCTTTGATGGTTCAGCCCGTTATCAGTCATTATGACGACAAATAACTGTCTCAAACAAGGCTCCCGCTCCCCTTCCCTCACCTGGAGGGATAGGCTTCTCAAATCGCGTTGCAGCGCCACACTGAAATCTGCGACCAATACAGATATGTGACCATAGAGCTTGCACGAGCGAACCGAAAATCGGACTGGGTGTGCGACCAGACCAAAAGCAGTAATAAAAACTATATAAAAACGTATTTCTTTGCACTGATGGTCTCGTTTGCTGTTAAAGGTAATTTATGATTATCAGAGGAAACATGAGGCTGTTTAAAAGATATTTAAATGTTACTCGTAGCCGCTTTAATCCTTGGCTCTTGGCAAATCTCCTATTCAAGAAAAAAACCTACGCTAAATGCATGTGTTTTTCTGCATGACTCCCATCCAATATTTTGTAAACATTGGACCAAATTTAGCGGAAAATATACCTATGACAGATACTTTAGCTCATGATGATACACCTATTAAGAAAAACAGCAGCTCAATGTACCTCAATCCTGTTCTTGAGAAAGAAATTATAGATGTTGTAAACAAATGCAAAAACAAAACTTCCATTGATTGTGATGACATTGACATAAAAACTGTTAAAAGGGTAATTAAGGGTATCTCTAGACCATTAGCACACATCTGTAACCTGTCATTCCAAACTGGACAATTTCCTAATAAAATGAAAACAGCCAAAGTCATACCGATGTACAAAACTGGCAATAAACACCACTTCACAAATTATAGGCCAATCTCTCTGCTCCCACAATTCTCCAAAATTCTTGAAAAACTATTTAAAGACAGATTATGCAAATTCATAGATAAATACAAATTACTCACCGACAGTCAATATGGATTCAGAGCAAACCGGTCAACAGCACTAGCCTTAACAGAACTCACAGAAGAAATCACTAACTTCACGGACAATAAGAAATTTGCGATCGGGACATTTATAGACTTAAAAAAAGCATTTGATACTATAAATCACAATATATTAATTACAAAACTAGAACAATATGGGATCCGGGGGGTAGTTTTGAATTGGGTGAGGAGCTATTTAGAGAGAAGGCAACAATTTGTGATGATGGATGGATTTAAGTCAGAATGCTTGGACATCGTGTGTGGGGTTCCGCAGGGGTCAGTGCTGGGACCATTGTTATTTAACTTGTATATCAATGATATTTGCAATGTATCGAAATCTCTAAAATTTATACTTTTTGCGGATGACACAAATATACTGGTTTCTGGGGAAAATTTGCAGCAACTTCTGTCCACATTGACCGCAGAGATTAGCAAACTAAAAAAATGGTTTGACAGAAATAAGTTATCTCTAAACCTAAATAAAACTAAAATTATGATATTTGGAAACTGTAAAAAATCAGAAAACATTGAGGTACAAATAGAGGGTGTAAACTTAGAAAGGGTATATGAAAACAAATTTCTGGGGGTAATCATTGACGACAGAATTTGCTGGAAACCTCATATAAAACACATACAAACCAAACTATCAAGAAGCATTTCAGTCCTGTCCAAAGCTAAGCACTTCCTGAATAATAAATCACTCCATATTCTTTATAACTCATTAATATTACCATATTTGTATTACTGTTCAGAAATCTGGGGAAACACATACAAAAGCTCTTTACAACCGTTGTATATTCTTCAGAAGCGAGCCATTAGAATAATCCATAATGTAAATTATCATGAACATACTAATCAACTATTCATACAGTCCAAAACTCTCAAATTTCCTGATCTGGTTGAATTCAAAACTGCCCAAATAATCTTCAAAGCCAGAAATGATATGCTACCAAAAAACATACAGGCAATGTTTTCTGAAAGGGAGGGACGTTATAAGTTAAGGGGACAGCTGAACTTCAAGGTCCACCACACACGCACAACGAAAAAGAGCTTCTGTATCAGCATCTACGGAGTAAAATTGTGGAATAAGTTAAGTGTGGAAGTACAGAAAAGCCAAAACATAAGACAGTTCAAAAACAGATATAAAGACATCATCTTCACAAAGTACAGAAATTTAGAAAAGCCTTTATAACATGGACATATGTAGACTGTAGTTTTGTAGAATACATGGTATTTGTATTTATATTTGTAATATTTATATATGTATAGTAACTTACAATATACATGTATGGGTATTTATAATGTAATATAAATAGTTTATAGTATATATATATATGATTGTTTATTATATATATGTATATGTGTGTGTGTATGTATGTATGTGTATATATATATATATATATATATATATATATATATATATATATATGCACAAAATGATTCGGTACTCATGTATATATGCATTATTATAGCTTTTTATTATACTGACATGCTAATAACATAATCTATCCAAGCAAAATTGATCTGTTAAGGGGTAGGACTAGATAAGTTTTTTACTTCCTCCTACCCCCTTTCGAGCATGTCTGTTTTTCTTTTTTTTTTTTTTTTAATTCTATTTCTTTGTTTTGCTTTTGTTTGTTTGTTATTTATTCATCTATTTTTTTATTGCATGTTCGAAATAAAGACAATCAATCAATCCATTAACCACTAATACAAGATAACCTTCCCTGTTGTTTGCTTAGCTATAATCGAACCAGATGGTAAAGGGACAAACAACTCGACTCCCTGTCCATCTGAATATACCTAGAGCATGACTCTGGCTGTGTCCAGTATAGTGTATATTCATATACAATAGATACTCCATAGTTTATTCAATAGTGCCAACTATTATCATTTCGCATCATCACTGAAAGCTGTGGAGTCCTTCAACTGTAATTTTTTCACCTGAAAAATATGAAGAATTGCTTTGTGGGATTGTTGGGAGAAAATAGTGTACATGTCATGGGCTATTAAATCTGTCAAAGTGATCTCAATTTGATTGCAATGTGAATTCAGGTGTATGCCTAATGTTTATCATGTTCACCATCTTCATATAGCACTTTAGCATGCTAACATTTGCTAGTTAGCAAAGAACATAATATTTTATTATAATTTACTTTTATAATAAAACTAAATAGTTCTTAACTGTAATATTTCAACCTGATGATGGCACTAGATGAAAAGTTCACCAAAGTTATGAAGATTCATTCACCGGGGACCAAAAGTTTCTGTACAAGATTTCATGGCAATCAGCTCACTCAAAAACAAAAACGATGCTCTTGTGGCTAAATGTAATGCAGAAGCTGAAATTAAACCTGGGAAAATTATTTGTTGAAATAATTAAAATGCTACAATTCTGAATCATATGTTGTCATTTGTCCTTGAATTAATAATAATGTTATTGAGCAACTCTTTATTCTACTGTGTCTATGTCTTTTGGATTTGTCAGGTGAGATCACACCGATCTTTGATGTACTAAAGAACAAGTCTCTCTCCCTTGGTTTCAAGTCTTTACAGTTTATTTTATAGAGTAATGGAAAGATGATCACTCAAATCCAGCAAGCCCCTCTGATTCCACATGGCTGGCTGATTAGCCCCTTAACACTGATGGAAAACACATGGCGTCCACACAGCTTGTTCATTTCAGGTTTGAGTTGTTGCGATGCTCGGCAGTGAGAGCACTTGGTTGGGAGCCTCAGCCTTGAAGGGCAGTCGTCATCAGGAAATCTGTCCCGATTGCCACTGACTGTTATTTAGCTTTCCAATGGAGGCAGGCTGCTCCCTGGGGAAGGCATGAGTGTGCCTGCCAGCAGGAATGCATTGCAGGCAACAGAGGAAGATGGAGGATGGATGGAGGATGGTGAGTTGCTGCTGCTGCTGCTTTTCCCCTGTGTGAAAATGAGTCCATTAATTCAGCCCCCTTCCCCTTGCCTCTCCCCCAGCCCTCCCTGTGCCTGTTGTCTCTGTTTGTTAGTGAGATGATTCCTTCTGTCATGTCAAAGGCAACATTATCATATTCTTGTTGCCTGGGAAACCAGTGCGGAGAAAGACAACGACTTAAAGCCTTCATAGAGTTTGAAGCTGGTAAACATGAAAGGCTCCATGTGGGGCTGGGAGACTGGGAATCCTGACATTTCTGAAAGGGCCTCATTGTTTGAATCATCATAGTAGTTTGCCATATACATTCATTTCAGTTATACAAACGTGACTGAGGGTTATCCAATTTCCTATGTCCAATTTCCACTGAAATGTGGAAATCAAGTTTTAGCCTCAGCCTGGTTTTCTTTTGTGTCATCAGAGTATTTCCCGATTTACAAAGTGTTCACATTCAACACGATGCACTTCTGAATCAGTTGAAAGAAAGCAAACCAACATTTACTTACAAGCATCATCAATGAGCTACATTAAAATGCTTTTTGTTCCTTAACATTATGGTCAAATGCTTTGTAATAGCTCATTCAAAAAGTGTTTATAAAGACTGCTCTTATCAAACTGCTTCATTTTGCACAATTTATGGGTTTCTATGTTTAATTCATGTTTAATAGATCATCTACTATGATCGATTCTAGGTCATTTATATGGGTTACCAAGTTGTGACAATTCTCTTTGGTTGTTTATTTTCTTCCAGCATCATATTGCATTATCGTTTTAGATAAACTCCAATGGACCATTCAACTGTTTTCATGCTTTCATCTGGAGAAGGTCTGCAGTAAAAAACTGGACCAAAATACACTTGTGTTTAAATATATTTTTTTCTTATTCAGTTTTATATCTGCAGTTCAGAAACAAGGGGAGAAACCCATCATAACCGAATATAATAATAGGATCATTGGACTCATGACCTGTGTTTTTTCTAAAATCGTGTCCCTGGTCACAAAAGTTACTTGGCACTGTTTTTTCAACACATGTTCTCCCTGCTGGGGCTAGGATATTCCTCTTTGGAAAATCAAAAAAATGAAAGCACATTCCATTTAGTGACATTAGTCCAGTTCCGGGTCTTCAGCCCGGGCGCAATGGACTGTGACGGTTCAATCCGACTGGGACTCCTCATCCTGGGTTTCCTCCCCGCTCCCGATGCCGCTGGTTGGCTACATTGTATCAGTTCCCACACGAAGAACCGCTGCGCTCGTCTATTAACGGTGAATACGGAGGAATTAACCTGGATGGGAAGCAAGACACTGTGGGATTTATTGGCGGAAGGTCGCGGGAGAGGAGCGGACTTGTGTCGGGCTTGAGACCGATAAAATGCCCTCGGGACTCAGGTTGTTTTGTGGACGGTGTCTCGAAGTGTGATGGCAGAAGTCCAGTGAATCACTGGCCTCCCCTCCTCTCTTGTGTTGGATGTCTTGGGGAGTGCGCTGCCACTGGTTTCTGGTGCTTCCAATTTTTTTTTAAAGATTTTACTGTCATTCAAGACCATTCTTGTTGATTTGTCATTTTTATGGAGTTCACATGACTATGGACGGAGCATGGTTTGGAATAGGAGTGTCCAGCTAAGTCGGTAAGTTTACATGTCTCTCTCTTTTCTCTTATTGTTGATAGGGCTACGACTCGTTAGCCACTTAACGTTAGCTTTGCGTGCAAAGCGAGCTGGCTTAGCCTTAACACCATGTAGCCAACACAGCATGCCGCTAGCCAAGCCTGACTGCTCTCTGAGCTCATTGTTTCACTCTGCCAACAAGCTAGCGTACTATTCACATTAGCTCATTAAACCGACTTAAGTTAGCTTTGTTAGATTCCTGAAGTTCAGCTGTAAACCTGTAAAAAACTGCTAACTTTAACCGCTCTCACGTTAAAGCGCCTTAATGTAAAATACAACTAATTTAACTTACTTAATAAGGGTTGTAACGGTCAGTCACTACCTCCTAAAGAGTAATATTTATTAATTGTTAAATATTACACGTCTTCTTGCATCAATGTGTCATGTGAAGATGTGTAGGCTATAGGATGAATCATTAGTTTGACAGAGTTCAAGCTGCAGATTCCAGCAGTGTGGTGCCTATAGACTGTTTCTCCAACTGGGGACACCAGGGCGCTCCTTTCCTTTTTTTAAATTGTTATAAGAAAAACGGATTTTTTTTCTCCTCAACATGTCACTCTCAAGGTTTGAACCAAAATTGAGATTATTATGTTAAGACTGAATTATTTTAACCCAATGTTTCACTTCTGCTACTGGAGGGTGGATGCACTGTAGGCCTATCATCAGTGTGGACCAGGTATGTGACAAGTTATATCCAGAGTAATACAATTCTCTTCCAGTGGGAACAGAAGGGGACTCACAACACCTTAGGAAATGGTGGATTGTGGTCTAATCGACCTCCAATTAGGGCATTTCTTTGGCTCATCTTGTTGGGGCTGTCCCATCCCAGTGAAGCAAGTCATTAAATTAAAGCACATTTTTCTTGTATTTTTTACTAGACCACTGTGCTCTACCCTGTGGTCTGTCTAGCTCTATAGAGTTTAACAACACCACATTAAACACTGACCCAAAGAGTCTGCAACCCTGTACTTGTCAAAAAACATCACGTCCAACTTGCAGAATTTCACTGTAAAACCCAAAGACGAAGTTTCTTCAAAACTGTTGCTAACGATCCAGCTACTGTTGGTTGAGCTTGAAAGGTAGCAGATGAATTAGCTATAGTTGTGTAGGCAAATGGGTTTGGTGGGACAAAAGTTATGAGATTGTATTTTAATTACCATTGTGGTTTGAAGATATCTAAGGTTTTGCAAAACCCTGTTCATTGTTCCCAGTTCACAACAGCTAACAGTAAATCAAATACTATTTCTTGCTCACATGTCATTTGTGTTATTAGTGAAAATGCTTAGTGCTTACTATGCAGCTGTTATGGCCCTCCATCTGGTTTGACTAAATGCATGGACAGTGTTTAGCATTACCTCACAGGGACATGTTTGAGTGAGGGTCAACAGTGTATTTGTCAGTTTGTATAGTGTACTAGAGCCAGGCATAGTGGATGAAATAGTTTTGAGGTATATCAGTAACAAACAGTGTCTACATAGTCTATCCTTGTTGGATCCCTTACATGCTTAACAGAAAATGTCTTGATTAGCATTTATTATAATTACTATTCAACCCCCAGATATTGATATACAATGCAGTGTTTCCCACAGGTTGAGAATTTACTTGTGGTGGTCATGTGGCGCAGTGTGATAGTGCTGCCTGTGATGGGCGGATTCAGTAATAAATGAGTCAAAAAAAGGTTTATGAACCATTTAATGACAAACAATGAGTTCTTGCTACGAACTGTCATTTAGGAGTGTGCTGGTCTCTCTAAGCAACTTTCCTTGTTTTGGCTCAGCTAAGCTAACTAGCTTTAGATCAACTTTGTAGAGGAATGAAGAAGCGAGACATTCCAGTGGCGTTAATGTCTACTTTGATCCGACTCTACAATTTTAAACTGGGTGCATGAGGCCCTTTTACACCAACTAACAACAGACACACCTGTAGCATGGGCCACACACATGGCTGCACAACGATAACACGCACACTGACTAATACATTTGAATTTTTATTTTTAAATAATGGAATACGTTTTTCTCATCTACCTCGGCTGGTCTCAATCTACCTGGGCAGGCCGCCCAAGTAGAGCCTATGTGTGGGAAACACTGCAATAAATAAAGAAATGAATAAATGAATAATTAAATTTGTGAATACACTAAACAGAAAAGTGTTGTACGAAATATAGCCTAATTTCAACAACTACAAATACCAGCATTTCAACATGAAACACTTGCATACCAGAATAAGTTTAGGTAAAAGTATAGAATAACCTAATTAAGAAAATACGTAAGTATTCTGACTTGATGATAATAATAATAATAAGGGTGGACAAACTGGAGAAAGCGAGCAATTATAAAAATCTGCAGAGTTTTCCACTCACCTAAGGTTTAGCAAATTTTACCACAAATGGAGGTGAGGTGTGTTTTTAATTGTAGGTGATTCAGTTCTATTGGGTGGTGTGTTTGATCATTTTAAGTTGGTTGATGTTTTTTGTAAAGTTACATGCATGTTGAATATACTTGTTCCTAAAGAGCCTCAAGCATTCCTGGCTAATGCTGCAGTTAATTTCTTTTAATCAGTTTTGCAGCTGAATTGTACGGGTGTGGCGATAACTGTGAGCTGGAGCTGCTAAATGCAGGCGTAAGATGTTACATGGAATCACAAAATTGTTGCAGAACTTATCTGTACTCTTAATCCACTTTGTTCCAGTGTTTTCTGGCTGATTTGCATCATGCATTTATCCAGTGTTTTGGATTTGAGACGTTGTTCTTATTTCACCATCCAGTGAGCTAGCAACGACACTGTCAACACTAGATCATTTGCCTGAAGTGTAGCCTTTGTATGCTGTAGCAACCATTCTAGACAGACCTGGAAGCTGGTAATTATTTCAGGTCACACCACCATTGCCAACAAAGTAGGCAAAATGATCACATGCAAGGCACTCAACAACACTAAATTAATGTTGTGTGTGGGTGTTTTCTGCATTTCAACTTAATTTTATGGGACATTTCACCTTGTTACTCAGCCAGCCACAAGAGGCTAGAGAGCAGCCAAAAGGTCAATTTTACTAGAGCAACTGTAATTTGTCAACTGTGCCCATATATGAGTCAATCCTTTTTACCTAGGCTTAAAGACTGTTTAGTTATTTGATTACTCACTGGCTATGTTGTATTGATTTTATACATTTTAGGGTTGTTTTAATGTGGAGACCTGTTGTTATTTTGGGTCTGTTTACATGGCAACGTTTTCAACATAATAAGCAAATTTATTTTTTTGGCCATTCGTTTACATAGCAAAAGCGGTTTGGGGGACTGAAAACGAAAGACTTTGAAATCGGGTTCCAGAGTGAAATCTTATGAAATACGAAACTCCCGTTGCTGTGTAAACTGGCAACGCGGGTACCTGTGGAAACGATGACATCAAGGCTCCTCTTTGCATATGTGTAACATCTGCACTTCAAATAGGTGCCCGCGATTTAGAAGACAACATAAATTAATTGGCAGATTACAGAGCTGTGTTTGTGTTGCTCCTCTAACAAAGTGTATATTTGTTATTTGCTGCAACATAACTGTGACCAGCGGAGAGAGATTATTAACATGTGCCAACTTGTGTGATGATGACGCAAATAATGCAACACATTAAATGGGTTTAGTAATTATATTTATTTATTCATTTATATTTGGCTGCTTCATTTAAAAAATCAGCCCACCTTAAAGGAATACTTCACCCATACGGAACCGGCTTTCTATCATTATAAAATTGCTATTATAATGTAATGAATTAGGTTTTTATTCCCTCAGTCTTTCCTCAGTCTTCCCTTGGCCCAGCTGTCCTGTTAATCCTAACCCTAAATTTTACCATGTGTGATGTCCAGGGCTGGCCCGAATTATTCTAATATCCCAGTATTCGTTTGTCAAATTAGTATTCGGAGCTCAATTCAGTATTCGGAATATTATTATTTTTTTTTTCAAAAGTAGCTCAAACTGCAACATATTTTGTCAGCAAATAATATTTAGATACGCGAGTTATACAACAATTGTAAAATACAAATTAAAATCTAATTTAAGATATAGTATCGAATAATTTGAATTTTGACCTACCTTTCAAAGTGCAACTGGTGATATCAGCTGTAGGCTACTTGACGTTACTAGAGTGTGGCGTAATCAAAAATTAGATTATGTGTTCCTCTTAACTCTATACCACAACATTAGCGCGATTTCGCAAGGAAAAGTAATGCTTGGCATAATGCTAACTTTAGCTTAGCTGTTGTGTAGGCTACGTTTGCTATGCAGCGCTGCTATTGCCCATCATCAACAGTGATGGAGATATGCGGTCAATTATGGATATAATATTGACACAAACGACTATCAATATTGGATCTTTCTTTGTATGGATTTATAATTCCCCAAAAAGATGCACGTTCCTTGATGAATTGATAATGGGAAAAAGTAAGAAACTCCGACCTTACCATTCAAACGTTATTAAAGGTCCCATATTATGCAAAATGCACTTTTTCAATGTTTTTTTAACATAAATATGGGTCCATAGTGTGCCTAGAGACTGCAATAGTATTTTTAAAAAACTCTCTCCTTTTCTCCCCCTCCCCCTTTCTGAAAACCTCCCCAATGTACTCTGTTCAGAATTTTTCTCGCTTCTTATTGGTCCATGGCCGCCAGATCCTCTGGAAAAAAATTCCTTCACCGCCATATTGTTTTTCCTCTAAGCGACAAGATGCCCGTAGTACAGTAAGGCATGCTGCATGTTGCATAAACCAACACAGAGGCCCTTTACTCATAATCCACAAATGTATCTTAACTAGGGCCCTATGAAATCTGTTTTATTTTTTTCCTAATTCCGTTTTATTTTTTCACAAATTCCGTTTTTTCCGTTTTAATCTCATGACTTCCGTTTTTTTTTACAATTAACACTCATTTAATCATCAGAACGAGTGTCTAATTAATGCGAACAAATCATATTCTAACAATTTAATCAGATATAAGACTAAATTTAAAATACATCAAAACATTGCACTGTTTTTAGTGCTTCAAAAAACGAAAAAACTGATTTGTTGGGGAGGCTATAACAGAAAATAAAGCCATTCATTTTGTGCTTCAAGTGAAACATTATTTTTTTTTTTTACATAAATAATAAAGTCTTTATAAACTTTTCAAGAAGCTGGACTAGAGTGAACATTGGACAGGCTTTATAGGTCCATGGCTTTTACCTATGGGACAGCGCTTCACCCAACAGCGGGCTGCAACACCAACCTACAGTCTATCGTGCGATGGAGAGCTAGTTATCATTAGCATCAGAGTTAGCCGACATCACGGCAACAGCTGACTAATGTAACACATTACACAAGTTACACTACATGAAAACAACGGGCTGTAGACACTAGAGTTATAATTGCGTGTAGGAAACATTTTTGAGACTGGAATTTCGTACCGCAGCGGCTGTTCCATAATACAACACTCCCTTTAGCAATGGTTGAATATAAGACCTCCCTGTGCTGTGTATCTGCAGGAGCGAGTGGCATTAATAACTTAAAAACAGTAAACGTTTAACATGATTACATGATTTTAGATGCTTTAATCATATGCCGAATTTATAAACAGACCATATTATTAACATTAACATTACATTAACATTAATTAATAAGTAAACATTGAATAGACAGATTTGTGAAAGGGGTTTGGCGCCGTGTGTTACGTTACCGGTACTGCAGTCAGGCTCTACTTTTCACGGCAGTATTTTGGTCTTTAGATGTCGCCAAACCAAAATTCCTCCCTAGTTCTGCTTTAATTTCAACAGTGTTGTTTCCCTTTGCCTTGAAAATTTAATTTCACCAAAATAATGGCGTATTCCGTGACATTCCGTGTTAACAGCAGATTCCGTTTTTATTGCCTGATTCCGTGATTCCGTCCGTGTTTTCGCGGAAATCATAGGGCCCTACTTAAACACAGCAGCCTAATAATGCTGCGTTTATAACAAGACATAGATTAGGAAGCTACTAGTGTAGTAATTCCATCGGTGAAACTAAAAGGAATGTCCTCAATGGTTATTTAGTGTAGCATGTAGCTACGCGGTAGCAATCCGCTTTTGCCCCTATTACACTAACTTAGCTTTCCCATTGTAGTCTAATAATGCCTCGGTTTTAACATGACAAAGGATAGGAAGCTATTCCTGTAGAAATCCAACTTTGAAGCTAATGTTTTCAATGGTTTTATGAGTTTACTGAGTGTTATTTTCAGCCGATAGCTCCCGAGTAGCTTCTCAGTAGCCTCCATCTTTTGCTGCGTTTTGATTGTGAACATGTCATTTCCATTAGCTTGTGGTTGTCACTGCATCTTGAACATAGTCTTTCATGTAGACAAGGATCGGTCATGTCAAACTGTTCAAAGTATGGCTAAGCTCCTGCGTTAGCCATTTCGGTTATTCACGTGAGGATAAACTATGTGTGTTCGCACTCTGCAGTAATCACGGCAGAAACGGTGTGAGGGCATAGACCGTGGGAGGGCCCAGCCAGACCGCAGGCTGCAGACACCAAAATAGGCTATAGATGAGCGGAAAATCAGGGTATAGAGGCTTGCTACAATAAATTATCTGAACGGGTTTTTCAGAAAACATCTAAAAAAATAAGTATTAGGGACTGCTAAGACCATAGAAAAAGTGCATAATATGGGAGCTTTAAATCATCTACAAACTACGCAGATTACTGTCTCGAGCCAAACTTGGTTTCAGTGAGTACATTGGGATTATTAATTTTGATTTTGATGTCTTGTTTTTTTAGAACGAGTATTCGAATACTCGCTTGGAATACCATTTAACGAGCCTGTTAAATGGTATTTGGGACAGCCCTAGTGATGTCACACATGGTAAAATGTAGGGGTGGGAATCTCTTGGCACCTCACGATTCGATTCCGAGGTCAACGATTCGATTCAAAATCGATTCTCGATGCAATTTCTTTTTTACGTACATGCCTATGTGTGATTTTCAAAAATATATTTATATACACATCTGAGTTTGCTACTCAGAGTTGGCTAATCACTTCCTACTTTTGTGATGATCATTAAATACAATCAACAGATGAATGACCTTCTCTAATATTGTATTAGAGAAAAAGCTTTTCTTGTCACAAATATTGACTTTCTATGATCAATGCAGCTTTCAACAACACAATATTGAAGTATGTAAAAACTAAACCGATTCAGTTTAATTTTCTTTTTACTCTTGTGAATCATATTTCTATTCTATTATTTTCTATGTCATTTCAACACATTGTGCAAAAAGTATGGCTTGGAATTCAGCTCTCATACTAAAACGTAAACAGACACAAAGCCAGTGCAGGTCATATGGGTTTGCTGCTCTCTGCCCTTTTGTCACCACTTTTAACAACTCGCACTTGTGTGGTGTGCATGCGCAGTGGCGCAGGAAATACTAGTATTAAATACAGTGTTGGGAATAACTCAGTTTAAAATAACGGCGTTAGGTAACGCCATTCTTTTTTCAGTAACGGGGTAATCTAACCAATTACTTTTTCCAACGTTACGCCGTTATCGTTACTGAACGTTAAATGCGGTGCTTTACTATGAATTGATTAAATAAACTGTGTAATCCGAAAGCACCCCTGGCTCCATACTACACAAACTGCTAGTGAGGAGACCGGTGTGTTTTAAGTTGTGTTTTATTCAGTGTGGATGACTGTAGCGCCTTCACATCAGTCAGCCGGAGCGCCTGTTTAGTTAAGTTTCTTTTTCTTTCTCTCTCTGTTCCACATCAGGATGGATATTAAAGAAACTGTGTGGACGAAGATAATTAAACAGTGTTTGGTTTGAGGTCCAGGGCATCAGATTAGTCCAGGAGGACAAGGGGGATTATGTTGGCTTTGTTAAGGCCAGGACACACCAGCCCGATAATCGCCGTCGTCAAAAAAAATGGAGTCGGCCGTTTCAGGAAGCTCCAGCTTCCCGTCGCTGCTAAAGAACACACCGAGACGACTGTTTATTTTCCGTAAGCTCGCGGGACGTAATGTCTCCACAACAGCAGGCGGCGCTAATCTGTATTGTGGCCCGAAAAAATACGAAAGCCGGAAATGATTGGACATCTCTCTAGAGCATAAACATAGATAGAAATACGTATTTATATTTATGGACCATAAGAGCACAATTTTTAGCAGAGAGTGTCGAGCATGGTGTCGAGCAGTCAACAAGGGTTGATGCATGTGAGTACTCTCAAAACGAAACGAACAAACACATTAAAACGATGGCTAGCTGTTGTTAGCTGTTTGTGCTACCCGCCTCACTTCCGGGCTTCACTGATTCGCTAGCCCTCCACCAATCAAATTGCTCCAAATGAAAGACGGTCGGCCGCCGATTGAACATGTTCAATCAGCGGCCGACAGGCTCAAAACAAGCCCGACGACCTCTACGTCGGCCGACGTCACGGCACACACCAAACAGATTCGTCTTTTTTTTTGACGACGGCGATTATCGGGCTGGTGTGTCCTGGCCTTTAGGCTCTCGTCATCTCATGGCCACAGTCCAGCTGATGGCAAAGGCAGAAAACATTTGGACTTTATCCTTAAAGGTAACTAGTAGGGATGGGCATAATTAATCGATGATCGATCATTGATCGTTAAGAATTTTGTTGATCACTTGAAATTGTTATCGATCATATAGCCGTTGTGTTGCGCAGTCTGAGTCCCAATGCAATGCAATGAATTTCACTATGTGGCAGCACCATAGACTGTATGGGCAGCAATTAAACATCCTACCAGCAGGGGGAGATACTTAACTAGTAGTAGGAGACAACAGAACAGGCTCAGGCAGCAGCCTGCGAGCTGCCGTAGATGTCAAAACATAGAAGACAAAGAAGTCAAGGCGAAGTTTGGCATCGGACAGCTTTATAACCGAAAATAAATAAGTTCATCACACATTGTGAAGCCTTGTATAAGTACAACTCCTCAACAAACCGAATTATGTACCACTTACATTTACCACTTGTACATTGAAGCCTACATCCGACCCTGTTTAACGTGTCACGTTAGCGCCGCTAGCATTAGCGGCTAACTTTAGCATCTATGCTTTTCTACCTTGCCTTCATCAGGGAACTAATTTGCACATTTTGCACCATTTTAGGAGGCGCATATGTGTTTAAAGGTATCGTAGCATTGGCTCCTTGTTGGCTCATAGCCTCGGGCTTTAACCAGCGCCGCATTTTATTATTATTTTATTTTTAAAAGTTGCCTTGTCTTAATGGATTGTTGTTTGCCTAGATGTTCTTGGAATAAACATTTAATTGAGTAATAACCACTTGTATACAGTGAGTCTATGGTAAAAATGCTGTATTTTGGATGTTCTGTCGGCATATTTTAATATGTAAAAAGATAATAATTAATTGATCGTTAATTTTCCTGATAATCGATCGATGAAATTTCTTAAAATGTCAATCCCTAGTAACTAGTAATTTGAAGGCCCTATGGTACATTAAAGCTCCCATATTATGCACTTTGCTGTCAATTTTATATGGTCTAAGTAGTCCCTAATACTTATTTTTTTAAATGTTTGCTGAAAAACCCGTTCAGATCATTTATTTGTAGCAAGCCTCTATACCAGGGGTGGGCAATTAATTTCCCCAAAGGGCCACATCAGAATCAGGGCCGGACCAAAAGGCTAAACTCAATTCTGGTCAATATTAGTCGTATCTTTTCATAAAAAGAAGTAAAGTATATGGTTTTGATAAGCTGTAGTAAATAACAGGCAAACAACCATTGAGGAGATTCCTTTTAGTTTCACCGATGGAATTACTACACAAGTAGCTCCCTAAACTGTCTTGTTATGAACGCGGCATTATTAAGACTGCTGTGATTAAGATAAATTAGTGGATTATGAGCAGAATGCTTCTGTGTTGGTTTATGCAACACTCTGCATGGTTTGCTGTACTACGGGTGTCAAGTTATGTGCTGTTGAAGTGTAGACCACAGCTCTGCCCAAACTTGAAAACGGCGAATCAACTCATGAAGGACACGATGGACAACTCGGTTATTTTCATCTTCAGTTTCTTTTATTTTAGGGCAAATGGAGATGAATGGGGTGTGACAGAATAGGTTAATAACCTAGGGTAAACAGAGAACAAAGGCATTAATTGCACATAATTCCAGTTCACATTTCTTAATGTAAAGCATAAATGATAATAATAATGTTAATTTTACATGATAAATGAAAACGTATTCAGATTAATTTAACTCAAATCACTTCAAAATGGTTAATAATTAAAGTAACAAAGTTACACCAAGCGTTACTATCATCATCATCATAGAGTACCAATAACAAAAGCACGAGTACCAAAGTACTTCTATGAAATAATATAATAAATTCAAACATTGCATCACCAAATACAAATCATATGGGAAGCATGGCTTCCAAACTTAAACTTATACTATACCAGTGGTGTCTTCAATCATTGATCAGGAGCTGTGGCTGTGAGGTGTCTACAGGAGCAGGCAAGAGACCTGACTGAGCCAGTTCCAAACATTTCAGCCCATGCTTCCTGCATGGGTGCACCGGTGATTGTGCTCCCTCAGGCACTTCCTTCCTCTTACCTGGGGTTCAAACACTGATGTGTTTGCCCCCTGCAGGTTTGGAGTGTCAGGGATCTGGGATTGTGGCTCTTTCCACAGTGAAGCTAGCCTGGAAATCCAGACCCTGATATCTTGAACGATAGAGGGTCTGGCCACGATCAATAGTAATTTCCAACTCAAGAGGCGGCTCCTACTCGTGCATTTCAAATGCCACTGCACGCAGTTGGATAGCACTACAACCAATCAGAGCGATGCACAAGGCGATGTAAGACCCTTTCGTTTAGCGAACAGCTGTTAAACTGTTAAATTAAACGTTTGCCGTTGTCGGTCGGCAAAATAGAACATTCCGCTTACTTGCTAATGAAAGATTTGAGTGCCGTCTTCCAAATCGTTAAGGGTCGAGGCCAAAGCAGTCTCAAACTCACACAACATATCCGCAGCCATCTTTGATGTTTACTATCACGGCTTCGACGTCGCATGCACGTCACTGTCGTCATCCGGTTACCTCCTCCCCAGAGCACCATATAAAGGGCTCTGGCGCGCCCATATTAGATAGAACCAATTGAAACCACCAGCCAGATTTCTGGCTTTCTTGATAAAGCTTCAACGGAGCGTGTCCAGACCAACACGCGCAGCAAATTTAATTTGCCAGCGCCTAGTGGCAGGTCTGGGAATGCCAGGCTACAGTGAAGCAGGTTTTGACGCAACAACGGGCATCTTGTCGCTTAGCGGGGAAAACAACATGGCTGTCGCTCGGAATGTTTTCCAGAGGATCTCGGGGCCGTGGACCAATAAGAAATGGGGGGGGTTCATAGACTACTACACGGTGGAAGTTTCTGGTTACTAATGTGGGGGGGAAGCATGAAGCATGGACATAAAGAAAATATGGGGAAGTGGCTTCTTCTCGCTGTGACGACATATCGGGAAGAATTCTGAACGGAGTACATTGGGGGGAGGGGTGGGGGTTTCAGAAAGGGGGAGAGTGAGAAAAGGAGAGATTGTTATTTTTTTTATATTTTGGCAGTCTCTAGGCACACCGTGGACCCATGGATATGTTAGAACACATTTAAAAAGTGCATTTAGCATACTATGGGACCTTTAAAATCACTTGAATCAAGCATTTGACTATGGGTGAATCAACATCCCCTTGTGCATGAATACACTTATATTCTGTGTTATTATATTTGCCCAGAAATCCATCACATGCTAAATGAGAAGCATATTCGTTCCTTAATTACCTTTGTGCTGTGGGGAGTTTATATTAAGCCTTAGTTAGAATGTAGTTGGTGTCATTAAACAGGTTAAGATGTGATGGAGAACCTTTGTAGTTTCAAACATCATACGGGGTTTTCCCAAGGTTGAGATTCATTTGAAGTGGTTCTCCCTAAATGATGGGGGATGGGCTTGTTTAAGCGCTGGTGGGAAGCTCCTAGACCCCAACACTGGAAAATCTGAAGGAAAGCTTTACATCAATGACCCGGCTTTCAGAGAGGAGAGGAGTCAGTAATTGCACTAAGATACATTTTAATGTGCACAATCACATTGTGATTAATCAGCTTCATTTAAAGGTAAACAGATTTTAAAAAGGAGGATGGAAAGAATCACTGATTCCAAAGTTTCACAAATCTGTCAAGACAGAGAAGAGCTGCAATTATAAGCCAATCAAAAGAAGATGCTTTGGCAATGAACTCATTATGACAATGTATTATCATTAGCAGAAGCCTTAATACAGAGGCAAATTCAATATTGTAATATTCCTACTGGTTAGAGCTGCATGTTGCATACTCCCAAAATGCAGTGTAGATACATGTAATAAAAGTTGAATAGGTCTACGTAAGTAAGAGCCTGCATGAAGGCTGTAATGGGTCATGTGTTTTGTATATTGTTTGTGAGAGAGAAGGCCTCTGGAGCCGTTAGGGTTGGGCGATGTGTCCATACCCACGTCATCAAGCCTCAGGGAGCCGGTGGTGCAGACAGCATGAGAGGTGTAATAGAAGCTTGTGGTCTTGACAGGGGTCAATTTAAGCAAAACTATGAAATAAAGCTCTTTCTATAGCCCCTTTCACAAATTAACTTTGGTAATTGTACGGAGAATCTGACCCGGAAAATGTCCGGATCTACCTTCTCACACATGCAGCACACAGCAAGAGATGGTGGTTGTGGGACACATTCACATGTGTTACGCACATCCCCCGCTCCTAACTCTGACGTATGCCTCGTTTCCGCAGAGCGGGTCTGGTCGGAGTGGCTCTGTCCGCTTATTTTGGCTTTTCACTTGCCAAAAGTTGGGTAGAGTCCGGAAATAAGCGCTCCTATTTTCTGTACTCCTCCATTGGGGTACCAGCCGTCTGAAAGGGTGCCGAAAACGGGGAGCTATACACTGCCGTCCGTTAATTCGAAAGAATAATTTCTGCATTAAATCGCCGTGTGTATTCACCTCGGCAAGAGTGAAGAGAGTCTCATGTTTAGTGAAAAATTACGGCGCAGCACTCTGTTTATTGTGTGGTGTGTTTTTTTTGTTGTTGTTTTTTAGATAATTTTTTTGCATTTTCAAGCTTTATTTGACAGCACAGAGTTGAAATGGGGAGACAGAGAGAGAGGGGAGATGACCTGCAGCAAAGGTCCACGGGTCGGACCTGAACCCGCGATCACTGCAACGAAGGCCGGAGCCAATATGGTACGCGCTCCAGCCACCACGCCACCGGAGCGCCCAGTGTTTTTCCTCTTAATTAAAATAATCAGTGGGCTACACTCACGGACCTATAGAGGCTACACTGTGTCCCGCTGCTACGATGTCACCATATAGTTAGCCTGTAGCTGCCGCGGCCAGAGCTGTCTCTGTCGGCTTGCCGTCTCTGTGCATACATTAACCAGCGTAATACGCTCACAACACGGGGGGAATAAATATATAAGTGGCCGGTTTGGCCAAGCAAAAACGAAAGACCGCTGGCTTTACCACAGTTGTTCCTCAGCCCGATACTTTGACCCACATTCTGGCGCTGGCTATCACTGTCCAGCCTAAACCCCGCCCTACCAGTAAGGGTAGGGTCAGAGGTGGAAACACCGCCCAGATTCTTAAATGCGAGCTGTTCCGCTCTGAGCCGCTCCGACCCGACCCGCTCTGTTCGTGGAAACGAGGCATTAGTACTAGGGGGGGACCACCTGGGTAAATTCCGGGTCAAATCAGGGTGGATTAACCCTGACATACCCCTGTATGTATACAGTCGATCAGACCATCACAGGCCTAGTCGCTCTGCAAATGCTCCACAGTTTCCATTCAATGCGCAACAGAAGAACCACAACAGCCATTGAAGAAGAAGAGGAAAGCCATTATTTCAGATCTGTACCACTGCTCGACATGGTACAAGTTTGCCACTCGCTAACCGTTGCAAGCCCGTTTGTCAATTGGTTGGTCTTTGACAATATAGGTCAACTTAAAAAGGCTCCAATACTAACTAGCTGAAAGGGGGAATATTGCCACCTATCGTAGCAGATTTGGAAAAAGTACAGTCAATAAATTGATTCTCCCCTATACCTGGACAATGACAACAGTCCAATTAAATTAACTCATCGAGCTATAACCGTATCTGGATCTAACTGCATTTTAACGTACTTAGTGTTTGGATTGTCTCTTCATCTGCACCACAAACAAAATCCTGAGGTTCAAATCTTTTTATCCAACAGCAGTGTTTGAGAGACATGGTCCATCTGAGTAATATTTAAATGTTGCAAAAAAAGCAATAATGGAATTTTTTCTCTCCAAATCGGACAAACACCCTGTTAAGGCTGGCCCGAATTATTCGAATATCCGAGTATTTGTTTGTTAGATTAGTATTCGGAGCTCAATTCAGTATTTGGATTTTTTTTTTTTTTTTTTTCCTTTTATTTTTTGGCAAAGGTAGCTCAAACTGCAGTATATTTTGTCAGCAAATAATATTTGGATACACAAGTTATAAAATAATTGTAAAATACATATTAGACGTTAATTTAAAATATATAATCGAATTATTTGAACTTTGACCTAGTTGGCCGCTGCCCTTTCAAAGCGCAACCGGTGATATCAGCTGTAGTAGGCTTCGTGATGTTACCAGAGTGAGGCAAACTAAAAGCGGCACCAAGCGCAGGAGGGAGAGAGAGATGGAGGAAGAATAGATTATGTTCCTAATAACTCTATAGGCTACCACAACATTAGAGCGATTTCGGAAGGAAAGGTAATGCTTGGCGTAATGCTAACGTTAGCTTAGCTGTTTGTTTACATTCAGCGCTGCTATTCAGCCATCTTCAACCATGACTTGCTTGCATCATGGGAATAGGCAGTCAATAATGGATATAATATGGACACAAAAGACTATCAATATTGGATCTTGTATGGATTTATAAATCGCCGAAAAGATGCACGTTCCTGGATGAATTGATAAGCTCCTGTACGGGTTACGATGCAGGGTTTTTCCTGGCTCAGAATGGGCCTTTGGGGGGTCAGTACGCGACCGACTTTTTTTGGGGTCGCGACAGTAAAGGCAAACGGTTTGTGTATTTTAAGAGGGGTGTTGGGTTGGGAGAGGGGAGTTTCTGTCCAGCTCAAGAGCATTTCAGTCAGCCTGTCAATCACTGCGTTACCATGGAGCTCACTGACGCTTATGAAATCACAATAAACAACCTGTAGATATGAAGTCAAAATACTAATAATGACTAGGCCTACCTGTTTAATACTTTAATTGTTTCTAATTGATCTAAACCATGGAAGAAGGTAGGGCTGCTCAATTATGAAAAAATCATAATCATGATTATTTTGAGTAATCACATTGTGTTATCACGATTATTAAAGACAGTTAATCATTGATTTAAGAACATTATGCATTTATTTTACTTTTAACAAGGTTTTTTTCTAAAAACACCATGACTTTGGACTTTAAACAAAGGCCTAATTGAACTGAAAACAGGGAGAATAGAAATAGGCTAAATAAGTGAAACATATTTTTAATAATTTAATAAAAATATCTAAAAATAAAAATAACCAGTTGTAAATGGTGTTGATAGGGCACGTCTTTTGCTAGCATTGAATGTAAGGGCATGATTTATTTATGTCTCATGGAGCGAGCTGGATAGGCAGTTGCATTGTAGTGTTGACAGTTGTGGTGGCAGGGGTTAAGGAGCTTTAAACTTCCTGTGTTTTTATTCATTGATTGCTTGGTCATAGACCACTATGACTCGACTTAAAGTGAATAAACAAATTGGTCGGGATGTTTAAAGGTGCAGATCAGGTCGTATATCACTTTTCTTTCTCTCTCTCTGTCTCTCGGTCGCGTATGTCATGTTACTCGCGTGTCCGCGCGTGACAAATCTTGCACATTATTTTAGTTTGTTGTGAGTCTGAAGTGTTTTCAGACAACACAATTAGTTTTACCTTTTATTCTCGTCATCTAGAAGTTTTTCAAAACACCCGGCAATGCGCAACATCTCCCTCGTACTCTCTGGACTAGCCGTTAGCGAAACTATCAGGTGAGGGAGGGGCCGAGCGGAGCTCACGGCTGAAAGGGTTTGCTGCATTTATAAGCCTGCATGCCCCGGCGAGCGGAACAATGATAGTTTAATAACGATTATCCCCGACCTGATTTCTTTTTTTACAACTGAGATTGCAAGTAATATGACTGGAATGGCGCAGAAATGGAAACACATTTGGAGCCGTTTTAAGTAGATTTTTATTTATTTATCTATATATATAAAAAAAAAAAACACTTTGGCGCTGAGGATTTTCCTTTGGGGGGCGCTAAACTTCCTTTGGCGGGCGCCAACATTTTTTGAATGCAGGAAAAACCCTGCGATGGCGCAGAGGACAGCTGATTTGCAACGGAACAACAGCTGTTCGCCTCCACAGAGGAAAAGTAATGGAACTCCGACTTTACTACCGTTCGAAAGCTATTAAAGCATCAACAAACTACGCAGCTTGCTGTCTCAGCTCACACAATTAGTTTCAGTGAGTACATTGGCATTATTAATGTTGGTTTGATGGTGTGTTTTTCTGGAACGAATATCCGAATATTCGCTCGGAAAAACCAACAAATATTCGAAGCCTGAAAAATGGCATTCGGGCCAGCCCCACACCCTGTACATATAAATTAAAACGAACTGATGCGGTTTTATTTGCATGTTTGAAATTCATAGCACAGTGAAGAGTTTTTCAGACAGCTTCTGGTTGGTATCATGGGTCACAGAATATGCAACTCTGCTTTAGTTTTAATAGCATTGATTGAATTTATCTCGAGTGAATTGCCAAGCAGCAGAAAAAGAGTCCAGTTCTCAATGCTTGTTGCACAGTTTCTGCTTTGCCAGAGACTGGTGATCCATCTTTTTTTGGGATGTGAGCCCAGGCTACACTCGACTCTCTCCCACACAAGCTGTAAAGATATTGTCAGCTTTTGTGGCGTGGTTCTGTGCTGCAGAAACGCTGTCTCATTTGCTCTCGGTTTGAAGTATTGCTCTCAGTGTTCTTGGATAGAAAAGCAATGGAAATTGCCTTGTTGTAATAATGAAAGCCTGTCATATTGCATTAATATTGTTAACACTTTTAGCAGTTTGTCTTCATTTATTCACTCATAAGCAACATGACCTCGTTTATCACTCTCGCTTCACTTGCTCCCAACACCGGTGATCTTTTCACTGCAGGTTACACATCACAATTTCCCATTTACCAATGGTTGAATTAATGTACAATGTAAATAAATGGTGTGACATTGTTGTGATGTTTGAAAGCTGTTGATGGAAAGCAGTTCAATCTACTGTACTCTTGGATGCTGCAAGCTTAATTTCAGCTGTACACATGCCATGGTCTTTTATAAAGATACATTTCTGATTCAAGCTTAGTGCAGAGCAAAGGAGGGTCTGTGAAGATGTGATGTGTGGGAATCTCTCAGAGGGTGAGTGTGGTGGCAGTGTGGGGGGTTCTGAAGCTGTCCCCGTCGCCCTAATCATACTGCAGAACCCTATGTCGTCGGCTCAATCAAAGAGAAACTGTTGTCTCTCTCGGCTGAAACACGCTGCAGACAACAGTGGGAACAGATGATCAAGTGTAACTTCAATACAAATGTCTTTTTTTTTGTTGAAAATGTGAAGGATTCTTTTTTTGTAAGAAGATGTTATCTGCATTGTGCTATTGTGTTTAATCTCACTACTCTAAATGTATTTCCGTCAAAGCAGTTTACAGACCACTGATGTGTTGTCATGTCAGGCTCAAAGAGATCATATTAAGTTCCTTATACTGAGCTGAATAAATAATTTACTGGGATCACAAACTTGTGTTTGATTCTTCAGGACATATTTAATGGGCAATACAAGAAAAAAAGTGTGGTTATCATGGGAAACATTAGACATTAAACTACCTGGTCAAAATGACACTGTAATAGGACGATATTGTGGTTAGGGTCCGACCCGTGGTCATTCTCTGCATGTCATTCCCCTCTGTACCCCTATTCATTTCTGTCTCTCTGCACTGTCCATAAAAAGCCTTGAAAATGCAAAAGCAGTTATGAATGGGGACCAAGCCTTCCACGCAACTCGGGAACGGGCGTCGTCGTCCGCTGTGCCGGCCCCTCGCTTCACAGAATCCGGAGATGTAAAGTTTTTGAATGTTGGATGTTCGGTTTGGGAGTTATAGACCGAAAGGCAAAAAAAATCGCAGAGAAAGATGCTCAAGTGGATAAGGATATGCATACTTTTTGTGTTTTTGGAGCCCCCTTTTGGAGCAATTTAACGAAAATGAACCAACCTGAGAACCATAGGAAAAACACATGTGTGAAGTTTGGTGTTAATAGGATGAATCGTTTTGGATTTAGGAGCTGTTTAGTACAAGGTAGCTAATGCGCAAATCTTTAAAGCGCTACCGTTTGGTATTCCGATGGTCGTAGACAAATTATTTATACAACCTTTGCTCGTGGGAGTGGGTAGAGCATAACTCTTTTGGTTTCGTCCAAATCGGGCAAAAACTGTGGGAGGAGTATGTTTTGGTCACTGACACAGTTTTTGCAACTTAGCGAAAAAAAATATCCAATTTAAAATGGGCGTGGCCTATGCTTAAATATGCAGCATACTTCAGTGAATATGTGTATATAAAGTTTTTGAATGTGGGATGTTTGGTTGGGGAGTTATGAGCAAAAAGAGATTGTCAGCCACTCCGCTGTAATGCACTTTTTTGAATTTCCCACCAAAAAAAACAGAATCTTCTTAATAAGTCCCACCCAGATTAATATTTCTTGGCCATATTTTCTTTATACACTCAGGTATGGCCCATGATGGTCCCCCTTGATTTTTAAGCAGCTAGCTACAAGATATCAACTTTTTGCGTTTATGGCGCCCCCTTTTGGCGAAATTTTTAAATTGTCTTGATACGATGTATAGTTTTGGATTTATGATCACTTACGCACAAGGAAGCTAATCGGCAAATCTTTAAAGCGCTACCGTTTGGTCTTCCGAAGGTCGTAGAAAAATTCTTTATACAACTTTTGCTCGTGGGAGTCGGTAGAGCATAATTCTTTTGGCAGGGTTCGACATAACGTATAGCCCGATGGCCCGGGGCCAGTAAAATCATATGCAGGGCAAGTTGATTGGCCAGTCACTGTCCCGCCCGGGCCAGTGACTGGCCAATCACAGTTCAGTATCTTTTTGTAGACCACATCATGGTTCATTGAAATGCGCGTTGAGAGTCGGAATGAAAGCAGTGTTTATTTAAGACTCAATATAATAAACCTAATATAAAATATATTTTTTAATGAAAGGCCAGTGGACAACCGATGCGTGGGCGTTTTGACAGGCAGAGCAACAAGCGGGTGCACTCTCGCTCCGTTGGCAGAGCTGCCTACCGTCCGCCTGCGAGTCGACTTGCTTTGCCCCCTTTCTTCCCACAGCAGAGGTGTGCAGAAAATGATAACTGCGCTTTTCCAATATGCCGCCGTAATGTTACAGTATTTGCATCCAAGCTCCAATGGTAATACAAATGAGAGGCGTTATTTAAACGCTGTGAATGCGTCTCCGGTGATTGTGTCGGTTGTAGACAGAAACGAACGGAGGGACTCCGCTCACTGTACAGTTCCTATAGTCGCGCAGTTTGGCACTGTGTTTTCAGGCTCGAGACATTCAATCAAATCGCGGAAGTCTTTCCCATTGAAATCGCTAACGGGGAGAATATCCCCGGTTATTATTTTAGCCACAAACCACAGTTCATCTGCGCAGCGGCTCACTCGCTGCCGAGATCACACGGTGAAACGCTGCTGTGATCGGACGAAGGCATTGTGTGTTTCTAAGGTGATTTAACGTCATAGTCTTAGACGAGCGTTTAACTTATGCTGCATATTTTGCACTGCATTGTTTTTTATCAATAGTTTGAAAAAATGGTCCCACACCGGACTCTTATGTGAAGCTGACACTTCATGGAGAAGTGACACTCCTGCAGCGCGCTCACGACCAGACGTGAACTCACATACACGGTGAAATCTCCCATTTAAAAAAACGGCATAACCCACTGATTTTCGGATTTCTATTCTATTTTTAAAGTCAACTTGAGTGCAAGTGGAAAACCGGTCATTCGGTCGACACATTCACATCCCTAATTCATATAGAGAAAGTAATAAAAACAGCCTACCACACCACAAAGAATGATCAGACCTTCATATCTTATTTTTTTTTATGTTTGAACATGACTTCTGCAGGTGAACTATTCATTAAACTGCCCAAATTCAAGAATACAAACAACCATCAAACTACTGGACTTTAAAATACTGGCCGACTCTTTCAACATACTTTCAGTTGTAGGCTTCTAATTCAATATGTTTGCCTGGTTTTTATATTATGTGTATGAGCAATATCAACATTTCATATAATTAACTATAAGAAAAATAACCAAATCTAAAGGGAATATATATACTGTTACAGTATAGATATTCCCTTTAGATCTGGTTATCTTTCTTTATTTTTCTAATACAGGTATTATAATTATTGACACTAAATTATGAAGAAAAAAAAAGTGTGTGCAGGGCCAGTGAAAATATACAAGGGGCCAGTAAAACTCGGATCCACTGGCCCGGCGGGCCAGTAGGAAAAAAAAGTTATGTTGAACCCTGTTTGGTTTCGTCCAAATTGGGCAAAAACTGTAGGAGTATGTTTTGGTGACAGACACAGTTTTTGTGACGTAGTGAAAAATATATGTTGGCGCAAATGGGCGTGGCCTATGTCAAAAGATGCATCTGTGGATATAAAGTTTTGACTGTCGGATGTTCGGTGTGGGAGTTATAGCCCCAAACGCGGTTTCCTTTGTTGTAGCGCCACCTAGTGGCCGGCTTGTCTGAATTTTTTTGTCTGCGTACCAGGCACGGACCTGGATCTAGTCATGCAAGTGGCATGTCCCAACCCTTTGGGGCGGCAGTGGCGAAGTAGGTAGGGAGATCGCCTCTGGAGTGCAGGGTCAGAGGTTCGATCCCCCGTCTCCCCGCTACATGTCGAAGTGTCCCTGAGCAAGACACTGAACCCCAAATTGCTCCCGATGGTTCAGAGAGCGCCTTGCATGGCAGCTTCTACCATCGGTGTATGAGTGTGTGTATGAATGGGTGAATGTGGTAAGATATGTAAAGCGCTTTGGGGCTGAGAAAAACGGCTAGAAAGCGCTATATAAGTCAAGTCCATTTACCATTTATTTACCATTTTACGGGTCAGGCTGCAGCACCAGTTTTACGCGGAGAAGAATAATACGGAATAATAAAAGTCCCAGCAAAAATAATAGGGTTCCCTGCCCAGCAGGGCTATGGAACCGCGTTGCTCTGCAAAACGCGGTACCAGGCCCTTCTCGGGCTTGGCCCCCTAAAAATGACACACACGGTAATGACAATGGACAGATCACACAGTGTAGCTGCAGGCGGCGTATGTTGTTTTTTGGGCGACTGTGGCTCAGGTGGTTAAGCGGGTTGGCCAACGATCCAAGGGTTGGCGGTTCGATCCCCGCCCGGCCACCTGTGTCATGGTTGTTGTGTCCTTGGGCAAGACACTTCACCCACCTTGCCTTGGGTGGATGTGTATGATTGCTGTATGTTTGAGGTGGTGGTCGGAGGGGCTGTTGGCGCTGAATGGCAGCCACGCTTCCGTCAGTCTGCCCCAGGGCAGCTGTGGCTACTCTCGTAGTTTACCACCACCGGTATGACTGTGTGTGAACGAATTGAACCTGGAACCCTGTAAGGGCTTAGAGTCACAGAGAAATAAAGCGCTATATAAATCCAATCAATTATTCTTATTTTCTTTCTGGCCTCAGTGCCACTGTCATGATGCTCACTAGACATGATGAAAACGTTTGCAGTGTGGACATTTGTATAAACAGTTAGAGAAACAATCTTGTGGCTTCAACGTAAGTGGATTGGATCCTGATTGTCCTGACTGGTTTGGAAAAATATGGGTGGGTATCGTTTCCCTCAATGGCTTAAGGCAGAATTAGGCCTCTGTGCTGAGATGTTGTGGTATCTCCGTGTGGTAATATGGGCTACATGGAGACTCAAATTATAATTGGACAGCCTGATCTGTTTTGTGTTTTCGACTACATTTTTCCATTGATGGTGGTATTAGTTGATAGGGAACACAAGATGGAGCAGCAGACTGAAGAAACATTTTATAATCCTCCTTTTCAGTAATGTTAGACAAAAGTGTATTTTGTGATTTTGCAAAGGATGTCCACTGAATGCCTCCTTTCTAACCATCATACCTGTCTTTAAACGAGGAAATACATTAAGGTAAACACAATTACTTTGGGCGTATAATGGGGGTGGGAAAAATAATCGATTTTCCGATTAATCGCGATTCTCTCTCGAACGATTCCGAATCGATTCATAAAAGTTAATAATCGATTTTTTTTTTACTAGTATTTAATATTAGTATTTCCTGTGCCACTGCGCATGCACACCACACAAGTGCGATTTGTTAAAAGTGGCGACAAAAGGGCAGAGAGCAGCAAACCCATATGACCTGCACTGGCTTTGTGTCTGTTTACGTTTTTGTATGAGAGCTGAATTCCAAGTCATACTTTTTGCACAATGTGTTGAAATGACATAGAAAATAATAGAATAGAAATCCTATAGAAACATGATTCACAAGAGTAGAAAGACAATTAAACTGAATCGGTTTAGTTTTTACATACTTCTATATTGTGTTGAAAGCTGCATTGATTATTGCACTGTTCATAAAAAGTCATATTTGTGACAAGAAAATCTTTTTCTCTAATACAATATTAGAGAAGGTAATTAATCTGTTGATTGTATTTAATGATCGTCACAAAAGTAGGAAGTGATTAGCAACTCAGATGTGTATATAAATATATTTTTGAAAATCACACATAGTTATGTTCGTAAAAAAAAAATTGCATCGAGATGCATTGAGAATCGATTTTGAATCGAATCGTTGACCTCGGAATCGAATCGTGAGGAGCCAAGAGATTCCCACCCCTAGCGTATAATGCACGACATGGCCTGATAATGTACAACGCATCCATCTAGTGAGGTAGCGGCAGCACAACCATCAACTGGTTAAATCCTATACTGAACTATAAATCAAGTCCCACGCCGTAGGCATCCGCAGCAAGAGCTGTGGAACAACTCGACTCATACATTTGGCTTAAGTGTTATAAGTAGTAAAGTGAAATATTGAAATCCTCCAAGCTGTGAATATATCACACTAAATATGAATATATATGCAATTCTGAAAAAGAGTCATCTACCAAAAAAAATTGATGAGAAATTGACATCAAAGGGAGAATATGATCACTGACTTTGGAGGAAAAAAAAGCAGACAGGCATGTAGAATAAGAGATGTAGATGGGTAAGGAAAGAGACGACAATTTTTTTTCTGAATTTTTTTTTCCGGTTGACGACAAACCATCATCAGGGCTCCAGTCCAGACTAACTTTTTAATTGGTTTCAGTGGTGGACCTTACTTTTTTTTTTTTTTTTAGGTGCACCAGCACATATTTAAGGTGCATCCATCCCATTGACATAGGTAAATCTAATTTTGTAAATTGCTGTAAAAAGGAGTATATGCTTATAAAATCTTTTTACTTTTATCACAGTGCATTCAACAAAGAATTGTGATAAAAGAAGGTTAAAGTGCTTTAAAAAATTAATAAATTAAACAAATATGTGTAAGTAAGAACTTATACATAACTTCTTCATTGACATGCTCCACCTATACTATGTGAGCAAGTCCAGAGTGCGACCAAAACAGTCAGACTCTGGAGCCCTAATTATGGTAAAAGGCAAATGTGTAAACAAGGCCATCAGATGTCTTCACAAGGCAATGATTTATTAAACTTAACACAAGACTCCCCATGTGGCTCATTTGCACCATGGTAACTGTGGTTGTTTACAACAGCAGTGTATTTCCAGGAGTTAATCACGTGAAAGAGAATACAGAGCCCAGTTTGTGCTGTGTCCAAAATGTGTGCGTGAGGGATAATGTGAGTTGAGAAGTGGGAGTGAAGTGAACAGTGGTGAAAAGGTTAAGGCGAGACACCCCAGGTGAATAGGGATTTTTTTTAACTTATAGATATCATCATGAAACTTTGCCAGTTGATTACTGACACTAACACAATTACTTTTTGTATTACATGTTTTTCTTTTATATTTTATTACATATGCAAATATGCCAATATTTAACCAATTATGCGTAAATTTGGGTCATTTTTCGAGAAAAAAATTGAGATGTTGGATAAAGCCAGAGTTAAAATCTCTATTTTATTTTAAGCACATATTAGTTTCAAAAGTTTTTACAGAACAGATTTTGGATACAGCCTTTTTTCATTTAATAAATCAAAAAATACTATGTACATGTCTTAGAAATGCATTTTAGGCATGTTTTTAGGAGGAAAATGTATCATAAATCAGACAATTAACAATATATTAACAAATCCTTCTGTAAAAACCTTTAAAATAGTGCTATGAATGATTATGGAAAGTTTGGTTGATGTCAGTGGTCTAGAAGTTGAGATATCTTTCTCAGAGTATTGGAAAAAGCTCATTTTGAGAAAACGGCCGTTAAAGATAAAAACGTGAATTCTGCTGATAATCACTGATTATAGCTAGAGTAATTTATTGAATTAGGCCCTACACCCCTCAATGCCATATAGGCCTACCACTGCTTAACATATATAAACCATAGCATAGTAACATTTACATCCACATGCTAATTTAAACGTGATTAATTAATTATTAGCCACTGTCTGTCAACCTGCTCCGGAGTCGGCACAGACGCTCTCTCTCCCCACCATGTCCCCTCTGATCCTCTGACAGTCTGTGTCTCTCCGACGTGATCGGCGTGATTTACATGTCTTTAACACTTCTCCCCTTCAAATGGCGATCATGTAATGTCCGTAGCCAATTGATTAAGTATTTTTTTTGTGTTGGTTTGGCATATTTTCTACGTTTTTCCGATTTTATTTTGTGATTTTCGAGCTACCTGCGGCTAGCATCACGTGATGCCTTTTAGCGAATCACATCGTCAGAAATGTGCATTAGCCAATGAGGTTGCGTTCCTAGCATTGAATCCCTCCTCACACTTTCACGATTGGTTACTGATACAAAGGAAATGACCATATTTGGACCCGATAACGTTGTTCTTGAGATTCAGAGCTTTCCAACAGTACCATGGTTATTATGATTCATACAGCGGTCGCGGTGCTACATAAGTTACGTTAGAATGCTCACTTTTGACGAATTTAGGAGCAAAATACAGACGCCAGCAGTCAAAGTTTAGTAAAATAAACACATAAAACGTATATTTCTGACCTTTTATCCACACTAGTATGAAAGAAGACATGTTATGGAAGCTAAATAGACACAAATCTCAAAATTGACCAGTGCTCAAAAAAACGATGTTTTTGCCTGCCGTGTCTCGCCTTAAGCAAATATCCAGCACCAACAAGTGATAGTATCGGGAAAATAATATGAACTTTGTATTGTAGTTTTATTGCTATGCTGGATATAACTAAATGGAGATATTTGACTATCAGTGGAATGTAGCAGGCTACTTTACCACTGCCTTATGTTTTCAGCAAAAATACCAGCAGTGATTGAGTATGTATACTGTGTGTCAGCGTATTGTCATCCTATCAGATGTTATGGCCCATTTTTTAATTTTTGTTCTAGAAGCTAAAATGTGGTTACGAGATGAATCTGCAGGAGGTGGAAGGAAGATGTTTTTTTTATGTGATAGGATATGCCCAAGAAAAAAAAACTGTACTAGCAATAACTGATCAGTAGGGATGGGAATTTAACGATTCCGATTCTGCTTATCGATCCGATTTCTTATCGATTCTCTTATCGATTCTCATTGGGTGAGAGAATAAGTACAAATGAGTTTGTTTGTATTAACTCTCTTTAATATCTGATCAGAAGTGTGTCTACTTCAGGGGCGCCCTTAGCTCAGTTGGTAGGGCATCCCCCCCATGAGCCTCAGCCAGCAGCGGACCCGGGTTTGATTCCAGCCCACGGTCGTTCTCTGCATGTCACTCCCCTCTCTGCCCCATTTCAACTCTGTCTACACTATCAATAAAGCATAAAAATGCCAAAAAAATATCTTAAAAAAAAGAAGTGTGTCTACTTTCTTTTTTCTTGCCTGTAGAGGTATGCATGATAGCGGATGCCCGAAGGACCTGCAGGTCCCCTCAGTTACTTGTGGCGCAGTTTTTTTTCTCATATTTCTGCAGGTTGGTGCAGATGATCAGGTTAACAACGTATGGATATTAGGATTTTATAGTCTTTTTAACACAGTCAGACTCAGTGCCTTAGCTCAGCTGTTTCGCACGGGCTTAAACACCACCTGAATAAATATTGTTACTAAAAACGATGAATTTGTTGCGTGACTTGCGTTAGTACTTAAAGTAGCCGTACAACATCATCAGCGGCTTGGTTTTGGGACGCCTTTGCGATTGTAGGCCTGTTGCTGAGTGTAGCGAGCCACTACCTGTCTGTCCTTTCAAATTACATTTCCACATGGTCGAGGCTTTATGGGTTGTGTTTTATTTTGACAAGGCCGTACAATTAGAGTTCATTACAGTTGATTTTATTTTTTTTATTTTACTAAGCGGCCAATGCAATCTGGTCCGACTACTTACCTTTATGGACTAAAAGGGGGCAGCCCTGATACTCATAAATTCTCGTAGTGACAATCAGGAACAACCATTATCCCCTTTTACACAGCCAGTGAAAGCCGGAAATATGCCGGAATTTCGGCCCTCCGCCCTGCTGTATAAATGCGACCGTTGCGGAACGGGGGAAGAAAGGTGCGAGAGATTGTTCCGGGAATTTTACTTCCTCGGGGGGTAGTAAGATTGCCGACGCAATCAGTTCCGCCTCTCTGTATAAATGCGGCCAGCTTGTTGTTGCGGAACAGGGGGGCGTTTGACGTTCCATAGCCTACGTTCTAAACATACAACCATGTTAGCAGTTGAAGGACGTGTGTTTAACCTTCAGTGCATCTTAGGCCTTTTTTGGTAAATTTTGGTTTTTCATTTCACAACTGCTGAGGCTGTGTTCATGCAAATGGCTTCATATTTGATCGAGGCTAATGTTTTCTGACCAATTTATGAATTTTAACCTCAATTCATTGATTTACACTATAATGCACTGTATATTAATCATATTATATTTCCTCACACTCAGCCTCCTTGGCCAAATAAGCGCCTCATTGACTCCCATTCAAACAACATTTTTTGACCCTGCTGCCAATAGCTGATAGAAACCAGATTTTTTTTGTTTTGTTTTATTTCCTTGTACTAATGTCTTGAAAATTTACATTTTTTGTGTTTTTTTTTAAATTGCATCGGTTTTCTCTCATATACCATTGGTTTTAATTACAGGCTGAAATTTAATATTGCTCTCCTCTGCTACTAGCCACTGCAGGCCACATGAATAAATTGTTTCAGCTAAAATGCTCTCTCTGGTTAGGCGGCATAGTATAGTATAGATGTGTTTTTCGACAAATAAGTGTGTGTGCTTGTCTGTGTGTGTATCCAAACACGGACACTCAAATTCACATAGAGAAAAACAGTTCAGTGTAAATCCATAAAAACTGCATGTTTTGATCCCATGGTCAATTGAGGTTAAATACATGAATTTGGTAATATTAGACATTCATTCTTATACCTTGAAATTTTACATTTGTACTATTTTACAGCTGATGCGTGAATTTCATCCTTATAGGCCTGAAGAGCAAAGATACCCCTAGTGGAAACGAGGGAACTGTGATTCATAGTATTGTTATTAGTTGTAAAGGCTATAGGCAGGACTTATTCATAAAACATCTGAAAAAATCATAAAAATATTAAATTTCAAGTTATAAGAGCAGGATGAATGTGTAATATTACCATATTCACAAATATATCCTCAATTAACCATGGGATCGAAACATGCTGTTTTCATGGATTTACATTGAGCTGTATTTCTATGTGAATTTCACTATCTGTTATTGGATACACACACAGGCACACATATTCACAAATACATATTTGTTGAAATACACATATACACTACTCTATGCTATTATGAAGAACCCAGACAGAGCATGTTATCTCAAATAATTTATTCATGTGGCCTGCAGTGGCCTAAGTAGCAAGGGAGTGCAAATTTACATTTTAGCCTGTAGTTGAAACACTGGCATATGTGTGAAATTAGCAACAACTAGTAAAAAACACAAAAAATGGAAAATGTCAAGGCATTAGTACAAGGAACCAAAAGAATAATAAAAAAATCAGTTTCTCTCATCTTTTGGCAGCAGGGTCAAAAAGTGTGGTTTTAATAGAATTCTGTGTGCCGTACAATGGCCCTTAATGGAGGGCACATTTTAAATCTTAAATAGCAAAAAGAATAGAAATGCATGCAATTCAATATTATTGTTAATTCTTGACATATATCACACTCTTCTAATCCCACTCAAAAAATCCAATTTAGACTAATTATTTAGCTTTTAATTGATTTTTTGTGTTTTTTCTTAAAAAAAAAAACGAGTGACTTTTTCTAAAACAACTGGAATTTAAAGGGTTAAAATCCTTAAAATAAAGATGAATATGGTTTGTATGGTTGGTGAGGACTCGAGTTGAAAAAGAAAGTTATAAAAGAAAATTGGTGGAAAAATACATTCATGTTATTTTTATCTACATATCAATTCAAAGTGACACCTTAAGCGCCGAAGGAGGCAGAGTGTGAGTCTTTTTTGAAAATCTTTGATATAAAAAAAACTAAAAATGCATTCAAATCAATATCATTGCTAATGTTTGACATCTATCACACTCTTATAATCCCCCTCAAAAAAATCCAATTTAGACTAATTATTTAGCTTTTAATTGATTTTTTGTGTTTTTTCTGAAAAAAAAAAACGAGTGACTTTTTCTAAAACAACTGGAATTTAAAGGGTTAAAATCCTTAAAATAAAGATGAATATGGTTTGTATGGTTGGTGAGGACTCGAGTTGAAAAAGAAAGTTATAAAAGAAAATTGGTGGAAAAATACATTCATGTTATTTTTATCTACATATCAATTCAAAGTGACACCTTAAGCGCCGAAGGAGGCAGAGTGTGAGTCTTTTTAAGGATACACTGAAGGTTAACAGTAACCACGGCGGCCTGATGTCCAGTAAACATCACCAAATAAAAGGAACGGCGTATAATCTAGCTGGTCATAAGGTCCGCTGCTCAATACAAACCCCCACGCTTCATTTTGCAGAGTGTATGAGTCTATTTCTGCCCGGGGGAAGTTGTACAGTGAATGGGAAAGCTAGACTAGGCTAAGCTAGGCTGCGACCGGATCGCCGCTATTATTATCCTAAGTCTGAGCGTATAATATATCCACACTATATTTCTGTCTACAGTAACGTGACTTCACACACTGTGTGTATGTGTATTTGTATGTCTGAATGGCATAGCACTGCTCTCAAAGAGACTCGCTCACAGCCAACCTGTCACACACACACACACACACACACACACACACACACACACACACACACACACACAGAGGTGACGCAGTGAGCGGAGTGATGTTGTCAGTTTGGTTAACTGTCCCATAGATGTTGGACTCAGCGCATAGCACATCACGGGGACAGTAAAATACGGCCCTTTTAGTGCAAGGCCCAGCACTTCTGCTCTCAATTCACCGGCCAGTGTTAAATGTTTACGTCACACCTGACGCTGCTTACAAGCACCTCTTTCATTCCGGAACGCTGTGTAAAAGGGGCTACTGATGCACCAACATGCCGGCGTTGCTTGGTTCTGTGTAAATAACACCTAACCAAGCAGAGCCGGCGAATTGCCGCTCTTTCGTGCCGTCAATATGCCGCAATCTCTGTGTAAAAGGGGCTATTGATTCTGGAAAGCTACCATGTTTGAGTGACAATGCTGTTTGAAGCCCCGCTTGTTGACTCGGCCTCTGTGAAGCAGCTGCTGGAAGAGAGGGAGGCAGTTATTTGAGGTTAATGGTTGTCCATGCCATGCCCTCTCTCTAGTTAGACATTCACATGGCAACACCTCAACTATCCATGGTACTAATGGCAGTGCAGTATATTAGTCACTCAGCAGTAGCTTGAACTCACATAGTTAAGACTCCTGACTCCCCACAGGTGCAGAACCAGTGTTCACTGTGGGGTTTTTGTTGCTGTATTACAGATAATTGCAGTCATTTGTGAAAATAGTAGGAAATCTAGAAAAATATATTTTTCTTTTTTGTGGCATTTTTCTTTTTTTATTAGACAGGTTTGGAGAGACGGAGTTAAAATGGGGCAAAGAGGGGAGGACATGCAGAGAACTGACCACGAGTCAGATTTGATTCCGGGTCTGCTGCAAGGCCTGAGCCTTGGGGACGCTCTAACCACTACACCGCGAGTGCTCCCCCGAAAATCTATTATTCAATAAACTAATTTAATGGTTTAAAATGTTCAGAGAAATAATATGTTGACTAAATGTATATTTGGATTTCAGTGTTCAGTAAGAATCCTGCCTGGCATGCTGCCTATACGGGAATGCATACTAAACAACACACAAAATACTGAGGCGAGTAAATGGTGTCTTCATCTTATTCTATTACTCGCACACACACACAAAAAAAAAAAAAACATACACAACAAACAGTGGTAGACAAAGAACTGCCTACTATTTAGCCTCAGGCCCTGTTCTTTCACAGATTTTCATTCTTTCTTATTTTTCAGTTAGTATTTTAGTAGAAAATCAAGCTTACTTAAAGCAGCATATTCCTCCCCTTTCTCTGTTTACATTCTGGATTCAGATAAAACCTAATATTATCGTTGATTGATGGTGAAAATACTTAACATTCAAGATTATAGGAATTCAGTTGGTACAGTTTTCAGCAGTGTCTGTCACAAGTGCATTCCCAACCTGAATTTAGTTACTTCTTTTTTATTTTAGTTTATAAATTATATATTTATATTATTATAGTATCAATAATTAATAATAACCTAAGATTGTTGTGAATGAACCAGTACATAACGTGCACTCACAAACAATCCTAAGATGTATCTGTCTTTGTTCTGACATGAAGGTGTTTGATTGTGTTCAGAAAAAGTGACATAGCTTCAGTCAAAAATCTTTTTAGTGGACCCAAATTAGGAAGAATTTTGGAATGCAGAATTTTTCACTTTTCAGCCCAATTGCAGCTATTTATTTATTCCCTCGACGGTGGATGGTGCATTCAAGATCTGGCATAAAAAAGGCTTAAAATGCATCGGTGATTTATTTATTAATGATCTATTTGCTAGTTTTTCCCAATTGACAAAACATTTTGGTATCGAAAAGACACATTTTTCCCGATTTCTGCAAATCAGGCATTTTACGCAGAAGTTAATTCCCCAATTCCCTTATAAACCGCCAGCCAATCATGCCGATTTGTTTCTTTCTGTAAACCCCACATTAAAAGGCTCAATTTCTGTGTTTTTCAACCTTATTTCATAGTTGCATAGCCCCTCTTTAGCAGCTATAAGAACCCTGTGGGAGCAGGACCTAGGCTCTGCCTTCACAGATCACATGTGGGATTCAGTCCTGGATCGGATACACTCTACCTCCATGTGCGCTCGACATGCTCTTGTGCAATTTAAAGTAGTACAGCGTATCCATATCTAAAACTAAATTAGCTTGTATGTTCCCCGATGTAGACCCGACCTGTGATAGCTGTAAGAGCGCACCGGCATCACTCTTTCACATGTACTGGTTGTGTTCCACCTTGACTGAGTTCTGGACATCAGTTTTTCAAACAATTTCTGAAGTAATTCAGCATCAAATTGAGCCGAACCCTTTCACTGCAATTTTTGGCCTTGCTCCAAATCCGGGCTTGCCTAAAGTGAAGCTGAAGGTACTGGCCTTTACTTCATTACTTGCTCGTAGGGTTATCTTACTCAAGTGGAAAGATCCTGCTCCTCCTTCCCACTCACATTGGATTAGAGACATTATGGCATGTATGAATTTAGAGAAAATATGTTACACTACCCAGGGATCCGAGAATAAATTTGACAGAATTTGGCGCCCCTTCCTAAATTATTTTAAAAAACCAACAATAATTATAGAAGAGTAGCTACCCCCTCCCCTCTTTTATTTGATTTAGTTTTATTTCTTTATGTGTTTTTTTTTTTTTTTTTTTTTTTTCATATTGATTGTTTGTTTTTGTTTCTTGTGGTGTGTGTTTCGTGTTGTTGGGTGTGAGGGTGGGATGTGGGTGGAGTATGTTCGTGAGAAAAAGGGGAAAAAATTTGTACTCGCTGTGCTACAATTCCGTTGTTACTAACATTTAATAAAAAAACCTTTTGAAAGAAAAATCTTTATAGTGGGTGTTGGACACATGACTGGAAAAAAACTGCGCTGTAAATTGTTACAGCAATGGGTTTTACATCTTATTGATGGCCCATTAATTTTCTCCTTGTTCCATGTAGACCTGGCTTTATTGTCTCAGGAAGAGTGTACAGAACATTGTCTATCTTAAAACCCACTCTTCTCATGTTACTTGTGTAGTAGTACCAGGTACTGTCTTCATCTTTGCAAGCTTGCTTTTGTTGTTTTTGGATTTTAAGTGTTTGTTGTAGCTGTGGCAAATTCAAGCATATGGAGTGAAAAGGAGAACGCACATCATTTTGGTTTAGCTCAGTGGTGTCTTTACATCAGTTTATAGGCTTGACTTAAAGTCTGACTTAAGTCAAGCTAACAGGGGAGAGCCGGTCACACTAATTAGTAGGGGTGTAACGGTACACTAAAGTCACGGTTCGGTACGTACCTCGGTTTTGAAGTCACGGTACAGTACGGTACGGTTCATAGTTAACGGAGAATGAACAGCTTTAGCTGTCAGTAACTAGCTGACAGTAACATACAAATACAATGCATACCAAATCTAAAAAGAATACTGCTGCAATTATCCAATAAATAAAATACTTATTAAATACTAGTGAAGGTGCAGCATGAACTAAAATTGCAGTGAAAAAAACGCCAGTGTTAATGCTCAGCAGGCTCTGTAAGCTGGTATGTAAAAAAGGGTATGCCATCTTTAAGGGTATTGTTGACTTTAAAACATATATATATATTACTGCAGCTCTCTTAAGCTCTGAAGTGCTCTTATAAATATAACAATTATCAAATAAAAGTGCAACTGCAGCATCAATTAAATGACAGATTATGTATTTTCAGTATAAAAAAGCAACTACTGTCTGGGTTTGCACAGCTCGATTTTCTTCACAGTAACGGTGACCTGGATGGTGCCTTTTCAAATGCGTATGCATGTTCGACGTGTTGGCTCCCTTTATATGTCCATACATACATAGGCGATCGCGGTGAAACAATAACCTGTGTGTCGACATTGTTCCACACGTTTATCACTGTTTTCATAATTCTACTGGAATCCGAAGTTATCCCTCAAACGGGATTTGAATGACAGGGGTGCGCCTGCGAGCTCCGGTTTCCTGTTGACTTTTGCCATGCAGTTCGCTCTCTGTTTGATAGCACTGTATAACATTTTTATTTGCACTACTCATAGACTGTAAAAGAAAGGAGGGGTAGCCTACTACAACTGCTAGTAGGGATGCAAATGGAACACTTGAGCGGAGAGGTGTGTATCTCCTGCTCTGACCGCAGCTGGGAGGGGCTGCTGCGCAAGTGTGTCAGTGCTCTGGGACGGGGGAGCTTATGGCCTCGTTTGAGATGTCGCCGTCTTGCTAAGACCTGCGCAATTATGACGCTTGTCTTGCTGAGCGCACAGCATTTATGCAGCATTTTTGTTGTGCGCTCAGCAAGACGCGCGTCATAGTTGCGCAGGTCTGAGCAAGACGGCTCCAAGTCGAACTAGGCTTATATGTCCATGCGGGGGAGGTGCCTCGGAGGCAGCCGCTGCCCGTTTAGAAGTAAAGAGCGATACATGCTTTAGCGACAGAGTCTCCAAAAGTCACCAATAACACCAGAAAAAGTAGCTAGATTTGTCGCTAGTCGCTCTTTTGAAAAAAAGCTGCCAGAGTGGTCTCAAAAGTCGCTAAGTTAGCAACACTGCACCCTCATGCTGTGCTCACCATGGACATAACAGACTCTAAATCGCTGGCTGCTACTGCGCACGTGCGAGCGAGCCGGAGGCTAAATGGTCCGGGGGGGAACTCCGACTACAAGTTTTAAGTTCCACACCGCAAAACAAGCCTGTACATTCGCCATATATTAACGCTATGTACGCCACGAACGGACCGCGGTCCACCTCTGTAACACCAAATACGTGCCTGTACCGTCACGGTACGGTACAAATACGTGTATCGTTACACCCCTACTAATTATTATCTTGAGAGAAAGAGCCTGAGCCTGCTGACACAGGGGTGACACATGAGTGTTAGAAAATATCGATACACCTTTCTTCGCAATACTGTATCGATTCATAATTTGCAAAAGTCAATATATTTTTTTTTAGATGTATTTAGCTCGTAATCGTAATTTACACAAGGCACATTGAAATTTGTCTTTTCGTATATCCCCTCTCAAGCTAGTCACTAGATCAATCTCTAGTTCCTGGAGTTGTTGTGAATGAAGGTAATTCTGACTTTATTTAATTTAATTTATTTTTTTAAATACTAAACATTTCTTATCACCAATGAACAAGAGCTGGAACAGTGTCCACACTGATCAGTACAAATCAACATTAAATGCTGTTTACACCCACCAGAAAATGTCTCATACAGCTGCACTCATTTACAATACTCTGTTTCTAAAATAACTGTTTATTGAGTTTAATGAATTTTGCATGTGAATATGCTGTGCTTACTGTTTAGATAACACAATGGGTTGATCCTGACAGCTGTTGTAACCAGACTGTATGTAGCTGACACTGATCATCATCAAGGAAAACAGAAACAAGGAAAGAAAAAAGAGAAAAAGAAGCCTGCATGCCATTTAATTTTGTTCACTTCAGTTTTCGTTCTGGATTTGCCAACTGAAACCTATGAACTTTCATGTTTGGTTGTGCCAAACTGCCCAATTTGTCATTATGTGTATACGTTAAGCCCCCTTAGGCAATTGTTAATTTGTGATACTTAGGGATGCACTGATCCACAATTTTTAGTTCCGATCCGATTCCGATATCAGGGTTTTGGATATCGCCCGATACAGATACTGTGCGATACGATATGATTATTATACATTTCTTTGCTGGTGGTGATGTTATGTCTAAGGCTAGGAAGGCTTAAGAAACACAGCAATTGGGGGCCCCTTTAGCTCAGTTGGTAAGGCGTCCCCCTCCCGGGCCGGGCCCAGCAGCAGACCCGGGTTCCATTCCCACCCGCGGTCGTTCTCTGCATGTCACTCCCCTCTCTGCCCCATTTCACCTCTGTCTCTCTGCACTATCAAATAAAGCATAAAAAAAGCCCAAAGAAACACAGCAATTCTTATTTAAAATAGCAAGAAATATACACAAATGCATAGGTTTATCTTGAAGGCATACTATGCAATATTTTAATGAAAATATAAATTATATTGTCACACACAAATGATCCCTCTCAATGATCACTTCTTCCCCGCTAGAATATGTGGTGGTGTGTTTATCTGCACAGTCCTCTCTCTGGCTGTATTTTACATAGTAAAATGTGTAGCACAGTGTAGAAGCCTCTCCACTTCCTTGACTGGGGTTAGCTTTTGTTAGCTCAGTGGCTAACACACTGATATCGTATGTCTAACTGGAAAGTGGTATCCTCTCTCCCTCCACCGAACGTCGGCGCCTGCATAGTTAGAATTTCAAAAATAAAATAAATAAATTAAAATATCGGATTTTATATCAAAGTTGTCAGTCCGATATCCAATACATAAATTGCAGCAATATCGGACCCGATACCGATACTGGATCGGATTGGCCCCATCCCTAGTGCAACTGCGCTTTATACATACATTTAACTTGACTTGAACTCTGGTCATCATGTGAAGCCTATTTTGACAGATTATAAAGAGATTTGGGGTGGGCGTTATGGCATAAATCTCATATTACGATTTGTTATGGCAGGATCCTGATCTCGATTTTATCTAGATTCTTTAGTTTGTCATATTGGTTATGACTATTGTGTTTATTACATTGCAGGCTCTGTAAAAATAAACAAATTCCCCTCTCCAGAAACTGCATAGTGCACCTCAAAAACAAAGCACTAAAAGAAAAAAACAGACCATTTAGGTAAAAGTAGCCAACTTTTTTGAACAACCTTAAATATGTGTGTGCAATTTAGCCAACTGGACATTAAACAAGAATGTTGACATGGTTTGACAACTAGGCTAGGCTACTGTCAGACTCTTTCAAAAAAACATTTTGTCATTTCTTAGAAAACATGTCCTTTGCCAGGTAAAACAGTTGTTTCCTCCCTCCAGAGCTTGCTTGTCTTTTCATATGGAGCTCCTTTTTCAAACTCTTGTGTTGGTTATTGCATTTTTTGTTTTGGTCTGGTGGGAATCCTGCTGCTGGCTGTGTGGATCCTCATGGTTTGTCTCTCCATAGGCTATATTGTTTTGGATGCTTTCTTTTCAGGTGATTGAAAAGGTTTGTCCTGGTTTTTAAATAAAGGCTACGTCTATTGCCCCTTTTTAAATTTATGATGGAAGGCAATGTGGAAGTAGCTAAAGATCTGCGCCAGTCTTGTCACCGAAAATATGCTAGAAAAAATATGCGGCCGAAAAGCAAAGAACTGGTTCCCGATTGGGAACTGGCTCCAATCCAGCCCCCAAACTGCCTTGGTGGAAAAGGGGTCAATGTTGCACGGTTAACTGATAACTGCCTGAACAGATGAGGTTGGATGGCAATGGCATTAAAAGACGACAGTCTACATGAGCATTAACTACCAGAATATGAAGAAACTCTCCAACAGTAAATGTCCAATATAACTTAGACGTTTTTTTTAATGTTCCACTTTGTAGCTGGATGTAACAATGAAATCGTAATAATTATAATAAAATTATTTATTTCAGCTTTCAGCCTCATGAGTTTTTTTACAATTGACCACAAAATGGGTCACAGTAGATGCTTCTATCACTATATTGATTTGTGTTTGTACAGTGTCTCAATTAAAGGAAGAAGTGAGCATAGATGAGAAGTGTTTTGTGTTAGAATATCAGTGACTGGTTTTTGTAATTCAGAAATCCTGGCAGATTGGAATGGTTGAGCATGTTAATGGAGCTGCTCTTGTTTCAGCTTGAGTCGTCTTTGAGCACAAGAAAAATCAATGTGGCACCTTGTCAAGGTATTAAGGGGCACTTTACACGGTGAAAACGTGAGTTTTCCCGTTTTTGGTTTAAAAAAAAAAAACCCGTTCAGACACAATTTATCTGACATCTTCACCCGTACACAAAGTTTTCAGAGGAAACGGGCCGAAATCGCTGAAGTAGCAGCCATGCCAAGCCAATAGTCAGCGGTGACACAGCCTAGTAGATAGCTCTTCCGGTACAATTTGATGCATAAAACCTTACTGTAACCGAAAATTAATGCCACTAACGTTCATAAAGCGGTTGGTGTAAGCTTGGGGTTACAAATATTGTAAAAGACAAGCTTATTTCACCGCATTGAACTCGGAAAAACAGCAGACTTGCTGATAGTGAAGGGGCTTCGTGAGCAGTATACCTTCCTGTTAGGCGTACTTCAGAATAAAAGTCAACTCACGTGTGTCCAGCGAAATGCTATGAATGTTTAGCCAGTGAAATGCTTTTACTGTGAAGCCGTAGCCTTAATGCTCCTTTTGTTGAACAGTAGCCTAACTTAACCGCTGCACGCTGATAGTGTTTTTTTAATGTAGAGAGAGCCGTGTCCCTGGCATATAGAAGTGACACACGTTTATTTAGCTAGAAAAACAGGCAGAGCACAACTCTTTCCCTATTTGCTTGTAGGAGCGATTGGTGGCACGATAACAAATTCATCAGCAACAGCACAACGTCCATGAGCACAATGAATACAGCTCGGTGATCCGCCATTGTTGTTGTTGTTTTCCAACTGGCGCACATGGACCTACAAAGACGGCGCATGCCTATTTATATCCAAACGCAATGCGCATGTGTGAGGGCGGAGCCGTGACGTCAGCGTTATCAGGGGAAATGGTTTCGGTGTTTACAGGAAACCAAAACCGTTAAGTTTTCCAAAAAATCCTCCCTCGGAGGTGATCTCAAAAATCTGCGGTTCATGCCTACGTTTGCGTTTGCGTTTGCTGTTTTCCTGTAAATGATATAGTGCAACCGCAGAAATTTTTCTGCGTATGCACCGTTTTGCGTGGCCGTGTAAAGTGCCCCTAAGATTGGGGTTTTCTTCACTGTGGCCAGTGGCGTTTTCTCCCGGAGGCCAAGGGAAGCCAGGCTTCCCTGTTTTTTAGGCTGTAGTTGTCATCCAATAAAAACATTTATATTAACAGTTTCGGTAATTCTTTGGTGCTGTGCTGCTGTCATTTCTTCCCCATTTTTCTCCTCTCATTGAGCATTTCACAATGCGCGAAACAGCTCCCCTTTTAAAGTTACATACTGAAGACGCGGCGAAACACGACACTGCACCATGCACTGCACACTATATGTCCGCGAGGAAGCCAGCCCGAGCTGGCATCCCTTAGTGAAAAAAAGAAAGAAGGATTGACCAATCAGGTGAGGCTATTGTCTTGACACTGCCCTCCTGTGATTGGTCAGGAGGGTGTCATGAGGGTGCCAAGGGAAGCCACTCGGCCCTTGGCTTCACACCAATCAAATCATAGCATCATTATCAACGTCACTGAAATTTAACAACAATAACAATAGCGGGAGATTAGCATGTTTGCATTGTTATCATATTAGCAAGAACAGTTATGGAGGGTGGATATTTTGATTATTTAGTAAAACATTATTTTACCAAACTGCCAATTGAGGAGCCATTAAAAATCAAATCTGACGGCAGGCCAATGCGTGTGGAGAGAAAGAAAGTTTATCGCACTTTCAATGAGGAGAACAGTCCGCACCGAGTGGCTAGCTGGTAGCGGCAATCTTCAGCTAATGGCCTTCCTCTACAAATAGTGAGTGAAATACACACCTTCTCACGGCGTGGGTTAACTGTTCCCTTAACTGTCCGTGTAGCTATGTGTGTTATGTGTTGTGTTATTTTATTGCTGAGTGAGAGAGTGAGTGAGTGAGGGAGGGAGAGAGAGAGTGAGTGAACGAGCGGTGTCGGACAGATTACAGGCGTGTGTAACTCCTGGTAAAGTGACCAGGCGCTATAATAGCTCTTGTAGTTATATTAAATACAAGCTGCGACATAGCCTACTCTTTTCCGTCCCCCACCTTCCAATAAACATGTAGATTAAAGGTGTTGTCTCACTTGGCTTCCTCAAAAAAAATCCCCACGCCACGCCACTGGGCCAATGTGTGAATGTTCTTTTCATCTTCTGCATTAGTCTGGACAATGGGTGGTGGGTGGGAGGCTGCAGGATGCTGGATGTGACGCAAAAGGTGCGCGGTGGATACCTCAGTGTTGGCAGAAGAGGCAATACAGTTCTCCATAATTATGATGCTTTCGCTTTGATCGCAATACTTAATGTGTTTCGATGTATGCCTCGGATATTTGTGTATCTGTTCGCCTTCAGTCAGTTTTTGCAGAAAAATAATTTTGGTCTTGGCACCTTTCTATTGTTACAGACCGAACTAGTTACATCTAGTTTATTGTCTGTTAAGTTCCTATCTATCAAATAGCAAGTTAAAACAATGGTGATTGACTGATGAAAGCCCTTGTATTTGCTGCTTTGCCCAGTTATACTTGGCCTGTCTGAGCCGACCTTCCTGCGCTGCTGCAGTGCTTTTCCTTGTTCTCGGGACATGGGAGCTTCAGACTCTGTACTCAGTTCCGACCTATGTGTGTTCCAGTACAACTGTTGTAGCATACAGACTCACTGGCTGTACTTCTGGGTCACAATGGTGGATCAGTCTGAACTCAATTTTAAATGGGACAGAAGAAGTTTGTAATGTTTATAGCCCGACTGATTAATAATCGGCAACGGCCAATAAAAAAAATGTATCAAGCAATCGTGTTGAGTGAAATGCATTCCTGCCCTGGAGGTAGCCTATGAATAGCATTAAGGCTATAGCCTATTTACAGCAGCAGTAGCAGGTGTGTTGTAATACATTGGAAATTATTTACACAACATAGACCCCCTGCCACCAATAGCAGAGGCATTGGTCATCTCTTGTCTGTTAATGACTTGCTGTAAGATAAAATGCTTAATGTCTGAGTTTAAAAATGCCCCATGTTACTTTAGACATATGTGTAACACTTTTTCTTTTTGACAATGCATATTACAATAAAGAAAAAATTCCTGTACACATGTTTGACGGTGAGAAGTATTTATAATGTATATATATACTTATCAGTGATTGACAATAGCGGCTGCACGCTTGCCCGGGGCAAGTGAAAATAATGTTAGGGCAAGTTGAGATTGCTCTTTGGTTGCCCGAACGGGCAAGTGGATTTAAGTGGGGTTCTCAGTAGTCTAAGCTATTTATTCATGTGTTTTAGAAACCTTTTTTTCCTGCTAACTCACACAAAATAGATCGGCAACATAAAATCCCAGCAACATAAAATAAATAATAGGCCTAAATATGGAATGATTGGATATGGACCTGTTTAAAGTCCTATCCTAGCTCTGCTCAGCTTATAAGCAATTAAAGCAATAATACCAGTTCTCTTTTAACAAGATAATAGAAAAGTAGGCTATCGATAAAGATTTGGATTGCGGAGTCTTTATAATGGTATCAATATGAATAGAAATTAATGATCCCCCTCCCTACTTACAGTGTAACTGGGCAATAGCTTTAACATGGTGGACTTTAATCATTTTATGGCACACAATCACTTTTTGGCACAATGTGACCTTTTTGAATAAGTAAACATTTTCTGAACATTTGTGTGGAAGCTAATAATCAGCTTGACTCTGAGCTAGACTGAGTTTTCTGAGCCCCCCAAAACCAGGCCAGGTGCATGGCAAAAAGAGGCCCTTTCACGATGCTGTAGCAGGACCAAGGGCTTGGTGTAGTGTGTGATGTCATGATATATAGGCTTATATGAATTGTTGTTTGTGTTCAGGATGAGACAAGTAAGCAGTGTTTGCATTTAAGAGATACGGTTCGCTAAAATGTATAATTTAATTAGCCTTGGGCAAGTGAGCACGACATTCGGGCAAGTCAAGTACATTACCTGTACTTGCCCTATGGGCAAGTGCTTTTGAAACCTTAGTGTCAACATTTCACACTTCTTCGGTTACTGTCGATTTGAGTCATACAGCTGCCATTCCAAGATATGTATAGAGCTGCTGCAACAAGGGAGTTAAAAAAAAACATTTAACAATAATATTGGGACTATTACTAATTAAGCCATTTGTGAGAATTTTTGAATAATTTTTTTTTATCAGGTTTCTAATTGAGATTGGATAAGACTGGATCAAAATATTTAGCTGTTTATAAAATGTGGGCACCACCAACAAAAACTGTTGTAATGCATTCACAGGTTAATCATTCTTATGAGCTTCAGTGAGGGCCAACTGCTGTGATCCTGTCGTCATATTCACTGGCTGACCCGCAGACTCTTGATTCCCATCACCTGGATTGACTGTGTGCATTTCTATTTTCGTAATCAGCTCAAGCGCACAATCCAATTAGATGAAGGTTACTGTGGGGCTCTTTGGATGGTGAGTGTGACTTCCTTTTAAATGACCTGTGGGGAAAAGGATTCACATTGCCAGACCCTCAAGGTTCAATTCAAGTGCGTTTTTTTCCTGTTTATGTTGGTGCCACAGTTGCTTTTAAATCGGCTTACAACTCACAACCTTTGTATACAGATGAAGTTACACAGTTCAACATTATGATTTGTGTGCTTATTTTATTTTGTTTTGTCAAACCCAAACATTGGCAGTGTATGTTACGAAATAAAAAAAACTGAATAAATAATAAACAAATCTCTCTGCTTTTGCACTATGGATTATTAGTTTAGTTATGTGTCTAACCCCAATGCTCCTGGATATCTACCCCAGTTTTCAACCAGTCTGCGCTTATTGGAAACAGAGAGCCACAGCTATGCAGGGCATGTAGTTGAGATTTTGGAGGTGTTAAATTCTCTCCTGTGAGCTGCGATAAAACCAGACTCTTCCCTGCATCTCTGCAAAACAATTAAATGTCACTTTGGAGAAGTGTTGTTCAGCTCTTAATGAGTTTGGAAGCATTGGGTGCAGAGATGTGTCAATAATCATTATGAGTGCCAATGTACCTCAGTAAAAAATAAAAACCTCATGGCAAGTTTTTATGACTGTAATTATAGCAGGAAAAACATCACACAAAGGTCTGGGCCCACTGGCTTGACAGTAAATATATATTTAGCGTGGCAAAAACGGTGCTCAACACTTTCTGTTAAAAAAGAAGGTATTTCCTTATAACTGTAAACTGGAATAAAGCTGATTTCTGTCATTAAAGTAGCAACATTGTCATACTTTTGGTTTTCATCATATTTATCAATAATAATGATATAAGATGTAATATGTGCCGAGTATAATTAAATAATAATTGAATAATAATCTTCTTTTGGCGTAGTGTGAAATTTGCACGTCTATATGCCTGATTTGAGAGCATTTCTCATTTATGCCTAAACTGAGAGGCTGTATTGGTAAAATTCAAACAATTAATATCCCATCTTATCTAGCTCATGCTTCTGTTTTTGCTGCTGTTTTTGCATTTTGTGAATTCAGTGTTTTTCTGAGAATTGTCGAAAAATGTTTCAGCTTTTTCAAAGGGTAAAGGAAAGTCACAGAGTAGGAGTCACTTGTTATATTTCCCCTGGCATCTATTTTCATTTGCACCCCCTCTGGTTTCACACCCCTGTCGGACACATATTAACAGTAAGCTAAAATGTCTGAATAAGTCCAGTGTTGTGTTAGAAAATAGTCCTGTGCCTGAATTGAGACAACCCCCATTTTCTAATGTTCTGGCGTTCCATGCATAAAACTTCATCACACCAGGTCGGATTTAGTTATGTTTCACTGCGAATCGACCAGAGATCCCTTTCCCCTAGAGGTGTACACGTGTAACCGTTTAGTAAATCATAACGGTTTAGGAAAAATCAATAAACGAAAACCGTTTTAAAACATTTTTTCTTCAAATTTTTAAATATGTTCTGGAGACACGTATTTATTGATTTTACATCACTAATAAACTAATTGGGGATGATAAAAGCTAGTCTGCCGAATCGGTCTGTCCCTCGGTGAGTGTGTGTGTATCGGCGCACACACACACACACACACACACACACACACACACACACACACACACACACACACACACACACACACACACACACACACACACACACACACACACACACACACACACACACACACACACACACACACACACACACACACACACACACACACACACACACACACACACACACACACACACACACACACACACACACACACACACACACACACACACACACACACAGAGACAGGGAGTCGCCGTGTTGGGGCTCGACTCACAGCCACTGGAAGAGTGATGAAAGATAACCTAAAGATTAAAGTTACCCTGTTGACGTGAACTACGCTCGTAAGTAGCCCGAACTTTATATCACCTGTTCAACCTGCATAAACGTGGACATGTAGAAATGTGCTATATTAATCAGGAAATTAATGAAGGGCGATAATGACGGCGCATATGACAGGTGAACGTGTGTGTGTGTGTGTGTGTGTGTGTGTGTGTGTTTGTGCCATGGACCTACAAAAATATAAACGCAACACTTTTGTTTTTGCTCCCATTTTTCATGAGATGGACTTAAAGATCTAAAATTCATTCCAGATACACAATATTACCATTTCTCTCAAACATTGTTCAGAAATCTGTCTAAATGTGTGATAGTGAGCACTTCTGCTTTGCTGAGATAATCCATCCCACCTCACAGGTGTGCCACATCAAGATGCTGATCTGACATCATGATTAGTGCACAAGTGTGCCTTAGACTGTCCACAATAAAAGGCCACTCTGAAATGTGCATTTTTTTGCTTTATTGGGGGTCTGGGGACTCAGAACCAGTCAGTATCTGGTGTGACCACCATTTTCCCCATGCAGTGCAACACATGTTCTTCGCTTAGAGTTTATCAGATTGTCAATTGTGGCCTGTGGAATGTTGGTCCACTCCTCTTCAATTGCTGTGCGAAGTTGCTGGATATTAGTGGGAAGTGGTGCACGCTGTCGTATACGCCGGTCAAGCACATCCCAAACATGCTCAATGGGTGACATGTCCGGTGAGTATGCTGGCCATGCAAGAACTGGGACATTTTCAGCTTCCAAGAATTGTGTACAGATCCTTGCAACATGGGGCCGTGCATTATCTTGCTGAAACGTGAGGTGATGTTCATGGATGTATGGCACAACAATGGGCCTCAGGATCTCATCACGGTATCTCTGTGCATTCAAAATGCCATCAATAAAATGCACCTGTGTTCTTCGTCCATAACAGATGCCTGCCCATACCATAACCCCACCACCACCATGGGCCACTCGATCCACAACATTGACATCAGCAAAGCGCTCACCCACACGATGCCACACACGCTGTCTGCCATCTGCCCTGAACAATGTAAACCGAGATTCATCCGTGAAGAGAACACCTCTCCAACGTGCCAGACGCCATCGAATGTGAGCATTTGCCCACTCAAGTCTGTTACGGCGACAAGCTGGAGTCAGGTCAAGACCCCGATGAGGACGATGAGCATGCAGTTGAGCTTCCCTGAGACGGTTTCTGACAGTTTGTTCAGAAATTGTTTGGTTATGCAAACCAATTGTTTCAGCAGCTGTCTCAGTGGCTGGTCTCAGACGATCTTGGAGGTGAACCTGCTGGATGTGGAGGTCCTGGGCTGGTGTGGTTACACGTGGTCTGCGGTTGTGAGGCCGGTTGGATGTACTGCCATATTCTCTGAAACGCCTTTGGAGACGGCTTATGGTGGAGAAATTAACATTCAATGCACGAGCAACAGATCTGGTTGACATTCCTGCTGTCAGCATGCCAATTGCACGCTCCCTCAATGCTTGTGGCATCTGTGGCATTTTGCTGTGAGACAAAACTGCACATTTCAGGGTGGCCTTTTATTGTGGACAGTCTAAGGCACACCTGTGCACTAATCATGATGTCAGATCAGCATCTTGATGTGGCACACCTGTGAGGTGGGATGGATTATCTCAGCAAAGCAGAAGTGCTCACTATCACACATTTAGACAGATTTGTGAACAATGTTTGAGAGAAATGGTAATATTGTGTATCTGGAATGAATTTTAGATCTTTAAGTCCATCTCATGAAAAATGGGAGCAAAAACAAAAGTGTTGCGTTTATATTTTTGTTGAGTGTATGTGTAAACAAGCGTAGTTAATGTCAACTGTGTGTTTACAGGCAAACGAACGTGTGTGTCTGTGTGTGCGCGCGCCTACAAGACGGCGGGTGCACAAGGACAATGACGTCACGGTTAACCGTGTATACGAAAAAAATCTGTCGTGTACACGGTTAGACATTTTTGTAAACGTTCACACCCCTACTTTCCCCCGTGTTTTTCTACACTTTGTTCATTGCAGCTTATGTGGCATTGGTGATGGATTGCTGAATGAAACTGGATCTGTGAGAAAAGGACAAGCACTCTGGGAGTTGAACAGCCTGCATGCCTTTCGCTCAACAGTGCACTCGCTGGGACATTTCCTCAGTGGGGCTTTTTCAAAAGGGCTTGCGCTGCAAGTTCCAGCTAAGGGCAGTACAGTAGGTCAACTGCAGATAGTTACAACTTTTCTTTTGTGGAGGTGTTGGACAAATTACACCTCACAACTGTTTACCCAGTCAGACAGGGACAGCTGAATCTCCACACCCTCCAAAACCTGCCATTGACTGTTATTCCTTTTAGGAGCCATCTGTGAGGAATAAGCCGTCACGGTGATCAAGTCATTGTTCAACAGTTTTACCTCTGTCACTGCTGGGATTGATATGAATAGCCCCTTAACTGAATCAACGTGAGCTCTGTGCATTGTGTGTTTCAGCTTCCATTTTGTACTGTTGTCCTTGTGAGGACTGAGTAATGATATGAGTGCAAAATAACTCATTTTCTGTCGTCAACAACAACAACCCAAATTTAAAGATTAGGACATTCACATGGGTATACTGTAACCGTTAAGTTCTTGTATTTAACATATCTTTCAGTTTAAATCCCAAGGAAGATAAAACGTAGTCTTGTTATGTTGTCTCATAATAGGGCTGTGTCAAAAAATCGATATGGCGATATATCGCGATAATTAGTTTTGCAATATCAGTATTGACTTTTATAACTAAAAATCAATTTTTTATGATATTTTTTTGATATTTTCTTTTGCTTTTCAAGGCTTTATTGACAGTGGAGAGAAACAGATGAAATCGGGCAGAAAGTGAATGAAATGCAGAGAACAACCACAGGTCAGATTCAAACCCAGGCCTGAGCCTCTAGGATACTGACTATTGAAGTTAGATTAATTTAGTTTGTAAAAATATACTTAAGATTCACTGTCCTCATACATTTCTGTTCCTTGTATTCACTGACAATAAGGCATAGTACTTGTTGTGCATATGCTCCTTATTTACATACGTTCAGTGACACAAAAGCACAATGATGTGTTTTCATGTTCAATGTTTCCTGTCCAGTAGGGCTGGGCGATTAATTGAATTTCGATTTCGGTTACAATTTTGGCTTCCCTCGATCATGAAAACAAGATAATCGTAATAAAACGGTTATTGTGCGGCACGCCGGGTCATGTGTAGTAAATGCAGCGCACCCTTCTGTCTCCACCTGCGCTCCGCCCCCGCCCGAACACTGTCGCTTTCAGCGATTCCAGTGCAATTGTTTATTCAGCATAAAGTTAAAACGCTCGTCCAGGATGTTACACCGAAACACAAAAGCCTTGCGCGATTGAAGCAGCGTTTCACTCGGTGAAACATGGTGTGAGTGAGACACTGTGATGGCGGTGGGTAACGGTGTCATTCACTGTGAGAACTTGCCGGTGTGAGCCACCGCGCAGAAAAGCTCTGTGGCTTTACGGGTAAAATGATAGTCGGGGATTCCTGCACGTTAACGTTGTTGAGGGGAAAGGCTTCCGCTTTCTGATTGCATTTCTCGAGCCTGAATATATTGTGCCATGTCGGCAAACTATCTGCGCGACAAGAGCAAATATACAGTGAGACGCAATTATTAGGGCTGGCCCGAATTATTCGAATACTCGTTCGGAAAATTAGTATTCGGAGCTTAAATTAGTATTCGGAGCTTCGTTTTTTTATATTTTTTTTTATTTTATTTTTTTATTTTTAATTTTAAAAAAAAAATTTTGCAAGAAGCTAGTATTGCAATATAATGTCATCAAATCATTTTATATTTGGATATAAAAGTTAGTAATATTGTAGTAGTAGCAGGGTTCAACATAACTTTTTTTTCCTACTGGCCCGCCGGGCCAGTGGATCCGAGTTTTACTGGCCCCTTGTATATTTTCACTGGCCCTGCACACAATTTTTTTTTCTTCATAATTTAGTGTCAATAATTATAATACCTGTATTAGAAAAATAAAGAAAGATAACCAGATCTAAAGGGAATATCTATACTGTAACAGTATATATATTCCCTTTAGATTTGGTTATTTTTCTTTTAGTTAATTATATGAAATGTTGATATTGCTCATACACATAAATGACATAATATAAAACCAGGCAAACATATTGAATTAGAAGCCTACAACTGAAAGTATGTTGAAAGAGTCGGCCAGTAGTTTGATGGTTGTTTTTATTCTTGAATTTGGGCAGTTTAATGAATAGTTCACCTGCAGAAGTCATGTTCAAACATTAAAAAAAAATAAGAGATGAAGGTCTGATCATTCTTTGTGGTGTGGTAGGCTGTTTTTATTACTTTCTCTATGCATTAGGGATGTGAATGTGTCGACCGAATGACCGGTTTTCCACTTGCGCTCAAGTTGACTTTAAAAATAGAATAGAAATCCGAAAATCAGTGGGTTATGCCGTTTTTTTAATGGGAGATTTCACCGTGTATGTGAGTTCACGTCTGGTCGTGAGCGCGCTGCAGGAGTGTCACTTCTCCATTAAGTGTCAGCTTCACATAAGAGTCCGGTGTGGGACCATTTTTTCAAACTATTGATAAAAACAATGCAGTGCAAAATATGCAGCATAAGTTAAACGCTCGTCTAAGACTATGACGTTAAATCACCTTAGAAACACACAATGCCTTCGTCCGATCACAGCAGCGTTTCACCGTGTGATCTCGCCAGCGAGTGAGCCGTCGCACAGAAGAACTGTGGTTTGTGGCTAAAATAATAACCGGGGATATTCTCCCCGTTAGCGATTTCAATGGGAAAGACTTCCGCGATCTGAATGAATGTCTCGAGCCTGAAAACACAGTGCCAAACTGCGTGACTATAGGAACTGTACAGTGAGCGGAGTCCCTCCGTTCGTTTCTGTCTACAACCGACACAATCACCGGAGACGCATTCACAGCGTTTAAATAAAGCCTCTCATTTGTATTACCATTGGGGCTTGGATGCAAATACTGTAACATTACGGCGGCAGATAAAGGAAAAGCGCAGTTATCATTTTCTGCACCTCAACCTCTGCTGTGGGAAGAAAGAAAGGGGGCAAAGCAAGTCGATTAATTTGTCGACTCGCAGGCGGACAGCAGGCAGCTCTGCCAACGGAGCGAGAGTGCACCCGCTTGTTGCTCCGCCTGTCAAAACGCCCACGCATCGGTTGTCCACTGGCCTTTCATTAAAAAATATATTTTATATTAGGTTTATTATATTGAGTCTTAAATAAACTCTGCTTTCATTCCGACTCTCAACGCGCATTTCAATGAACCATGATGTAGTCAACAAAAAGATACTGAACTGTGATTGGCCAGTCACTGGCCCGGGCGGGACAGTGCCTGGCCAATCAACTTGCCCTGCATATGATTTTACTGGCCCCGGGCCATCGGGCTATACGTTATGTCGAACCCTGAGTAGTAGTAGTATTGCTCATTTAGGAGGATATTGCATCACTAAGTGTCATAGCGCATCCATTACTTCACCTCCGAGCGTGTAAATCTTCAACAAAATATGCAGATACTGTCAAAATCGGTTCCAGGGAGTATATAGGGATTATTAACGGTTTTTTTTATTTGTTTTTTAAATATATATATATATACAGTGTCGTGCGAAAGTTTGTGAACCCCTTGAGCCTTTTGGAATTGTATTTATTTTAACCATTATTAATTAATTTTTTTCAATACCAGTACTTTTTATATGAAATAATTACGGAGCCCCTAAAGGGACATGGAGGAAAAAAAAATTTTTGGTAAAAAAAAAAAAAAAAAAAAAAAATCAAACTCGAGATCTCGAGTTCAAACTCGAGATCTCGAGTTTGAACTCGAGATCTCGAGTTTGAAGTCAAGATCTCGAGTTTAAAGTCAAGATCTCGAGTTCAAAGTCGAGATCTCGACTTTGCCTTCAAACCTCTCTCACCGTCACCAATGGTCCATGCATCAAAGGCATATCAATTAATTTATGGGAAACCACACAATAGTGTCATGGAGGAGTACTTGGAGCATTCTTTTCTCACACTAACACCAAACTACAACCTATTTGGCCTAAATCTAACGTTTATTATGCACATTGGAGAGAAAAGTGACAATGATTCACTTCATTTTGGCGCACCATGGACCGAGAGCGGAGGTCTAATTGTCAACACACACACACACACACACACACACACACACACACACACACACACACACAATATGTAGACGGTATACATTTGACTATATCAAAACGTGAACGTTTCCAAGACACAATGCCGCCTACACTTGAGGAGAACTCTGTTTGGCTGTATTGGCTGGTCTGATGAAGGCTATTATGAGTCGCAAAGAGTAATTTGCACCGGATTAGACTATGTCCGCGTTCTCCAGTGACTCCATATGATCGGATCTTGAAGCACTCACAATAGTGCAGGCAAAATATGAAATTCAATTGGATTATGCGAACTTTCTATTTTTCTTCACTTGGAGAGAGAAAAAGCGCTGTTCCCGTGCGCTCTGGCAGCACTACACCTGTGCCCGGCGTGAGCCTCAAACTGCGTCTTAATAGAAAAGATAACTGCAGGTCATATGACAAAACTAGCGATCGGACTAGGTTAGTAAAGCCTAATTAAGCCTTTCCCAGGAAGGGATCGTGTGTGAATAAAACACAGAGTCTGGACTGGCGTATTTTTAATAGCCTATAGCAGAACTTCCTTTGCTGTGCGCTGGGGAGAAACAGACACGCTGGTAACTATTCTGCTCCAGATCTGCACATTGGACAGCGCCACGCGATCCTCACAGTTTTGCTGCTGTTTAGTTAAAATTTGTGATTTTTTGGGTGCAATAGATGAATAACATGTGCCGTCGGGTGAAGCCTCTTATCTCTCTCGACCGTGTGCGAGGCAAAACAAATCAGGCGCTGTTTCTCCCCAGCGCACAGCAGAGGAATTTCTGCTATAATTAGAAATCACCAGTGCAGACTCTCCTCAAACTATTAGTTTAATTTAGTTTTTATAATCAGCGATCGATTGTTTCATTTGTACACAGAGACAAACATGTAGGCATGTAGCGGTGTGGCACATTTACGCACGAAAGCTTCCCTCAGAACGGAAGAGAAAAAAATTAGCTTTTTTATTTAATTATTATTATTGTAGTCCAGACTGTGTTTTATTCACACACGATCCCTTCCTGGGAAAGGCTGAAAGTGTGAATGAGGCTTTACTAACTTAGTCCAATCGCTAGTTTTGTCATATGACCTGCAGTTATCTTTTCTATTAAGACACAGTTTGAGGCTCAAGGCGGGCACAGCTGGTGTAGTGCCAGAGCGCACAGGAACAGCGCTTTTTCTCTCTCCAAGTGAGGAAAAATAGAAAGTTCGCATAATCCGGTTGAATTTCATATTTTGCCTGCACTATTGTGAGTGCTTCAAGATCCGATCATATGGAGTCACTGGAGAACGCGGACATAGTCTAATCCGGTGCAAATTATAGCCTTCATCAGACCAGCCAATACAGCCAAACAGAGTTCTCCTCAGGTGTAGTGTAGGCGGCATTGTGTCTTGGAAACGTTCACGTTTTGATATAGTCAAATGTATACCGTCTACATATTGTGTGTGTGTGTGTGTGTGTGTGTGTGTGTGTGTGTGTGTGTGTGTGTGTGTGTGTGTGTGTGTTGACAATTAGACCTCCGCTCTCGGTCCATGGTGCGCCAAAATGAAGTGAATCATTGTCACTTTTCTCTCCAATGTGCATAATAAACGTTAGATTTAGGCCAAATAGGTTGTAGTTTGGTGTTAGTGTGAGAAAAGAATGCTCCAAGTACTCCTCCATGACACTATTGTGTGGTTTCCCATAAATTAATTGATATGCCTTTGATGCATGGACCATTGGTGACGGTGAGAGAGGTTTGAAGGCAAAGTCGAGATCTCGACTTTGAACTCGAGATCTTGACTTTAAACTCGAGATCTTGACTTCAAACTCGAGATCTTGACTTCAAACTCGAGATCTCGAGTTCAAACTCGAGATCTCGAGTTTGAACTCGAGATCTCGAGTTTGATTTTTTTTTTTTTTTTTTTTTTTTACCAAAAATTTTTTTTTCCTCCATGTCCCTTTAGGGGCTCCGTAAATAATAGATGTTTGTTTATCAATTCAACATTTTTCTTTTCCAGAAATCAACTGTTAAAACAGTTAAAACAAATTATTTGACAAATGTTGTATGTGCAAAAGTTTGTGAACCCTAAGCTGCATTGCTTAAATCGAGCAAGGTAAACACAATCAGGTGGGCCAAATTGATTGATGAAATAGACCAATGTAATGAGAGATCTTTAGGGAAGAAATTGGGAGCCACTAGATAAAACAAAGATAAAACCTGGTCAGTTTAGGCCCACCAAACTGAACCCATACAGGTCAGAGATGCTAAAAGGGAAAGAAATCTCAGAAGATCTCAGGAATAGACTTGTGATGCTGCACATTTGTCTAGGGACAGCTATAAATTAATTAAAAAAAAGTTTGAGCTCCATCGGTCCACCGTGAGGCAAATCATCTACAAATGGAGAGCTTTACGAGTGACTAAACATCTGCCTAGAAGTGGACTTCCTTCAAAAATATCTTCAAGCGCCACAAGAAAAGTATTTTTTTAGTTAAAAGCCAACCCACACATTACATCTAGTGATTTGCAGACCTCTCTTGCAACATCTGGGACAGATGTGCATGGTTCCACAATAAGAAGAAAACTCAGTCAAAATGGCTTTCATGGGATGGTTGCTGAAGAAGCCTCTGCTCTCAAAAAAGAACAAAACTGCTTTTCACAGCTTTGCCAGAGAGCACCTGGAGATACCTGAAGTCTTATTCTGTGGACAGATTAGTCCAAAATTTATCTGTTTGGTCATAACCAAAACCGCCATGTTTGGGCAGAAACGCAACTCTGCCTACCACCAAGAGAACCTTCTCCCAAGTGAAGAATGGTGGTGGCAAATGGTCTGCAAATCTCCAGATGTAATGTGTGGGTTGGCTTTTACCTGAAAAATCCCTTTTCTTGTGGCGCTTGAGGATATTTTTGAAGGAAGTCCACTTCTAGGCAGATGTTAAGTCACTCTTAAAGCTCTCCATTTGTAGATGATTTGCCTCACGGTGGGCCGATGGAGCTCAAACTTTTTTATACGAATGTATAGCTGTCCCCAGACAAATGTGCAACATCAAAACTCTATTCCTGAGATCCTCTGAGATTTTTTCCCCTTTGAGCATGTCTGACCTGTATGGGTTCAGTTTGGTGGGCCTAAACTGACCTGGTTTTATCTTTGTTTTATCTAGTGGCGCCCAATTTCTTCCCTCAAGATATCTCATTACATTGGTCTATTTCATCAATCAGTTTGGCCCACCTGATTGTATTTACCTTGCTCGATTTAAGCAATGCAGCTTAGGGTTCACAAACTTTTGCACATACAACATTTGTCAAATAATTTGTTTTATCTATTTTAACAATTGATTTCTGGAAAAGAAAAATGTTGAATTGATAAACAAACATCTGTTATTTCATATAAAAAATACTGGTATTGAAAAAAATTTATTAATAATGGTTAAAATAAATAAAATTCCAAAAGGCTCAAGGGGTTCACAAACTTTCGCACGACACTGTATATTTTTTAATGTTGTTTTTGATGGTGTGTTTTTCTGGAACGAATATTCGAATATTCGCTCGGAAAAACCAACGAATATTCGAAGCCTGAAAAATGGCATTCGGGCCAGCCCTAGCAATTATAAATATATTTTGCTGTTGTGTTTAACAAGGCAACTTGTATGTGGAATATCGCAATATATCGTGATACATCGACCAGTGTATCGTGATACGTATCGTATAGGGATGCGTATCATGGCCGTATGTATGTTCGGCCACCGAAAAAGTTCGGCCGAAAATGGCAAAATAAGTCATTTTCGGTTTTGGCCCGAAACAGTTAAAAAGCCGAACAACATTACCAAAAATTGGCGAACTAAATGACACTAAGGAAATATGTTTTTAAAAGAGCTGCGCGCTTGTAAACCAGCAAATGGCAGTAAAGAGAGACGTAACCGTGTCTCTTTGTGAGCGCGCAGCAGGAGCAGTTTGGAGCGTGCATGAAAATGTCAGAGTCCAGTGTGGGAGCATTTTTTCAAACTGGATGAAATACGGCGCAGACAGTGCAATGCTTTATGCAGCATAAAGTTAAAACACTCGTCCAAGACTGATGTTTAATCACCTTAGAAACACTGCGCGAGCGAAGCAGCAATTCACCCGGTGAAACTCTGTGACAGTGTGACAGTTGGTAACAGTGTCATTCACAGAGACACCTCACCGGTGAGGGCCGCCGCGCAAAAAAAACTTTAGTTTGACAGCTAAAATGATAACCGGAGATATCCTGTCCTTTAGCGCTGTTGGGGGAAAACGATCTGATTGCATTTCTCGAGCCTGAATACACAGAGCCATGTCGGCAAACTGACAGCGCGACTAAATATATGTCCAGCGAGCCGCCTCCCCCCGTTAGTTTCAGTCTACAGACGAAAAAGTTACTATCACCTCCTAAGCATGGACATCGTTTAATGCCTCTCATTGTTATGATCAGGGCTTTGATGCAAATTCTGAAGTCTGAACATTACGGTGGGAGCTGTGGTGCAGTTTTTTTAGAGCAACTCAACCTGCACTGCACCGCAAAAAATGAAAAAATGCAATAAATCGATCTTTTTGTAGATTCATCCTCATATAAGTCGAGGTAAAAATCAGTGAGTGGTTCACAAATTAATTCCTAGTAAAATGTTAATTTTACTCTTAGATTGGAAGGTTTTACTGTTCATTTATTTATTTAGGGTTGCTTTTTAGTTGTAGGCTATGTTTGAGGAGAACATTTGGGAGTTCATGTATGCAATGTTGAAAGAATTGACTAAATAATAAACAAAACTGCAAAAGCCTCTTTCGGTATTCGGTTTTGGTCTTTCAGCCAACTGTTTAATTTTATTCGGTTTCGGCCAAGAATTTGCATTTCGGTGCATCCCTAGTATCGTATCGCGAAGTCCTTGACGATACCCAGCCCTATCTCATAACTGGACGGATGGGTATAGAATATTGCTTTGGTCTTTTTTAATCATCGAGAATAATGTAAAGAAGCAGAAAATATGCGGATGAAGTCTTTTTGGATGCGGTCATAGTTATTAGCGAGGTTTCAGGATTTGAATTGATAAAACCATCAGGAGAAGCCATATTTACACACGGCTAATAGTCTTGGGATGTGAGCTGAATGTGTAATAAGTTTATAGTTTGTGGTTTAAGTGTCTTCATAGTCTACGGTTTGTAATTTAATTAAAAAGTAGGATTTAAATTATCATTCTTAAAACACCTTTTAACAAGTAGACTTGATATCTCAGTAACTAACAATATGGTAAAAGTTCCTAATGTTTTAAGCAATGTGAATTTTAGTTGTTCCTTTGTTGAAATAATGTGTTTAGTTGCTTGTGAGTTCTAATCAAGGATGCATCCATGGCATGAATATTCATACATTAATCAGCAAATGTTTGCTCACTAAAATACAGCAGAAAGAAGATATTCACCAGAAATTTAACAAAAAATACACAGTGGCTACCAATTTCAAAAAAGTAACATAACAGTTCGATAAATTAGATTAAAAAGTCTGTCTACTGTTTGGCTTAGGGATGCACCAATCCACTATTTTTAGTCCCGATCCGATTCCGATATCTGGGTTTTGGATATCAGCCGATACCGATACTGTCCGATACGATATCATAATTGTTATAAAAAATTGATGTGATGTTATGTGTAAAGCTAGGAAGGCTTAAAGGCCTACTTCACCGGTGGGAATATGAAGGTGTATTGAATTCTGAGATCCTATGTAGTATAAATGTGCAAAAAAAAAAAAAATCGGTTCATCCTAGCCTGAGAAAAGGCAGAAAGAGTGTTTTTTTAAAAAAAAATACTTTGTAAATATTACTGTGATGTCACAGTAGGAGAAATCACAGTAATATTTACAAAGTAAGGTTTTTTTTTTAACCCTATATTTATCTTACTGTGATGTCACAGTAAGATTAATATAGGGTTAAAAAAACGCTCTTTCTGCCTTTTCTCAGGCTAGGATGAACCAATTTAAATTTTTTTTGCACAATTATACTACATAGGATCTCAGAATTCAATACACCTTCATATTCAAACCGGTGAAGTAGGCCTTTAAGCAATTCTAATTTAAAAGAGCAAGAAATATACACAAATGCATATAGGCAGAATTATAGTCATACAAAAAAAATCCTTCTCAATGATCACTTCTGACCCACTAGAATATGTGGTGGTCTGTTTGTCTAAACAGTCTTCCTCTCTCTGGCTGTATTTTACATAATAGAATTTGTCACAGTGCAGAAGCCTCTCCACTTCCTTGACTTGGGTTAGCTTTGGTTAGCTCACTGGGTAACAAACTGATATGTATTGTATGTCAAATTAGAAAGTGGTGTCCTCGCTCCCTCCACCGAACGTCGGCACTTGCTCGCACGGCTCTTTCGCTCTTTCATAGTAAAAAAAAAACAAAAAAAACAAAATTAATTAAATTATTTTTTTATTTTTTTTATATCGGAGCTGTCAGTCCGATATCTGATACGCAGATTTCGGCCATATCGGACACGATACTGGATCGAATCGGCCATCCCTAGTTTGGCTGTATTTTGTCAGTCAGGTCTCTGGAGCAAAGAAAGAGTCATCAGAATTCATGTCTGCATGAGGCAGTATTGATCTCATCACCCTTTACACCCCTCAGGAGCAGGGCTGTACAGTGCGACAGTTTTGATCGCATTTGCTACTGAAATTGATCACGTGCGATGATGAATACAAGTCCATTCGCACTAGTGCTAGTTGATAATGAGGAGGGGCTGTCTTTGAAACACAGAGGAGAGATGCACAACACTGCTTAGAGGGCTCTACATTAACACTCCAAATGGGGGTAAATGTAGTCTTAGGCAAGTAAGTTATTGAGTCCACCCTTCACTTTGGCTGGTGAAAGATATGTGTCCTCGGGATCTGTGCTCGTGCAGCTTTTCTACCGTAAAACCTCACCAACGGTAATAACCGGCAGGAGATTACCGCAGTTAAGTTAGCGCGTGTGCAAACCGATCATTTCCTGTGCGCCTTCACGTTAAAAGCCTGTTACTAGCCAAACGTGAGTTGACTTTTATTTTGAAGCCGGTAAGAACAGGAAGTTAGCGCTTCACAGCCCTGCAGTGCTCTAGCTAGAAAGGCAACTCATTCAGCTGCAGAGAAAAGTCAACAGTAGTCTAAAAACTAAGTTTGAAATAAGCCACTGAAGAACAACTTCCAACACATTCACAATAACCTATTTAATTTATCCTAAATTGTGCCAATATGTATACTTATTTATTTAATAGGCTATGTTTAATGTTTTAAAGTTTGGTTTTAATTAACAGAAGGACATTTTCTAAAAAAATATATTATTATTAATATAATAATTATATGTACAAAACATATCTAGATATAGATATTATTTTTATGGGGAAAAATAATTCTGAATCAGCAAAAAATTGCAATTGGCAGGTTAGATTCTTTTGTCTAAATTGCAATCAGTGCACCCCTATTCATTCTTCTACAATTATTACTGCACACACTAGGATATAATATTAATTGAGAATCTCAAAGGAGACCAAGATGACAGGCTCAAAGGTAATTACAGTGAAATGCAAGGGTTAAGGTTATGCAAATTTTCGATCATACTTTGTGTGCTACCAAATTAATTTTTGTGCTACTGCAATTTTTTCGCTTGCTAGCACCAGTGCTACCACCTAAAAAAATAAGCGTACAGCCCTGCAGGAGTCTTTGTGCTCAGGCTGCCTTATCCATCCACATACTTTACCGCAAGGAGAGATGAGTTTCAAAGGTTTTAATAATTTACATGCATGTAGTGGGTTCTCAAAGGACTGTAAGCACAAGGTTTTCAGAAATTGGACTCAAAAATAGCAGTATCAACTAAATATGTCTTGTAAACCGTCCAGGGTCTACCAAAAGTCCTTCAATCAAACTGTTAGCAGTAGTGGTGCACAATGTGGTGAACAATAAGCTGTTGGCTTGTCAAGTTTCATTCCTCATTTTCATAATTTATCAATATATTTGAAGAAACTCCAATGTTTTCCCCTCACAGAAGAGCATTTCCTTTTCCAAATACCATTGGTTGTGGTGTTTCAAATGACACATTTATTGGCGTCCCCTCAAAGCAAGTATCAAAGAGGTGACACGATACTGATTCAGCTGCCAAGGCAAACTGTATATTTACATAGCATGTGTTATTCACAATGGAAACTCAAAGCGTTTTACATTTTAATAAAATAATAAAAATCTACGACCTTTTTAATAACCACTCATTACTATCAAACACACAAAGGAATGTTCAAATTGATAATCAAATGTTTCCTGCTACAATCAATCAACGTCATATTTTTTTAAGAGAGATTTGTAGTAGTTTACTGTAGATACAAAGGACCTTCAGTCTAATAAGAAAAACATGCTACTCTATAAGGACATATTTGATATAAAAATGAGTCTGTTCCTTAATTTCTTGGTGCTCTATTCTGAAGGACAAGCTAACAAGATGTTTTATGTTGATATGTAGAATTGTTCCCAAATGTCCAAAATGAAATTCAAGTGGGATCTGTCCTGGAATTCATTTGGTGAAAGATGTCAAACATGGTGACCATTGAGTTATACTGTATAAGCAAATACAACACATTGGCGTTCTCATGAGGCATACACTGGTTCATTCATCTTTTTAAGCTCCTCTGTAAATGCAAGATTACCATTGTGTGCTTGAGTTGAAAAGGCACGGCTCCATGAACCATGTATGGGTGTGTGAGGCCAGCTACTCCTTATTTATCAGCAGTGACACTATCAGCAGTGCCTGGTGAAAAGAGAACTAGTCATTCAGAACGGTGGGGCCACCTTGGCTGTCAAAGCAGGATTCAAGCTACATTTCCCATGGTTGCCATGGTGACTGTAGGGAAGTGATTATGAAGGTTTTGGAGCAGTGCTGTCACACCAGTGGGTATTACCATAGTGGTTTGCACATTGATCATTAGAGAATTACTGGCTCGTGATCAAATTGTTTTGTTTTGTACCTAGTGAAATGTTCTGTCGCAAGATGGCAAATATGTAGTAGTATGAGTTATATGTCAGAATTATTATACTAACTCCCATCTCTTTTCTTTCTAGGGCACAATGTGGTCAAATGGAAAAGGAACAAGTAAACCGTGAGGATTCTCTAGCCCTTGCCCTTGAGTCCCAACCATCTGAGAGGGTGTCGGACCTCACTGAGGCAATCCTGGGCCGTTGGCACTAAAATGTCCCTAAGTGGTGGCACTGCAGGCGGGAAAGGTGTGGACTCTAACGCGGTGGACACTTATGATAGCGGTGATGAGTGGGATATTGGTGTTGGAAATCTGATTATTGACCTTGACGCTGACTTAGAGAAGGACAAGCTTGAAATGTCTGGCACCAAGGACGGCATGGCGGCACCACCCAGTGCAGTGGCAGCATTACCTGACAACATCCGGTTTGTTAGTCCAGTGTCTGGCTCTCAAGGCAAGGAAAGTAAATCCAAATACAAGCGCAGTAAGAACTCTAAAGACAATAGTAGCAAAGCTTCGGCTGGAGATGCAGGCAAAAAAGAAACTACGGGACGGACTCAAGGGGAGCCAACAGGCACAGCAGCAAGTACAGGACCTGCTAGCAACAACTCCACCACTGGGAAGAACATGGAGAAAGTAGGCAAAGCCTCCAGAGGTGTTCTGAGTGGTAAAAAAGAGAAAGAAGGGGCGAGTGGGAAAAGTAAGAAGGACAAAACAGATGGAGCCCCAGTAGTGGCAATAGCTGCTGCAGAGAAGGATGTTGTGTCTCAAGCCCAAGTGGCTTTGGGGAATAGTCGTAATGCGTCCTTTGAGATCGCACAATCAAAAGACTTGGCAGAAGCCAATCAAATGGGGAATATTGCACTTGAACCTGTTGGGATACTACCAGTATTTGCCACAAAAACTGAACCAGAGGAGGTGGAAAATGGTAATACTGAATGCAAGACGTTAAAAAAGGTGAAAAATGAAAAGGTAAGTTTTTTTTCCCCCCTTCGCTTTACTGTTATTTGATGCTACATGTATTTGGTGTTGGGTTACATTACTGACTAGTCTTCAGTCGTATGTGTCTTTGTTAAAGGCACATATTATTTATAGGTTTCATGGTGACGTGTTTTCAATTCGCAGGCTTATGTTGCAGTTTGACCTTAATGTTTGTAAACTATTGATGCTATTGATGGTATTAATATTCTGCATTAAACATTGCATTTGTATCAAAACAGTACATAATTGGTCAAATTAGACAATAACATTCTGCTGTTTCAAACGTAAAACTGAATGATGCCTCTTAGCTGCCCGTTTGCTACTAGACATTTTCACGTTGATACTGAAAGAGTTTGTTTGTTGTCGAACGAGCACAGTTGTTGAAAACAGCTTAGTCATAGGTTTCTTTTTCCGAAGCCACCTCCAATTAGCAACTGTGGAGTTGCGTTTGTCTGTGAAAAATATATTTGAAACAATACTGTATTCCATCAGTTTGATTTCCATGATTTTGAATAATACAATAAGATACAACAGGAACAAACACTGTAGGGTTCTTGAGATTGGCTTTGTGATAGCCTGTCGCTCACAGCAGGCTTGGAGATACACTCTGTTCCCTGTAGCTGCCTGACATGTGATGCATAAAAAGACAAACTGCTGTTCTCTCTTTTACTGCCACACCGTGAATAAGGGCACCCTTGACGAATATAATGCTGAGACCAGCTACAGGAAATGGCCAACACGGTGCCGTTTCTTGACAGGAGAAGCTTGAGTCATTTTTAAAGGATGCCTCCATATTGCCTTCACATTTTAAAGACTTGCCAATGAATACCTGCCAACTTCATTTGCAAATGACCATAAAAGTGTTATGAACTGTGTTGCCAGTAAAACCAAGTACTGATTTCAGATGAGAATTAAACAGACATTGATAGCCATATTCTCCGCATTACACCTTTGAAGTTAAGTAGCCTTAATGTCACATTGTGAATTTTTTTTAAATCCTTGACATGATTTCAACGTTGACATTATCTTACCTGAACAATATTAAGATTTGTGAAGCTATTCACCCACACTTATCTTGTTCACTCAGAGTTGATCTATCACTGTGTCTATTGTATGCCTCATAGCAGCCTTTTCATGCTTTGGCAGTATAAAAGACAGCAGAGCAGGGAGGTGCTGAGGACTGTTTTTGTCTGTCATCGTGTTCCATTCTTAATCCCACAAGCCCCAGCAATGCCTGGTGGAGCAGTGTGTGGGGGAGGGAGCTGGTGCAAAGCACGCCTTCCTCGTTTTTCCTGCTGCTCTGAAAGTGGCATGGGGGATGGGCCGTGAGGAAGCCTGTTTGATTCCTTAAATCCAGGACACTGAGTCGTGCACACAAGCCGCAGAGTCTCCTTGGGGCTGACGCTATGAAAGCAAATATCTGGAAAGTCTTTGTAATCATAATGTATGTGGAATGAAAAGGCTTTTGAGGGTGATCCACATGAATTGGTTGACAGACCTGAATAAAGGAGAGAGGTCACAACTGCTTTTATATAGCTGGCTGGTGAAAGGTATCCATGATGATATAAAGGGTGTGATTATATTGCATCCACGTTGGTTTGAAGAGCAGTTTATGGTTGGCAACACTAGTAAATGGATGTGCTACGAATGTATGAAGTAGTGATTTATTTTTTCTTAAAAAACCAAACCAAGCAAAATCCATACAATCGGGATGAGCCTTATTGAACTCATACACATACAAGGAACCTGACCCCAGTTTCTCATTGCTGTTGCACAGTAATAGACATAACTGCTTGGAACAAGGACACCGCAGATGAACAAATAAAGATAACAAATATACACAACTATTATGTAAACAATCTGTGGGAGGAAGAGGGTAAGAGTTAGGTCAAGCAAAGCAAAAGGCCAGTATAGATCCAAACCTCGCGCTGAAACTAAAGAGGTTGATGATATCTTCTCATACACAATTGAATAACCACAGCGCTATCATTTATATAATTGGTAAAAGGCAAGGTTAAGGACAAAATAGACATTGCGAAAAAACTGAGTTGTTAACTTATAGTGAAATAACTGAATGCCATGTTTTGAGAAGACGTGGCATTCAGTTATTCTGTCAAGCCAGCTAGATCTTGGTGCACGTCTACCTATGCTTTTACCGCACTGACAGGGTTTTTCCTGGCTCAGAATGGGCCTTTGGGGGGTCAGTACACGACCAACTTTTTTTGGGGTCGCGACTATGTGCAACAGTAAAGGCAAACGGTCTGTGTATTTTAAGAGGGTGTGGGGTTAGGAGAGGGCAGTTTCTGTCCAGCTAAAGAGCATTTCAGTCAGCCTGTCAATCACTGCGTTACCATGGAGCTCACTGACACTTATGAAATCGCAATAAACAACCTGTAGATATGAAGTCAAAATACTAATAATGACTAGGCCTACCTATTTAATACTTTAATTGTTTCTAATTGATTTAAACCATGGAAATTGCAAGAAGGTAGGGCTGCTCGATTATGAAAAAATCATAATCATGATTATTTTGAGTAATCACGATTATTAAAGACAGTTAATCATTGATTTAAGAACATTATGCATTTATTTTACTTTTAACAAGGTTTTTTTTCTAATAACACCATGACTTTGGACTTTAAACTAAGGCCTAATTGAACTGAAAACAGGGAGAATAGAAATAGGCTAAATAAGTGAAACATATTTTTTATAATTGAATAAAATAAATATATGTCAAAATAAAAATAACCAGTTGTAAATGGTGTTGATAGGGCACGTCTTTTGATAGCATTAAATGTGAGGGCATGATGTTTAGAGGTGCAGATCAGGTCGTATATGCCTTTTTTTCTCTCTCGCGCGGTCGCGTATGTCACGTGACTCGCGTGTCCACGCGTGACATATCTTGCACATTATTTTAGTTTGTTGTGAGTCTGAAGTGTTTTCAGACAACACAATTAGTTGTACCTTTATTCTCGTCATCTAGAAGTTTTTCGAAACACCCGGCAACATCTCCCTCGTACTCTCTGGACCAGCCGATAGCTAAGCTATCAGGTGAGGGAGGTGCCGAGCGGAGCGCATAGCAGAAGGGTTCGCTGCATTTACAAGCCTGCATGCCCCGGCGTGCGGAACAATGATAGTTTAATAACGATTATTTAGTTTTCATGATTGAGGGAAGCCGTTATAGTAATCGAAAATTAAATTCAAGTTATTGCCCAACCCCTCAAGAATGATGACTTAAATTGGGCTGAATTTGGAGAGGTTTTAAATAGCTATATTTATTCTCAATCTTTATAATTTTGGCGCTCCTGATTTTCCTTTGGCGCTGGATAAATCCACTTTGGCAGCGCCAAAACTTTCTCTATGCAGGAAAAACCCTGTGGCACCGAGATGGCTCTGTATATATTTCGACAGTAAATGCTAAGCTTGCTGCCAACCACCAAGTGGACTGACATAACTGCTATGCATCAGTCTCATGCAGTGTGGTTTCTGGCTGTGACATAGTGCTGAAATCCACCGTAACATCAGACGGAAACATAATCCCTGTGCCTATTGAATGAGCATTTCACATGAATGTTTTTTTGTCACAGATGTGGTAGTAGAATCCCATTTCCTCATCTCACAGTAGCTAGTGCTCGATGGTGTCCACAGGCTACATTTTTTGGCAGCCTGCAAACTGCAAAATTGATACTGATTCTAATGTATGAAAAGGGTGTAGCAGGGAGACGAAAACATGGCTCCTTACCTGCCTCACAACTTCCCATGTGCCCTGTGACTGAATCAGGGAAATCCTGTGTCTGAAATCGCGCACTTCTGTACTTACACTTACTTTTTTGAGTGCACTTTGCGCAAAAACGGAGAGTGTGCCAAAATGCAGTGCACTGTAAGTTCCTCGGTCGTGCACTCAAAACGGCCGCCATCTTGTCTACGTAGCGGAGAGGACGGGACATTAAAATCAAAATAGAGGAGCTTGAAGCAACTGTGGAGACGGACGCGCTCTACAAAAGTTAAATTACCCATTTGTTTAGTTTTTCCGTACAACTACACTGTTTTAGACTGTATCCGACCGTTTAAAAAAAAATACCACCGAAGAAGAACCTTCAAAATACAAAGTCATTTCTGGTAGGTGCGCAACGGCAGTTTGGACAGTGCACTGTAGAAATGAGAGCACTGCGTCTATAAGTAAGTGTACTGTAGGGATAATAAAGTGCACTCAATGTAAGTGCACTTACGTGAGTGCGCGATTTCAGACACAGTTATGTTTGTGTGAGAGGTTCAAAATTCTCTATATTTTTATTCATTGCAGGTTGAGAGAGAAGTTGAATCTGCTCCTTAATGTCTTTACGTTCCCTGATTATATCATATACCAGTTCCAAGTTTTAATTGCTAAAGATACTATGTGTATTATGAACAGTTAGGTTAGAAAATAAAACAAACTACAATTACTAAAGATGTGTCAGCCTCATTACAACCTGACTGTTAATTTAAAAGAACAAGCTGTTCCACATCTAATTTAATTCAGGCATTAATCAGTGTCTCCCCCTCAATCTTGTTCTCCTTGGTAGAGGTGTTGTAGAGTGGCTGTTACTGGCATTGTCTGTGTCCCGAGTTAAAGCTCCCCAAAGCTTCGCCTCTCGTATGCTGAATAAATCATCTTTACTTCCTTCGTACCGTGCTAACCACCTCCGAGTGCATCTCACTCTCCCACCTTTCATTATATGGATCCAGAGGAGTACGGCATTCATCAGCTGCTTCAATGTGCCACTGGCCTTGATAAATGGAGCGACTCACATGGAAAATGACATTGGCCGCAATGTTACTTTGAAAGGGGGGGGTGAGGCTGCACTTGAATGAAAGAGCACAGCCACTCTGCATTGCTACCGATGTCCTGCTTGCGATATTTTGCCTATGCCTGATTGTTCCTATTGTGTTACTGCTCATTCCTTTTAAGTAGTGCCAGGGCTTTTAAGGGCGCTGGAATAGAAGAGAGGTTGTGACTTATTTAAAAAAAAAAGATGAGTGAGTAACACCAAGAATCTCATTATAAAGTGGGGCTTACCTGTCTATTTCTTTGTAAAGTAAATTCTGTAGAGATGAGCAGAGTTGTTGCTTTAATAACGGGAAAATCCAAACGATGTATTAAAAATATGTATGATTGTCCACATATGTTAGGTCTTCTTTACATCTGGCACACGTGTGCAGCGTCTTTACCCAAATGTCTCCTCTTTTCCAGACATTAGTGATGTATTAAACTGCAACTGTCAGAACTGTTTGTCGAGCGGTTGAATCGCTTCTGAGTGATAGCACAATTTAATCCTAAATCCTATAATCAATGTTCTTTTCCACAGAATGTTGATAAATGATAGTATTGAATGATCTCCCACGTTAGTTCAGTTCCTTGCCGTTTGTGATTTCTGTGTTGTTGCCTCTGCCTGTTTGAGGCGTTCACCCTTAGGGAGTCCCTCCCTACTACAGGAAGAAAACATTTGACACTAATTGTTTTCCACGTATGCCACCAGCAGCTGCCTCACAATAATGTGAACTGGTTTGAACATGTAGGCAAATCAACCACTAAGTTTATAACTTAACTATAATCAAGGAGGTTTATAAAATACCATTGGCTATCTTAGTCAACAGCTGTTACAATAGATGTGGAAGGTTGAAATGTAATACTAACATGGCTGTGTTGCCTTGTTTTCATTCAATGTGAACGTCCATGTCCCAGGGATTCAATTTTTTTCCGCATACTAGGGCACATGCCATGCATGCCACACATTTCAAGGTTTACAGTGCTGTTATCCCTCGCTGATATGCCATTTCAAATCAAAAACAGCAAGCAGAATCGCTGTTAATCAAAATGCCTTGTGTAATCACATGATGGGGAAAAACACACACTACAGCAAAACTCTGGTATTTTCAAATGTCACAAGTTAATGGCAGTTGGTACAGAGATCAAACGGATTGTCGTGGGAAAAACCTGTTTCATTGGCATTCAAGATTTTAATCTTCAAACCTTATACAAATATAAAATGTTGGAAAAACTCAATTAAATATATGTGTATTTCTAACATCAAAAATATAATTGTATGGTTAATATGTTTTCACCACTCAAACGTGCTTATCTATGATTATGTACTGTACATGGATGGGGCTTATGAGATCACAACCGGTTGCAACCTCACAGTAAGTAATGCATAATGATAATATATGATTAGATGTGAATACATTTTTAATACTTCCATCCATTGAAGTGCTACTAAATAAAAGCAATTTGACTGTTTATATTACCAACTTTTTTGCACCAACTGCATGTATTTCCTTTCTTGGAGTGGAAGTGAAACACATTTCACAAATATGCTCTATCTGTCTTTTCACTATAATAACCTTTGGGTCCAAGTCTTACATTTTGTACATTGCTAGACCTTGTAAATATGCCAAAAATGTACACATACTTAAAGTTGATGTGGAGTGTCTTATATTATGACTTTATGTATGACTGTTATCTTGCAAACCTCCTTGCACTAATTTGATTAGCTGATACCCATTACTAAAAGGCACAGGGGCATAGTCCAGCATTCCTGCTCCTACGCTTCACGCAGTTGCAATCAAGAGCCTATTTCCATTACAAACATTTTCAGATTCGGATTGCTGTGAAGCATTTTCATCAACCTTAACCTTTGAAACCCATATTAGAAAATAGTTACAGCATAAACCACCATTTTACCAGATTTCTCAGCCCACAGATTCAGATATTGAAATAGAAGAAGAATGCTTTGCTCTACAAAGTCTATAGTTTTGTTGCTCAGGAAATCCTTGTCTGGAGGCACTGCAGGCTTTTTGTACTGGAAACAAGTATTTTCCAGTCATACACATTTCCTGTAGTCACCTTGACCGTAGTGAAAGTTAAGCTTGATTTGTTGCTTCCCAAAGGCTTTTGGGATTTGTTGTCACTTTTGATATTGAGTATAGAGTAAGACAGCTTTTTACCACAAGTGAAATCCGTAATAATAATAATAATAATAACTTGTAAGAGCTGTGGTTGGAATCACGGTGAAAGTCCTTAGCAGTGAAAGGATCAAATTCTGTAATGAGATCTTCACTGGCTGTTTTTTGTCATCGTGATTTTGATATATATCTCAATGTTTTACATTTGTAATGTCTCTTATCACAAATGTTCATGAGACAACAGTCTTAATCAAGATAGTAGTGTTTTAAACTCATATTTGACATTTTCCCCAAAGCTAATCCAGGTGTATAATCCTCAAAACCTCCTGCTGGGAGTGTGAATGCCATATTGTTGCTCCCTTGTATTTGAAGAGCTTGGTGATTCATTGAGCGATAGTACTCTGACTCCCTCTTTCAAGTAGATTGCTTTCATTAGGCTTTTGTAGCCATAATCTGAAAACGAACCCTTCTGGTATTTTGGAACATAAAACAATTTATATTCCTTTCATCAATATAATTGTATTAACGTGTTGTGTTTTTATAGATTTTGATCTCTGAAAAGTAATTTGATGGGTCTGTTTTATCAGTTGACAGACATTGTTGTTATAATTTAGCATTTGAAATGTGCCAGAGATCAGAGGCCTCTTGTCTTGTAATATGCGGCAACAAAGAGATTCCTTTATGTGTTTTTTTCTTAACAATTAATCAAAAACAAAAAGTGAGTTTTGTACCGTAATAGTCATAGTAGGGCTGGGCGATATATCGAATATATGCGATGTATCGCAAGATGTTCTCCAGGGGATGTATAAGATGACCCTATCGCGACCATCGAATACAAACTGGCACATAATGTTTCTTTTTTCCGCTGCCACCGGCAAACTTGCTGGTGTTCGCTTCTCTCGCTCTTTCCTGTGGCTCTCTGCCTCACAGACTCACATGCATTGGCAACTCACTCACTCCCCCCTCCCAAACAGAGTCTCCTGGGTGCGCACCTGTGACGTAGTCTGCAGTGCGCGCTGTATGTGTGTTTACTTCTTTACTTTTACCGCTATGTGAAAACAACGAGAAGGGGAGAAAAAACGACGAGACGGCTCCTATGAGACGCGAACAAGCCTTTCTTTATGCGGGTGGAGGGGGCTCGCATGACGGCGATGGCGGCTGCTGTACATAGCATGAACCTTTTTTTAAGGTCCATGCTTATGAGAAAAAGGCTACACATGCGAACGAACGGGGGAGGCGGGTGCGCATGACGGCGATAGCAGCCGCCCTACACAGCATGGACCTTATGAGAGGTAGGCTCAGTAAGCTACACAGGCGAACGAACGGGGAAGGCAGGTGCGCATGACGGCGATAGCAGCCGCCCTACACAGCATGGACCTTATGAGAGGTAGGCTCAGTAAGCTACACAGGCGAACGAGTGCAGGGGGGCGGACGATTACTCCGACTTCACAGAGAGTTTTTGGTCCGACATTACACAACCACGGCAGTATATTTATTATGATCAGCCTCTTATAATAGGTACATGGCAGCACCAAGGGAGGTGCACACCGTTCATTGTGAACATTGAACTAAAAGTCTATTAAAAGTAAATGTGCCTGTATTTTTTATAAAATAAAACATACTATTATGGAGCAAAACCTGTTCTGCATGTAAAGTAATGCTGCTATCTTCAGGGGGTTGGTGGTAATAAACAATAAGTAAGTGGTTGTAATGAGTCATAATTAATGTTCCCAGTTTACAGATTAAAAGTAGATTTGAAAAATACTCATTTGTTTCCAAATAAAATAGTGCTGGATGTATTGTATGGGAGTGGTGAAGGATGTGGAATAATCCATAAAATGTGCAAACTCTTTGCCATGTGCAAGTTTCAGATTGTTCCAATGGAAAGCACTAAAGAATATAAACAAGATGTTGTTTCATGTAGCCTAATGCATCATTAGTGCAGACACATTTTGCAGAGACTATTTAAATCATATTACTGGTGTGATGTTATGCAAAAAAATAATTAAATTGAGCATTTAGGATGTGCTCTAGAGGAGATTTGAAATATATCGAGATATATATCGTGTATCGAGATATACTCAAAACATATTGAGATATTGATTTTAGCCCATATTGCATCTGGCATTCAGCCCTAAAAACTTGGCAATAGGTTATTTCAACAGTATTTTTTTTAGGGCTGGGTATCGTTAATGACTTCGCGATACGATACACTGGTCACGATACGATATATCACGTATCTTTGTATATCACGATATATTGCGATATTCCATATAGGGCTGGCCCGAATTATTCGAATATCCGAGTATTCGTTTGTTAAATTAGTATTCTGTGTGAATGTGTATGACTGCTGTATGTTTGAGGTGGTGGTCGGAGGGGCCGTAGGCGCTGAATGGCAGCCACGCTTCCGTCAGTCTGCCCCAGGGCAGCTGTGGCTACTATGGTAGTTTACCACCACCAGTATGACTGTGTGTGAATGAATGGAACCTGGAACCCTGTAAAGCGTCTTTGAGTGCCTTGAAAAGCGCTATATAAATCCAACCATTAGTATTCGGAGCTCAATTCAGTATTCGGGATATTCATTTATTAATTTTTTTTTTCAAAACATTTTTTTTTAAATTTTTTTTGCCAAGGTAGCTCAAACTGCAGTATATTTTGTCAGGAAATACTATTTGGATATACAAGTTATAAAACAATTGTAAAATACAAATTAGATGTTCATTTAAAATATATTATCGAATATTGAACTTTGACCTAGTTGGCAGTAGGGCTGGCCCGAATTATTCGAATATTCGAATACTCGTTCGGAAAATTAGTATTCGGAGCTTCGTTTTTGTTTTTTTTGCAAAATTTTTTTTTGCAAGAAGCTAGTACTGCAATATAATGTCATCAAATAATTTTATATTTGGATATAAAAGTTAGTAATATTGTAGTAGTAGTAGTAGTAGTAGTAGCATTGCTCATTTACGAGGATATTACATCACTAAGTGTCATAGCGCATCCATTACTTCACCTCCGAGCACGTAAATCTTCAACAAAATATGCAGATACTGTCAAAATCGGTTCCAGGGAGTATATAGGGATTATTAACGTTTTTTTTATTTCTTTTTTTTATATATTTTTTTATTTATTTTTTATTTTTTATGTTGTTTTTGATGGTGTGTTTTTCTGGAACGAATATTCGAATATTCGCTCGGAAAAACCAACGACTATTCGAAGCCTGAAAAATGGCATTCGGGCCAGCCCTAGTTGGCCCTAACGTTAGCTTAGCTCAGCTGTTTGTTTACGTTCGTAATGCGGTGCTGCTATCGCCCATCATCAACCGTGACTTGCTAGCATCATGGGAATAGGCAGTCAATAATGGATATAATATGGACACAAAAGACTATCAATATTGGATCTTTGTATGGATTTATAAATCGCCGAAAAGATGCACGTTCCTGGATGAATTGCTAAGCTCCTGTATGGGTTACGATGGCGTAGAGGACAGCTGATTTGGAACGGAAAAACAGCGGTTTGCCTCCACGGGGAAAAAGTAAGGAACTCCGACTTAACTACCGTTCGAAAGTTATTAAAGCATCAACAAACTACGCAGCTCGGCTCACACACTCGGTTTCAGTGAGTACATTAGCATTATTAATGTTGGTTTGATGGTGTGTTTTTCTGGAACGAATATCCGAATATTCGCTCGGAAAAACCAACGAATACTCGAAGCCTGAAAAATGGCATTCGGGCCAGCCCTAATTCCATATACAAGTTGCCTTGTCAAACATAACAGCACAGTATATTGATAATTGCACAGAATGAAATTATGACAAATGTAGTCAAAACTATTTAATTCAAAACTTCCTTTACTATTTAGCATTTTTTTTGGTTTTGGCAAATGATCAAACACTGCTGCTGTTGCAGTAACATCAAAATGACAAATGCAATTCACTCTTGCGCTAACTGGACAGGAAAACACTGAACATGAAAACACATCAGTGTGCTTTTGTGTCACTGAATATATGTAAATAAGGTGCATATATGCATGACAACAAGTATGCCTTATTGTCAGTGAATACAAGGAACAGAAATGTATGAGGACACAGTGAATCTTAAGTATTCTTATAAACAAAATTAATCTAACTTCAATAGTCAGTATTTTAGAGGCTTAGGCCTCACAGCAGACCTGGGTTTGAATCCGACCCGTGGTTGTTCTCTGCATTTCATTTCCTCTCTGCCCATTTCATATCTCTCTATCTGCACTGTCAATAAAGCCTTGAAAAGCAAAAAAAATATATATATATAAAAGAAATGAAAATAAAAATAAAAGAATTCGATTTTTAGTTTCAAAAATCGATACTGATATTGCGAAACTAAGTATCGCGATATATCACCATATCGATTTTTTGCCACAGCCCTAATATTCTCTTTATGAACTTGATTTGACCATCCATTTCAAAACAAAAACGACATAATGTAACACATTAAGATTTGATGTGATGTTTCTCTACAGGCACACAAAACATGTCAAGCTACTTTTGCAGAGAGCAATCACGGATCTGTCAAACAAAGCCCCCGTCATGCTTTGTCTTGGCCTCCCCGTCTCTCCCTCTTTCCTAAGCTTTACTGGAGGTGTGTTGCTGTTTCTGGATCAGCTCGCTATGAGGGAGGCATGTGTGTGGGGGGAAGGGAGCAAAAGGCTTGTACAACTAATTCAGCTCATGAAAGACTTATGCAGCAAGAGCAGCTGTCTTCCATTGTCAGCCTGCAAATTTCCAGAGTGCCTCATTTGGCCTCTCAATGCGTGAGTAGCAAGAGCGGTGAGGGCGTAGAGGAAACAGAGCAAAATCAGAAGGAAAAAACAAGCGGGGGGAAATTAGGGAGCCAAATATCAAGACTTACAATGAATTTACTCGATGCGGAGGCCCATTAGTTTTTTTCTATTTAAAACCATGGTAGCTTTTATGGTTGGACCATAGTCTAATAATAAACCATGAGCCTATTCAGACCCAGTGTGCAGTATGCAGATAGATAAAGAGAGCTCTGCTGTGGTGAGAGGGGAGAAAGAGGGTATGTGTGGGGTAAGAGGAGGTGGAGGGGTAAAGAACTGCCGGAGATTATGAGAGAAGGGAGGGAGCGTTGAGCGGTGTTATGAATGGATAGAGTCTTTAACCCCCCCAACACACTGAATAGTTTGTCACAGGCTGCTGCGGCTGTATGTGGAATGAGAGGAGCTGGCTGAGAGCACTCAGATTCCTGAATCCTTGAGGCATGTGGTCTGATTAGCAGAACAAAACCCACACAGTGGGGAGGAGCAGACCCCCCCCCCCCCCCCCCCTCCAGGCTGGAATTTTCTACCAGCGAGGGAAGAGGTGGCTCAAAGTTTGTACTGACTTGCTACGATTGTAAACCAGTTTGCAGGCCATGTTTGGGGACGTCTCAGTCGTAGCTGAAGGCTTTTGTGTCTGCACAATCTCTATTGGTTTGGCCACGTGAAAATAATTTCCTTCTCCTTAATTTGCTCATAGTAGTTTATTAGAAAAATATTTTTCAATATCCGAACAGCTTTGACCATGAAACAGGACAAAACAAATTTCTAGCCTAAGAGCTTAACTGCTTGTGAAAGGTTTTTAGTTTAACAAAGAGGAAGTTAACAGCAAGGCAGTGTTTGAGCAAGAGAGATTATGGAGAGGATTACGTGTCCTGCCCTCCCCATAATACTTTTCTAAGGGGGCTGTTTGCAGCCCATGTGTTGTTAAATGGAACAAGTTTGGAAACTCACTAATGTTTCTGGTGTGAAATTCCTCACCTCATTGAGTTATGGCTTATTAACAGTATTTCCTTTCTCAGGAGTACCATTTTCCAAAAAAAAAATTTTCCTGCATCAATTTAATAAAAATATATCCCCTTAATAAAAAATTTAAAAATACATTTAATTTAATCTTTTTTTTAAAGGCGAAGTAAGCGATTTATTTATGTTAATATAAGTCATACAGTGATCACTTATATAGTGTGCGCGTTTCAGAAAGCCGATCTCTGTCACTCGCTCTGCATGTAATCGGCAAAGTTTATTTGTGACGGGGGGATGAGGGAGGGGACTGCTAACTGGGAGGGGACTGCTAACTGCAGTCACTGACTGGAAGTTAGCTAAACTGAACATTCCGCTTACTGAACCTTTATCCAGGAATACAATTAAATGAAAATTAAAAAAACATTTAAAAATCTCTTTTTCAAGGGTGACCTGGCCAAGACAGGCAACAGCATAATGAACACATGTAACAGTCAAGAAACACACAGGGAAAAAGTTGATAGAACTAAAATATATTAAAAAAAATATATGGATGAAATGTCAAAGTGTATTTTGAAGCTCATCCTCTGGGGACAGCCTAGAGGAACTAGTCCTGTGGATTTTGTAGCTTTATGTTTTTGCTGCTTCATCTTGGGCTTTACATGGTAACGATAACGGCACAAACGCAGTCTTGAAAACGTAAACTTTTGAAACCAAGTTCCAGAGTGGAATCTTTTGAAAACACAACTTCAGCATCACCATGTGAATAACAATGCCGTTCCCTGTGATAACGATGACCACACGGCACCATCACTGTGAACAGAGGAGAGTTCTGGCAGGGCTCGAATATATCACTCACCAAATGCGGGGGAATATAGTCCAATCGAGTGGTAAGTTATTGAGACAACCCACCACTTTGGATGCGTGCTCTGCCGGCTTTTTTAGCGACTAATAAACTTGTCACCACCGGTAATGCCCGGGACACGGCTTTCTTAAAAAACACTATTTATGGATCAGCGCGTAGAACAAACAGAGCATCAAGGCTGCGGCTTCACTAAAAAAATCTTTCTCTGGCTTCACATTAGCATATCACTGGACAAATGTGAGTTGACTTATTTTGAAGTAACTTTACATGCACAATATTGCACCAGAAGAGCTATCTCATAGTGTCACGGCCAACTGTGGCTGGGTTATTTGACCAAAATCTCAAATCCCGATATAGGTTATTTCATATCCTGATAACAATACATTTGACGATTTTAGCACATTTTCTGTAAATTCAATTAATAAAAATGTCATATAAATGACACATTTATACCACCACAAAGGCAGGTGGTTGCTATGGCTCTGTTGCAGCCGAGGCTCAAGGCGCCCTTTGTAGCGTCAAAGTTGACTTATATTTCTCAGGTTTAAAGTTAAATCAGGTCTCAGGTCTCAAGTTAAATGTTTTTATTGTGGAGCATGGCTGTAGGAAATGTTCAGTTTAAAGGGAAAATCTTTCCATTTTCAGTGAAACTGTTACCGTGTAAACATGGCCTAACAACTGTCACAAGTACAAACCCACAACCAGTGTGTTGCCAAGTATAATCCGCTGCAGTTTTGAATTGAGTACATAGAGCAATACCATTAAAAGACAAACTTAGGATGGTCCCTTGTAGGGCTGGCCCGAATTATTTGAATATCTGAGTATTCGTTTGTTAAATTAGTATTCGGAGCTCAATTCAGTATTCGGAATATTATTATTATTTTAATTTTTTTTGCAAAACATTTTTTTAAATTTTTTTTTGCAAAGGTAGCTCAAATTGCAACATATTTTGTCAGAAAATAATATTTTAGATACACAAGTTGTACAACAATTGAAAAATACAACTTAGATATTAATTTAAAATATATTATCGAATTATTTGAACTTTGACCTAGTTGGCCGCTGACCTTTCAATGCGCAGCCGGTGGTATCAGCTGTAGGCTATGTGATGGTACCAGAACAAGGCAAACTAAAAGCGGCCCCAAGCGCAGTTAGGAGAGAGAGATGGAGGAAGAATAGAGTATGTGTTCCTCTTAACTCTATACCACAACATTAGCGCAATTTTGGAAGGGAAAGTAGGCTAATGCTTAGCTTAGCGTTGTTTGTGTAGGCTACATTCGCAATGCAGCGCTGCTATTGCCCATCATCAACAGTGGCTTGCTTGCATCATGGGAATACGCGGTCAATAATGGATATAATATGGACACAAAAGACTATCAATATTGGATCTTTGTATGGATTTATAAATCACCGAAAAGATGCATGTTACGGGATGAATTGAAAAGCTCCTGTAAGGGTTACGGTGACAGAGAGGACAGCTGATTTGGAAAGGAACAACAGCTGTTTGCTTCCACAGGGAAAAAGTAAGGAACTCCTTATTACCATTCGAAAGTAGGGATGGCCATTTAGAATTTTTTCTTTAACCGGTTAACAACAAGAATTAACGGTTATTAACCGGTTAACCGTTAAGATTTAATGTAGCCTATTTATAGTGAAATACATGAAACATTATAGCAGGGCTCCTGACCTTTTTTTGTTCCAAGGACCTGCATATTAATTTAAAAACAATTCAGGGACAAGTAGCCAATTTAAATGCCTACATTTTGACATTCACACGGAACCGTGTCTGTTGTGAGAAGAGGTCTAGTATGCGAATGTAGGAGCAGAAAGTGAAATAAGTGACTGAAAAGGGACATTTACACACACACACAGGCTTAGGGGATGGGTAGCCTACAGAAACCCGGTGCTAAGTAGTGCTGAGCACGGGGCAACATTTTGAAAGGCCGTAGTATTGATAAGCTCCGACGTTATCAGTACTGCATAACGGTACTTTACGCTTTTGTTTGACTGATTTTCGCTATTGATCCTCGCACACAAGCATGGCAGACCTCTCTGTGTCTGTACAGGGGCACTCACTGCTTGTGTCACTCTCTCACACTCACTGAGACGGTGATAGATGCAGAACAGCATCCACCTCAAGAAGGCTATTGCTAGCCCACGCTGTTAATTAAATTATACAAACACATGGCAGGGGAGTGTTGTGACCATAAGTTGTGACTGGCTATCTTTCTGGGAGCGTACCATGGACCTATTATAAAGTTGAGAGTAGACTACACAACTCTTTTCATTCTTTACCAACAGTTGGCATTCTTACATCCGGTTTAGCGATATCAAAATAAGAGTCCGGATTTCAGAGAAATTAAGATTATTTAATTTTTTTTAACCGTTTAACCTTTAGTATAAACCGGTTAAAGATCTTCTTAATGGTTAACGGTTAACCATGGACATCCCTATTCGAAAGTTATTGAAGCATCAACAAACTACACAGCTTGCTGTCTCGGCTCACACACTCGGTTTCAGTGAGTACATTGGGATTATTAATGTTGGTTTTGATGGTGTGTTTTTTTAGAACGAGTACTCGAATATTCGCTCGGTAAATCCAACGAGTATTCGAAGCCCGTAAAATGGTATTCGGGCCAGCCCTAATCCCTTGTGCTTTCTTCATCACATTTTCCAACAGCTGAAGCTGGTATCATTAAATGTAGTCTTTTTTTCTGACCAACAGATCTAAACCCCCAAATGTTCAATTTACGATAGACCAAGAAAAGCAGCACATTTTCATTGTTTGAGAACCTGGAACCATCAAATGTTTATTTTTTTTGTTACGCAACCGTTTAATCAACTAATAGTTTCAGCTATAAACGTAACTGGACAAATGCTTTCTTTACTTGTGTTAAGTGGTGTCGGAAATCAGTCATTATCCTTTTCCTTATCCTTCATTATGCTAAAATTATGTCTTTGTTGGCATATAGATGTCAAGAAAGAGAGGAGAAGACATTGATTTGGTGAAATGTTTTCTTCTGACTACTCGTTTGTAGTACTTGCACCTCTTCTAGACTGTTGTTAGTGGCAGCCTACTACTGATGTACTCGATACAGAAAGTAACACGGTTGCATATTTAAATACATTTAGAGAAACGCTTTGAACAACACAACATGCTAAAGCTTGTTATAAAGCCTAGTCAGATTCTTAACTCAGTTTTGCACCAGCTCTCACTGTGTGATTGTCTATAATTGGCCTAAAAATATCACTTGACTGGTTGTATACCCTTTTGGGAAAACAAGTGAACACAGTTGTTTGTCTGTCGTGGCCTTTTTGACTGTTTCAGTTTTGATACACTGCTAAGTACTTTCATTGTAGTGTCTCTTCTTAGATAGATTTTTTATTAATACTTTTATGTAACAACCATGTGCCATACGAATATTTATCCTCTGGGTCTATTAGAATTTTGTTATTATAGTCACACAGTCTCCTCTGGGTCTATTAGATTTTTGTTATTATAGTCACAGTCTTTTTAGTGTCAACTCCTGTTACACACAGCCAGGTTTCTTGTCATTTCACTCTCAGTAAAAAACCCTCAGAGGTAGACAACTGAGCAAACAGGCATAATGGCTAATCCATTTTCTTATCTGTCAGATGGTGTTGTTTGTCGGTTTTCTGGCTGAGTAGATTCTCTGGGCTTATCCTTCTCGTTAGATTTTGCTAGATGTCAGAAGGGTGTCTGCTACAAATAGAGCAGCAGTCCACATTTCAACATGAGAAATTGGAGAAGTAAATTTGATCATGCACTCCGTCTTGCCTAAGAGCCAAACTGAGAGGTCAGCCTCGAGAGTAAATACTTACCAGCTTTTCTCTAATTCAGTGACTACCTTGTGCTTTTTGAGCATAATTAAAAATCTTCTATTTAAAATACATGCCTGTATTGACATGAATTCAACAACGAAAAGATTGTGCATTTGCTGTCTGGTGCATTGTGTCAAGCTTGGAAGTACAGATCTGAGATGAAAGGATTTTCATTCCTATTCTAATCCACACAGACAGCTAGGCCCTTGTGTTTATTCCCGCCCCTTCTCTCCACTCATCTCTTTGAATGAGGGCCTTTCTAATTCACCCTAAAAAGGGTTTCAAAAGGGGATTCTGTCTGTGATAGAAATTAAAGGGAGAACACGTCCGTCCTTTGGGACCAATGTCAATCATTCATGAGTCGATGGATGCTTGGAACGTGAACAATAAATGGGACTGAATTAGGAACTGTTTTTCATTTCACTGGGCTTTTTTGGTGTATTAATATGTGTGAGACGTAATATACCTGTAATATAAAATACTCATTGAAGAATTATGATAAAGCAAGACATTACCTATATCAAATTATTGTAAGGGTAAAAATACAGGCAAAGTGCTTTATTAAAGACTTTTCTTTAGTTCAGCAGTATATGCCTCATCCTGCGGCCCCACCAAAAGCGATGTGAGCAACACTGGCAGTCGGCTGCCATTCATTTTTAATGTATGCTCGCATTCAAGAGCATCTGGAGCATCAGCGGCCGGAGCAGCGCAATTTCAGCGATCTGTGCTTCCAAATCACAATTGAAAGTTGAGCAGAGCTGAACATTATGCAAATGCGAAGCGACATCGCCGATGCAGCGGCCAGTTACGGAAGGGAGGAAGTAATTCAAAAAGCCTGCATGCACATTTTCTTACTAAGTAAAATGCAGTGGAAACATGAAAAATTGTCTGTTCTATCGTCTTTGGTTGTGTATAGCTACAAACCTGATAGACTATTCACAAACCGAGGGTGATGTCTGCAGCCCTGCTTGAGCGTCCCGCCCCCTGCCAGCGACTGCTCGAAAGGCTGGCAGCGCAATAGGAGCGCCCACAGGCTTATTTGTCACTTTTGGTGAGGCCGCAAGTTTAGATGCACTTGTTCAGCAAAGCATGATTCTCATGAGTGCATTATACGCTGAAGCCCTTCATGTTCAACATGTTGGGGAAAGAGAGTGTTTGAGAATGAGGTAAAGCATCGTGTTGCTCACTGACCTGGGCCTCAGTCCAAACAACTTAACGCTCCATCACCACTGAATCCCTTAAACCCCTCACCCCAATCTAATGCTCTTCAAGATAAATAAATAGATAAACAAACTATATATGTAGTAAGTGTAGAAACACTGTTGGATTGTACGGTTTTGCTGACCCAAATGATGTTTTGCTTTGCTGCCAAATCCTTTGAAAACTTAATGACATGAAACTCTTTGCCCAGGTCCAGGCTTGTCCCAACGAAGAGGGAGAACATTAAAATAACAGTTACGATTGAGTTATTATCAACAGAACTGCAATTTAACCAGCTCTTCGATGCAGAAGACAATGTCCGTGCTTAGTTTGGGAAATATTTATAGCAAAGCAAGTCATAATAGACAGTGTAAAGCTTGTCTCCTATGAGGGAACAGTGTGTTTGTGAAATCTTCTAATCTTTTATTCCAAAATATTGGACCTTGTGCTTGATACATTTCTGTAATCTCTCCCTTTTATTCCACTTTTGTCCAACACATTGTCTTCTTAATACTACGGACTGGTTCCAGACTTTGGATCCCTGTTGTGGCTTGTGAATTTGCATGATTTACTACATAAAAGCTTTAAATACTACAAGTGATAAATGTAGGTTGTCCTCTGCTTACACCTCTCCTCAGAAACTGGTTATGTGCCAGTGACTTTTATAGTCTCCAGTGGGTGGAGGTTTTATTTTCTCATGCTGTTTCTTTTCCTCAAACAAGTGTGCCACATGCATCAAAGTCACCCCTGCCACAGCAGTCCTCCTATGAATGCTGATATGCTCAATGGAGACTGCATTGGTGTCCTTGAATACACAAGCACTGCATTATCTGTTGTATGCAGAGAAAGTGTTCCCTATCAATACGGTGTTCATCCTATTTTCAGTTCATTTATTTAATTTGGTCAGCAGTCTTGCTGTTTTAGGCTATGCTGTGGGTAGTACTGCTGCACATATTAAATAACCATAAGCTTGCAAAGAAAAACATCCAATAATCCATGTGGATATAACTATCAGAATCTTTACCAACTAGTATCCTTCCTAGTGTCAACCCTCACATTTATTTTACCCCCAGGACACCTTAAATTAATATACTGTATTTGGACTGGGAGAAAACCTGAACCACCCAGAAGAAACCCATTCACACAAAAAAAACATTATTTACTTAATATATGGCCATTGGTTTGATGCGATGTACTGTAGGTGCCAACATAGCACTGCTCTGGCAACAAGATAGCCAAATAAATATGATTATGTGCACATTCCTAGCAGATTACTTTGCAACTCAAACAAGCTACTCTTTACCTTTTTAGTTGTTGAGTAGCAAAAATCCTGCTTCATGGTTTATTAATAATCTTTGTGTGATGGTGTTTGCATCTGAGCAGCCTTCCAATTTTCGGATGTATCACTAAAACTGGTTTTCCAGATCACATTATGCTGGTGTGGCCAGACAAAATACTGCAACGCGATGAGGTTCCAAAGAAGGGATGGGCACAAGTAGTTTATTCCAAGATCGGTCCATAGGACCAATCAAATACCTGTTTTTCTAAATCTACTTTTAGATCCCATCTGTCTGCCAGATAACAACACCAACCCTTAAAGCTTATTATCGGAACAGTCAAAGTAACCATACAAGTTTCACATTGTTGTTCTAACAAAAAATTAATTACATTGGTGGATCACGATTCTCTTGATTTAACGTTAAACAGATGTTATAGGCGGATAACAGTATTATACTAGTAATAATAATAAAAAGTATAGGCTGTAGTACCAACTAAAGTAAGTCATCATGGCAGGTAAACACGTGGGAACTAAGCAAAATAAATAATACAAATAAATATATAATTAACTCACCAAAACAGCAGAAATTGTGGTCAAATTCTGACCACAAAGCCTAATGCTCAATCTGTGGCTCATTAATCTTGAACCATAGCATTTAATTTAATTATCTTAAAGTCAGAGGTAGCATCTCTTGATTTATCATTGATCTTATTATCTTGGTGATATTCTCTCCACAGTGGTGTCATGCAACAGCGAAAACATCCACTAAACTTCCCGAATGTTTCTTTAACCTTATTGATTGATTGATTGATTGTCTTTATTTCGAACATGCAAGCAATAAAAAAATAAGTTTAAATATTAATAGATTAATAAATAAACTAAACAAAAAGCAAAAAAAACAGACACTTTCTACATGATCGAAAGGGGGTAGGAGGAAGTAAAAAAAACTTATCTAGTCCTACCCCTTAACAGATCAATTTGACTTGGATAGTTAGTATTATGTTATTAACATGTCAGTATGATAAAAAGCTATATTAATGCAATATATATATATGAAATAATGAACAATTGTGTGTATATAGATATCTATATACACACAATTGTTCATTATTTCATATATACAGGTCCTTCTCATATAATTAGCATATTGTGATAAAGTTGATTATTTTCCATAATGTAATGATAATAATTGAACTTTCATATATTTTAGATTCATTGCACACCAACTGAAATATTTCAGGTCTTTTGTTGTTTTAATACTGATGATTTTGGCATACAGCTCATGAAAACCCCAAATTCCTATCTCAAAAAATTAGCATATCATGAAAAGGTACTCTAAAGGAGCTCTTAACCTAATCATCTGAATCAACTAATTAACTCTAAACACCTGCAAAAGATTCCTGAGGCTTTTAAAAACTCCCAGCCTGGTTCATTACTCAAAACCGCAATCATGGGTAAGACTGCCGACCTGACTGCTGTCCAGAAGGCCATCATTGACACCCTCAAGCAAGAGGGTAAGACACAGAAAGAAATTTCTGAGCAAATAGGCTGTTCCCAGAGTGCTGTATCAAGGCACCTCAGTGGGAAGTCTGTGGGAAGGAAAAAGTGTGGCAGAAAACGCTGCACAACCAGAAGAAGTGACCGGACCCTGAGGAGGATTGTGGAGAAGGGCCGATTCCAGACCTTGGGGGACCTGCGGAAGCAGTGGACTGAGTCTGGAGTAGAAAAATCCAGAGCCACCGTGCACAGGCGTGTGCAGGAAATGGGCTACAGGTGCCGCATTCCCCAGGTCAAGCCACTTTTGAACCAGAAACACCGGCAGAAGCGCCTGACCTGGGCTACAGAGAAGCAGCACTGGACTGTTGCTCAGTGGTCCAAAGTACTTTTTTCGGATGAAAGCAAATTTTGCATGTCATTCGTAAATCAAGGTGCCAGAGTCTGGAGGAAGACTGGGGAGAAGGAAATGCCAAAATGCCTGAAGTCCAGTGTCAAGTACCCACAGTCAGTGATTGTTTGGGGTGCCATGTCAGCTGCTGGTGTTGGTCCACTGTGTTTTATCAAAGGCAGGGTCAATGTAGCTAGCTATCAGGAGATTTTTGAGCACTTCATGCTTCCATCTGCTGAAAAGCTTTATGGAGATGAAGATTTCATTTTTCAACAAGACCTGGCACCTGCTCACAGTGCCAAAACCACTGGTAAATGGTTTACTGACCATGGTATTACTGTGCTCAATTGGCCTGCCAACTCTCCTGACCTGAACCCCATAGAGAATCTGTGGGATATTGTGAAGAGGAAGTTGAGAGACACCAGACCCAACACTGTGGATGAGCTTAAGGCCGCTATCGAAGCATCCTGGGCCTCCATAACACCTCAGCAGTGCCACAGGCTGATTGCCTCCATGCCACGCCGCATTGAAGCAGTCATTTCTGCGAAAGGATTCCCGACCAAGTATTGAGTGCATAACTGAACATAATTATTCGAAGGTTGACTTTTTTGTATTAAAAACACTTTTCTTTTATTGGTCGGATGAAATATGCTAATTTTTTGAGATAGGGATTTTTGGTTTTTCTTTACTTTTTTGCCAAAATCATCTATATTAAAACAATAAAAGGCTTGAACTACTTCAGTTGTGTGTAATGAATCTAAAATATATGAAAGTCTAATGTTTATCAGTACATTACAGAAAATATTGAACTTTATCACAATATGCTAATTATATGAGAAGGACCTGTATATCTATATACATATAGGCCTATATATGAATAGTCAATATAATCACATACAAATATTATAAACAATTATATATATATATATATATTAGTGCTTTCAGTTCGCAAACACATTTTAACGGCGATATTTTTATTATCGCGCAATTAACGCTCTTTACGGCCTAGCAAACATTGTGTTTTTTTCACATACTGTTGAATCAACTAGTAATGTTAGAACAACTGAAACACCACAAACTATACATGTGGCTCGCAGTTAAGTTACTGTTCATTCAAACGGAACATTAAAATCATTTAACTGGCAAAACGTCAAGTCAATTCTGACTTTTATTTTGAAGCAGAAACCGGAACCTAGCACTTTCTAGCTCAGCTGCGTGACCTTCACTAGTAGCTTCTTCCGTGTGTGAGTCTGGGACTTCGCGGAAAAAGAACAGAAAAAAAAGCTTGTCATTTGCAGAAGTCTTACTTATAACCCTGCGCGCACACCAAAACCTCCATGAATGTTAGTGGCAGCCGGCAGTCATTCATTTTCACTTTAATTTTCGCTACGAAGGGTGACTGAAGGCTGCAGCAGCACCATAGCAACCACCCCACATACACAAACTACTATGTCCACTCCACACAGTCTGAAATAAGCCGTGGATGAAGAACTCCCAAAACATTTAGGCCTACAACAACCAGTTTAATTTAGCCTAAATACTAATTTGTTTTATATAGCCTATTTTGTTTTATGGTTTGGTTTTTAAATTAAAAAAAAGTTCCAATTATGTTTGTGTATGCTGTTAGGGGAGGGGGGATCTACATTGTGGGCTATTTGCACTGAATTACAAGGGTGTAGAGAATGTGTGTGATAAGAGTAGGGATGTGAACAATGTGTCGATTCTCGGCTCGATTGTCGACTCGTGCTTAAGACGGCTCTAAAAATAGAAATCGGTAAATCTGGGGTTTTACTTTATTAGATGTTTTGGGGACATGGGAGACGTCCGTTATGAGAGTTCACGTGTGGTCACGAGCGCGCTGCAGGCGCTTCATTTCTGCTATGTGCATTAAATGTCCAGTGTGGGTCAACAGTGCAGTGCAACATATGCAGCATAAAGTTATAGCATTCGTCTACGACCGTGATGTTAAATCACCTTCACACAAAGCCTCCGCCCGGACAAAGCAGCGAGTAGCGCTGTGACGGTGACTATCACCGGGAGACCTCGCAAGTATGAGCGAGTGAGTCGCCGCTCAGAAAAAGCTCTCTGTGGTTTGATGGATAAAATGATAACCAGGGCTATCCTGCCCGTTAACGTTGTCTACAGGAACGGCTTCCGCGATCTGTTTGTATGTCTCAAATCTAAATAGGCTACACAGAGGCAGGTCGGCAAGCTGACAGCGCGACTGAAGGGACTGTACAGTGAGCCGCTCTCCTCCGTTAGTTTCTGTTTTCAGCCGAGTAAGTTACATTCACCTCCGACGCATGGACAGCGTTTTTAAAATTAAAGGCTCTGATTTTATTATCAAAAAGGCTTTGATGCAGATGAAGTCTGAACACACACAGCGAGTGGCACCAGTGTTTTTTAAAGGAAAGCGCAGTTTATCAGCACCACAACCGCTGCCGCAAAAAAAAGGCACACTGCCTTTTCTTTTTTTTAATGGCACAGTAAATCGATCGATTTGTCGATTCATGCCGTTGACACGCAAATAATGAGTCGTTTAACATCCCTAGATAAGAGCATTAAAATTAGAAAAAATAATGGGACATTAGATCTGCTAGGCCTTGTTTAAGAAAATTGACCTTCAATCTTTGTAAAATATTTACTTTATTTACTTAAAATAAACGTTAAATAAGTAATTGTCAGTTTACGAGATATCAATGGCACAATTTACCCCATGGTATTCTCTCTTGTGGCACAACTTACACCACACCGGGGGCAAGTTGTGCCACAAGACAACTTTTTTTCCGAAAGCTATATTTCTTAAACAGTTTATTCCAGATCCAAAGTTTTTATTGCCAGGGATGCACAACACCCTGAAATATATGTACATATTTGAGTTGGAGACATAACTGTCAAGGCCTCACTTTAAAATCATTATGAGTAAAAAGTGGCACAACTTAGGCCTCTCTCCCCTATTACAAAACTACAGTCTACATATGTCCATGTTACAGAGGCTTTTCTAAATGTCTGTACTTTGTGAAGATGATGTATTTTGTTCTTAGATTGCACAATGATGCATTGTAGTAGTAGCACTATGGTAGCTTAACTTTGCTTGGCATTTTGTTACAGTTGACCCGATATCCTCATATTTTGACACAACACTTCCAGGCCTTACTGCGCTTTGCTTTAGCAGTCATAGGGGACATTGCTGAAACCACATGTGGTGGTGTACGCATACATTTAAACATACACAACATTTTAAAATACACAAACGCATGAAAAGAAACTTGATGATCCTTGTTTACCATTTGAGTTTAATTGAAACGAGGACTACTCATGAAATCGATTATTTACACCCATCCCAAATCCAGAGTGATCCCTGAATCTACAGTGTTCAATAAAAACAGAGACAAACAAATCTATAGATTTTTCCTCAATTTTGCAGTTGTGGATTATTATTTATACCTGTTTACTGAGCTTTTGATGTCAATTAATACTTTTTGCATTCACATTGTCTTGATGGTCCTATGGGCTAAATTTGGTCATCTGCCAACACCAACATTTTTGACTATAAAAAGTTTACACGATGGTAAACACATATTTTGTTGCGAACACTAGGGATGGGAATTGATAAGAATTTAACGATTCACATTCCGATTCTGCTTATCGATCCGATTCCTTATCGATTCTCATTGTGTGAGAAAATAAGTACAAATTTGTTTATTTGTATTAACCTGCTTAAACGTCTGATCAGAAGTGTGTCTAGTGTGTGCAAAGATTACCAAGAGTGCTTTAGGATTAGGAAATTGTCAATTTTCACATGAATTGGTCTGAACAAGCCCAAATGACATTATGTTCCCTAAAAACACAGACTGAAAACAGTCAAGGAAGAGCTTGTGCCTTTTGGAATATTAACTGTGCTTGTTGAATGGGTGGACTGTATAAGGCTATTGGGTTAGAGCAGAGTGTCTTCCTGGGGTGTCGGTAAGAACACACAGTAGAGTATAGGATGCAGTCATGGGCAGTAATAGCAGACTTTGGTGGTTTACAGCACAGCAATGCACAGGTTAATTAACTTAGGCTTTGGGGTTATGTCTGCATAAGTAACAGAGTGTGTGGTCTGAAAAGGAAATAGACAAGAAACCACACTCGCATTAATATCGAATAATATAGGCTATACAGTATGTTCACAAATATGATAAAAGGAATAACAGTATTGCCTGTGCATTACTACAGGTAGGCTAAACAAATACAGGTCCTTCTCATATAATTAGCATATTGTGATAAAGTTCAATATTTTCTGTAATGTACTGATAAACATTAGACTTTCATATATTTTAGATTCGTTACACACAACTGAAGTAGTTCAAGCCTTTTATTGTTTTAATATTGATGATTTTGGCAAAAAAGTAAAGAAAAACAAAAAATCCCTATCTCAAAAAATTAGCATATTTCATCCGACCAATAAAAGAAAAGTGTTTTTAATACAAAAAAGTCAACCTTCGAATAATTATGTTCAGTTATGCACTCAATACTTGGTCGGGAATCCTTTTGCAGAAATGACTGCTTCAATGCGGCGTGGCATGGAGGCAATCAGCCTGTGGCACTGCTGAGGTGTTATGGAGGCCCAGGATGCTTCGATAGCGGCCTTAAGCTCATCCACAGTGTTGGGTCTGGTGTCTCTCAACTTCCTCTTCACAATATCCCACAGATTCTCTATGGGGTTCAGGTCAGGAGAGTTGGCAGGCCAATTGAGCACAGTAATACCATGGTCAGTAAACCATTTACCAGTGGTCTTGGCACTGTGAGCAGGTGCCAGGTCTTGTTGAAAAATGAAATCTTCATCTCCATAAAGCTTTTCAGCAGATGGAAGCATGAAGTGCTCAAAAATCTCCTGATAGCTAGCTGCATTGACCCTGCCTTTGATAAAACACAGTGGACCAACACCAGCAGCTGACATGGCACCCCAGACCATCACTGACTGTGGGTACTTGACACTGGACTTCAGGCATTTTGGCATTTCCTTCTCCCCAGTCTTCCTCCAGACTCTGGCACCTTGATTTCCGAATGACATGCAAAATTTGCTTTCATCCGAAAAAAGTACTTTGGACCACTGAGCAACAGTCCAGTGCTGCTTCTCTGTAGCCCAGGTCAGGCGCTTCTGCCGCTGTTTCTGTTTCAAAAGTGGCTTGACCTGGGGAATGCGGCACCTGTAGCCCATTTCCTGCACACGCCTGTGCACGGTGGCTCTGGATGTTTCTACTCCAGACTCAGTCCACTGCTTCCGCAGGTCCCCCAAGGTCTGGAATCGGCCCTTCTCCACAATCCTCCTTAGGGTCCGGTCACCTCTTCTGGTTGTGCAGCGTTTTCTGCCACACTTTTTCCTTCCCACAGACTTCCCACTGAGGTGCCTTGATACAGCACTCTGGGAACAGCCTATTCGCTCAGAATTACCCTCTTGCTTGAGGGTGTCAATGATGGCCTTCTGGACAGCAGTCAGGTCGGCAGTCTTACCCATGATTGCGGTTTTGAGTAATAAACCAGGCTGGGAGTTTTTAAAAGCCTCAGGAATCTTTTGCAGGTGTTTAGAGTTAATTAGTTGATTCAGATGATTAGGTTAAGAGCTCCTTTAGAGTACCTTTTCATGATATGCTAATTTTTTGAGATAGGAATTTGGGGTTTTCATGAGCTGTATGCCAAAATCATCAGTATTAAAACAACAAAAGACCTGAAATATTTCAGTTGGTGTGCAATGAATCTAAAATATATGAAAGTTCAATTATTATCATTACATTATGGAAAATAATCAACTTTATCACAATATGCTAATTACATGAGAAGGACCTGTATACTCTTTCACTAAGGCCCTGTTCTTACGGCAACACGAAACGGTGCAAACGCGGAAAAATTCCTGCGGTTGCACTATATCATGTCCATGAAAACAGCAAACGCAGGCATGAAACCGCAAGTTTTTGAGATCTACTCCCAGGGAGGATTTTTTGGAAAACACAACGGTTTTGGTTTAATGTGAACACCGAAAACATTTCCCCTGGTAACACTGACGTCACGGCTCCACTTCACGTATGCATAGTCTATAACATTTGCTGTCATATACCCACACGCGAGTTATAAAGTTAGAAGACAATTCGTGCAGGGCTTAAATAGGCCTATAACACTCGCCAATTTAGTCTGTAGTCTATTAGTAAGTTATTGATACCATGCACCCGCCACTTTGTCTGGGGAAAGATTTGTGCTCTGCCGCTTTTTCTAGCAAAATAAACTTGTGTACACGGCTCTCTCTACATTAAAAAACACTATCCATAGTTCAGCGCGCAGCGGTTAAGTTACTGTTCAACAAAAGGAGCATTAAGGCTACGGCTTCACAGTAAAAGCATTTCACTGGCTAAACATTAACAGCATTTCACCGGACAAACGTGAGTTGACTTTTATTTTGAAGTACGCCTAACAGGAAAAGTAGCCGCTCACAAAGCCCCTTCACTATCAGCATGTCTTCTGTTTTCACGAGTTCAATGCGGTGAAGTAAGAGGACAGAAAGCTTGTCATTTACAATACTTGTAATCCCAAGCTTACACCAACCGCTTTATGAACGTTAGTGGCATTAATTTTCGGTTTCAGTAAGGTTTTATGCATCAAATTGTACCGGAAAAGCTATCTACTACTACCTTGTACCGCCCACTGCTGGCCTGGCATGCTTACTACATCGATTTCCTCCCGTTTCCTCTGAAAACATGTGCACGGGTGAAGATGTCAGATAAATTGTGTCTGAACAGGGTTTTTTTTTTAAACCAAAAACGGGAAAACTGTCACGTTTTCACCGTGAGAACAGGCCCTAACACAGTGTTACAATGGTGAAACACAAACCAGTGGTCAAAGGCGGGAAACATAAAGAACAAAGGGCTTAATGGCTCATTAACGTGACCGTTACACTAGTAAACGACCCGCGAATTCACACACACAAAAGATCGTCGAAATTGCACTATATGTAGCGAAATAACATTAATATCAGGGGCTTACATATAATAGTGACACCAGGCTAGTAACTTCAACTATGGCTGCATAAATTAGGATAATGAAGTGGGCAAAATCGCCGTTTTCTACAGAATAATTAGCTTAACACAGGCCGTGACAAACAGGTAATAAACTCACTTTAAACACTCATAAAGCTTAAGAAATATACAAGTTAGGGTAGGCTTAACTTAAAGCATGTTATGTGCCGTTCACAATGGACAAACTCACGTTTTGGTCAATAACGCACACAAACAGACACTACCTCCGCTGAACTCTCTGCCCCTCTGTGCGCATGGAATGTCCAAAAATAATATAAGCGCGGGCACGGCGAGTGCGGGTGCATGAGGGAAGCGGCCTTTCCAACAGTGCTCATTTCATTCAACTTTAAACAAAATTCAACTGACATAAAAAAAAATACAAAGAAGTCTTCTGTAAAGATAAGACCAACTATCAACTTTGGCAAATTAACCATTTGTTTGCAGAAAAAAAACATGTATACCCTGTTGACATTATCTTGTTATCCAAGTCTCTTTTTTTGTATGGGCAGAGATCGTTATTTTAAGTGTGTAGTTACTATTGTTTCCTTATCACCGGACCGCCGAGTTCCGCTGTATGTTGTTTTGGGTTCGTCTCCACCCGCCGTGCGTAAAGGCAGCATTATAACAGCTGAGGGGAGGAAAAAGAAACAAACCAGCTGACGAACGTGAGTAAACACTGCAGGGCTTAAGGCAGCGGTCAAGAATTTTTTTTTGCTTTCCTTTATGCTGCTCTCACCTTTTTATCTCTCTCCCTCTTTTTTTAGCCCACACATATGCCTACACACAATTCTCACACATTTTATGTTCAAGTCCAATGGGCAATTCTGGTGTCGACTAGACAGGCAGCGGACATTTAAACGTTTAACCGTCAGGATCACTGTCTGCTCGCTTGCGCTCGTGCTTGTGCGCGGGTAATTTGACGAAATGGAAACTTTACAATTGTTGCATGTGGCCGTATTGTCGTCTTTTCAAGTGAAATACAACCAATATTTAGAGAGATTCTGTCTCAACGCCATGTTTGCTGCGTTCTGAACCAAAACAACGCAGCGTGAGTGTCAAGCAGGGTGGGAAATTAGCACCCGCCAATGGCGGGTATTTTTTCAAATTGGCGGGTGACTTTGCCATGTCTACCCGCCACAGTGGCGGGTGGATTTTTTCAAAATATACTACAACGTGTTCACGGTTTCAAGCGCTGTGTACAGAAACATAGAAGCTCTCCCGGGCTTTGGGCTTTGCCTCGGAGCATTAGTTTACGTCACACAAACGTGGCAGCCGCCCATTGGTGTACAGGTGTATGACGTAACCAACCAAACCTTTGATTGGTCCAAGACTCTCCCAGAGCATCATGGGAAATCATTTGCCGCGAGCATCGAAGCTAACCTTCTTAATACATCCATGCAGTGTTGCCAACTTAGCGATTTTGTCGCTATATTTAGCTACTTTTCAGCCCCCCTGGCGACTTTTTTTTCAAAACAGCGACAAGCGACAAATCTAGCTTTTTTTCTGGTGTAATTGGTGACTTTTTCGCCGAAGCAAATATCACTTTTAACGCTTCTCAACGAGCAGCGGGAGCCTCCCGGCCCGTCCCCCGTCACAGAGCACTGACAGGCGGCCCGGTCCTCGTGCAGCAGCCCCTCCCAGCTGCGGTCAGAGCAGGAGATACACCTCTCCGCTCGTGTTCCGTTAGCATCACTATTAGCAGTTAGCAGCTTTTCCCACCTCTTCTACAGTCTACGAGTAGTGCAATTCAAAATGTTATGCAGTGCTTGAAAAAGGTGGCAGGTAAAAAATAAAAGTGACTGGTAAAATTTGGCATCCACCAAAAGTTAATTTCCCACCCTGGTGTCAAGTCATGACGTATTTGCAACGAGCGGAACCGATGAGCGGAATCGTTAAGCAGGCATGTTAACGATTCCAAGGAATTGGTTGACTCGGCACCGGTTCTGAAGAGGAACCGGGTCTCGATTCCCATCCCTAGCGAACACCCAATGTAGTATAAGGATTCTTGGAGTGTTACTGCTAATTTGGATAATTTTAGCTGTGATACGGTTTTTGTCTCAAATAACTGTACTAGTGCACAGATGGGCTGTGGGGTTGAAGGCTTGGCATGTTAACAATGGGTATTGTTTCCCTTTTAACTTGATATTCAGGGCAAGTTTCCTAAATTAGTGGTCCATGAAGTTTTTTTTTTTTTTTGCTGAGGTGACTTTTCAGCCCCCCGCCATAAGAGTGTACAACTATCCATGTAAACACTTTTCTCTATGATAGCTAAATAGTCCTTACTGCATTTCTTACCCTATCGTACTGTTTCCAAATATACCTGATAGACCATAGAGTGTTTGTGTAGTGGCAAGAGGAGAGGATGTGTGAGTGGATCAATAAAGGTGAAGTTAATATGGAAATGAGCTCCTTGTGTTGTGGAGGCTGGGGAGTTGTTTGGTCCTTGACGATGAGCTGAGCTCGCACATTCAATGATGTTTTATAAGTGGAGCCTCTCCATCCATCTGGAAAACCAAATTATATTTAATCATCCATTAGGTTTATGTATCCTTTGAAGAGTGAGACGTTTGGCTGTTAAATTCATTCACTTAAGTCATATGCGACACTTATTATGGAATTTGCTCTATTGTTGATAACGTAGCCCGAGGATATTGCTCAAAGGTCATTGCTGAATAATGGGACTTTTAATATGTCTTTAAAAAATATAATACTAACCATGCTTTGTTTCTGTGCAGCATGATCTTCAGACAATTCCTCCACTTTATTATATATTATGATCAGGGGTTTGGAAGATGAATGTCAAACGTGTTACCTCAATGTGTCCACTTGATTTTTGCATATATAGTGTACATGATATAAAAGCTGTTAGCTGCAGGTCTTTATTGCTCCTGGTGGAAGTCAAGATTAAGCATGGGGAAAAAAACATCAGTGATCATCTGTGAATAAATGTAAGAACCCAAAATAAAACCATGGAAACTAATCCTAATGCCTTGTGGTCAGCGGCTAACTAATATTGAAAATGACCATTAAAATGTAATGATTACTGGTATATCTTGAAATTTATAACATTTGAGTTTCACTACCCTTTTAAAGGCAAGTATCTATATAATCCTGGCACCCTGGCTCTTAAGATCCCCGGGATGAATAAAAGATAGAGCTATCATCTGTGTTCATGGATCGCAGCTGCAGACAGGGAGGAGGGGACACTACAATGACTGCACTGACTGTTTATTTTTATCAGGGCATTAGCCGATTAGGCACTCAAACTAACAAGGTCATCAAACTCTGATGGCTGAGAGCAGCAGACCTTTGCTAAGCGGCTGGCAGAGAGGACCGATTTGGTGCATTATAGCGGGTTTCACTTTACTCCTGCTCCCTCGACATCACCGGAGCCTGACTTATTAGTGCTTTTAATGATCTGAAGGGCACAGATATAATTTGTTTATAGATTCCCTACCAGCAGCTGCTGTGTGATTGCTTACTGTGTTGTGCTGATACATCGCAACATGTCCTTTTGATTAAAGCAAGTGTCTTGGGAACATTTGAAGGCTCAATCTGTTTTTGTTATCACGCCAAAGTGCATCTACTGAGTAGTTTGAAACAGCTTTTAGATGGATTTGATACTTATTAAAGTAGATTTATTTCCAGGTCAGCCGATTTGTGGCATGGTTTTCGCTCCAGAAAGGGCTTCTTTTTTTAAAGATTATCTTTTGGCCTGTTTTTTCTTATTTTTTTTACAGATTTTAACAGACAGAGTTAAAGTGAGGCAGAGTGGGGAGGACAAACCCAGAAAGGGCTTCTCACATAACTCCCTGGATTATACATGAGTCAGTTCCCGACTATAATTATCAAAACAAGTCATAGACATACTGTGTGGTTCAGAAAATAGACTACGGTGTAATTTACCCGGTTAAGCTCCTCTAGTGACCTGCCTTTTCAACTTCTTTCGTCCTCACACAAGTAAGAGTGTTGAAATGTCATGTGGGAGCTACAGAGCTCATTGCCCCAAGGTGTACTGTATAAGGGCGCACTAGGCAAGTTTGCCTGTTCCGTGCTGCAGGACGATTCCCCACTCCCCCTTGCCCGTGGTCACACTGCTCCCAAAGGCTGTGGCCTGGGCACGATTGCTCCGGCATACATACGTTATCACGTCGTATTACGATTAGGGCTGTCAAATTAACGCCTTAATTTCGATTAATTAATCACAGAAAAATTAACGTGATTAATAAAAATTAACGCAGATTAATCACACTTCTATAATGCCCTTTGACCCGGTGCAAAAGTGGTGCACAGCTGCACCGAGCTGCACCTGTAGCTTGCATACCCAGCCCACACGGGTGAAAGGCATGGTGAAAGGGAGAAAAGTAAAGAGAGAAGCAGGGGAAAGGGTGGGGCCGAGGGCTCTATGGACGGTTTATGGGATGATTCGGGCAAATAAGCATGAAGGTAGGAAGACATCTTACTTTCTTCTCTGCAGTGTCTGTGCATTATTGATTTAGTGGGTGCAACAATGTAGGTTCAAAAGTATCTCTCAATCTTCCTCCGCGTGTCTCAATTTTGTTTGCTAGCTGTCTCGTCTCCCGCGTAAACGGACACCCGCCCCGTGTGTATGTGTGTGTATGTGTGTGTGTGTGTGTGTCAATATTTTTGCCTATGAGTACGACGATGGTGAATGAATCGGCATAGACATCTGTGGCAGTGCAGCGCTGTCTGTTGTGGAGACAGACGTTACGAGAGACGGAGAGCGAGAGAGAGAGAGAGAGAAACAAACTGTACTAGCAGGCTATACAGCTGTTTATAAACAGGTATAAAAGTGTCATAAAAGTATGCGATTAATTTAGATTAATTAATCACAGAGCCTGTAATTAATTAGATACATTTTTTTAATCGCTTGACAGCCCTAATTACGATATGTATACGTTATCACCAAGCGTCCTCGCTGCCAGAGTTAGTAGAACAACAATGGAGAACAACGACACAGATAACAATACTGCTGCCTCTCTCGCGCTTTTTTTGGCAACACATGGAACGTCTCAACTGCTCCTGCTGCTGCAGTGCTGCTTCTAAGGACGTCATCCAGCTCAAGTTGCGTATCAGTGCGTGTGCGTGTGTCATGTCATTAGCATCTGTGCCGTGCCCGGGCACACCTCTCTCAAGCGGTCCGTGGCCAAGGAAGTGTTCCGTGCTGGAATACGGATGGCTTGGTCACACTAGCCCAACGTACTTTAGTATGAAAATGAGCTCGGGCACGGAACAGAGGGCCTAGTGTGAGTGTGCCCTAAAGGTGCAAAAGTCTATAAGCTTTGAGGCTGTATTGCAGGAACTACTGGCACTCAGTAACAGCACATCACCATCCATTAATATAGACATGGTTCAATAGGAACTCTGAGACGGCTAGCAGTAGAGGTCAATCAGAGTAGCAAGCCCTAGTTAAGGCAGCAGCATGAGGGACGGCACAGTGAGTTAAGCTCAAGCACTATCTGCAGAACAGAGCACAGTGCACTCCTCCACTTGACAAGGCACATCTCTAATCTACAACCATGGTTTTCTATTGTTTTGAATAGATTTTAGAATATAATCAAGGAAATAGTTATCTTCCGGCTTTAATGTAGCCATATTAAGCATTTAATTTGGGTTCAATTACTTACCGTTAGCTGTGTTGCCAAATTCAAGTTTTCCAGTACAGGGCCTAGCAGTGAAAGGAACAAGTATATCAGTGATTCTTGAGAAGCGGGACAAAATTCTGAAGAACTTATTTGAAAAAGTTTCAATAATTTTATTTTCCTGAAGTAGTTCATACTAGCACCTATCATCAACAGAAAACCCAAATGGCCACTTGAAAAACTCCATTTGTTCTGTTTAAGAAATGTTTAATATGTCAACACCGTCAGATATAAACATATATATTCATATACATTTTGAAAATATTTTTTGAGGCCTCTGTCAGTCTTGGTGAATATTTTTGATCACTATACATCTCATGGGTCTAGCATAAATTGAGGGAAAATGTATTTGTGTTTTTGGTGTTGACACAAAATAAGGAATGGCAAGGTAAAAAGCCCATTTTGATAAGGAATGGCAAGGTAAAAAGCTTTTACCTTGCATAAATCTGGGTGTAAAATAATAGCGTTATCATTTTTCCTTGTTAAAGGCACTACGAGTAAGTCGGCACGTTGGCGACACCTTTGAACAAAAGCGGTAGTATTATTACGACGCCAGCTGTCGTGAAGCTGTTTGCTTGCTCGTGCAGGGCTGCAAGATTCAAATAATCAGGAAGCAATATGGTGCGTGTCCGTGTGTGGACTCATTTCGGCTCGGTGAGAGTGGTGGTGACACAGCATCTACTAATGCCAGTAAGTGCTAAACACTCCTGATTGCAATGAGTTGATGCATTGTCACCTCTCACGGAGCTGAACGAGTCTTTAGTAGGCTACCACTCATTCATTTAGGAGTAAACACTGCAGTCTAGGTTCACTCCGTGAAATTGTGTAAGCCTATACGTTGCTTGGCAACGCCCTCCCACCCGCCTATCACTCTCCCTTTTTTGCTTTTCTTCATTGCATTTTCTTTTTTTGCTTTGATGGTTCAGCCCCGTTATCAATTATGACGACAAATAACTGTCTCAAACAAGGCTCCCGCTCCCCTTCTAGGGTGACCAGATCGCATTTCCATTACTTTTCACACGTCCCGCAAATTGAGACGTTGTCCCGCATTGTTATTGAAAGTGAGCCCCCCTTTTTAAATGCGTGTTTTATAATCTGGTAGCCTATATATCCGATAGCTGTGTGGAGACAGCAGTCTGTGAGTGTGCGTCTCTCCGTTTGTCTCTGTGTGTGTGTATCGCACTGTCGGGGGGCTGCTGGGCTCAGTGGCTCTGTGAAGGTGCTGCCTGCTTCGGCATTTCCTTTCTGTTACTTCAAAATAAAAGCCAACTCACGTTTGTCAAGTGAAATGCTTATGTGAAGCCAGTGAAATGCTTTTAATGTGAAGCCGCAGCCTTAACTCTATTTGTTTAACAGTAGCTAACTTAACTGCTGCGCGCTGATCTAAAGATAGTGTTTTTTAATATAGAAAGCCGTGTCTCTGGCATTACTGGTGGTGACACGAGTTTATTTTGCTAAAGAAAACGGCACTTTGTCCCGCACAAACGTAGTCTTTGTCCCACATCTGGTGAATTGGGATCTGGTCTCCCTATCCCCTTCCCTCACCTGGAGCCATAGGCTTCTCAAATCGCGTTCCTGCGCCACACTGAAATCTGCGACCAATGCGGATATGTGACCATAGAGCATGCACGCGTGAACCGAAAATCGGACTGGGTGTACGACCAGATCAAATGCAGTAATAAAAACTATATAAAAACGTCTTTCTTTGCACTGATGGACTTGTTTGCTGTTAAAGGTAATTTATGATTATGAGAGGAAACATGAGGCTGTTTAAAAGATATTTAAAAGTTACTCGTTGCCGCTTTAAGTATGTGGGATAGGGGTGGGAAAAATAATCGATTCTCCGATTAATCGCGATTCTCTCTCGAACGATTCTGAATCGATTCAGATACATTAATAATCGATTTTTTCTAATATATATATATATTAGTGCTGTCAAACGATTAAAATATTTAATCGCATTAATGTCATAGTTAACTCGCGATTAATCGCATTTTCATTTATTCTAGCCTGAATGTCCCTTGATTTCTTTTTGTCCCATTATTTTTCCTCATTTTAATGCTCTTATCACACCCATTCTAATTATGGTATTTTAGAAGAAATACTGTCACTACTTCAGCCACAATTTAGTTTTTTGTCACTTGTCTGTTCCCATATTAACTCTCTTGTCATTTCAGACCCGGCCACTCCCCCCTGCTCTGCACTCCCTGCTGATTACTTCCACCTGGCCTAACCACACTCACCTGCTCCCCATCAGCTATTAGCCCCACAGTATATATACCGGTTCATTCCCTCAGTTCCCTGCCAGATTGTCTTTGTGTTACATTGCTCTCCAGCCAATTCTGTATTCCTGCCTGTTTACCTGCCTGCCTATTCGTGTTTTGACCCATATCTCTGTTTACGTTTTTGTATGAGAGCTGAATTCCAAGCCATACTTTTTGTACAATGTGTTGAAATGACATAGAAAATAATAGATAATAGAATAGAAATCCTATAGAAAGTGATTTACGAGATTAGAAATAAAATAAAACTGAATCAGTTTAGTTTTTGCATACTTCCATATTGTGTTGAAATGCAAGCTGCATTGATTATTGCACTGTTCATAGAAAGTCATATTTGTGACAAGAAAAGCTTTTCTCTAAAACAATATTAGAGAAGGCAATTCATCTGTTGATTGTCTTTAATGATCATCACAAAAGTAGGAAGTGATTAGCAAACTCTGAGTAGCACACTCAGATGTGTATATAAATATATTTTTGAAAATCACACATGGGTATGTACATAAACATTTTTTTGCATTGAAAATCGATTTTGAATTGAATCGTTGACCTCTGAATCGGAATCGAATCGTGAGGTGCCAAGAGATTCCCACCCCTAATGTGGGACTAGTAAAATGTGTTGTTACCTAGGTAAATAAAATGTCTAGCATAATTTATTTTAGCTCTACTGCTTTAGGATTTTGAATTCAGGAAGGAAGGTAGCTGAAACTGGATTTTCCGTTCACGACTGTCAAAATATTGATGAACTGTAAACATTAAGTACCCAACAAAGGGAGCTTGATGTTCCCAGCCTGATCTCAGCCTCTGACTTGTAAGACGTCACAGAGTGAATCATTGGTATTTGGATGGGAATCTAGTTAGCTGAGCTGTTCATGACAGCCTCTCAATTTGTTGTCAGGTTTCCTTCTGCTGTGAGATAAGATTTATGACTATGGAGAGGGCTGGGGGAGGGAGAAATCCTTGTAGGCTCAGTTTATCTCGATTTCTGCTCCCAGCACAACATTTCTGCGTGTCATATGCAAGTGTGTGACCTTGGCAAGAATGTGGCTTATTGTTGTAATAGATACTGTTGTCAACTGACCTATGGTCAGAGCGGAAGGATCAGAAACTGGAGAAAGGGAAAAGGGGAAGGGAATCACCAATAGAGTTTAGCAAAATCAGTGCATACGTAGGATTATGTTGAAATCTTTCCCAGCTGATGACGATGTAAGCTTCTGCCATATTAAGTGTTATAATGAATTACCAGTATTACTTAAGAATAGCTTTGGGTTTTGGACTGTTGTTCAGACAAAACTTAGATTTAAAGACTTTACCCTGGGCTATGTGAAATTACAGCAAGCATTATATTAATGTTTACAGACAAAACAGTTAATCTATTAATACAAAAAAATCATCAGATCATCTTCAGCCCTACTTGCAAGAATTCAGTGATGCAGTACAATTAAGTTGTGTCATCATGCTTGCTGAGATCATCCGGCCACTAACCACTAACTGTTAAACCACATACAATCTTAGACCAACCTGGCAAAGAGAATAGTTTTTTCCTGTTGATAGAGTACAGATATATTTTTTGCAGGCACTTCCTCAAGTAGGTATTCAAAATGTTTTATCTGCAGTAAAAATTCATCGATGTTTAGGTTGCCGGCTTCTGTGTGGCATGCTTGTAGTACTCTTGATACCCAACAACCCACCCCAGTGCACTTCTAACCCAACCCCCCAGCCTGTCATCTAACAAACAAAAGCAGGCGTAGGCTCAGGGGAGTCGACTGAGCCAGTGAGAGGAAAGGAAGGAATTAGGTTGACAAGGTCAAGCTGAACCAAGACAAGAGAAAAATGTACCAAACCACCTGCTGTCTATGTAAGCCAGTCAAGCAACCAGGCATCCAGCTTGCCTGTGCCACATTTCTCCGCTAAACAGGTACAAATCATATCTAGCTTTCTTGGTAGGAGATTCACATTTGTTTTCAGAATTGCCCCGTAGCATAGAGAGAATACTGACTTTACTTTCGTCTTATCATCTGTTTGTTTGCCTTAACTGATTGTTTAGAATGTGGCGTAGGGTTATAATGGAGAGCAAAGCCTACATGATTCACTGGGGAGTTATATTTAGCTCTTACCTGCTTATTTAGACAAACAGTGTTTAAGTAGCCAGTTAGCTTTTGGCAACCGAATACAATTAAAGAGTAACTTAACACGTTCAAGTTCAATGGAGATGGGGGTTTGAAGGCACATTTAAGGGCACTTTACACGAAAATATTCTCGCGGATGCACTATATCATTTACATGAAAACAGCAAACGCAGGCATGAAACCGCAGGTTTTTGAGATCACCTCCCGGGGAGGATTTTTTGGAAAACACAACGGTTTTGGTTTCTTGTAAACACCGAAACCATTTTCTCTGGTAACGCAGACGTCACGGCTCCAACCTCACACATGCGTAGTCTATAACATTTGCTGTCAAAATACCCACAAGCGAGTTATAAAGTTAGAAGACAACATGCACGGTGTCTCCACGGCACCATCACTGTGATCAGCGGAGAGTGTCGTGCAGGGCTAAAATATAGGCTAACACTTGCCAATTTAGTCCAAGCGATTACCCCAGTAAGTTATTGAGACCACCTGCCACTTTGGCTGGGGAAAGATTTGTGTTCTGCCTGTTTTTCTAGCAAAATAAACGTGTGTCACTTCTATATGCCAGGGACACGGCTCTCTACATTAAAAAACACTATCAGCGCGCAGCGGTTAAGTTAGGCTACTGTTCAACAAAAGGAGCATTAAGGCTACGGCTTCACAGTAAAAGCATTTCACTGGCTAAACATTAATAGCATTTCACTGGACACACGTGAGTTGACTTTTATTTTGAAGTACACCTAACAGGAAGGTAGCCGCTCACGAAGCCTCTTCACTATCAGCATGTCTTCTGTTTTCACGAGTTCAATGCTGTGAAATAAGAGGACAGAAAGCTTGTCATTTACATTACTTTTAACGCCAAGCTTGCTTACACCAACCGCTTTATGAACGTTAGTGGCATTCATTTTCGGTTACAGTAAGGTTTTATGCATCAAATTGTACCGGAAGAGCTATCTACTAGGCTAAGTGTCACCGCTGACTATTGGCTTGGCATGCTTACAACAGCGATTCGGCCTGTTTCCTCTGAAAACATGTGTACGATTGAATATTTCAAATAAATTGTGTCTGAACAGGGTTTTTTTTTTAAACCAAAAACGGGAAAACTATCACGTTTTCACCGTGTAAAGTGCCCCTTAGGGGCCACTCACACTAGGGCCGCGGCCCTGTGCCAGAGCTCATTTGCATACTAAAGTCTAGAACGTTTGGCTAGTGTGACCACGCCATCCGTATTCCAGCACGGAACAGCCCCATTAGTACAGATGCTAATGAGATGACACGCGCACACGCACGGATACGCAACCTGAGCTGGCTGACGTAGTCCATTCGCGACCCTTCTTCCCCACAATAATTGTAAACGATGGCGGCAAGAGGTTCACGAGTGGGTTCCGGTGCGATCGCGAAGTGGAGAGTTTGCTAGAAATTTGGACTGGCGACAGTATTCAGTCGCAGCTAAGACCCACAAAAATTCGGAGGTGTTTGGGGCAATCCGCGACTACTGTGTTCTCCATTGTTGTTCTACTAATTCCAGCAGCGAGTACGCTTGGTGATGACGTATGTATCGTATTACGACGTGATGACGTATGCATGATGGCACAATCGTGCCCGGGCCGCGGCCTTTGGGAGCAGTGTGACCACGGGCCAGTGGGGGAGAGGGGAGGGGGGGATCTTCCTGCAGCACGGAACAGGCAAACTTGCCTAGTGTGAGTGCGCCCTTAGCCACACCAGTGCCATTGCCAACAATGCTTTTTATATTCTTCCATGGTCCCCAGAGGATGTATCATAATATCTTTGGTGAGGCCTTTTTTTAGTGCAACATTTCTGTGGTTTTCAGTAAATCTTCTTGACAATCATTGAATACATTGTGATAATTTTGGTGCAGACTAGGGTTGCAAAGGGATGGAAAGTTTCCGGTAAATTTCCGTAAACTTTCTGGAAACTTTCCACCAGAACTTTGAACATATTTATTTGTAAGTAGAACTTTATCAAGTTTTGATTATTTTATGAACAATCAATAATTTCACTGAACAACAAAAAGATGAATGTTGAGTAAAATATAACTCATCTGTCTGACCCAACCCATTCAATAAATTAAGTAAATTGCCCCCCTTGTGATGGAGGAATGCACAGTGCATGTAGGGGGTGTGGCCTCAGTACAGTTTATATCCAAAAACCAGCAAAAATACAAATTCAGGGTCTTTTTTTATTACAGCCTGTTTATATATATATGTATATATATATATATAGATGTAAATACTCTGCAAGTTAATTGCTCAAATCTGGGGACGCGGTGACTTTGCGAGCAGCACTAGTAATATGAGTATTCAATCAGACAAATGTTGTAGACAAAGCCAATGTTTGACTTATTATTGCTCTACTTTTACTTCTTCAGTTTGATAAGTAGTAATAAAATTGAAATAGAAATTTCCTCTGTGTGACTCTGCTTTACTGGGCAAATTAGGCCACTGCTTCATAAGTGAGCAAATTGGTAAGTTCCACTTCTCTTGCCCTGCGGTCCCATGTGCCTCCTGTCTTTTGATATCACTTTTACTTCCCATCATGTTGCCAGTAGCTGGAGGAGCAGTCTCTTGACTAATGCATGTTGTTCTTTCATCAGCGAGTGCATATGTCTCCACAGGTAAAGCCTCACTTGCTCTCTGAAAACACTTCTGTTTGAAAAAGCAATGTGTACATTCTGCTTCCATTATAATCAAAGGCCTTTGTAAAATAGCAGCTCTGAATGTGAATGAATGTGTTGTACTAAGAATATATTAACTACTAAAATTTACAGCAAACGTGAAAACATTACTCGTCTTTCTCACAGTTGAGCTGTAATTCATAGCTCCTGCTGAGGGCTGTGAGATGAAAGTTAAGACTGTGCTTCATGTGCAGCTTTTACAGATGTTTTTCATGTAAAAAAAAATAGTAATTATTCTCGTCTTTCCCTCTTGGAGGATGTGTGTGTCAAAATGTGGGCTGATCAGCATTTCCTGGTGACATTTAATGGAAAATACATGTTGTGTTAAGCTTTTAAGGTGAACTACAAATGTATTTTACATGCATATATACACTGCCCGGCCCAAAAATAATTTGCACACTAAAATATTTAGTTTGACCATCTTTAGCTTTGATTATGACAAGTATTCGCCGCAGCACATTTTTATATGCTTTTTTTGGGGGGCATATAAGGTTGCTGAACCTACCTTACTGCCCAACTGAAGCAACCCCAGATCATACTGTACACTGCCCCCACAGGATTGTACAGTAGGCACTAGGCATTATGGAAGCATCACTTCATCCACCTCTTCTTACCCTGATGCGCCCCCATCCCTCTTGAACAGGGTCAATTTGGTCTCATTATACCACACAACCTGTTTCCATTTCTCCAGGGTCCAATCTTTATGCTCCCTAGCAAATTGAAGCATTTATTCCTGATAAGACCGCCGGATAAGTGTTTTTCTTTAGGTTCCCTTCGCATTGTGATTGTGCAAATGCTATTACTCTTACTCTCACTCTCACTATTAGACATTGCCCTGGGTTCTACTGTCGATTTTTTATATTTTGATTCCACCAAATGTTTGAAGTGATCTCCCATCACGATCATTAAAGATTTTTTTAAGATTACATTTCTTCCTCACAGATCACCACTATCTATCCAGGTTTTATTAATACATTGGACAGTTCTTAACCCGATTTTAGGAAGTTGCAGTAGTCTCTTTAGTAGTTTTCTTTGTTTGGTTCAGGCCGATAATTTGACCCTTCTGAAACCGAGTAAAATCCTGTCCATGACCACAGCATATGTCTGCTGACATGGTTGTTTAGGAAATAAGAAGATATTCACTGCATCAGTTAGGGATAACTTGTTCCAAACAGTAACATATTTATCACTGCAGCTTTTGACCGATGGAGGGTTCTTACATATTTGCGTAGTACAATCCAGGCGGTGACTTTTTTTTCTGCAGGGCAGTGAATATTTACTGATATACAGTTATTTGTCATTTACATGCATTGGCATAGGCCTGTAATGTAAAAGAGTTGTATGGCAAGCGGCTTCTTTGTTTGACAATGACTGTTTCCAGTGAGATCCTGGCTTACTCATGGCTCCAAAGAGATTGTAGGTCGTGGATGACTGACTTCATCACAGCCTAGTTTCCTCCCTGTATTATTTATGTGTGGTTACGCTTTCTTGAAAGCACAATTAGTGGCCAAAACTGAGGAGATTTGCCTAGAAACTGAGTGCCTTTTGCCAGTTGGTGGTCTACAATAGATGTCAGGTGTTCCTGTTTGTGTGATTACCCTGAGCTTCAAAGAGAATGGCACTGTGGTTTTAGTGAAGGAATCAGGCCAGTGTGTGCAGTCAGTGTTTGAAAACAATAAGCCTAGGCTTTTACGACCTGAAATGGAATTAATTAATTTATTTCTTTTTTCTTTTTCTTTTCTGTGATCAAATCGGATGACGCATTTGTTTGCAGTTGTAGCTTAATGTCCTCAATGATACGGCTCAATTTAAATGCTCCCCAATTATGTGAATGTATGCTAATAATCAGACTCTGTATTGCAGTTGTTTGGACTGGTTGAAATTCTGCTGTTCCAAAATTCATTATTTACATTAATTAACATAGTAAAGAATACAAGTCACTGGTGCTGTGGGTCTTTTCTCTAACTTTTCTCAACTGGGCGTAAGTGGTGCTGAAAGAGGCACCGACCAGATTCAGCGAGAATTGTAATCTCCACTGGCCTTCGACCTCAGTAACTCACCAAAAATGTTCACAGGGTTTGGCCCTGGTGTCAGAAAGAATTACATAATTGAAGCTAGAACGCTGAACTCAGCCAACTAGTAGCACTTCAGCAAAGATTCCTTTTTACTTAATAATGGCTCCCGGTGTCTGAATGGCACTTTCACTTTTCAAGGCAAATGTTTTCTTTGGTTAAGATTGTGAGAAATGTGTTGCTTTTTCTATGCTTAATCATGGAAATATCAAGGTGGAAATACCTATAATTTTTCAGAAGTTATACGATCAACATGGTCCAACTTAGATAAATTACAGCCTTTTCAAACGAGGGATGGTAAACTCACATTAGATAAATATTATTGATTACATTTTGATTCAGGTTGCCACAATTGGATTGCTGAACGATTATCAAAGCATCTTGATGTACCAAAACCATTGGTTACCACATGTGTCCTTTTTGTTTTACAACATTCACAGTAGCCCAGTAATTATATTATTATATACTGCTTGTATACTGCTAAAGGTATGAAGTATTGTTTGCTCAATCAACCCCCTTTTACTCTGATATCTGATATTATAGCAATTTTTTGTACAGAACACTATACTGCACTGGTGTGCAATCTGACCTGAATTAAGGACCCTACTTCCAACCAGGGGTAATGTAACTCCTTACTGTGCAATAAAAGAATAAACATAGGCCTAGGTTTACCTCTTAGTGTAATTTGTGTTAAACCAGTATTCAAACTGACAGTGTGAGAAAGAGAGCTATGGGTGCTTATGTTATTGCTGGAACCTAATGCAGAAAGAAGCACTAGAAAAAAAATGGTTTAGCAGTCATGTATATTGATTGAACTAATGTTGCAAACACAATTCTGTTTTTCCTGTAACAGCAGTCTGAAATCAAACCATTTTAGAAACAATGATATCTGTGTTACACATCACATGATAATGAATCCAGATCAAAGATACTTTTAACTGGTTGAACATGCTCAGTCTAACTGGTAGGCTGCACTATATAGGTTTTTAACATGTCTTTTGACCTGTGGGGCCTTTGGCTCCCTTATATCTCCTTTGTTCACTGTGTTTCTATACTTTATACTTGTTATGCATGGTTAACAAGCTTGTATTCAAGTCATTGTTTGTGACATTAGTTGTAATTTATTCATCATTTCCACATGTTGATAGTCGTAGCTGTTAAAACACTTGTGCTTGGAGTCAAGTTAGGGCACTTGTGTTGCTGAATTAAGTATGGTGTGCAACAAATAGTTGAAGTGTAATTTGGTCAGCTATGTTTTAGCTCCAAACCGCCCACATGAGTACAGCCAAGACAGGTGTCTCAGTATGACACTGTAGTGTAATCCTTTGGTAATCCTCATCCAAGCTCAGTGCTCAGTTTCTTAATCCCAACTCTAATAAACAAGTTAAAACTGAAGTTAATGTGTCCAGTAAAAAAGTGCAGCATGTGTCTGCCTGCCACGGGCGAGTTATTGTGTGAACTGGAAATGCAGGCACAGTTTCCCTCTCTGTCAGCATAGTGAGGTATGGTCGACACCACTCCAAGATTCATAAGATTTTTTTGTCAGCCAGTTAAACATTATTCTTCCCAGCGGGTTTTAGTTAGAAGAAGGTTTGCTTGACACTCAGGCATTGTGGTTTTGGGCAAGAATTTTCAATCCGTTTGTAAAGTCTTGCGAGGAGGGGAGAAATCATGGAATTTGGCATCGGGTACAGATTTGTGTAATCTGACAAGTTGTGTAGTTCTGTTTTTTTTTTCGAAAACCCCGGACAAGACGTCAGACATTTCACTGTGTGGGTTTACATTCTGCAACCCCGGGGTGAAACTCCTTTTGTTCACTCATGCATTGATAGAACTTGGAAATAGAGCACCAATGTTCATGCAGATTGCCCACAGTTCCCATTTCCTTTAATAATATTATAATTGTTTTGTACCATTACACAGTGAATGGTTATTTTACTGTTTAGTGGGATAAGACTGGTGGCTTGTCACTTTTATTTTTGACAATTGAAATGAAATACAGATTTTAAGTGGTAAAATAACGTAAAAGCTCACTGAGGGAAGGTTATACTTAATCTGAAAGATGTGAGATCAGAATGATTTTAATTCATATAAATGATTCCTTGATAATATAGTGTGTAATTGTTCTGGGAATCTGGGAACCATTTTATTGAAGAGTGTAGATGAACGAAAGGCTTCTGATGCAACTGATTATCACAGATGCATTCTTAATTTTAAGAGTGCCAACAGTTTGATCAAGAGAAAATTCATCTTCTACTACTTCGATGAGCCATTGAATTGCTGTCACTTTCAGAGAAAAAATGTGTTTGGTATAACTGATTATACTGGGGGACTGTTGCTTGGACAACAACACATTTGATGACATTTGTCTATAGACCTACACCTATGCATGAAACTTACTCATAGGGCTCAGAGTTTATTGAGGAGCACTGCCTTCTGCCAGCTTGCCAAAAGAGAGATGGAAACTGATAATGAGAATGTCATAATAGAGGGCTAACAAGTTCATGAAGAAAGGGTAGTTACTTCCTCCTAGCCATTAATGTCACATAACCGTCACAAATATACCCAAAATGTCAAGTCTCAAAATGCCTACACAAATAGTTTTCAGTTTGAGGAGTTAAGTCAATTTAGAGAAGGCTCTGCATGAACGTGTTTGCACCTTTCACTGTTTGCTGTCACTCTGATGGAGGTGTTCGTTGTCTGGACTTGTCTGCTCTCTGTGTCTCCATAAGACCCAGGCACAGTGTGTGGTGACAGCTCTGGTGATTACCTGTCCTGTCTCATTCACACAGCTGGCCTGCAGCTTGGCCACATCATGCATCAGAAACTGACACACAGTGATTACGACGTCCTTAGGCATGACTCGCTCGCTCTCTGCACACATTAATTTGCTCTTCCTCTGGGCCATCCACGCTCATTTCTGTGAACCATGAAATATGAAGCCTCTGTGACGCCGAGTCTTGAGCTAATATTGAATTTCATCTGGGACTAATGTTTGGTTTTTTGAAGCACTCAGCTCGTCACGGATTCAGATCTCTGATTCAGTGGCTGACTGATCTATTTCACACAGCAAAATTCATGTTGGTATTGCTCTTGAACAATTTGTTTTCTAAAAGTCATATTCAATCACAGCATTCTTGAATAATAAAATTCCATTCGTTCAACTTTAGCAAAACGTTGTCAGCATAACACGTAAACACATGTTTTTAGAGTTTATCTAAAATGGAGAAAACAGTTCCAGTGCTGCTTATCTATCTTTTATGTCTTCACGGTAAGATTTATGTTAATAAAGTAGATTGTTATAGCAAGCCAAAGTGTGCAACTATTATAAAACCCCAAAACACTGGATAGATTAAAAAATTAATAAAATAAAAACTTAGTAATAAATCAGCTGTACATCTGGTGGCGCTAGAATTTTTTTTGGGGGATCAGCAAAGTCATTAGGTTTCATCTTCTGGGAACGATTAAGTTATGCAGTACAAATACTTCATATTTCAGTCTGGACCAGATTAGAACAATTATTGAAGGGTGTACAGCCTTATAATCAAATATGTCAAGTATCTGTGTCTTTTAAGAATAATTGAATCCAGCACTGGCAGCCCATTTCTGCGCACTGACGGTTTATGCCCAATTAATAAATGTGTGGTTTAGACTGCAGTATGGCATTCCTCCTGCAGTTCATCGCTAATGATTTGGAGTGCTTTAATGTCGACTGCCCTGAATGAAGACCACTAAGCCTGGTGTCACAGTGGCCCGTAAATCACTATCAGTCTTCCTCTCTCTGTCTCTTTTCTGCCTACGCACATTTCTACTGCCAATTTTCTTGCACACTTCCCCTCAGTTGCTCTAATCATCTTCCTTCCGTCCTGTTCTTTTTATTTTCGTTTTCCATGTAGGCCCACGGTCTCTACACTTCTGTCACAGTGTGTCAGAACAGGTGGAATCAATTACTGACCCTCCACAGCCCGCTCCCCTGCCACAACTAGCTCTTTAATTGAGGGAATTAATGAGTGATCAGCCAGTGAGATGATTTGGTGTCATGGATCTCGCTCGGCTGTGCGAAGGAGGAAAAGCCGGGGGAGGGATTGTTTGACCGATCCTGCATAACTAATTATGTCCTTCCACAGAAAAGCAAAGCAGTTCACTTGCCTCCCCCTGCCTGCTAATCACCTCTACGGTTGAGAAAAGACACAGTAGTACATTACAACACTAAGCGCTACATCACTCTTTTTCTGATTAAGATTGTCTTCGAGAGACGCTAGCGTTTCGTGACGACTTCCATACACTCTGCACTTTTTCAACTTTCCCTCATTTTAAGAATCCCACGGCTGTATCTTAACATCTGCTCTGTATGGGTTCATACAGTTTTGAAGTGTCTCATGTGTTACTCTTTTTCAAACTCGCCACAGATGGAATCTCCTGTCTCCACGCCAGCCCCTCCCCCCCTCCACCTCCTGGCCACGGTAGGAAACAGTGAGATTTCCTCACCGTGTGAGCAGATAATGGTGCGCACACGCTCGGTGGCGGTGAACACATCCGATGTGGCCCTGGCTACCGAACCTGAGTGCTTGGGGCCCTGCGAGCCTGGTACCAGTGTTAATCTTGAAGGCATTGTGTGGCAGGAAACTGAAGATGGTAAGTGAAGTTTTTTTAACGTGCTGTTGACTAATGGTGGCAATTATCGGGAATCTCATGATCGTGTCACAGTTTGATTCAGATCCATTTTCGAAACCCATATGATTAATTGACTTGAAAACAGACTTGATTTTCTTGTTCTAACTCCTAATGTTTTTCTAATTTTGGCATATAACAAAAATAAGTTTCAAACATGTGGGATATTTGGTTTTGTGCTTTATTTACAAAGCCAGTGTGGTTGCATTACTGCATCAAAGAGGTATTGGTTTGTTAAGGCTTAATTGAAGCCTCTGTCGTATAATATGTGATTGTCTTGCTGTCATTGCCATACATATTTTGCCTGCTAAAATGTAATTGGATATGCCTCAGGAGCTGGTGGTGGTACTACCACGTGCTTTAACAGCACACATGCTGCATGATCTTGCCAACAAGAATAGTAGTTGGCAGGCAGTTCTTAGATGGCCTTGATTTGTGTTTTTGCCTTCGAGTATGCAGACGGGAGTTTGTTGCACAGAGATATATGCTCTCAACAATAACAACATGCCTCATAACAAAATGCTTATTTTTTTCAAGAGATTGCCAGTTGGGAATAGAGTTGGCTCCTTTTCTGTGGTGCCGTCTGTGTGAAATCCTAGACTAATTTTTCCTCCCTTTGATCGATACCACATTCAGCTTATTTAATTTTAAGATGTATCACTGGCACTATCAGGTTCTGCTGGGTCTAAAAAACTGCCCTCTTTTTCTGTCGTGCATGTGAAATAGTGCAAACACCTAATCTTCAAAGCAGCTCGTGCTCAGCTTGCTCTGCGGGCATGCTGAGTACAAATCGCCCACACATCCACAGTGCTGCTTGCTGCTTCACTTGGAGGGACAAAACAGAAACATTTCCCAGCCTCATCAACATTCCCAAAGCGCAGTCCCTGCTATTGAATGGCTTTTCGCCCCGTCTTTCCCTTTCTTTGATTTTTTCTCCAGCCCTGGGCTGTGTCTGATTCACCCCTGTGTTCCTCTCTATTGCAAGTCTTTTCTGTTACCAAGCATCCAACCACCCCCTTGACTCTGTTTCCAAGCAAACTGGGAGAGAGCGAGTGCAAGGCAGGGGGTTGGTGCAGGGGGGAGATAGACAATGCTACTTCTGTTAGTGACACAAACATGGCTTAGAGCCAACACCAGTACTATGTTTGTGCTCCCTCATTCTCTGCCTCCCACAGAGTGATTGACCCTCCCCCTCGCCATGCCCCCTTCCCTTTTCCCTCGTACAAATCTGTCTTTTGCCTGCACTCACTCTCTTAAAGCTGCTATTCTGGCTGAAAAGGTAGTAGTCGGACTGATGGAGCTCTGTATTCTTCCTATTGCTGGTCGGAGCTTTTGAGTGGTTTCAAAAGTGGTATGTGTTGAGGTGGAGGGGGGCACTCTGCAGGTGTAGCACACAGGTTGTTATGGCTATCAGAGCTGTAAGGGACTGTAGGGTTTCCAGGAACAAAACCACTTAGCTCTCTTTTAAAGCCTTTTTTCTTCTCTTGGTCAAAACCTCTATCAGGGCAGTCTAGAAAATTGTCTCATAAAACATGAAAACATATATTTGATAAAGTCAATTATGAAATGGCCTTCAGTTATTCTGCACCACAGCTTGTTTCTCACACCATATTAATGTTGAAAAACATGAAAAGGGTATTTGCATCATAGGTTAATAATAGGTTAGAAATCTGTTGTAGCTGAAATGTATGCCGTACCTGAATCCTGAAAAACAGATACGTAATTGTTAGTTTTAGCTTTCCTAAACAGCCGTCAGTGTAGTTGTTATAATTGAGATTGAATCGGTCCTGAGTTTCTAAGGAGTAAATTCTTAATATCTTCAATTGTTTTACATGTAGCTCACTCACTATAATAAACAACACAAATGTCTTTATTCCCTTTACATCATTTAAATGGTATAAGCCCACTGGCTAGTTTTAAAATGAAAGAGACCCAGATGCTGCTTACTTCAAACTGCACTGCCATTCTGCTGTTTTTACCCTACTATAAGGCCGACTTCTCTCATTGTGGGGCAACTGAACAAATGAGGACCAAATGATAAAATCAAGCAAATCCAGGCAGAGTACCAGGGAAGAGCAACAAACACAGGCCCCACAGACATTTATAAGGCATGCTGATTAGCAGAGAAGTTGAGCAGTCCCCCAGTTCTCTGCTTGACAAGTCTCATACAGGGCTGTTTAGGCACTGACTGTGTGTGTGTGCTCGTTTCATTTAGCCTGCCAACCAACAGCTGCTTCATCACCTCCGCCTTTCGGCCTTGTGGGAGTAAATTAACAACAGGCTCCCAGTAATTGTCTGTGCCTTACCCGACTCAGTGTCAGAGAAAGAACCAGATGAAGAGGAAGCCAGTAACACCTAACAAAATGCGATCACAGAAGCTGCACCTTTGGTCAAAGCTGACAGGAATTTAATCTTATGAGGCCCAACACATTTTTCGTCCTGGGTAATATCAGAGCAGTTGTAGCAGCCCAATCTAGCAGCCTTTTTTTAATAAGAATGTGATGCATTAAGTCATATCTAGGAAAAAGAAAAGAACATATGAGCTGAGAGAAAGTGAGTCTGTGTCATTCAGTCAGTCTAGCGGTGAGTGACGCGTAAACATGAGGAGGAGGGAGCCACGGTATTTTAAGGCCCCGCATTAACACAAATCCCCTCAGTGCAGATGAGGCAGTGGCAGCTCCCAGGGTCGTGTCGGCAGAACGCTTGGCCAACCGCTCCCAGGCTTAGCATGCTGATACCTCCAAATGTCATCTCTAAAATGCTGGAGAAGTTTATTGCTCTTGAAACGCAGCCCAGAACGCCTTGGCTCCTTCTCTAGCGTAGAGGGAACACAGAGGGGCCCCTTTGGACAAACACTGCAGCTACATGCCAGTGCCCCCCTCCATACCTACATCCCTCCCTCACACACACCGACCCTCTGGTACACAGCAGGCCTATTCCTCAAGCAGGTCCACAGCTTCTTAAGCTCCCTAATAGATAAATAATACAGGCTGTTTGTGATAAAGATGTTTGTCTCATGGATTATTTATGCAACACACATAACATCATTGTAGCCGTAGCAAGCATTGACTTAAGTACAGGAGTCAAAAGCTGTTTGGCATCTGAATGGGAGAGAGGTCAGTGTGAAACGGATATTCCTGTATAAACATTTTTTCTTTTTTTTCTTTCTGAATTTCTCCAACCCTGTCAGGGAGTTGGGAAGTAGAATATTGTATGAATGGTGCACTTGGCTCTGTAGCTCACTTGCCGGCTATGCTTCTTGCTCTTTTGAAGATCACCTGTCAGTGGCCTCATTGAAATGTTTTTACAAAACGAGCAGTGGCCGCTCTCTGTGAACCCGCTATAGAAACTGTTCTTGAAATAAGAGTGAGCATTGTCAGGAGGCCTGTAGCCCTCTGCCAGGTCAATGAGCAAGAAGATGATAGAGTGAGAATACAGTCATAGGAGACCAACTTCTGTTTTTAATGAAAAGAAAATAACAAAAATGCCCTTTTCTGTTTCCTTGCAGTTTTTCATTTGCTTGTTCTTAAGCCATGTTTACTTTCCAGCCTAAGCCAAGTTTTGCCCTCATCAGTGTTCACTAGAGTGGAAGTGGCCAATTTCCAGAGGGAATAACACCCCTGTGTAAAGATTTCACCAGATTTTCAAAATTTGTGGTTGAAGTACGCATTGCATGGAAATTAAGATATATAGATGGCTCGCCATTCTTAGAGGGAGGAGATTTATCTTGTTGCTCATAAATGCCAAGTCTCTGGGTGGTGTTACCAAGATGGCGCCTGTGTGAACCCAAATCTCTTTAAGAGATACTTGGTTCCCTTTCATATTGGCCAACAACTGCATTTTTTCAAGCACTTAAATGGTCTTAAAATGTAAATCATATGCCTGGAGGAATTGTAGGCTTTGCCAGTGGTTGTCATAAGATATCATCTTTGCTATATACACGTCAACGAGAGCTTGAGTAATGCGCCTTTGGCAGACCTGTCTTTTAATCTCAGCACCATCTCATTTAACGAAAAACACCACAGGGTTTGTTTTAACAGAGAGATTTTAGATTTACCCATATGGCATTTAAGGAAACTGCTCCTTGCCCCACTACAAATTATTTAAAGTTATAAATGCATGTAAAATTGGTTTTGAGATGTGGAATGTTTATTTTTTGGCTCTTATATTTGTTACATGTTTTTTGATATATGAGTACATACAGATTTCTTATTTTTTTGTGTTTCTGGAGGGAGAAACTGCTGCATGCGGCTGATAATGCTGCTACGATGTGGAAAGCATACTAATGCTCCCTTCCTTTGCCTCTCAGTGGTATGAGAGAATTGACCTTCTCACAGGCTGTTATTCTTGTCAGTGACTTTGCACTTCTCCCTCTTATGAACCGGAATACAGCTTGAACTTTTTAGAAAAGGCACATTTAAAGTTCTAAAATTCTAATTAAATCCTTAACTATGAGTGATAAACATTACTTTATTACAGAGTATTTGATTTTTTACTATATGTTCTTTACTGCAAGATATTGTGAAACTATAAAATCTAGAAATTCTAGAGATTTCGAGGCAGAAAAAGACGAGATACGATGAACAGATTGAAAGTATTTCAAAAATGAATCGGAAGTTCGGAACATTTAAGAAAAAGATTTACAAAAGTATTTAACCGTCAAATTAGTTACCCTACAGTATCAAAGGTAAAGATTAACAGTATAGCCGAAGTTACCAATAGGAGAACAACAGTTATTGATATAGTGAGTAGCCTACACCTAGATTCCACAGTAAGAGTAAAATATGCTACTGTTATCCAAACAGTAACAGTAACATAGAATGGTGAATTAGCAACATATTTGCCAAAGATAACTTGTGACATGCCTAGCTTGGTTAGCGGTTAACTAATCCTTGAAAAACTGAGCCAACAAGTAAATGAAGAACAACAAAACAACTAATCTTAATAGTACAAGTGTACACATGGAGTTTACTGGAACAGTAAAACACATCAGTAAGCCCTGCATCAACAACTGCGTTAAATATTGAATTAGCAACATATTAGCCACAAACAGCAAGTTAGTTTAAGGGCTAGCTTGGTTATCAGAAAACTAATACCCAGGGGGCAAAGTGATTTTATGGACATGGAGCGTTGTAAAAGGTTGTTCACCAAAAATGACATCTAGGACCTTCCACGATCACAACCTGGGTGGACAACCTTGTCAACAAGCTGCTGGAAAGCTACAGCGGGCCGACATAGCAAATCAGAACCACTGTTTAAGTCAGTGGTTCTCAACCGGTGGGGCGCGCACCCCCGGGGGGGCGCGGACACTCTACCGGGGGGGCGCGAGGGGGATGAAAAAAAAAAAAAATCTTAATTTTTTTTTTTTTTTTTTTTGTAATTTCAATTTTTTTCCTGATATGTAGCCTAGTTCAGAGATGATATGTATTTTTTTTCTTTCTTAACTTTTTTTGATAGGTATTTGCCAAGTTCATCACACAAACACTCCAATCCACTGATATGAGATCAGTTTGCAATTTTCAAGTACTGAATTAATGGTAGGACTGTGGCCACTAGAACTGGTCTCTGGTCAGCAAAGGTCTTGAAAACAGCATAAGTGTGCTTGTGACATGCGTGCCACCCATGCACGTGTATGGGCACGTGTCCCAGCAGATTTTTGAAATCTGAATAAAAAAATGTAAGTTTGTAGTTAGCAAGTGTAACATGTTCTTAGGGCAGAATTTCATAAATAAAGGTTTATTTTTTTAGCAAGATATTTTGTCAAAAGCTAGTTGTCGTCCGTCCCTCTGTCCAGTTGTTAGGCATCTGGCTGCTAGCAAGTTATGTTGTCTTGCTAATTTTACTATTCATCTGAACTGAAATAAATATTGACTTTTTCCTTTATTATCTTCGCCAGAATGCACCAGAATGCTTAGATTACATGTTAAAAACACAAAAAATCTTCTGGGGGGGATGCCCCCAGACCCCCCTTCAGGGGTTTAGTTTTCTGACAAACATTACAATGGATACTAACATGATTTGGGCATTTGGGATTATAAATCATCTTTGAATTGGTTGTACAGCATATCACATGCTATTCATTCAGGGGTGCGATGGCCACCCCACTCTAGCTCTGTGGCCCACCTTGGCCACCCCCAGTCAAAATTTCCTGGAATCGCCACTGAGACACACACAACTCCGCGTTCAGGCTGCACAGCACATTAATCGCAGGTAGCATTTTGAGCTAAATCTGGCCACTTTCCAAATCCAAGACTCAATAGTTGAAACATTCTCTGAACTGGGTTGTCAGACAGCAGTGTTTCCCATTGATCATAGACTTTGTTTTGTGAAGATTTTTCATAACAGGTATACCTATTGTAGAATTTATTCTGTGTATGTTCTATTTAGGCTACTATTTTCTTCTCTTCTAAGGAGATTAAAAAAAAAAAACATTGATACAATCTCATAATTAGCTTTTAAAGTGCACCAGAATTTAACGTTAAAATATAAGAAATTTCCGGACCCCAACCCTAAACCCAATGTTCAACTCAAAGGTGCGCCACTGGCCTAGCCCTTGTGATAATAACAATAATTGATAGATTATCTATCTATCTATCTATCTATCTATCTATCTATCTATCTATCTATCTATCTATCTATCTATCTATCTATCTATCTATCTATCTATCTATCTATCTATCTATCTATCTATCTGTGTAGGGTGGTGTGTGTGTGTGTGTGGGGGGGGGGTTGTCAGGGTCGCTGGGGGGGCCCAACTGCAATGACCCAGCTTTGGGGGGGCCCAGCTTGCAGAAGGTTGAGAACCCCTGGTTTAAGTGAATGGGGGTGAATGGGTATGGGCTAATGGGGAATTTTTTGAACTTATAGATATCATTATGAAACTTTGCCAGTTGATTACTGACATTAAAACAACAACTTTTTGTATTACAGTATTTTCCAAAATGTTTAACCCATTGATGACGGCTGCTGCACGATGCCACATTGGCTCTCCTGCCTGATGCTGCGTCGCGCAGCATTATTACTTTATCTAATTTTCATGGCATTCCCAGCATAGAATGCACTGTCATTGGTTCAATTACACATGAGGTGGGTTTTGTTGATTTTTTTAAGACCACGTAACCACCCAAAAGTTGTGTGGTTTGCCGAAAATCACGTCAATCAAAAAAATTAAAAAATTAAAAATTAAACAAAATAATAATAAAAAAAACGCCGGCTATGTCAGCGACAGAACAGTTAGTGGCGTTTGGTGCGCAGAATCAAGGTCTACTATAGACTACTGACGAAAATCACACAACACATTTTCTAATTCATCTAATTTTGACGATTTTTAGAAATATTCGTTGGTTTGTAAGCGCTAAGGGAGCATGTTTAAATAAAACCTGTGAACCTTAACTTTTAAATGTATTTTATTTCATGTTTCTATGTGCTACACAGGCTTAGATATTAAGGTTTTGGTAGACTTGACAATTCGTACTATTTTTTCAGAAAACCCTCAGGCATTAAGGACATGCATCCTAGATTGCCATAGTCATCAATGGGTTAAATGAATATGAAAAATCATCAATATCTTACTAATGATGCGTAAATGTGCATATCTGCAAAGCCCCAAAATCTAGATGTTGGGAGAAAACAAAGTCAATTTGTTTTTAAATTTTGAAAACAAAACAAGTGTCCAACTGCCTGAAGCCTTTCCTAATCACAGTTAAAATTTGATCAATAACCCATAGAAAATAAATTTTTTACACAGTTACATTTCATGTGCCATGGACCAAACGTGTCCTTTTGGAGTCTCCAGCTGGTATTTTAGGAAACGGCTAGACATTCCCTTGGAAAAAACAGTGTAAAAAATTCATTTTCTATGGGTTATTGATCAAATTTGAACCGTGATTAGGAAAAGCTTCAGGCAGTTGGACACTTGTTTTGTTTTCAAAATTTAAAAACAAATTGACTCTGCTTTTGTCCAACATCTAGATTTTGGGGCATTGCAGATATGCAAATGTACGCATCATTAGTAAGATATTGATGATTTTTCATATTTATTCAAACTTTTTTTTTTTTAAAGTAGGGGAGAACGGGGTAAGTAGGCACACTTTTTACTCTAGTGAGAATTGCTTATCACCTAAACATCTTTCAATAGTCATTCCTACATTAAATTGAAGCTTAAGGTGTTGGCTTGAAATATGTACCCCTCACTTTTTCTATCTTATTGTAATAAAGAAGAAATTAATCATCAAAGACACCCTTACACATTGTGACAACCAACCCCATCAAGGGGTCGGTTGTCAAACACTATGGGGTTGTTTGTCACACAATGTTATCTTAATGGGAATAATCTTAAAAAGAAGGCAAGAAAGTAGAACTAAATTTTAAAGTTTAATTGCATTGTCAAGTTGACAAATAGGCCTACATAACTTACTGTAGCCTTGGCAGCTGGTCTAGTTTGGGATGCACTGGGTTGTTTTGATTTTGTTGCCCTTTTTTCTTTTGCATGCTAGCTGCCTTTTCCTGCTCTATTCTTTCCTTCTCTGGGGTGTCAGTGAGGATACAGCTTGACAATTTATTTCGTTATTGGGTTCCTTTTCTGGCTGCAGCCTTGAGATAACATGTGACAACCAACCCCCCAAAAAATTTGACGACCAACCCCAACTTGAATTTCTTGCTAGCATCAAGGCCAACAACCATCTGACAACTAATTAGCTTGCTAACCACAATCTAAAATATAGTTTACCCTTCACACTTTGTATGGGTAACAAGTGTTTTGTTATAAACCCAGTGTGTAAAAGCCTAGAAGAAAAATACTGAGGAGCTAAATATTTTAAATTTGACATGAAAAACACAAACAGTCGTCTCACCTCAAATTCAGCAGTCTAACTCCAAGGAAGACTATGTAGGTGACCTCTGATCCTAATTCTGGATATTTACATACCAAAATTTTATAGACAGCGCCTTCTGGTTCCGAGATATAACGATTGTGACAACCAACCCATGTGACAAATTACCCCGTTCTCCCCTAGTTGTTTTAATGTCAGTAATCAACTGGCAAAGTTTCATAATGATATCTATAAGTTTAAAAAATTCCCCATTAGCCCATCCCCATTCACCCCCATTCGCTTAAACAGTGGTTCTGATTTGCTATGTCGGCCCCCTGTAGCTTTCCAGCAGCTTGTTGACCAGGTTGTCCACCCAGGTTGGGATCCTGGAAGGTCCTGGATATCATGTCTGGTGAACAACCTTTTACAACGCTCCATGTCTGTTTTTTTAAAAAAAAGGGTTTTGCCCCCTAGGTATAAGCTAAAAAATATGAATCTACAACAATAAAACAGTTAGTAATATTAGATTGCCATATATAATGCTATGACAAGGTTTTGTTTGGGGAGTAGATTAAGGAGTCCTGTTAGTATTTGCTTTCTCACAGATCACAGATAAAATGGTGGATACAACAATATCAGTTTAACTGCTATGGAACTGTGCCAGTGTGTCAACGGAATGTTCAACTGTAACTGTCACTGGTGTCAGAATACCAAGACCAAAGATATTCAGTTTACTTAAATTTTAGACTAAAGAGAAAATAGCCTTACTAATATTGTATAAGCCATTTTTACTTGAAAACTCAGACAAACAGATAGACATGCACGGACTGTATTCTTCCCCAAAGGGAAATTACTAGGGCTGGCCCGAATTATTCGAATATTCGAATATTCGTTCGGAAAATTAGTATTCGGAGCTTAAATTAGTATTCGGAGCTTCGTTTTTTTTTTTTTTTTTTTTTTTTTAATAATAATTTTTTTTTTTTTTTTAATATATATATTTTTTTTTTTTTTTAAATGTTTTGCAAGAAGCTAGTACTGCAATATAATGTCATCAAATAATTTTATATTTGGATATAAAAGTTAGTAATATTGTAGTTGTAGTAGTAGTATTGCTCATTTAGGAGGATATTACATCACTAAGTGTCATCATAGCGCATCCATTACTTCACCTCCGAGCGCGTAAATCTTCAACAAAATATGCAGATACTGTCAAAATCGGTTCCAGGGAGTAAATAGGGATAAAACGTAAAAAAAAAATATATATATATTTAAATTTTTTTTTTTTTTTTTTTTTTTTAATGTATTTTTTGATGGTGTGTTTTTCTGGAACGAATATTCGAATATTCGCTCGGAAAAACCAACGAATATTCGAAGCCTGAAAAATGGTATTCGGGCCAGCCCTAGAAATTACTCACGGTTATTGAATCAAAATAGTGGCCAATACAATTAATCTTATGTTGATCAACTGATGAGTTAATCAACCAATCCTTTGAGCACTACAATGTAACTTTCACTATTAGGCTACTTGCATTAACATACCACTTAAAAATACTACAAGTACTTAATCCCACTATATTGCCTAACCAGCATTTCTAGTGCTGTACGTGACAATTTGTCCTAAATTCCTGTCTTGCCAGGATTTAAGATAAGGTCGGTCTCAGGACTTTGTATTCTGACATCGACATTCCCGGACAAGCTCAGCTTTATTTTATGCACCACGAGTACAGAAACACTCTTAAAATGGACTGTTGAAAACATGCTCAGACACTTGAATGCTCAAACGGTTCATTTATCAATGTTACAGTTAGTGCTCATGGCAGCACCCGGCTATCTTTTATCTTCTCTCCGTAATGATAACTGACTCTGTTTTTCTCATTGTTCTCACTTCCTTGTCTATGTGCAACCTTGATGAGAGGTGCTTTTTGTGCAGAGAAAATTGGGATTAGAAAAGAGCTGTGCTCTCGCCAGATACAAAGACGATTGTAAAATCAGTCAATAATTACTTTAGTATCCGAATGTGTACAATTGCAGGTGCTGGTAATTGTTCATATAATTATTTTCTTTTAATCAAGACATGGTTATACAGAAACATAATTTAAAGAAAAATGGAAACCTTTCATTTGATATTTGTGAGAAGAGTTGTATGATTTCCTACCCAATCATTAGACAGAAGGGATCTCCAGTTTACAAAGATAACAAAAGGCGTTTTGACAAGGTCAGTGAGTGAAAATGCCATTAACCCCACTGAATTCCTGTTGAGTTGAAGCAGAGCAGAGGTCAGCCAGTTAATCCATGGCCCTCACCAGCAGCAGAGGACCTGATATATTTTGACCCCACCGCAACCTCATGAGTCATGAAATGTTTTAAGGGAGGACGGGAGTTTTAGAGCAGTCATCCATGCAGCAGACAACTAACTCCTGACTTAATTTGTCCCCTTACATTACCCTCTGGTTCAAGTAATCCTATACATGTACGTGGTGGATTTTGGTGCATAAGGAGGGCTGCCATTTGTTGTTTGACAGCATTGAAAGGAAATGAGAGGTAAAATTACAGGCCAATTCCTCTCAGTAATGTGGGCTTCGCTCAACTGTCATTAGTGACCCTAATAAGGCTGACACAAAGGAGGGGGGTGGATGGTAACTGGGGTTTGCTCCAAATCAGTCATATCAGTCTGTTTCTTCGCCCGAAACAAATCTTGAACAGGCTCACACAAAGCCTTACATTTAAGTTCCCCGTGTGTAACCAAATGATAATGCATAGAAAGTCCTCTCAGCTTCTTGTATAATTTGCGATCTGCCACAGGGAAATTTGCTGGGGTTGTTTTGTCAAGGGCTTTCCATGTTTAGACAGATTTGGTGTTGACATTTTTGTCCCAGCGGCTTGAAAGTTGTTCTAAGGACTAGGAATAGCACAGACACATTCAAATGGCTTTCGACTCTCAGCATTGAAACTTGATTGAATCTTTTTTGCAAATCCCTGAGCATATTTATGTGATATTGCCAATAATTATATTGTTGCCAATTCTGTGAATTCAGATGAACTATCGAAAAAACTTTATTAGTTGGTACAGTAAAAATAGTGTGTTGTAATTGATGTCACAAGTAGATACTGCTTAGAATAATTAAGGGATGTCCCCAACTTAGAATTGTATCATTTGAAACGGATCTGCCTGTTCAATACAGAGATTCTATTCGCGATACGATTTGGCAAACAGAAAAGTGCATTAGAGTTAGATATTTGGCCTACCATAACCATATACAACAAAACGGTTGAAAACAGAGATTAGAGATTATTTTTTAATAAAAGCCCTCCAGGGTGGATATCTTTAAGAACTCTGTTTTGACTTTATTCTTTCTTTATGGGTGAAATGCAGCTTTTCGATCAACCTGAGGCGAGAGCCTCACAGAGGCGGTTTACACAGCTGATTAAAGATCAGAGGAAAAAAATTGACTTTTTCAGAAATATTTAAAAGTTGCTCATACCTTTTTAATGTAGCACAATTGGCATGAAAAGGGTATGTTTGATAAGAAAATATGTTTACGTTTATGTGCAGTAGGGTGGAACTTGATTGTTGTACTTCAATTCACTTTGATCAGAATACATTTTTATCTCTGGAAAATAATCAATAATCATTTCAGGAAATAACCAAATAGAAAATATAGTAATGATGTCAGATTATTTTCAAATATCTGTCTTTATTTTGACTAGTTTAGAATTATCTGACTTTTCAGAGTTGAACTTTGTTTCTTGGAAATTGAATTGCAGAGCTCTTATGCAACCTCTTGGGGGTCAGTAAAAAAAATGCTTTTAACTCATGCCTTAGCAAAGTAATACAAGATTTTGCTTGTCAAAAAAAATGAATGAAACATGGAGTGCTGCAACTGTTGGCATTAGTAAACATGTCTTGTTTATTTTTAGCTCAATTCCCATTTGAGTTAAAATGCATACAAATAGCTTTGAATGTCCTTGAGTTGGCCCACATGCCCAAGGAATTACTTCATTAGCATTCACAGTAAGTGTTGCAGAGGCAGAGATCTGAGGTGACGCAGAAGCCAAGGACCACTGTGACAGGATTACAGAGTTCCTTAAATTTAACATGGGAGAGTGCCCAGAAGGAAGCCACTATTAGGGAAACAACTCATGACAACTAGCTTTTTGAGTCTACAAATGGGCATGTCCAATAAAATGTGGAGAGACATGTAAGATATTGGTCTATGTTTTATGGTATTTTGCAGCATATTTATTTGTTAAGGGGAATGTGTATGTCCATTTACAAATGTTCTCTGTCCACATTTTGTATGTACATTCCCAGTATTTGTATCCAAGTATAATCATTACATCTGATATGGTACTTAATGATTGAGATGTTTGATCGCTTTAATTACAAATAGATTTGTAGTTGAGGGAAATGCAAGGGAATTCAGATTGTGGCTAACACAGAACGGTGATTCTTACCCAATTTCCCATGGTATTTTTTTCAGAATGAAATTGTGAAAGTCTTTATACCTGAGCCTAAGGTCAGACCTGAATTATGTTGAAAAAACAAACTTTTCAGTGGTTTGAAGATGGTTTTTGAGATGCTCTTCATTCAGCTTGGCTGAGCCTCGGTAAATGCAAGCGGAAGCTATATTTGATAAGTCAACAAATATAATTTAGAGATGATCCAAAGCTGCATCAGTGTCGGCTTTGTTTTAAATACTAATATAGATATCTGCATTTCTAGTATATTTTAACTTTAACTCGTTGTTGTGGGTTATTGTATTGTCGAAAAATCAAGTTAAATGCATATTTATTAGGATTAATTATATTTGATAATGAAAGCATTTCTGTGGTTTTTTGAGAACTAAGATCTTTATTTTGTACTACTACACTTCTACACAATTTTTGTGAAATACATTACCTTTTATTACTCGGAAGTATTGCATTTAAAATATAATGCTTTCATGCCAAAAACCACTTTGTGTTAGAAGTATGTTAAAGAAAATATGAATTGTATAAATATTGTTATTAAACTATTAAACCAAAAAAAGCTATAAAAAATGCATTTCCCAAAATGTTGAACACCTGAAGTGAGGATTCAGTTAAGGGACAAAAAACTAATTTAAAAAAACTATTTAAGATTTTAAACCAGCTCCTGTCTTTTCGGTGTCCTTTCGAAACCCCCTGCTGAAGAAAGCAGGGAAGACTATATCCTGCACATCATGAAAGGCTACTCATTAATTTGCCCTGCCTTGATTTACATCCTGCCACAACCAGCTGCCAGAGCCATTTTGTGTTGGAGTGTTTGGAGAGCTTGGGGGGGCGGGCTGTTGAAGGCGTTTTAGAAAAGGTCTGTGTTCTTTTAATGTGTCAGAAATCTGAACTCGAGAACCTCTCCATTACCCTGCGAGCACATAAACGACATTTTCAATTGGATCTAGCCTTGACCAAGCACTCTTGCTTTCAGGCCACAGGGTGAAGGAAGAGACTTGTGGCCAAGTGTCAGCAGGTTCCTGTAAACATATATAAATGCCTTATACAATCACTTTATGCCAGAGGCAGCAAGAGAAAAATGAGGTCTGAACTGTGTCTTGCGTGGGGGAGGGAAAAAAAGATTGTGAGGCGGGGATGGTTATACCATTGAAAAGAGGAAATGAGGTTGAGGGTGAAGGAGAGAGGGAAAATAGGGTGAGCAAGAGAGGTTTTCTAAGCTAATAAAATGCTCAGAGGGACGGAAGCTGCCAGCCAGCATTCCTGTGCCATTAGATAAGTTAGACCGCTGCAGCCTCCAGTTTCTCTGCAGTGCTGAAGTGGCAAGCTGAGGTCACCACCGGGGAGTGAGGGGGATGGTGAGGGCAATAAATTCAGAATGCTTTTGTGCACGGTCGCTGCTCCTAATCCTCTGAAGCTCTTTAGTTGATGATTTACTTTTGACTTTATGGGCAAAATTATCATTCATCTGCCTCAATCATGCTGTCCATTTAAAATGGCCTTCAACAGCATCCACTTTGTGCTATGTTTTTTCCCATTTACATGAATTGTATTTAGGGAAGTAATTTTATACCAATCTGAATTCTCGATTGTGACATCCTTTGATGACCTGCAAGCTGTTGCCAGATGTACAGTATTTGGTTTCTTGACGAGAAACACACAGAGAGTTGCCTGATCCTCTGGCACTAATTTTGGATTTCAAATGCGAGGTCAGGTATCGCACTTAGCACAGGTCAGATTGTGTAGCTAACACAAGAACTACCAAGTTCACACTAGCCAAATGGCAACACAGGAGCTTCTAAGTGTGACAGATTGTGGCAATACCAATAAAGTCAAGGAGCTTCTCTTGCTCACTCAGTTACAGTCTGTCAAACTGAACTGTTCTGGTTAAATCCAGGAGCTTGTTGCTTGTTTTTAAGAGGCTGTATTAGTAGATCTATTCTCCCCAAGGTCGTACATTTCTGGGCTGCAAAGTGAGATGGAGGACTGCAAGTAAATATTTGCCTCAAAATAATCTTCCTTTGGGGAAATCGCCAGTACTGTGAGATGGCTTATTCAAATGGACAGGGTGCTCAGTAGTATTCCCCAGTTACTTCAGTGTGATCATTCTTAGTGAGACATTCTGCAGTATCTTGTACAGACTCTACAATACTTACTAGAGTTCAGTCTGTTCCAAGTCATTTAGAAGATATCAGTCAGTGATATTGTCCCTACGGCTTTACTGTGTAAAGAAGATAAAAAAGGACCCTTGACTTGTATAATTGTCTAACATAAGACACATTTGAGCAATGCTTTCTTTGCTCACATAGTTCAGACAGTTATATTAATCTAACTGCAAAGCATCATTTGTTGTTTTTGTCTTTTGTTTTTCTGTGTAATTTGCATAATTTTCATAGTGAGCATAAAATAAGTGACCTGTTTTATTCTTTGTGTTACAGGCATGCTGGTGGTCAATGTTACCTGGAGAAACAAGACCTATGTGGGCACCTTGTTGGACTGTACACGGCATGACTGGGCTCCCCCGAGGTAAGAAGCATTGCCCTGCTGAGTCTTTATTTCATCCGCAGCAAACCGGATGACATATTTTAAATATGCATCATCTATCTGCAATCTCCAATGTCGCTCTACTAATGGTACATTATTTGTTTGGTGTTTAAACTAAAGCTACATGCATTGAATTGTATCTGCACTTGAGAAAAATGTACTGTCACAGATGGTAGTTGTAAATGTCAAGGTAGCTAAGAATTCATGAATGTTATGAATTATTGATGCATTCTCTCTATCCAATCTGCACTAGGTATTTTAACCTTTTCTTATTCTTTGTGAAATTAATCTGCTGTAGTAGCATCAGCTCAAGGATATATGGCTCAATGCACCAACTTGCCTGTGTGCAGCTGCACCTTCCAAGTCCATGTTACTCTTTATCTCTACTCTGTGGAAACAGGATTCATTGGCAAACGGCTGATGTCCCAGGAGGTAGTTGTGGAAATAGAAAGCTACTCTGACAAGCCAGATTGCAGAATCCAATTATTGGGCTAATAGCTTTTCCTCAACACTGTATAACACAAAGGCTGCAATTTTTTTTTAGATCAGTGTTATGTGGGCGGTAGCTTAAGATATTTGTAATTTCTGGGTATTTGCCTTAGTTATGCAAAATTTGTGTATTATACATACAACTCCAAGCAGTTGCTTTGATTTAGAACAACTGCACTGTATCGAAATAGAAATATATGTTTTAAATGCATGGTTAAGTGCAATAAAATAAAAAATCTGGATTAAAGCAGTGCTAATGGAAAACAAGGAGAGGGTGTATCACACTAATGTATCTCAGTATATTACAATAATGCTCAGTAAGTGAGTTTTGCACAGTAAGTGAGGTTTGCTAGGCTGTATTTGCACCAATATAGTCTTACAGTTTGAAGCCCGACTACATTAGGGACACACCATGAATAATTCAGAAAGCTTTCAACGGGCTGAATATGAACTTGGGCTTGTAATGAGTCTAAATTTCTCTACTGCTGTCAGACTGCGGATGTATTCACATTCCCTGCTGGGGCTGAAATTGTTTGGAGAGACTTGTAGAGGAATATGTGAGTCATACCAGCCTAGTGTCTCTTTTTGTCACAGATTGCTAACCTTCACTGCTGTGCAGAAAGATAATTGCATTACTGTTGTGTAGCGATAAGGCCAAACTGCTATTTTAAGTATTTCAATGTCTTTATGTTTTGATTACAAAGCAGCCAGAATGTCTTTTCAAATGGTGTTTACATACCCGTCATTCAGAAAGTCATTTGAATTTGTTTAAAGTACTCACTGATAGTGCACAAACTATCAGATTGGGTTCTTATGGGAGGACCGTGAAAGAACTATGATGTAATATATCATAACTATTGGTAGTTATGGGTTTTGGACTCAGTTTTATAGTCATTATTGGTATTACTGTTTTGACTTAATTCCCATATTTCTGACGATGTGAGCTACTGTAGGCTTCTAAACGCAAATCACACAACACATTGATTGTGTTTGTATTAATTTATATTTTACTGCTTAGGCTTTGTTTCATCTCCGTGTGAAACAGCTGATTGGCTCAAGCTGACAGTGGGAGTCAAGCCTTTTACATACTCCGTGAGAAGAAAGAACAAAGTTCTCGCTGACAGAGCAGCCAGAAGAAAATCACGTATTTGTTTTATTCTCGCAGCTCTTATTCAGCTGTTCTCGCAGCTTGTTCTCGACACATCGTCCGGGCCGAACTTTCTTCTTGCAGCTTGTCCGAGAACTGTTGTGTGATTGGTCAGTCAGAAGTAAATGAGGAACATGTCACTCCCCTCTCTGCCCCATTTCAACTATGTCTCTACACTATCAATAAAAGCATAAAAATGCAAAAAAAAAAAAATCTTAAAAAAAAAGAAGTAAATCAGGAAAATCAGCTGGCGCTACTATGGTAACAGCGATTGACATGTGCCGTGGTGAGGAGTTCGGCACTTGAGTTCTCGTGAAGTATGAAATGTCAGACCAGAAAGAACTTCTCGCAGCTCTGTCAGCGAGAACTTCTTCTTCTCGCGGAGTATGTAACAGGTTTTAGTCTGAAGTCAGATGTTCACTTAGAAGTCAACAAGCAAAATTAAAAAATGAATCTCTCTATCTGTATATATCTGTCTGCCTCTCTTTATCTCGCCACTGCACACTCAGTCACTCTTACAGTACCTGCAAAAAAATAACACTCAGGCCCAGGCATGTGTGCTGCGTTTGATTGTACGCGGGAGATCAAAACAAAATTAAAAAATAACAGGTTTACTGGAATGAGCACAGGTTGGAACTTAATATAATAGCTTTCATCAGTGGGTCATACACTCAATCACCATTGATTTAACTCACTATTTGATGGATAAGAAATTAAGTTTATTAGACGTTTAGAAGTTATTAGAAGTTTTAATGTGACAGAGAATATCTTTAAAATAAGATCTTTTGTCAAATCTTGATAACCCACCATGGATTTAGGTTTTTTTCTTTGCTCATTTAGATTTGTTAAATTTTCCTGAAACGCTGTTGATCATTGTTAAAAAATAAGGGTGTAAATTGCTAGTTTATCAGCAATGTATAATTCAGTCCCCACAGCAATGTTAATTTGAAAATGAATCATTCGCTGAATTTCCATTTTGTCAGATCTAAAATAAAGCACAAGCAAAAGTTGTTTTGAAATCAACCATTGATAGTGTGGCACCACTAATAATTATACTTGACTTTTGCCACTGCTACAGGTTTTGCGAATCGCCTACAAGTGATCTCGAGATGAGAAACGGCCGGGGTCGAGGTAAGCGAATGAGGCCAAATAGCAACACCCCCATCAACGAGAACAGCAACTCATCAGACAACAAGGGCACCACCAACAACAAGACGCGTGCTGCATCTAACAGCAAAGGGCGAAGGGGTAGCCAGACGCCATCAGAGCGCCGCACCCCACCTAACAGCAACACAGAGGACATAAAGGCCAGTCCCTCCTCAGCTGGAAAACGCAAGACCAAACCAGCCTCAGATATGGAACCCAATTCCAGCTCAGAGGACACCAAAGGCAACAAACGAATGCGAACAAACTCCAACAGTGGAGGGACAGGCCCAACAGGTCTCCCTATCCCATCTGTTAAGACTGAGCCACTTCCACCTCCCCTTGATCGCAGCTGCCCCTCTCCAGTTCTTATTGACTGCCCACACCCTAACTGCAACAAGAAGTACAAGCACATCAATGGGCTCAAGTACCACCAAGCCCGGGCCCACAATGATGATGACATAAAGTTGGAAATAGATGGTGACAGTGAATATGGAGAGGACTCAACTCTTCACCCCGAACCAGGGAATTGTAATGGAGCATCTATTTCTCAGAAAGGATGCTTGTCTCCAGCTCGTTCGGTTACTCCGAAAGGTAGGAACTTTGATGCTCAGAGTCCTTCTCCATCACCTGGCAAGTTTGGTTCAAAGCAGAATAAAAAGAAAATTGCTGAGCTTGATCCAGAAATGGGAGGTACACCGGGGGAAGTGTGTGAAGATGGGCTATGTCTCACAGATGAGGCCAGTAACGATGGTATGGATGATAAAAGAGGATCAGACAAGTCTAAAAAGGGTAGCACTGGCACAAAGGCTGATAAACTGTCCCAGAAAAATATGAAGTCACCGCGGCCCATTGGTCCTGGCTCTACAGCATCCCAGCAGATGTATTCTTTTCCTCCTGGGAACCCAAATTCTTCCCCAGGGGTTACCACAATGATACAAGGAATCCCCAAGAGTCCCCAACCGAAAGGCACTCAGCCTAAACCCCCCGCCGTTGGAGATCCTGCATCAAGTAGCTCCAAAGACAAGAAGAAAAAAGACAAGAAGAAAAAAGATTGCGGGAAGGACGCTGACAGCCCCAAGCCTATGGGAAAGGGAGGAAAACTTGAAGAAGGAAAGCTTACATACTCTGAACCTTCAGACCAAGGAATTAAGGGGGAAGGGCTCCTCAATGGTTCCTCAGACCCTCATCAGAGTCGTTTGGCCAGTATCAAGGCTGAAGCCGACAAGATTTACAGCTTTTCTGACAATGCCCCTAGCCCATCCATTGGTGTAGCCAGTAGGATAGATGGCAGTGGAATGCCACAGCCTCTCACACCACTTCAGGTAGCGAACCAGAATGGTGGGGACAACTCATCAGTCAAAACAAATAGCCCAGCATATTCAGACATTTCAGATGCAGGTGAGGATGGTGAAGGGAAACTAGAAGGACTCAAGGTAAGGACAGAGGACCAAGCCATCAGGGAAAGTGTCAAAAAGGCACTCTTTCCACACCCGCCACCCAGCAAAGATTCCCCGTACTACCCCGGCTACGAGTCGTATTACTCACCCAATTATGTCAACCCCAGTCCTGGCGGGCCAAATCCAGGCACGCCTGTGGCTGAAGGTCTGGTTAAGATCAAAAAGGATGAAGACCAGGAACAAGGTGACGAAAAAGTCAAGGTTGAGGTTCATGAAGATCGAAAACCTGACAGTGGTACTCCCGGCCAGCAGCAGCAGCAACAACAACCCTCAGTGATCCAACAGCGGTCCAACATGTACATGCAACCTCTTTACTACAATCAGTATGCTTATGTTCCCCCATATGCATACCATCCTGATCAAGCCTACCATAACCACTTGATTAACACCAACCCAGCCTACCGGCAACAGTACGAGGAGCGGCAACGACAGATGGCCGAACAGCATCGTGCTGCTGAGAAGAAGTCTGATGTAGCCATAAAAGAAAGAGAAGCCTCCATGAAGGAGGAGTGGAAACAAAAGAGCCCAATGCCGCCAAGCCTCTCCAAAGCCCCAAGTCAGTCAGACCTTGGGAAGACAACGCAGCCCCCAAGCAAGTCCAGGGACTCTCCCTCTGAGCCCTCTTCCAAATCCCTGGGAAGCATAAAGGGGGAGGACCCAAAGTCCCAGCAAGCTGAGGGGCTAAAGATGAAGCTTACTGAAGGCGCCCACCATGGCAAGGAAGACTCCAAGCAAGCACTGGAGTCCAGAAGTCAGGCAGGGATGGAGCAGGCCATGTGGTACAGACAGGTAAATACAATCTACTGTATCAGTGTTAAAATGTATGCTTGTGATTTTTCCCAGGGAAATGCTTTGGAATTTTTTCAGTGTGTATATGCTGATTTATGCTGACTTGGACCTTGTTTCCTACTTCAGCAATATCCAGAGAGCCAGAAGCCCCACCCAGAAGATGAACACCAGCAACAACAACCTCGATGGAAAGATGAAAGGGACAGAGAACGGGAACGTGATCGTAAATCAAAGGATGACAGGACCAGGCCCAAGGACAGTCAAAGTGGGCTCAAAGAGGAAGGCAAAGAGGGTAGTGATCATAGAATCACTTCTGAGGACCACCGGGCCATGAGCAAAGACTCTCGTTCTAATCCACACATGCAGTTCTCATCACCACTAGCACAGCACCAAGGCTACATGCCCTACATGCATGGTTACCCCTATGGACAAGGCTATGACCCCAACCACCCTGGATACAGGGGAATGCCTTCAGTCATGATGCAGAATTATCCAGGTATGACTTTAGGTTAGCTCTGAATACATATACAGTCCCCTCTAATAGTATTGGAACGGTGAGGCCAATTCCTTTATTTTTGCTGTAGACTGGAAACATTTGGGTTTGACACCAAAAGATGAATATGAGACAATAGCTCAACATTTCAGCTTTCATTTCCAGGTATTAACATCTGGATCCAATACACAACTTAGAAGATAGCATTTTTTTTAAAGGAACGCCACATTTTTAGGCGAGCAGAAGTATTGGAACAGATAGACTTTAAATAAATTAAAGTGAATAAAACATAATATTTTGTCGCAAATCCTTTGCTTGCAATAACATCATCAAGCTTGTGACCCATTGACATCACCAAACTTTTGCATTCTTCTTTTGTGATGCTTTTCCAGGCTTTCACCGCAGCCTCTTTCAGTTGCTGTTTGTGTTAGGGGGTTACTCTCTTAAGTCTCCTCTTTGGCAGGTAAAATGCATGCTCTAAAGGGTTTAAGTCTGGAGATTGACTTGGCCAGTCTATAACCTTCCACTTCTTGCCTCTGATTAACTCCTTTGTTGTGTTTTGGGTCATTATCCTGCTGCATGATGGAGGATCTTCCAATCAGTTTGGGTGCATCTCTCCTTAAATTGGCAGACAAAATGTTTCTGTAGACTTAGAGTTAATTTTGCTGTTGCCATCATGTGTTACATCATCAATGAAGAATAATGAGCCCGTCCCAGAAGAAGCCATGCAAGCCCAAGCCATGACATTGCCTCCACCATGTTTCACAGATGAGCTTGTATGTTTGGGATCATGAGCAGATCCTTTCTTTCTCCAAACTTTAGCCTTTCCATCACTTTGGTAAAGGTGCATCTTGACAACAACACAGTAACACATGATGGCAACAGCTAAATTAACTCTACAGAAACATTTTGTCTGCCAATTTAAAGAAAGATGCAACCAAACTGATTGGAAGATCCTTCATCATGCAGCAAGATAATGATCCAAAAAAACTGCAAAAACAACAAAGGAGTTCATCAGGGGCAAGAAGTGGAAGGTTTTAGACTGGCCAAGTCGATCTCCAGACTTAAACCCTTTGGAGCATGCATTTTACCTGCTAAAGAGGAGACTGAAGAGAGTAACCCCCCAAAACGAACAGCAACTGAATGAGGCTGCAGTGAAAGCCAGCAAAGTATCACAAAAGAAGAATGCAAAAGTTTGGTGATGTCAATGGGTCACAGGCTTGATGAGGTTATTGCAGGCAAAGGATTTGCGACAAAATATTACGGTTTATTCACATTAATTTATTTAAAGTCTATCTGTTCCAATACTTTTGCTTGCCTAAAAATGTGGCGTTCCTTTTCAAAAAATGCTATCTTCTAAGTTGTGTATTGGATCCAGATGTTAATACCTGGAAATGAAAGCTGAAATGTTGAGCTATTGTCTCATATTCATCGTTTGGTGTCAAACCCAAATGTTTCCAGTCAACAGCAAAAATAAAGGAATTGGCCTCACTGTTCTAATACTATTGGAGGGGACTGTAAGAGGTTCTTAAAAAAACTTGTAGTTAAAAGTAATATGCAGTGTGAAAAAAATCTGTAAAAAAAAAAAATCTTTTTAAAATGTGTTTGATCTGGTGACGTTCGTAAACTAAAGTCATTGAGTTTGTGAGTTTAATGATTAATTTGGTAAAGGTCAGCAGTGGTTCCCGTGGCTTCATTTGGTCAAATCCATGCTAAATTAACATGAGAAGTGATTTAGAATGTTGATTAAGCTGTTGACCTTTCTTATGTTTTAAGGTGTGATTGGTGACTGTTAAATTATATGGAATAGCAACATAGAGATGTTTTTTAAACCCCTCTGGACAGCTTTAGATTGTCTATCTAAAACCTACATACCAGTCTCAATGGGAACTCAGTTTTGTGAACTGACTATGTAATTTGCAGCAATTTGCATGTTGTTTTGTTGGTAATTGTAGTAATATTTGGATATTGTAAATCAGAATACAATAATGATTTGGTGGAGCTTGTTGGGGGTGAAAAAATGATGGGAGTAATTTGCATGGAATATGGAAGATAGGTCAAGTCAATCAACTATTTATGAAGTTTGACCTATGTTTCTGGCAGGGGTTCTCAAAAGGATCATTATGGATTATATACTAGCAAAAATTGCTGCTATCCATCTTTCTTGAGATTTTCTTTTCTTAATGCTGAAATATTGAAGGGTTTGGCAAAATTGCAAGATATAATAAATACAACTAGGAGTGGTTGAATTTGTTAATCCACAAATTATTTTATATTAGATTAAGCCACTAGTCAAACACATTGTAACATTTACAGGTACTGTTTATAACAGAATCACTTTTCGTCAAAATTAGGAATATCTCACGGTCCACTTACTACCTGTCTGTACTGTGTGTGCGCTAAAAAAGCAAATCGTGTTAATACAGAGCCTAGGCTCTATAAACTGGTATGTAAACAAAGGGTATGTAAACAAAGGGGGCCCAACGTAGTTAGCAACATGCCAGTTTATGGAGCATAGGCTGTATACTAATACTAGATATTTTCAGCTCACAGACACAGTAGTCAGGCAGGGGATCATGAGGAGATTTTTACTGATTACACTGATACTGAACACGCATTCTACAGAATGGCTGACTCAACTTTAATGTTCAAGATAAAAAAGATCCTATGTCCACAAAATATATTGGTACTTTACTGTTAAACTCCTAGGACCTGGATTGAGCCACATTTAGGGGACTCAGGACTTTTGGTCCAAAATTCAGAATTGACTGGTGTTGAACAAAAATCAATTAGGTTGGCTATTAAGCTTAATTTAAGTGAACATTAATGAGAATAACGGATCAGTAGGTAAATTTCTATTCAATATAAACCTAAATTTGAACCATAAATGTTCTTCATCACTCTTAGGTTCGTACCTACCTGGAGGTTATCCATTTTCTCCATATGGCAGTAAAATAGCCGGAGGTGACGAAGGCGGTGAAAAATCACGCGCTAGCCCTACTGTCTCCAAAACTGCAACGGACTCCAAAGCCCTGGATATCCTGCATCAGCACGCCAGCCAATATAAGAGCAAATCTCCCACTGTAGGTGACAAGCCACCCCACGAGAGGGAGAGGGATCAGGACAGAGGAGCTGGTGGAGACAGAGACCGCGAAAGGGATCGTGAGAGGGAAAGAGAAAGAGACATGGACCGACCACGTTCCTCGCCATCCCAGCGCATCATGCCCTCTCACCACCACCTGGGATACCCGCTGCTCTCCGGGCAGTACGACCTGTCCTACGCCACAGGTCAGTCACTTCTCTCTCTACTGAATTCGCCTGACTAATGTTAAACTGTTATTACATACTTAACAAGGTACTTTACATGCAAAGTAGATTAATACCAGTAACTTCAATTTAGAAAAGGACCACAGTCGAGAATAGTTACTGTAAGTAGATGCAGAGTGTTAAATGACTACAGATCAGCAATCTAAATCCAGAATCTAAATAGGATATATCACTGATAGCCATACGTTTTTCGACTCACCATAGGTCTCTCGTCATCAGCTATTGTTGCCAGCCAACAAGCAGCAACTCCCTCCCTGTACCCACCACCACGGAGGTGAGAACGGTAAGACCCTCTTAGTTGGAGGAAAATTCAAAAGATTGATAGAGACAAAACACGTTTACGGAGACACAGCAGTAAACTGGGAGCAAACCCAAAGAATGCAGGTGGCAGACATTGTGCTTTACATAAACAAGTTAGTTGAAAATATTAAGGTGATGAGGTATCAGTTATCGGCACAGATGTAGATCGTCATGTAAAAGTTAAACATTTAGTTTCTTTTTGCTGGGTTTATTTGTTTAAAAGAATACCAATCTCTACCAAGCCCCAACCACAGCGAATTCTACCAGCATCCAATGCGTAAGTGTCAAAAAATGCAGTTCACCGAGTGGCCACTAGGGGCAGTTTCATAATAGCGCAATTTCCTATTGACACCTGCAATACATTTTCACAGCATTATTAAATTTACGGCCTAGTACAAAAAACATTCTAGTCTGTATTTTTAGGTCATATTTCAATGACAACACTGAGGGGAGTGAATTTTTTTTATACCAGGCTAGTTTTTATTCTATTTGAGGTTAAAATTTATGAATAATTAGGGGTGTGGCCTCTTCCGTGTCAGCTAGCCGCTGGTCCTCACTTATCGTCGGAGGTATACGTCAGCTAGATTGGCGTATCTCCCTCCCTCCAACGTCACATCAAAGCCCTTTTTTGGTAAGAGGAAATGAGGTGGAGTCAAAATCTGACAAGATGGCTACCCGCATAGGATAGGACGATTGGATGCAGTTGAAATAACTGAGATCAGCTCAAATGCTACATCCATTTTATATACTATCTACTGTATGATCTCTACTCATTCCTTTCAAATCCGTGTCTCCCATTCAATCCATATCTGTTGTTTAATTTTTTTTAAACAAACAATTTGCCTATAAAACATGCATAAAACAGAAAATGTAATATAATTTGAATTCTCATTTGTGAAATTCAATAATCATTAATTTAATCAGGCGGGCTACACTGTGTCCTCCTGCTGCTACAATGTCACACAATGGCCAGACAATAGTCTCTGGCCAATCAGTGGCCGGCCGTCTGCCGACGTCACCTTTTAGCATTGGCTCAGCTCGCTTGGAACCTAGAGCGAGGCGATACCAAAAAAGCAGCCGCTGCCAGGTACCAGGTACCATGAAATTGCGGTGGAAAAGCCAAAAATGCGAGTTGAGTCGAGTCGCGCCATTAGGGTAGCCTACTGTTGGCAGTGGAAACGCATGCCAGATCTAGTAGGGTAACCGTTCTCTACCGAACCAAACTATGCTGCTCAGAGGAAACGAGGCATAATATAAACAGCGACGGAAACCTCATAGCTGTTGGTCACTAGATCCACATCAACAGTGCATCAGATGAATGATACAGATCAAAACTGTACAAACCAACAAAAGTTTAATGTTTATAGAGAGGGGATATATATTTTGGCAGGCTTAAAACATAGCCTTAACTCTGATAAGGAGTGAGTCCCCGCTGCTGCATCTGTCCTACCATCAAGTGCTTTATTTTGGAAATAGCCGAGCCTAATTCACACCATTCCTAATCTAACCTCAGAACCTCATGACCACTAAATTGCTAAATGTTATTTTCAAAATACACATTTAGGCCAGTATGCTCATACGTGATATAATGGTTATGAATTGTGTTCAAAAATAGAGAAAAGTGTGTTTTTTGTTTAATATATAATGTAGATGAAAGGTTGATATTTTAAAAAAAAGCAACTTTTTGTTTTTTGTGTTTTCATTTCAAAACGGATATGGATTTAATGGAAAATCACACACAGACATTTCAACATTTCTGTGGCAGACTCTGTGAGCAGCAACCTGTAAAGAAAACAAATATTGACCAAACAAATCCCTTACTACTCTGCTTCAATCCAGCAAAATATGCAGTACAGCGTTTAGGCCCTCAACTCAGCCAACCTGAGTAGGTCCTCTGAGGACAAGTGGATCATAGTGTTGATAATAGAGATGTGGAATGAGCAGGCCAAGACCCTAAGCCAGAGCGGCCTGCACTGGCATCTAGTGGGAGGGTTTCAAAATTACAACTCAGTATGATACATAATTGTACACTCAGTTGCCAGTCTATTAGGTACACTAAGATGAAACTAATGCAGTCTAATGCAACATTAGACTTTTTTTTTTCCTTTTCACTCACTGAGGTTATAACGTTTAGATGTTTTGAGTGAATTCAATCATATCAAAGCATGGAAGGTTTGATTTGTTGCAGTGCTGTTGTATTAGACTGCATTACTTTCAGCTAGGTGTACCTAATAGACTGGGCGAACGCTGCAGGTTTAACACATAACAATTAACAACATTCCTCCTACTAGTGGCAGGAGTATTAAAACCCCTTTCTTAGAATTACCACACACAAAAATATACTGCATTACTATCAAATGTCCTCTACTCAAACATTTATGCAAGTAAACATATAGAAGGATTTGTAAAATGACTTCTGACTTTAGCATAACGGTCTCCTTCCGGAGTGCAATATTATTGAATATGTTGTTCTATTGTATTATTATTATTGTGTGTGCATGCATTAATATGTAAACACATTTAAAGGCACTACGAGTAAGTCGGCACGTTGGCGACACCTTTGAACAAAAGCGGTAGTATTATTACGACGCCAGCTGTCGTGAAGCTGTTTGCTTGCTCGTGCAGGGCTGCAAGATTCAAATAATCAGGAAGCAATATGGTGCGTGTCCGTGTGTGGACTCATTTCGGCTCGGTGAGAGTGGTGGTGACACAGCATCTACTAATGCCAGTAAGTGCTAAACACTCCTGATTGCAATGAGTTGATGCATTGTCACCTCTCACGGAGCTGAACGAGTCTTTAGTAGGCTACCACTCATTCATTTAGGAGTAAACACTGCAGTCTAGGTTCACTCCGTGAAATTGTGTAAGCCTATACGTTGCTTGGCAACGCCCTCCCACCCGCCTATCACTCTCCCTTTTTTGCTTTTCTTCATTGCATTTTCTTTTTTTGCTTTGATGGTTCAGCCCCGTTATCAATTATGACGACAAATAACTGTCTCAAACAAGGCTCCCGCTCCCCTTCTAGGGTGACCAGATCGCATTTCCATTACTTTTCACACGTCCCGCAAATTGAGACGTTGTCCCGCATTGTTATTGAAAGTGAGCCCCCCTTTTTAAATGCGTGTTTTATAATCTGGTAGCCTATATATCCGATAGCTGTGTGGAGACAGCAGTCTGTGAGTGTGCGTCTCTCCGTTTGTCTCTGTGTGTGTGTATCGCACTGTCGGGGGGCTGCTGGGCTCAGTGGCTCTGTGAAGGTGCTGCCTGCTTCGGCATTTCCTTTCTGTTACTTCAAAATAAAAGCCAACTCACGTTTGTCAAGTGAAATGCTTATGTGAAGCCAGTGAAATGCTTTTAATGTGAAGCCGCAGCCTTAACTCTATTTGTTTAACAGTAGCTAACTTAACTGCTGCGCGCTGATCTAAAGATAGTGTTTTTTAATATAGAAAGCCGTGTCTCTGGCATTACTGGTGGTGACACGAGTTTATTTTGCTAAAGAAAACGGCACTTTGTCCCGCACAAACGTAGTCTTTGTCCCACATCTGGTGAATTGGGATCTGGTCTCCCTATCCCCTTCCCTCACCTGGAGCCATAGGCTTCTCAAATCGCGTTCCTGCGCCACACTGAAATCTGCGACCAATGCGGATATGTGACCATAGAGCATGCACGCGTGAACCGAAAATCGGACTGGGTGTACGACCAGATCAAATGCAGTAATAAAAACTATATAAAAACGTCTTTCTTTGCACTGATGGACTTGTTTGCTGTTAAAGGTAATTTATGATTATGAGAGGAAACATGAGGCTGTTTAAAAGATATTTAAAAGTTACTCGTTGCCGCTTTAAATGTTGTAGTTGGTTAGAGTAGAGAAGACTAGTTTACATTGTTTATACAAGTCTTATTTTAAAAGCCGATCATATGTAAAATCTACAAAGTAATATTTACAAATATTCTGGAATTACTCTGAACTTGAAATAGAAATATTAAATAGCTAAAATGGTCAATTAAAAATACCTAAAAACTGCCTTCTCCATAGCACCAAAAAGCATTTATTAAACAGTACTCTTTTGTTTGTGTTTCTGTATTTGCTGTGAATGAATATGTGATCCACGAATAAATGAGTCTTTCTGTTTTCTGTCTTTCATAGGGAAACCTGACCGTCACACCTCAACCCTACAAAGATTCATGTGACTGGCTCACATGAGAAGAAAATCACCCGGGTGTTACCTTTTAGACATCAGTTGAATGGTGTTTCTATCTATATTTTTAGTTCTTCTGCTCCAAGGCTAGGCAGATTTTTATTTTTTTTTAGTCCCTCGTAAATGACCCAACTTTTCCAGACCTTGGACTGTCGAAAGAATGACAATAACCCAGGTTCAAAGCCATCACTCTGCCTCATCATGCAGAGGAAACACCTACCCGCTGATTATCTAGTCTTTGCACTGTCAACAAATACAATGCAAAAAGAGACTATTGGACTGCCAGAATGGCTTTATTCTTGTTTTTATTTCTTTGACTGCATTGTTTTTCTTGTCAAACGCAGAAAGAAATTGGCAGGGGATGTTGTGTGGCTGATGGGGGAAAAGGGGAGTCAAAGTAAATTAAAAGACTGAAAAGAAAAAGTAAATCATATTGAAATTATTTCAAACTCTATGTCTTTGGCTTATTGTATGCCGTGAAACAACAGTATATCCTTAACTTGACACGTTTTTGCTATATTTTGTGGGTAGAGGGAATATTCCAACAGCTGCTTTCTTCAGAGACTTAATAGCCTGAGACTGACATTTTTCACTTCCCATTGTCACTGTTGATTCCCATCCACTTTGAACCCACAGTTCTTGTTTCAGGGATGATGTTGTCATGTTTTGCGAAGGGACCGCGTACACCTCAATGGAGAATAAACACTATTCATGTTTTTCTTTTCTCAGTAATACTAAACACCATATCATTTTGTTCATCCTCGAATGTGTCTGACTCTGGTATTAGTCCTGTTTTTCCTTCACAATGAAAGGGTTGCATCTGTCTATACACTCTTTACGGTGAAGTCAAGCAAGCATTAGATGAGTTCACAGGGCATTGTCATCATTACATTAGGCCAACATTAGGGCCACTTGTGTTGGGTTTTGGTGTTTTTCCTACAAGATTGTTCTTCGTTCAGCTCGTCAAGTTTGCTTGTTTTCTGTCAAACTTCAGCAAACTTTTCACTCTACTTGTGTTTTTCTGCTGATATAAATGTTTATGTTTATCACAGCACGCAACTGTCATTGTTAAACAGCTTTCAGCATCACAAGCTTGATTTACATCTCAGTTCATCCGAACATATGGAGTGTACAATTAAGACCTTTGAATCGCTGCCCACATTTCTGATCTTTTTCAGTGATTGGATGGGGGTCAGATTAACTGAAAACAACATGTTGAATTTGTCAGATTTTTTGGCTATTATGCACTGTAAAAAGGAAGGAAAAAAAATTATATTGGTGCTTCGCTTGTTAGTGTGGCTTCACCATAAAACACGTTTACTTCAGGATAGCTATTAGCATGGTTTTCTGAGCAGTGGCAAGCTTTAGAACGGAGTCTGATACATAACACCAGTTTCCTTTGTTTATTTGCTGCCTGTGCTGTAAGAAGACCTACTGGCTCATTAAACACAAGTGCATGAATGAAACGACCCAAAACATCTTTCATCTGTTACTATTACAGAGCAAACATGAACCAATCGGATGCAGACGATGGACTATAATAAGAATCATTTAAAAAAATAATAATAATAATCTGAAACGCTTGGAGCAAAGAGCTAACACGGTGAAACGTGGTAACCGGGAACTCAACACGCACACATGGCTGAAGTGGGAAGTCTCCAATTGGCTACAAAAAGAAGCACGTTGCTCTTGGCTTTCCTTTGGATCTCAAACTGGTGGTGACACTCTGTGAATTCAACCAAGTGTAGTTATCTTTAATCTTGAAGCCTCCTCAAAAAACGACTGTGAGCATGGTCTGTTCCTCCGGAGGGGCCCTCTTTGCTTTAAATTATACCACATGGGGTTATAAATGAAATTGTCTTCATATGCAATATGCATCGATTTTAGAGGGCTTTTTTTGCGGGTGTGACAAAGCACATTTTCTACTCTGAGCTGGAAGCACTGTAGCGGTAGATTAAGAGATGACAGAAATTGGCTAAGGAGAGGGAATTCTTAAAGGTTTTAATGCCATACCGTGCTGTTGTGAAAAGTCCTTAAATTCACCTGAGATATTATAATAAATTGAATACTGACAAAGTTGTCATTAAATTAAATTTAAATTGATTTTGTTTTACAATCACTTTTTATGTTGCCATCGTTGTATTTCTTTTCCTCATTTTAATACTGTTCATGTTCCAAGTCCATAAACCATCAGTTAATCTCATGTCGAACACCCTCTGAGGTCGGATGTTGGCAGTTTGTTGAGACACTTCTGATCATTAATTAAAAATGCAGCTCTCCATTCTTGAGGTTCTCGGACATTCCCGGTAAATAAGTTGCCAGTTTCTCATCCCACGGAGTTTGCAAAATGGTATATCTGTTGACTTTTTTGCGCATTTTGAAGAAGAATGGCTCAAGTGAATAAACTGAATGTGGTGACGTTTGATTTGTACTTAATCTGTAAGGGTAATCTAGGCAGCTGTGATGTTGTCCTTAAAGTCAGTGGGTTTTTAGTACCAGCAGACTGCATACAGTACATATAGTTTTATCAGACAATGGTTGTGACAAGTGCATTTGTTCTCTCTTTGAGAGTAGTAATGTTATCTCAGTAGTAAGCAAAGCCCAGTGAAAAATCATATTTACTAAAGTGTATGAAAAGCCAGAAAAGTAATGTTTGCTATCAACATATTAGAAAGTGCTTGGCTCTTGTATTTGCAGGACTGTATTTGTTTCATGGTGAAGAGTATATTTATTGGCCAGCAGTTGTCTCAATTGGTGCCTAGTTGAACATTCTTCTGTGAAAACAGAGACACTTGCTTGTTTGTCATTTCCTGACCCACCTGCTGTCACACAAACCCCCACCCTCAACTGTATCCCCAATCCACAAAAAAGTACCAGTTCTGGTGCTTGCAAGGATGTTTACAATGTTTTAATTTTCTTTCTTTGTGAGAATTCAAAACTCTTTGCCCTCTCCTCCTTTCTCCCGCCCTTCAGGAGTTTGTGTAAAGTGTACATTACCATGGTTCTTTTTATACAATACTCTGTAACTTGCCTTTGTAAATTTGGGCTGGAAAAAAATAAATCTTTTTATGAGACAATATGTCCTGGGAACTGCTCAATATGGCGTCTGTTCTGTCAACGCTGTGAAGTTAAGATAATACTGCTAAATCGTCCCAATGTCAGCTACCATTCAGCCTTCCAGTGCGGGTTTGTGCAGCTGTCTCCTTCAAAGGTTGTGTTCGTCACATTTGAAAGTCTTGAAAAGAAAGTCTTATTCATTGTGGATTTTACTTTGAAAATAACTTTATTTCAAATAAAAATATGTTTGGCTAGTTATAACAGACTGGGTTGTGGGTGTAAAAAATGTTTTGGATGTAAGTCCAAAGCAATGCAGGAAATTAATGTCCAGCATTGATTTTTATTTGGTACAAGAACAAAAAGCTGCACTATGACATTTATCCACAGGGGAGCAGTGTCTCTGAAGACTATGGACGAACTTACTGTACCAATACACATGCCTTTTTATTACATTGCAGCTGTACATCTTTATATTTGAAATGCAAGATGTTAAGTTTCCCACTTGAGGTAGTATAGTCCTGAAACTAATCTCTTAAAGTCAGCTTACTGTACCTTCACTGGGCAGAATGATGTAGAGCAGTGCTTCTCAAATGGAGGGGCGCGGGGGGCGCCGTGAGTTGTCAGGGGGTGCGCGGCTGGCCTTGATTTTCAACTGACCAAAAAAAGTGCGATGTGTGCTTGTGTATGGTCATAACCGCGCGAAAGGCCGCGATTTGCAGTAAATAAACGTCCACATGTGTCTCCAAGTTATTTAAAAAGAAATCAAGAAAGTAGACTAATAATAACATTAATGAATTATAGGTTATCGCATCACAGAAGGCATATTGGCCTATAATAATAAAAAATCACCACCTTAACTATGTTTACAGTTTTAAAATGTTTTGAATGAAATGCAAACCTCAGTTAATCATTTGTTCTTGTTTCTGTCCTGAGATTCATACAGACTGAGCAGTCTTGTTTAAATGTTACAAATTGAGCTAATAAACTGAACATCAAATTTGTTTTAAGTTGCTGCAGAAGTTATCTCATCTAATTTGATAAGGTGATTGTATGCAGAATGCTCATACCAGAAACTCATACAGTAGTTGTGTACAGATAAATAAATATTAGCAGGTTCTCAACAGTATTTCAATTTAGGGGGGTTGCAAAAACATTTCTGTCTAGGGGGGGCATGACAGAAAATAATTGAGAACCACTGATGTAGAGTGTGTTTTTACATAGATTGGCTGAATCACCTTAAAAATGCCCTTTTAAAACCAACAAAAGTTATATTTACATTCAGTGTGTCCATAATGTGTCCAATAAGTCCATGGGTGCGTCCTAATACCCATACAGTACTTCCATGCTATTTAGCCTGCCAGAATTTATGTTTTTTAATACATGACCTGCGTTAAAAATGACTTCCCTTTTTTCACTATACTACATCCTTTAGCTTTCCATTAAAAAAGTATGTAGTTTGCACACAGTAGGCATAGAAATGGGACATACTATTTTGGAATAACATTGTGCCTTGAACTTTACTCTTTTACTTATTTATCTGTTGCATTGCCGGTTTTGCTCTTTGCGACTAAGTTGACTTAACTTCCAGTGCACAGAGGATTGTGGGTCAGAACAGTGACAAAAGCATGCTGGGTTGTAAACTGCATATGACCAGACGTAGTAGGACATTGGGGTATTTATTGGCATACTGCATTTGGTATCATAGCTGCAATCCAATACCCATACTTCCCTACTATTTAGTATGGTTGAACAAGATTATGGGTGTCCCAATACGTGGTCAGATGCAGCATGCATAAAAATACCCGGATGCCCTACTACATACGGTCATATTTTTTTGTTTGGAAATCAGCATGCTTGTTGGGCGATTCTGACCCACAATCCACTGCACATCGATGAAGCCTCCAAGTGAAAACAAACAGCAATGCGACCAAATGCGATGCACATATAAGCGAGGGGTAAGTTAAATTTTTTTGTCCAAATGTTTTTAAGGGCTACTGCAGTATGTAGAACAGGTAATACTGTTTTTTCTTGCAAATGTTGGTGTGTTTCAGTATATCATGGCACGTTACCACCTATACATCAGTGGAATATATATTTTTCAGCTATATTCAAATTTTAAATTGATATTTTTTTATATTTCCACTGTTGGTCGGACAAATAAAGCCATTTTAATATTACCTTAGGCTTTCGGAAAACTGTGGTCAGCATTTTCCCAAATTTCTGAAAAGTAAAAGGCGGAACAGTTACTTCAATAGATGAAAAAAATAAAAGGATCACTAGTTACAACGCTTGAGGCTTGTTCAAACAGCTGTCCACAGCTATTGTCTTCATACTGTTTAAACTTTATCTGCTGTGGCATTCACTTCTATCTATCAGTCAGTCAGGATATTAATAACTGCCCCTAATGCTCCTGAAGTGAGGGGATGTGCTTTCCATTAGCATAATGCAACATCAGTGAGAGGGAGTGATTACGCTAGGGGATGATTTTGTTGAGTGTAAATGTGAAATCTGATTATCCTCTATGCTCTCAGCTGGGCAGAGGGGGGAGGAGGGCAAGAGAGAGAGAGAGAGAGCGAGAGAGAGTAAGACCGAGGTTGACTGGAGGAGAGATTCAGAGGGAAGGAGGGGTTAAGAAAGCAATGTGCTGAGCCAATGGCTTTTGCACAGAGCAGCTGGCTGGCATCAGGACAGGACAGGCCCGTTCAGAGGAAGCACACAACGAGGACGGCTCTCCTCCGCTCGCTGTAGGACACCGGTGGTGACTTCCAGGAGGTGTTCATGGGATGCACTATCTACGCAGCCAGCCCTAAGGCCCTGCCCGCCGACGAGGCCCCAGGCCAGGACAGATACTACCAGCTCCCCCACTACCGCCACCCTCATGGTACCTGCAGTCAGCGGATAGCAGCCAGCAGAGCCAGGTCAGTCAACGCCACACAGGAAGCCACTGAGTTGTATTGAGTTTGTGGCTAGCTCGTCTTGATAGACAAGGTGCATCCAGGTAATAGAAAATTTACGCTTCGTTAAGGCGCCCTGCTCCATGGGAACTAATCAGAGGAAGAGATGTAGAGAGCTGGATATGTTGCAAAGGGATGTTTAAACTTGGCCAAATGGGAGGTGGATGGATGAGTAACTTTAACGTCAGGAAGATGCTCAGGGGATAAAATTAGAAAACAAGAATTTAAATTTAAAACATATATACTGCTAGCAATTTAGTAAAAAATATACAAATATAAAAAGTTAAAATAAAAACCTTAAAAAATGTATGACATGAAAATACGACTACGTGAAGGGGATTAAACATTGCAGCATTTGTATTCCACCACTTTGAATAATATCATATCACGTTCCACACTTCTGCATCTTTTCTGCACCAAACATTTCTGCAGATGGATACACCTGCAGTTTGGACACAGGCCATTTTGCCAAGATTTGAACCACAAAGTTTCATGATTCACAGCTGCTAATTGGCATTGCGAAACTAATCGGATCCAACTTTGTAGCACTGTTTGAACTGTTATAAAGAGTTTATACTCATTAAAGGGGAGTTAGAATAATTTCCCAGCACCATGTACCTAAAGAAACTCGATCAAAAATAAAATCCCTCTTTAGGGAGGAGGGCGGGGGGGGCACTCGTGTTGTTGTGGTTAGATAAAAAATTACAAATAAAAATATTTTAAAAGAGCAGAGAGCAGGGACACACCCTGTAGATGAGACTGCAGCAACATTTATTTACATGTAGAGTACATCACATTTTTTGTTAAGGGTATAATGTGTGGTGTGCTGATAGTTTTGTACTTATAGGATCGTAGTTAGGCCTACACACACCCCTGTGGTGGAATGTAATTACGAATACAATTTTGAGGTACTTAAAATGTGTACTTCCATTTTCTGATGATTTATACTTATACTCCACTACATCTAAGAGTGAAAAACTTGATTTTTAATGAATGGTACGACGTAAAAGTATATAAGGTCATTTTAAAAATGGCTCAAGAAAAGAAAAAGAAAATTAACTTTAATTTTTAAGGAACTTTAGATTTTTCAGTAGGCCTATCTTTATTTTTGCCACTGAAACAATCTATTTTCCATATAGGACAATTAAAGTATCTCTATCCTACCAATCATCCCTTGTTGCAGCTGAGGTGGTAAAGGGGGTTAATTTAAACTACTTTAAATACCACACCAAGTAATCCCAAATAATAGGCCTACATCATAGCTCATAATCATGTCCGATATTTTGCATTAATATTCTGTAGGCAAAATAAAGTAACATAACTAATGTTATCAAAAAATAACAGGAGTGGTCAAAAGTAGCTAATATTTCAGCTTCCAAGATGTAGTGGAGGGGCATAGATTAGAAGTAGGCTACACAGTAAAATAAAATAAAAGAAGCCAAAAATTGTAATTTTTAAAGAAAAGAAAAGAAACTACTTAGTTTAATACCACCATGTTTACATTGGTCAATGAACACTGTAGGCCTAACGAATATGCTAGTAGGCTGAGAATGCCTTGATCATTTTAAATGTAAGTTTGTTCTTATTTACAAGCTACAGTTTAATAGAGAGGCTGCATCATTTGTAAACATCAATATGGATATTAGCCTACTACCACTGTATACCAAAGCCCTATTAGTAACCTACATTAGGCTACAGCCATGATCTCACTATGATAAATAAACTTCAGAAGCCCTTGAAGTCCTGCACATGTAATATTTAACGAGCAGTCGTCTGGTTATTCTGGGCTCCTGTGGGAAGAAAATAGCCGCAGTTTAATCCCCAGCAGTGTGTAAACAGACCACACTGGGCTATAGGTAAGCTCAACCCACCTCACTCGGGAGGACGCACTTCTGAGGAGGTTAGTGCTCCGCCAACACGAATCTCTGTTTCAGCTTTGAACGATTTAAAACCGAGCTGGTTTACGTTTTTTCGTGGATAAAGAACCAAAACTGATTTGAGCGGGAAATGCAGCACAGACCGGAGGAGTTTCGTGGGGCTACGACACGCCAACACGTCGGGAAAAGTCTCGCCAACATCGTGTGAGCTACAGGTAAACGAGCCGCCCGTTATCCGATGTGAAGCGAGCGCGAGGCAGAGCAGGGCTTCCGGCAAATATTTTACAATTAAAGCATAAGCCTAGGCATAAAAAAATTATCAGAACGAAAATGTGCAATTGTGAATTACAATTTAACATACATCATTTGTAGCCTATTTGTCCCCCAAAACTAGGACTAGGCATGCCAAAAATGGATAATTGTAGCCTATGCTTTTATTCTGAAGAATCGCTTCTGCATTCATCTTAACCTAGCTTTTGGTGAGATAGCCCTATTTGACAAGCTTTCTTTTGTTATGTTTTAAGTAAAAGGCGGAATAACCTAGGTATATAGGCCTGGCCTATACATAAAATATAATTTGTCAAATATCTGTGTAATCAAATACGTACAGTAAGATAAGTATTTACAGTAGGCTATAGAAAAAATATTAGCTAAATGAGATGACTTTCGCCCAGTATTGCTTTTTTATAGCTTTTTTAAGTGCTTTACTTCCCAATAGAAGTCTTGATATAAGCATATTTAAAAAAAATAACAAATTACTTTGTGGTTTGAGTTTCAGTAAGCACAAACCCTCAACAAAAAATCGTCTTTTTAAAAACATTCATTTTCATTCAACCCTAAACTTCATGAATCCCTTTTTGTATTTCGAATCAAACAATAATTACTGTGCCATAAATATTCATGATTAAGAAGAACATTGGAGCCAAGTACCTGCTTAAAGGCTCACTTGTATCATCAAAGGCTGTTTTGAGGTGCTTGCACAATGGGGAAGTTATTTAAGGAGGTCTCCGGCTGTCAAAACACAGACAGAAATCCACTGTTTGTTTCATAAACATCTGTAAAGGCCAAACAAAGTTAATTTATAACAATGTGGGGGGAAATGCAGGGATGAAAGTTCTTAACATAAGATGCAAAAGTAGACAAATGTCTTAGGTGTAGCTTTTCTTCCCCTTCTTTGTATTTTATCTTGATTTATTTGTTTAATACAGCAGAGTTTTTTATATTTATTTTAGGTTTTAACCCTCCGACATGACATCAAACTGCACCTAAACCTACTTTCAGCTCTTTAGAAGAAAAACTCTTCACTTTCAAATTTCTTATATTGGGAATAACCCCTTGAGATGAACCCATCTCGTTTTGCTTCTTCTCTATAGCAGGTAGTGGGTACTGTAGTACCTGTAGCACAGCAGACAAAATTAGTTACAAAGCTGCGTGCCTGCTGTCATGATGGAGAAGTCTCCTTTGGGTGTGTAGATTTGACAATCCGGCACACAAAAAAAGATTTCCATTTAAATAAGTTAATTTAGCTCACTTATTTGCCACAGTTCTTTGCAAATCCTGCCATTGTCTGTCAGTGATCTTACCTAAGTTAATGAAGACACAGTTGTTGTGACATAATATTTGACCCTGCAACCAGACAGGGACAAAGAGGCAAACTGGACTTGAATTTGGATTTTAAAAGATACATTTGAAATAATTTGCATCAAACAACAAAAACTTAGTAGCACAGGGCTACAGAGAAATGTGCGACTGGAGGCAGAGAGAGAGAGCGAGCAGTGACTCTTCAACAAATAATCTCTGTGGCTAGCGACCTTAACAGGATTACAGTTTATTGGATTGGAGAACATCTTGTGACAGCAGCAAATGTTTGTGTCTTGAGACAAGGAAGGACATGGAGGAGGAGAGGCATGTAAAGTTTAGGTAAACAATGACGGTGCTACCATGGTTTCTCACACTGGCAAATTTGAATTTATTTGGACTCACAAAATGAGCTGGTGCTGCGAAAATATCAATGAATTAATTCACCTTCCTCTTTATTTAGACAGAGGCCCTTGGGCCAGTGCAGCCAGACTGTCTCTATCTAAATAGTGTTTCCACTTCACTTTTCTTCTCCTGCTACACTTTGCTGTTAGTCTACCAAGTAGTGAAGAGAACTGATCCTTACTACTGCTTTGCTATGCCCTACACATCAGCACAACCATTGGCCATCTGACCTCCAAAGTTGTTTTACCAACAGGCAAAGAATGAATCAGGGCTCCAGAACTCCAAATGGGCCTTCAAAAACCTCAGGTTCCCTATATGGCAATAGTTTTTTGGGGGATTTTAATTGGAACTGTGTCATGCACAACAAAAGCAATATCGCCAGCCATGATAAAGACTGTAGAGTGGGTCCAGCTTTATTACGTAATGTTAGGAGCGGATACACATACTGAGGTATGGGGGGTCAACAGCTCTGTCCATGGACGCTGTGGTCGATCCTGCCAAGAATCCTCTGTTTCAAATTACATCTAGATACCTCATGCTAGCACATACTGACATCTCATTTCCTACAGTAAACAAACTACAACATCAACAACAAAAACAGTGCTTAAGACAAAACTAAAAATAAACAGAACAGATGGAGCTAACTTTTAATTCTGTACGGTGACCCTTTGTTAGATATTAGAATGTTGACATTGGACATACCAAAATTACATTGGAACTGAATGTAATCCAGCGTTTTGCAGAATCATCCAATACAAATGTCCTTGCCTGGCTGATAGGATTGGATGTGATGTCTCCACACTCAGAGAATAGTTATATTTGTTACTTTTAGGAATTTTCCAAGTAGGAACAATTAAGCTTATCGCTTATAAATTATAGTTTCCATTACAGACAATACTATACTGAATGAGAGGGAGTCAGGTTCTGGTGTAGCTGAGGGAACATGTATGGTTTATTTTTGATGATTTGTTTGATTCCATTCACCCGCATGGAAATAAATAAATAAATAAGACCAAGGACTGAATATGTTTTAACAGTCGTATAATGATAGGGCTGTTAATAGGGCTTGTTTGTGTTTCATGAGGTTTTTAGACCGCAAGCAAACATTTTGTGTTACAGCAGTCCAACATAAATGTCCTGTCCACACCTTTAAGTACACTTTCACTTTTAGTTCAGGTAGACAAACAAGAATCCTAACAGCCCCTGCTGGGAATTTTCCGACACCACACTGTTTCCTCGACTGACTGCACAGGGAGCTGACCTTTGTTTGTAGTATGCATGATCTAAAAATACAATGGTAAAACACATACAATTTCACTCAATGATATGCTATCTTTAATTTTAGGTTTTAAGAAGAATTGTTACACAAAATAAATATTTTGCAAAGCAAACCCAACCCACTTATAATTGGATGTTTTATTTTCTGGCAGTTTAGGGAATTATTTTGTTTACTTAATGTTAGAAGACATCCTAATGGTTATGTTCAAATTGGTTTCTTCTCTCTGGTGAATCTTTTTTTTAAATATTCGAACATTTAATTTCAACTACATGCACCCCCTTTGCTGGTATTACTAAATTAACTGCAGCGAGGCTCCCTTTTGGCCTTGGGCACTCTTTTGAGATCAGATTCTGAATCACTTAACCTCAGGGTGAAGGTAAAAAGACTCACAATCCCCCTTCCTTATCTTAACACAAAAGGCCTTTACCTCCCATTCAACCCTCAGTGCTCACAGATAACCAGTCAGATGTAAAACCTAGGAAGCCCCTGTTGTTTGAACAGGTCAGTGAGGCTTCTGGCCAATTAGAGATAATACACTGGAAACTGCATGCATGGGCCCATTTCCATCAGCACCTGTAATTATACCACAGCAGGTGGTAACAGCTTCCTCTTTCCCAGAGGAACATATGACACAGGGCAGGTGGGTGTTAGAGTTTGAGTGTGTATGCAAGAAAATAAAGAGTGATTTGCTGTGCAGGTGAAAAGAAGATACAGAACATTTCAAGCCTTCCAGTAACCAGTGAGAAATAACTACCAGGAATATTGTGGGTGACTCAGATATTTTCAAAAAGTAAATTAGGGATTGGTTCAGGGAAGAAAATAAACAGCCACATAGGACTACAAATTGGTGTGATGTTGATTTTGGTTTATATTTACAATATTGATTAATTAAGCTGCTATGATAGGCTTACTGCACAGTACATACACCAACATGAGACAAGTAACATTATAAACCCCTCATAATAACAATAGCTCATATAGAACTCAACATACAACACATTAAAAAATGATGTGGATCAGGGGGTACTTGAGCTCATACGATAGGACTGTGGGGGTACATCAAGACTCATGAAAGGTCAACTCGTCTTCTCGAATGATCTACATCACTCATTTGTTTTTCCATTGCTTTGTAGTGTCATTGTAGGTGGAGATTACAAGGCTTGCCTTCCCTCCCACAGGAAGCCATTTTCAGCCATCCATTTTGTATGCAAAACAAACTTCAGTAAGCCCTGAGCCCCATAGTCCATCATAGTAAACACAAAGCTGTGATTTGGTTCCGTCAGAGTTCCAGTTTAGTCGTACACAGTGTTTATCATGCTTTGCTCTGCCCTCGCTTTACAGAATTTTTTCTCATATCCTTGGTTTCTTCGTCTTTTGGTATCTGGAATAGTTCATTTCAAGAGACAGTTGGTGCTGATGAGTATAAAGTGTATATTTAAAACAGTTTGAGTCAGCTCACAGCAGCATATCAGGTCAGCCATCTGCACAATCTCCGAAGTGTCCTAATTTTGTGTAGACATCTGGGTAGGAGCAAACACTGAGACTGACCCCATTTTTACACAAGCACAAGAACAATTCTCTATTTTGCTGAGTAGAGATTTTTTGTAGCGTAAACCAGCAGAATCAGACTTTGAATGTTGCATCACTGCCGTGTTGATTTTTCAAAACAAAGTCCACTTTTTTGCCCCATAAACCTTTTGAGAACAGCTTCTTTTTGAAGCCAGACACAAAAACAAACATGATTTTTGTACATGCTGCGCATGAATGTTCGGCATAAAGGTGCCTGCTGTTAACATAGAGCTGTGTGTTTGTATACTCAGGGCCAGGAGCATGACTGAGCAGCAGGAACCGAGCGAAGAAACAGGCCTGCTCTCAACACAGGACCTGGACCCCTCCAAGGAGGACGACACACATGGCCACTTCAGGCAAATCTCATACACAGTGTTCTGCGTCACTCACTGGTTTTCCATGCCCCCCCCCCCACACACACACACACACACACACACCATCTGTATCCTGTACACGGTCATGGGTTCCGGCCCTAGGAGATTTATTTTCACTGTACTTATTTTGTGCTTTTATATCAGATGCAGTGTTTCCCCTACCATTATACAGGTCTGGCGGGCCCGCCAGGCCAACGGGACCCCCCGCCAGGCCAACAGCTGCCAAAAAAAAAAAAAAAAAAAAAAAAAAAAAAAAAAAAATTAAAAAATCTCTTTTTATTTTTTTGTCTACGCTACGCCGCGCGATGCACGTGTGCATTCGGAGCGCACATGTCAAACAGGGAAACTGACGAGAAAGAACCTTCCTTTATAGGTCCATGGCATAGGCTACACTGGAGATATTTAGGACTCAGTAACAGGGAGTTGAACAGGAAAAAGTGATGAGCAAAACTTAGAAAGTTAAAGTCGCTACGTCGCCATGGCAACCAATCTGTATCAACAGCTGAGACAGCGCAGCAAGTTATCTTGAAAACAGCAGGCTATAGTAGCCCTTCAAGCTTTATTTTTTGGTATTTTCAATGCTACTTTATTTTTATGTTTTAAATTGAGAATTAGGCTACATGAAATATAATGGGTCGGAACACAAAATGTTGCTTATTTTGCACACATTTTGATTGATAGGCTAATCATGATGTGTAGCCTAGGTTAATTCATTTATTTTAAATGAATATTTGATAAATTAAAGAAAATGTTTCATGATCCAGATTATTCCAGAAATTAATACTAGACAGGATATACCTGTCTATATTAGGTCTTCGTGTTTATTGTATTTTATTTTCATATCTGTGTTTTTCTTCAATAGTTTATATGGCTTGTGTCTCCAAATTATTCCATAAAATTGTTTTAGGCAGGACATATGACAGCTGTTTACAGAGCAAAAAAAATTAAATCAGATTTAGCTTCTCAAAGTGCACCAGTTTGATGCATTTAACTTTAAAAAGGTAAAGGTTTTCTTCCGCAGGGGCATGCCCCAAGACCCCACTAGAAGGTCCATTCCCCCCCAGCAGTCTCAAAAAATCCTGAGGGAAACACAAAATGTACAAACGTACCGAATGTGAAGGCATAACCCTATGCCCTGATTTGTAGCGGGCTGTCAAAAGAGGCTCATCCATAATACAGTTAGTTTTGGTAAATTTCTACTACAAATTTGGTACGCACGCCGCGCGCATACTCTTTATCAGCTTTTACCACCGGGCCTAAAAACAATTCTAGGGGAAACACTGAGATGTATTTGATGTCAAACAATGATCACACACACACACACACACACACACACACACACACACACACACACACACACACACACACACACACACACACACACACACACAGAGATTAATGCACACAAGTGGACTGCAAATAGAGCTTAGATTAGAGTTAGAGTTTTTCTTCCTCAATAGAAGGAAGATATGTGTTTAGGGATAAAAAGATTGCTGTAGTTATAGTTATAAACTGTTTTGATCTATTTAAGCATATTTGTGTGCAAGCACTGTCTGTGCGTGTGTGTGTGTGTGTGTGTGTGTGTGTGTGTGTGTGTGTGTGTGTGTGTGTGTGTGTGTGTTTGTTTGTTTGTTTGTTTGTGTGTGTGTGTGTGTGGGGGGGGGGGGTGTCTGTGTGTGTGTTTGCTTACTGAATGCAAGCAGGTCTGAGTGTGGGAGTTATATAAGAAGGATTTGAGGTAGGAGCGGTGTAATCCTGGGAAATCTGTTCTAGGATGGGATTTAGTAGACACTGAAAGAGAGGAACCGGAAAACACTTTTTATGGGCATGTGATGTCCCTCTTGAACTTGCAGCACTGGTATATTTTGTCCCCTCCCAATGCCTTATTCACTACAATACTAATAATAGTAAATATATTTCTTCAAGTATTTAACGTTGCTTTATTTGTCCGAAACACGCTGACAAATACGCAGCCATCACACATCACTGGCAATGCTGGCATGTCTAATGAGTTAACAAACGATTGACCATTTACACATCCAGGACACACAAAGCAAAATTAAAATCATTTTTTTAATCAAGTTTCTCGCCAATTAATCTTCACTCTCATTTTGGCTCTGTTTTAGTCTCCACCAATTTATAACATCTGGTTACTGGCTATTCCCTATCTTTGTCTGTCTGCTTTTCGGTGCTGGGTATATAGCTTTCAGTGGGTTAGTTATGACAATTTTATTATAAATGGCTGCTTATGGATTTTACACATTACACAGGGGGATTTTCTATGATAATACATAAAGGCACACAATAGAAACACTGAACTTTAATGTTTGTGTTATCTCATACAGACATAACAATCATATATTGTGGAATTTGAAACCATTTTCTCAAAATGCAACTGTGTGAGAATTTGTAGGGAATTACAAGCAACCAGTGTAATGTTTGTCTTAACATATCCTTGTACATTTCTAAAGAATATAAACTATTTCACATGTTGTGCTTTTTCCAGTGTTTCCTCATAATATATTTTCACAGCTCAAAACAAAACATTGAAACATCGATCAAGGTAGTCCAAACAGCTCATGTGACATAAAGTAGCATAAAGAAGCATAAAGTAGCGATTGCATTCTTGCTCACAAAGAGTGTAATGGTTCATAATTTCCTTTCAATATTTGTATAGAACTATTCGCCAAAATGAAAGTAACTAGGCATAAAGTGTCCCAATACTAGGAAAACTCTTGGATAATTTTTCGAAAGCATAATGCTTTCTTTATATTTTATTGTATGAAAAGACATTGTTAGCTTCTGTAGCTTGAAGGGATGACTGAGATGAAGCTTCTGGTGCTCTGCGTTTGATACTTTGATTTTAAACTCAGGAGATAGTTTGAAAACTCCTATGCTTCCCTTTTCATTACTATCTTTTCTCAAGGATACTTTGAAGTCTCGTGTCTTTCCACTTCTGTGAGTTCACTCAGTCCTCATTTCTTCTCCTCCAGCTAAATTATTGACTCAGAGTCCACTGCTACACCGGCCACCGATGGGAGGTGTTCGCTTTCTAATTTAGGATTCAATTTAGGATTCTTTGAGCTGGTAATTAGTTTCACTACACAGCCTCTGAGCCAAGGGCGTTGAGATACAGACAAAAGCGCATGCGTTTACACACACATACACACACACACACATACACACACACACTAACACACACACACACACACACACACACACAGCGACACAGGGTTGATGACGGTGAAAAAAGACAGATGACTTGCTTTTTGTGGATTTTTGGGTCATACGGACTCAGACAGGTTAAATATGATTTCATTCATGGTCCATTCGGCTGCCTGGCACATGGGAGAACCACTTATTTGGCTACTGTTGTTGCAGTATGGAAACCTTAAAATACCTGCTTCATTGTTTTTCATATTTGTCCGGAGATGCCCTAGATTATCTGAATAATGTCAAAAAAAAACCTGGAGTGGATTTTTTTCTGGAGCTAGATTTGACAGTTGTACCTGCAAGAATTGTCCATAATTTTTCGACGTGACTTTGTTACCCTCATATGCCTTGACACACCACATTCACAACTGTCCTAATGTTGGTAGAATTTAGCATGTAGTGGTTTTCTTCTGCGACCCTAAATGCAACAGCAGTATTGATTAAGACCTGGATATTGTGTAAAAGACAGATACAGATGGGGGAGGACCACAGAGCCGCCTGTGTTTTAATAATCACTCTGTTCTGTCCTCCTGGGAGTGCAGAGCCACTGTGGAGCCTATTAATAGGCAGGAACCAGAAGGCAAAGCAGCACACGTGCACAAGTGTTCATAACATGGTCACAAGGTAATGATTAGGTAAGGTACATTTTAATGAGGGAAACAATGATTTTGCACATGTCAGACTTCAGCCCATAGACAATAGTTTTATGTTGCAAAGGTTACATAGGCTTGACTCCTGCAATGACCTGATTTCTGCTTTTATTTAATTAGCTTTTTGATCAATTATTACATTTCCTGTTATTATAAATTCATGTTAAAGGGGACATTTAAAAAAATCAGTGCATGTGCTCTTACAAATGAGACATCCCAATAATCTAGGTCAAAGAATACGAGATTCAGCTAGCCATAAGATTTTTTACACCAGATCAGGCGATCCAGCGATAAAGCAGGTTATCTCATTAATTTGAGTAATGCCCTCCCGTTTTTGCTGCATCAGCTGCGGTGTGGACAGTAAAACGATTCAGACAGAGATAGGAATGATTGACAATGAAGAAATGGAGTGTGTGGAAAATGTTTATTTTAAATTTGTTTGCCGTTTCTATTAGACACCCAAAATACATGTTAGAACCTTGAAATTAGCATAAAGTCACCTTAATTGAAAATGTTAAGTAATTTTCTCCTCTCAAGGTATTCATCTCATACATAATTTTGACGCAATTATTTTCTCTTATTGAATGTACATACAGTATCTTTAGTATGTATGTCTTTCACAGCTGCGAAGAGACAATTTTGCCATTATGGAGTTCATGGATGAGTGCAGGGAGAATTTTTCTTCCTGTTATGAAGATAACATGATGTCCAGTGGATTCAGCAGGAGAGCTGGCAGAGCTGTCACAGCTGTACTGCTCTGCTGTAAACAACAGCATCATCCTGCTCTTATACAAGCACATGCACCCACACACACAGACACACACGCCGGCAACACACACACACACACACACACACACACACACACACACACACACACACACACACACACACACACACACACACACACACACACACAAACACACAGAGCAGGCAACCATAGCATCTGTCAACCCCCTCTGCTCTCCCTTTAACCGTGCCTGAGTCCTTTTTACTGCCCGAGTTGAAGACTTGTCTGGCACCCTGATTCTTTAAATTAAGGAGAAGATCATAGTAGAGTAATAAAGGAAGCTTAAAATGACCTCCCCCCCCCATATTGTAGTGTTTATAGCCTAAATATATTGACTTCGCATTCGTTCCCTTTAAAAAAATTTGATAATCATGAAGGTGATCTATCACTCTGGATAACTTCTTTAGTGAAAAATTCTTTTGATGGTTAAATTCTCGATTTAAGCTTTCAATGATCTTTTTGCTGTGCATTCGGGTATATAAATGCAGCATTTCCCTAGCTGCACATATAATTATCTTGGTGTCATCATAACAGACACCCTGAGTTAGAGACTCATATCTGTTGTCTTTCTCCATGAGAGGAGGGGCAACATGGAGAGATGAAGCGGAGTAGTGGATGGTTGTTTAAGGACAGAGGTCACACTATCTTCTTACCCAGAGGAGAGTGTCTCATCTGAGCAGGGACAGTGACAGTTCTGCTGCTAGAAAGGTGGCAGTGAGGGGTATTTTAACATAATGGCACCTTGCTGCATATGGCCTGCTAGTAAAGGACACTGTTCAAGGAGAATACAAATGTGGTAAGGCAAGGCAAGACATTCCTCTGGAAGAACATGAAATGTAGGAAATACTTTTCTCTTACACTGCATTTACATTAGTTTAAAGTTTAACAGACCTGTGCTGACAGCAACAAATTCTTCAAACTGTGCCAGATGTGACCCTAGGTTAAGCCCCACTGCCCATAGTTACTGTTGCTACTTCTTCAAAGCTGCTAAAAGAAATACAAGAGTTCTAAAACATTGGTTGCAGGAATGCACTACAGATGTATGCCTATCAAAAGGAAAAGTATTTTGTATGCAAAAAGGTAGGCCTGGTGCTAAATTTATCATTTACATATTACTGGAATAGTATTTCCGATTCACCTTAGTGTACATGGCAAGTCCAAGTGGTATTTTGATGTTGTCAAGGTAGAATTGAATTAACTGCATATAGTATTATTGGGTAATGTTATCTATGCATAGCCTTCTTTGTAATGTAATCAGTATCTTTAACTGTCAGATAAATGTAGTTGTGTAAAAAGTTTATTATTTTCCTCTGGAATATAGCATATACCCAGGCCTGTTTCACTTTTAAAGCTACAAGAGAAAAGGTTTTGAAGATGAAGCTTAAACTATGCAACAGTCTTCCTGTATCCTTCCCATTATTCATGTGGAACTCTGTAGGGTCTAAGATATCAAGCCTCAGTCTCCACCCTTCATTTGATGCCTTTCACTTTCACTGCACAGTTTGAAAAATGGCTTCTACAGAGTGAGATAATCAATCACAGCATGAAGCGGCAATTTGGTTTTTGGCCAGCGCTTCTGTTTTTATCAGTATCTCCTTGAGCAGGAGTGGTTCCATATCAGCACTGTGTTATGCCACGCTCCGCTCGCTGCCAATCACCCACAGCAGCACTCACTGAAAGACACAGGAGAAAGGGGTATTCTCTGTGAGAAAAGCATCCCTCAAAAACATCTTGCCTTTCGGAATGTATTGTTGCATACATACAGGATCATTTCAGAGCCCTTACAGGGCTGACAGTGATTTGTATCAGCTGTGTGGTTCTGTCTGTATTAACTATAAATATGAGTATCATGCTGTGACATTGCTGCACTGCTCTGACTATTCCTCCCCAAGCAAGCTTAGTGCCTGTGATGTGTTTCTGTGTTTTGTATGTATTCTGACTAAAAGAACAACGTGGATAAACTCCTGGCATTGTCACAATTTGTGTTTGAACAACTCAATATTTATCTGTGATCATGTTGTTTTGCAACAGCCTTCGTTTCTGTGCAGTCATGCAAATAGTGGTGATTAACTTGTCATGTGGCAGCTTTGACCCATCTGGGATCGTAATGCACAATACACATATACAGATACACACATGCTAACCACCATTTTGTCTTTTTGCCTAAGGCCGGAGTCAGCATTATGAAATATGAAGAGGTGTTATATTAATGCTAAGTCTATTTTTCCTTTCATGCCAGGTTTCAGCTGATTGAAGACCTGTCCTATGAAGATGTGAAGAAGTGTTACCGGGGCTCGGTGAGTCTCTTTTGAACCTAATCATGACTGTGTCTGTGATTGGAGCCAAGTCCAACCAGTTGTATTCATTACTCCCCGTATTGTATAATATATAATAAAAACATGTGTCATGATAGATAGATTGAATGGATGGATGGATGGACCTTCGTATAAATTCAGTCATGTCAGCATGAACATCAGCGGTTTACATTATCTCTCAGCTTTCCCCCACTGTTGATCGAGCCCCCTGCATTTCTGTTAGCTCTTCTAAGCACCGTATTCCTCAGGACAGGCGTTGCTCTTGGCTGAGCTATTAATAGATAGCCAAAAACAGGAGAGGAGGCAGACAACAGCAAACTAAGCAGATAGGAGCCACAGGGCAGATAGACAAGATTCAGGACAGGACACAATATTAAGAGGAAGATAGTGTGGTGTCAGAGATATCTAAAGCTAGAGGTGAGTTTGAGCAGTGAGGGAGGAGAGAGGGGGAATGTGCCAGACTATGATAGAAAGAGTGAGAGGACTTGAATTGAGCGTACTGAGAGGGCTACCTGCTTGTGCCAGAGTGCATGTTGTTGTTTTTTCAGCTCAGAATGATGAAGGGACAGAGTGTGCAAGTGTGTGAAGCAGGGAGAAGGAGAGGGAGGGAGGGAGGGTGTCAGCTGGGTGTTGCAAAGTGTAGAGTCACTGGAGGTGTAATTGAGACAGAGAAAAGGGAAGCCTTGTAGTTATTTTTTTTTTTGCTCAGCAGCCGGAGACTGAAGCTTTGCTGCTTTGACTCTGTAGTTGTAGTTTATGTATCAGTGTGTAGGTGTGTACAGTAGAGCCAGGTGTTTGTGTTGTTGTTGTTGTTCTACATGCGCATAGACTAGAGGTGTAGTTATACGGAGGCAGCCCTCCAATCTCGCCCCTCCCTCAGTATACTGACCGGCGACAGGGGAACAGTGTGTGTCTTGCAGCAGCTTGCTCCAGGCCTTGGATGTGCGCGAGTGTGTTTGTGTGTATGGCGCCAACGTGCTGAGCCTGGTGCAGAGCTCTCGTCCCTTGAGGGAGAGGGTGGTGTCTGCGGCGAGCGGAGCTGGAGTGGCGGGCGCTGGCGGGGTGGCCGGCGGTGCAGCTGCTGTGCGTGCAGGCCGGTTCGCCAAGGAGATGCTCATGACTCTGCCCTGTCCCTCTGCACAGACTGTCAGCAAGTACAACTCGCAGTACCACAAGCTGTTCCAGTGTGTGCCCAAGGATGAGATCCTCATGAAAGGTAGTTACTAACTGTCCTTCTTTATTTGCCATGAGGGAAAACTTGTGTTGTGTAACTGTTAAAATACTGTAATAGGACATGTCATTCTTCAGCTTTAGTATAATTTTGCCATATATTTATTTGTTTATACTTTTTTTCTCCTTTCAACCTATTTAATTGTACTCTATTTAACTCTTTTTGCAAGCTGCTAATGAACATGAACAATATGAAACCTTTTATTCAAAATCAGATGAGTAATGTTATCTAGAGTTGAAATGATTAGGCAATTAAAGGTGGAGCCAGCGATACTGGAGAAGGCTTGTTTTTAAAATCACTTTTTGTCAAAATCAGTGAATATCTCCTCACAATCTGCTACCTGTCTTTATTGTGAGTAAACTGGAAAATATTCTGGTGTTAATACACAGTTTATGCTCTGTAAACAGGCATATTGCTAGCTACAGTCGGGACCCTTTGTTTACCCACCAGTTTACAGAGCATAGGCTGTATATTGAGACCAGATTTTTTTTCAGCACACACACAAAACGGACAGGTAGCGGATTGTGGAGAGATAATCACTGATTTCATCAAAAAGTGATTTTGACAAGTATATTTTCGAGAATAGCTCACTCCACCTTTAAGTATTTAGACACCGCCAAGTTCCAGCTGTTTAACTGTGAAGATTTACTGCTTATAGTTTTATATTATTATAAATTCAATATATCTTTAGGTTTGGGGCAAAACAAGCAATTTAAGACCTTTTTTAAGCACTTTTAACCTTTGGCTCAGGAAAAAAAGAATCTTATTTGTCAATGAAAAAATTATCAATAATTTCAACACAAATGGGATCCAATGTTGATATAATGGAAGCTAATTTGGAGAAATTTTACAAATTTACATCAGTTGGAAATTTTAAAAGTTAGCAGTGCGTAGCTAGGGGAGGGGCTACACTTTTAAATAACCGTAGTATGTTACATTATCTACATTTCCTGTAATGGTCTTAATATACAAGCACACATTAGTAAAACATTTTGGAAAACATTGAAGATTTGCACGACAATATCTAAATATTTTCTTTGTCTGTTCAAAATACTTGAAGTTATGAACTCTAATGTGCTGGTACTTAAGTTGAATATCCATACTTACCAAAATCCCTACAACACATACAAACAACACAAAATAGTGTTACTGTGCACAGTTGCTTTTTTCTTCAGCTTTCTATTCACTTGAAAGACCTGTCTTGGCTCTGTGTCCGGCTTTGATTCTTCCTGCTTCAGTTCTGCCATATGGTTAAACTCAGAAACACTCGGACTTTCACGAAGACCAACTTCTCCTGCACAGCAATAACTCCACTGCACACCTTGAAGCTCTGTGCAACCAATAAAAACACAATGCATTGTGAAAAAGCTGGTTCAGAGATATTGTTTTTCTCTTCATCCACTGAACAAATGATGACGAGAAGTGTTTTCTTCTCTTCTCTTCTCAGTGTATTCCTGTGCTCTTCTCAGAGATATTCTACTACAAGGTCGGCTCTACATTTCCAGACACTGGTTGTGTTTCTATGCCAACCTATTTGGAAAGGACATCAAGGTATGAATGACTGCTACAATCCTACAAGCTATAAGTCATTCAGGATTATTGTCTGACTTTCATGTGTCTCACATCTTAAAACCCCCACAAAGAAAATGTCCCGTTCTGTATGTCTGTGCACTGTGATAATAATGTACCTAGAACAGGGGGACTTAATGAACCTTTAACCTATATACTAGTTATACGATTTCCCCTTTGTTGTTGTGCATCGTTCCTTTTCCTTCATTTCCTTGAAACCAAGCCTCCTCCTGTCATCTGAGTGACAATAAGCTACTTATTCTCCTGCATTCCTCAACATTTCCTGAAATAAGACACGTTTCAGGTCCATTGTTGATTTTCTCCAGGGGCTTTTACTCAGTACCTACCTTCCCTGACACCATTTACTATCATCACACTTGTGTTCTTATCTTACCTATACTTTTATTTTATACTATACTTTTTCTCAAACTTGATTGTAGGTTTACCTCCTCATATCTGAAATGTTGTTTGTGACTTTGTCCCCACTGTCTGTATGTAGGTGGCTATCCCCGTCATTTCTGTGAGACTGGTGAAGAAGCACAAAACGGCAGGCCTTGTGCCCAACGGCTTGGCTATCACCACAGACACAGGCCAGAAGGTAAACACTTCCATCACTGTCACCATGAATTCAAATACTTATGCTGATTAGTGCTGCATGGATGTATTTTCCAGGCGAGAGGTGTGATGGAAAGAACAGCACCATGCTATAGATAGAAGCAGAGCGATAGAGTGAAGGGTTTTTCCACCATTACGGCAGTGCTCGGAGGGGCACCTTAACTTTCTGCCACATCAGATTCAGCCTGTTATCAGGTGGTATTTTCAAAGACATAATGTACGTCTTGGCCTCAACAACCTACACATAATGATAACCAACAAGCAAACATTATTAGCATGTGATGACATCTACGTTTTTAGAAATGCATTCATTTCTGTCTTATGTTTGCTCAATAAGGTTCTTATTTTGCAATTCAAATACAAATAGCTAGTTTGGTAATTTGAGGGCACAAATCAACTGAACTGATGGAATTAAATTAGCATATTGAGTGCACAGATTAGTAAATGATACAAGTGATGTATCAGAAAGACTAAGAGCTACTGTCATGCTAGAGGTTCTGTGACGCTGTTCTTTGGCACAGTGGTATTTTGACCTATACATTCTAATGTCAAAATTATAATGTGCTGATAATAAGTCTGGTAATTAGTCATTAGTTGTGCAGGTAATTGATCATAAACCAAAATATTGGGGATCAGATGATGGTGCCAGATGAAAAGTCAGGGGATCACCAAAGTTATTAAAACATTTTGGGGAACCTAAATATCTGTAGCAAATACACATTAATCAATGCAATAGTTGTTAGCATTTCCAACTTTTGAAAAAACATCACATAACAAAAACATAAAGAATAGTTTTAATAGTCAGCCAGGATTTTGTAGTGACTATACTTTATGCTGTTCATAGGAAATCTTAGCTTTCACCATTGATCTTGTTGCTTAATACAAGGAAATAGAGTATGTGTAGAGTAATGTAATAGTAGTACACATACTGTATATCAGCTTCATGCAGACTGTTGCTACAGAACACACACAAACAGATGAGCTGGCGACTGTCACAAGGTTCACAAATATCACATGTTTAAAGGGCTCCTCAGACTTTTATGTACTCTACTATTTACTCATATACCGGGGGTAACACTGAACCCTTTGCAGATGTAACTGATTCATAACACAAACCATTAATAATGAATACAAATAGTGATTGGTCTGATTTCTTACCAGTTTTACTGTATGCAAGAGAATAAGTTAAATCTCCGCACAATAAGGATTACTATGTGTGCCTTAGATAACACTTAGTTTTCCGGGTGAATGCATTATGTCTATGCAGAAGTTTTCATATGTCTGTCTTCACCTTCTAATATTCACATGCCTCACCTTTCTTGTTCTTGTCAAGGTTGCATCTTAACTTAGGTAGTCAAAGCACAACCCAGCAGTGTAAAATAGTTGTTTACTTTCCAGTTGATCAAAACACTACTATCGGCCAGCATTGGCATATTGCTGAGTTACACAACAATATTCTCACCTTTGTCAAAGGATGTGGGACATATAGCACATGGATGGTGTGTGCCATTTTGCACAAGGGCACATATCCATTACTTTATAAGTCTGCATGATGGTGTTACATCCATTACATAACCAGGCGTGCATACATGGCTCTGTACAGTACAACTATATAAATGATAGACATCTGTTTAAAGTTCACAGTTCCTTTCGGTAATAACAAAGTCCAGGCATATGTGTCATTGTTTAGCTCATTCACCCAAATTACTTTTAGGAGAGACACAACAGGACTGTTTCAAACTGACACAGACAGAAAACAGCGGATAAAGTACACTCTCTCTCTCTCTCTCTCGCTCTCCCTTTCTCTCTCTCTCACACACACACACACACACACACACCAGCAGTGTGTTTCAGCAGATGCACATTAATACATTTAACATAATCTTTTAAAAATCAGTGATTTTTGTCCAGGTCAGTGCTGTTTTTTGATACGCTGTCACTGACTATCACTAGTCTTTGTGCCCCAGAATTAAGCTTTTGAAGGAAATGATCAACAGAATATCAACACAGTTTCCCTTTTTTAATTTCCTCAGTATGTATTTGTATCCCTGCTATCAAGAGACAGTGTCTATGACGTCCTGCGCAGGATCTGCACACACCTACAGGTCAGAGTGAGCACACATATACTCATACTTTTCCTTCAGTCTAATACACTGCTGTGGTGCACATGTCAGTTAAAGCGCCCATGTCCTTTCCCTCTCCAGGTCAATGGAAAGAGTCTGAGTTTGAAGCAGTTGATGGAGGAGCCGACCTTATCACTGGTCAGTGTCAACATGTCTTTCACAGAGAGACGCCATTTCGTAAACCATCATAAAATCATAAAATTCTCAAGATCATAGTGGGTTGAACTTAAACATATGGTAATTAAGAGGCATTAAAATGACTTAAATGTTTCCTTGTTGTGTTTTATGTTGGCCTAAAAGCTTCAGACAAACCTCACAAATGACTACCCCCTGATCTGAAGGCTGACAAAGTGTATTACACACACCGGATCAACAAAACATTCAGTTGCAGACTTGTAGTGATTTATCAAAGAGATCTGTGAAGTCTCTTTAAATGTTTGTGGACAGTAAGCCACTTTTATATTAAGGAACAATATAGTTCTATTAACATGCACATCCTTGTTCACTTTCTAATCAAAATGAGAGGTATTCAAAGGAAACAAAGTGTTGCCAACATATACCATAATATAAGGTTCTGTACAGTTTTGTTTATCTCGTACCCAGAAAATCGAAAGATGCCTGTTTTATAGCACTATGAGTTAGTAATCTCATTAATCATGCATTTTTCTGTTGGTCTGCCAGGTTATTAAACCACTTACGCTGGCCAAAATGAATTCTTGGACAACTTATTCAAATTTAGAACTGCATTTATTCAAGGATTACCAACATTAATAACTGGTATAAGGTAATTTAAACCGAAACACCATAAAAGGTGTTGCAATAAGTGGTGTATAACATTCTATAAAGCATTCTTGAATTATAAGTAGTCACTTTATTTAAAGCTATTAGTTTCTGTGTATAACCTCTTTATAAGGGGATTATGGTACAAGCAGATGGCTTTGAAATTGCTGATTTATCACCCAGGTTAACCAGTATGCCTCAGCTCTATTGACTGCCAAGAGGTAGAGCCTTATGAAAAAACACCAATCATGTGATAAGTGTTGTTGATGAAGCTCTGTAGTTCCCATGTCTCAGGAGTGCTCACAAGATGACATGTAAATAAAACACATTGAATCTTTTTTTTTTTACCCTCTCAGTGTTGAAATGAATCAACCACTTGTTTGTGGAAACTGAGATTTTCCAGACTCCTCTAGCTCTGGATCACTGTCTGTATGGATTATCATCTCCAATACATTCTCCTCTTTACTCTGTTTCCACAGGACGATTTCCCGGTACCGGACGAGTTCCCAGTGGTTGACGAATTCCCATCAGTGTTAAAGTGGAGACGAAAACCTTCTGTGGTGTCTGTGTCCTCCCTACCAGACCTCCTGGGGAACTCCAGCAGCAGCCTGAATGCCGCAGACACAGCCTTTAAGACAGACAAGTTGCTGGAAGGTGATGAAAACCATCCATTCAAGTATGATGCAGTAGTGTCAATGTATGGAAGTCCCAGGGCTTTATCCAAGGCCACGCCCACATTCTGTTTATTGTTCAAACTGATTGGCAGGAGGTTGCCCATAGTTTGCTGATTTGGTTGTTGTTGGCATGGCTCATGGCTTATGAATTTCAGCAGCATTATATTATATATTATCATCACTGGTTATGTAACTACAGAGTGTAAAATCACATTAAATAACCACATTATCTCAATACTGTTTGAAAAACATGAAAAGGCGATAACCAAACATGATGATAACAGTGTAAAATACTGTACATAAAAACTATACAAGGCTGGGCAACATTAAGCAACAAAACCAGATAGGGGTATTATTTTATTTTGAATTTGTTTTTCCTTTTGACTGGTTAAGGTAAAGTATTCCACAGCAGTGCAGCATGGATAAAAGGCCCTGCCAGCAATAGATTGCTTATAAATCTTTAGAATAATGCGAGCCTGCACTGTGAAGTCTAAATATATGTGAGGGAATTAAAGATATAAGGAGTTCTGCCAAGTAAGGAGGTGCTGATCCATGGAGAGTTTTAATCAGTAGCAGTTTGCAGTCTGACCTCTATAAAGCAGGAAGTCGGTGAACTGAAGACAGAATCAGTGTTACATCTTCAAAGTGTCACTTCCATTATAGAATAACAGTGTGAATGTTTGCTGTTATCAAATCACAATTATGCTGTGACATGGATATAGAGTAAAAATGTGTTGATGTGTGTGTGTGTGTGTGTGTGTGTGTGTGTGTGTGTGTGTGTGTGTGTGTGTGTGTGTGTGTGTGTGCGTGTGTGTGTGTGTCTGTGTGTGTGTGTGTGTGTGTGTGTGTGTGTGTTTGTTTTAAGTTTTCATTTCACTAGATGTTTGTGTATCGGTGTGTGGGAGAGAGTAATTGCTTTTGGATGGCAACATTTCTCTTACGCAATGACACATTAAGCTGCAAATGGAGATTAAATCACGTGGGGGTCGTATTAAAAGGCTTTGGGCGGATGCAGACCAAGTACAGATTATCACAAAACAAAGACCGCTGTCAATGTTGTCTCAACAGGACAATTTGATGTTGTATGTTTACATGTTGGGACATTGATCAGTGTGAGCTTCAGTGTACATTATCATCAAAGCTCTAGTAAAAAGATGTGATAAAAGATGTATGCCGACTGAACAGCATAACCTAAGCCAAAGCCTGTGTTAAAGTAGCTTTATATCACACGTGATAGAACTTACTTGAAGCAATGCATTCATGTCAAGTAGTGTAGGATAATATGAGACATTGGGATGTCAACTCCATCTGATGCTTTAGAATGATTCAGACAGTATAATGTGTTTTATATATTTTTTAATGAATGACAAAATAGTTTAAACCACATGAGGTTCAAGGTTCAGCTTTATTGTCAATATCCTACACAGAAAATATACAACTTATAGTATATATCTATATATATATATATCTCTTTGAATATATACATTTTTATACTTTGTATAGAAATATTATGATAGAATAAAACAATCAAATAGAACAAAGGAAAAATGTAGTATTAAAGTAATACATGTAAATATAAAAGGAAAACTAAACTATTTATGAAGAAGATGTAAAGTTATGTGTATATAAACACAAAGATACTGTATATACGGTATATGAGATTCTTTATACCTCCTTCCTGATAAAATGTTTTCAGGTGTAACTATGTCTTACTTTCTTAGTTTATAGTGCAAGATCAAATGATATACATAATATTAACCTAATAACTAAAATAAGTTATAACATTTAAATAGATTGGAATGTCCTCATTATTGTTAAGAGCAACCTGGTTTGCCTCTTCGTACCCTTCACTTGGTTAATATTTTGTCCTGGGACAACAACAAGGTTTTATCAGCATGTCGACCTTTGCAGACAGCAGCTGAGTTCTCTCACAATTGAGCCCAAAAGCTTTCACATGTACACTAACAGGTGGGACTGCAGTATTTAAAGGAAACATGCCGTACAAGCCAGAACTGTTAATGGATTTGTGTGTGTGTGTGTGTGTGTGTGTGTGTGTGTGTGTGTGTGTGTGTGTGTGTGTGTGTGTGTGTGTGTGTGTGTGTGTGTGTGTGTGTGTGTGTGTGTGTGTGTGTGTGTGTGTGTGTGGGTGTGGGTGGGTGGGTGTGGGTGTGTGTGTTGCAGAGCGAGCTCTCCAAACAGACAGAGGTCTTTTATCAGAGCCAGTGGCAGAGCTGGGCCAGATGGAGTACCAGCTGCTCAAGTTCTTCACCCTACTGTGAGTATACAGAGTGACACCAACAACACCACCTCAGCAGCTGACTCACAGCTACACGCTCACTGCCACCCTTAACATGGAGATAAAAATAGTGGCAGATTCGATGAGTACAACTGAACACAGGGGGTTGGGAACACTTTTTTACTTTGTAGGCACTTCCATTGCATGTAATAAGAGAAGTAACTTGTTGTTTTAAGTGGAGTACAACTCATCAAATAATTTGTCTTGATGGGCATCGTGCTCTCCTTACTTCACCGTCTTCCAGCATAGCAGGGCGACAGTGCTTCCCCCGGAAGGCATGAAGCCGCCCTGATTAGTGTCCTTGAATGAGCATTGAACCCTATCTGCTCCTTGAGGTTTGTCAGAAATAAGATCTCTGACCTCTCCCTGACAAATTTCTCTCTGGTATATAACTATATAATACATATAATACAGCCAAACATGACTGCATAATTAGTAACTGTTCACCTTGAAGAATTTTTTGTCAAAGTTGTATCTTCATTGTGTTGTAACACAGTGCAGGTTTATTTTGAATAGTGTGCTTTTGAACGCCACATTATTACATGGAAAGTGTTCAGCAGTCATATAAATTGCAACATGATTTGTGGTTGTGGAGTTGAAACTTTCAATAGGACCTGCTGTGGTTCCTTCGGGACACATTTAAACTGGACGGTTGATAGACAGTGTAGTGCTATCATATGTTGCCCTCTAGTGTTCAACAAACAGCATCACATCTCTTTCCCTCCACATCATCACCCGAGGATTCCCAGTGCCTGAAAGGAATATAAATCTTGAAACGGCATAATAATAAAGACGTGATCTGACTCATCAGTGTGTCTCCTACTCTTTTTCGTCAGTATTATTCTCCTCATCCTGTCATCGTGCTACCTCGCCTTTCGTGTGTGTAGTCTGGAGCAGCAGCTGTCCTTCCTCAGTAACCCAAATCTGCCACTGAGAGAGAGGTAACACCATCAGTACTTAACGGCATGTCAATGGGCTGATTTCAAATGAAAAGTTAATTTGATTGAAAGTTGAGATTAGGAAAACATAGTTGATTTTGTAACAATTAAAATGAATTATATTGTGTTATTATATGATATATTTATGTTATGTAAAATTTATATTTGACAGGGACAATATGTTAAATATTGTTTCTTCAGTAAATGCAGCATATGTAGTTTGAAGCTCCTCTCGTCACTGGTTGTGCTGTTAGGAAAGTAGAATTTACACAAATGAGGTTTGGGTTGGGATAGCTATTGGGTTTGCACCTGTGCAATAAAGATGTATGTATGAATGTGTGTGCTAGGCTTGGTGTAAGGATGGAATAAGTAGATGTATGCCGTTATGATTAGTCCTCTTCTAACCAGACAGTTTTTTTTTCTTTCTTCCAGGTAGCCACGGCTCTCTCTGCTGTCACCAATGGGATTGGCTGCCGTTCCCTTTTTTCATGCTATGACTTGATGATGCCCTTGAGTGCAGATCCAGGACCAGCTTTAGAGCCCAGAAAAAAGATTAACCCTGCACCAGCCGCAAAAAAGAAACATGGAGGAGCAACGTTTCACCCGAGTCCAGGCGTCTTATAAGACCTTTAGTGATCACTTCCAGACTATGCAAACAGAGTAGGTTTTACTGTAGATGATTGTCTGCCATGACCTCTCCCTCTCACAGACATTTCATGACTGCAGTGCAAAGCCCATCACCCTCAAATATTAACTGGATTGCAGTAAAACCTGCAGCTAGTCGCACGGATGAAGTTTATGAGTGGTGATGGAGGCTAGAGGGGAGGTTGGTATTGGAGGATGGTAAGAAATTATTTAACACAATCATTTCTTGAAAAGACTGATAGTAAAGATATCCCAGGTGAGTTGTCATGACTTGACATATTCTGACTAACTAACAAAGTGGAATAAACTAAAGGCTTCCTTTTTTTTTGGTGAGATTTTGCCATAGCCCCTATGAAGGTTAAAACTAGCCATGGCAATGCACTTTTTCAAATGTATGTAAATGTTTTAAGAGTTTAGATCTGTTTTGCATGGGTACTCTGTTGGCATTTTTGAAGGGTATTTATGGAAGGAAGTACTGTAATGGCCACAGACACTTGACTGAATGAATTTACCTTTCATTGAACTGTTTAATACTGGAGCAATAACACCTGTGGGTGTTAGCTATAATGTGAATGAGATGGTTAGATGACATGCATCATTTGAAGTTTTTAAGTTGTACTATTCGTGTGTGTTATAGAAATATCCAGTGTTTTTCTTTTTTCTTTTATAAATTTCTTATGAAGTCACCAAAGACTTAAAATGACACATCAAGGTTATGAATGTCCGTGTAATGATATCTTTGTCTGAAGATATTTTAACTGATTTGACAGAATGGGTGAAATTGAGTCCTAGACTAGTTTGTGAAATCCCCATGAATTAAATTGGCAAAGAAATGCAGGTAAACAGAAAATGTTTGTGGCTTCTCATTTGTTTTTTGGTGATTCCACCTCAAGACCTTCTCTATCCAACGTTCCGCCATAGCCTGTCGTATTGGCACTATATAAAGGACCACCATGAAAAGCCTTGATTCCAACAGCACAGCACATTTCAGTAACCTCTACAACCCAGTCTTAAATTATCAATCTGGAAGACGATGTTGGCAGAAGCACTTCATGTCTAATACATTTCATAAGGAGCATTGACCTTTTTTCTTCCACGTGTTCCAGTTTAAATGTAATAACTCTCAGAGTATTTGTCTGTCAAAGTTTTTTATTTTCTTTAAACGTCAGCTGTTCAAATGTCAGTCTAACATAAACGAGTTTGAAATTACTATTAAAATATCACTTGCAAATTTGGTCCACTGATAGAAAAAAAAACCTGTCTGCCACTTCAAAGGCCAGATGACACCTGGAGGATTGAAAAATTATTGACACTTGGCATAGTTCCCGCAGTCAAAAAGGGGTGGAGGGCGGACAGGGAGACACCTGGTTCAGAGGGTCAAGCTCTCATGCCCTGAAACTGTCCAATGAATATGCCAGGAATCCGGCAATACCGATCCTGATAATAAAAACCCAGAATGGGTCTGATTTTTAACCTGAACATTTAAAACGGAGGAGAAGCCTTTTGCAAAGACCTTCAATGAAACATAAGATATTTTACATCATATTTAGAAAAATGTGATTTAACTCATGTTTTTGAAGATGATTGTTTCTTAATCAAGCTTGACTCATAGCAAATAACCATGCAAAACTCCGTATCAGGGCTTTTTCATTTACCTTTATTTATACTCGAGAGATCAATTGAGGGGTGATCCTCATTTACAATGACGTCCAGTCAAAATGGATAGAATAAACAAACAGTGGACAAGAATCCTTTAACGATAGGTGTATTCCACCTACAAAAACATCCACCAGTGACTGTGATGAAAATTTGCTCTTATGGAAACTACATTTTAAATGTCTCCCATAAGTGCACCATGTTTCCAATACTAAAGTCTGTTTTTCTAATTGAAATGGACGATGTTTTTAACAATCAAATCAAAAGAGAGAAAACAATTTAGAAAAGAAAAGATAGTTGAAATCTGTACTGTGTATGCTACATGCTACTTTTGAAACATCAGAGCTGTTAATTGTTATCAGCAGACATGTTAAATCTTAAATTGGCAGATAAAACACTTTTCAATATGTGGCCACATGCCCTAAACTATTGGAACCATCTACTGACTCCATTTCATTTAATTACCATCTATACTTACTTCTTTCAACATTCCTATTACATACTAAAGATATGATCAGCTTTGATTTGAGGCAACTATACATTTAAAGTAGTTGAAAATTGGTCCATCTTAAATAACTGCAACATTTAAAAATGCTGCTTACATATTGATGCATCAGTAATAACAATCCAATATTATGATTTATAGTACAACAATGACTGGATTGATTCCACTCCAAAATGAATGTTTATTTTGATGTACAAGAAGTAAATTTTTCTGATAAAACTTTCATACAGCTTCAATTAAAACAAGGTGGGACTTTTACTTGTACTGTGGTCATTTTACTTTGTTCTTGGGTAAAGGATCCAAATACCTCTTCTACAATGGATTTTTCAAACTACGTAGCACATTTGATAAAAGAGGTTTAGAAACAAGTTAATTATAATTATTTGATCATGTAGCACTTGTATGGGTCCTAGTTGAACAGCAGCCTTCTGGTGACCATTGGAAGCCCAAAGAGAATGGGCCAACTTCTGTAAGCCTGTGTGTGAGTGCGGAGTCAGTTTTAAGCAGTAGAATGGTGGGGGCAGGTTGGAGCAGATGGCCAGACATGCTGCAGCCACATCCATACCTCCAGGGAGCCATATTGTCTGTCCTGGAATGCTCTCCAGGTGACCTTTGACCTGTCTGGTGTGAAGGAATATGCTGTTTGTAACTTTCCCTGTAATGGTCTGTATCACACAAAGTACAATCATCGCACACAGGCCGCATTACGGTAGGTTTTTCCAAGAACGCATTACCTCAGTGGTGCAGTAAATATGTCCACGTCTGCTCGCAGCGCAATCCAAGTGCATTACAGTTAATCAATGTATGAAGTGAGAGGGGCCATGTTTCACTGCAATGCACTGTGCAAATATTTTTTCCTATCCAAGCGGATTTGGGAACCAAATATCTCAACAGACTATAATCACGATTCAATGCCACATATCTTGTTTAAATAGTTCACACTTTACAGACAATGAAAATGAAGCTTCTCTTTTTAAATTTTCTTTAAAAAGTAATGTAGGCGCATCATAAAAAGATGAATGGGGAAAAAGGCGTATTTATAAATTATTTTGATGCATGACAGTATACTACTACTTATACTACAGTTTCATCCAACAAGGCTTAAGATATGGCATTAGGGAACAAACGTTCTTTAACATTACATGTCTAAAATAGAGTGTCAATGGGAAAATGTTCATTTATCCCACACCAGTAGACCTCAAAGTTAAACTGTGTTTTGATTGATTGAGGTTGGTTCTGACCACAGACACACCCAATTATTCACAAACAAGTTGGATAGCTGCACTATATTTACACGTAGCCTACGTTCGCCCACCATTGATTGATTGAGCAACAAGTTCACACCCTTTCTCCGGAGACCTGCTGAACGTCATGCTGGGAGCCAAGTGAAATCAGTCAGAGCACCTCACATCAATATTTTACACATTTCAGCACAATATCTCTCGCCGAATTGTCTGAGTGAGTCATACAAATGTATGATAAAAGGCCTACTGTAGACTCTAAGTGCGTATAAGAGATTTATCCTTAAAGGAATGAACATTCTTTAGTGATTAATAATACAGGCCTATCTCTAGTTGGAAATGTTGGTTAAAGTTTGTTCAAGAGCAATTTTCATCATGGTTGCACAAGTTGAACTGCGGGAAAAACAACTACGAGCGGCTAAACTTCACGTTTGGTTTCACTGTCGTCTGTTTGAACATTACCATGGAATTAAATGGACCAAACCTTTTATTTTCCTCTTCACTCACGTCTTTCCTCTGTCTGCTTCTTTCTCCCTGTGTCAGCATCTGTACTTCATCAGCCTCTTTGGATTTTTTCACTTTCCCCTTCCAGCAAAAACTAATTCAACCCAGAAAACCTATCGCTGAACAATCTGCTGCAGCCTCTAATAACTCAGCATGTGCACACTTTCCACTGAGTCAGTGGCTTTGGTTACAAGTGTCCACCAAGGGACACAGACCACGCAGTGTGTTTATCGAAGACGTATGGTGAAACTAGGAATAAATAAGTTTTCATATTTCCATTATTTAAGCAAGCCATTAAAGACAGAATTACCCGTTGTTTTTACTTGTTAATATGTGCTTAAGTTCAAAGACTTAAAGCGGCTACGAGTAAGATTAAAATATCTTTAAAACAGTCTAATTTTTCCCCAGATGATCATAAATTACCTTTATTCACTGGTTGCTTAACAATTTTGTTTCCAAATTGGGGTTCAGTGGAAATATTTATTTTAGTTATTAGCCGGCCAATTTACACAGTACCTAAGAGCCGATATTGCTCTTCTTACCTGGTTGCCAATAGAGGTTGATAAGAGTGAAGCATTACACCTTATTAACTGTTCACAGATTTTCCCCCCAAAAAATGTCCTGGCCTGACCTATTGAAGATCTGTTTTCTATTGTGTCTGCTGAGTCTTTGTTGGATTTCAGATTTTAACTTTTCTGTAGGGACAGAACAGTGAAGGGTGTGCTCTGCTGTTCACACAATGACTGACCCACATAACGAAGCCACTTTACCACCTGTAAAAAAAATAGATAGACAAGGCCTGGCTGGCACTTCTGAATTTCACCAGCACAGTTTTTTAACATTGAGCACAAAGGTGAGCCTTGTCTCAGGGGAATCGTGCTGCATATTGCAGTGGAGCATCTCAATTCTGATGTGATGTTGTGATATGGACTTGACCTCTCTGAACAGCAGAGACGCCAAACCGTGTGGCGCACACCTGGAAACAGTGCTGTCCAAGATATAACTGCTTTGCTTTCGGGCCTCTCCATAGGATGTTGCTAGTTTAAATCAAGCTTATTCTTCTCACGCATGCTGCTGTAGATGAAATGGTTCCAAGTTGTTGTAGTTGGTTGCAGATGTGTTGTCGCAGGACATGATGTAATCTAGGCCTACAAGAAACAACACTCTCAAAACAGATTTTTCCTATTTATATTATATTTTACGAGGTCGGAGACAGTTCTGAGCTCACATTATGGAACTGTATGGTGTGTTTGTCGGTGTATGTTTGAGTATGTATATGTACAGTATACGTCTGCACTGCAGGCCTCAAGAGGTTCCGTCTGACAAGTAAATGAACCACCTGGAGATTCTGGAGGGGGAGTCTTGGCGGGTGATCCTGAAATCAATTATACAAAACACAGATGAAGAACAGCGGTGACTAAATTCACTAAAAATACAGCTCTGTGTTTGTGCTTGTTTGTGGCTACAAATGAAATAACCAATAACATATGTACTTAAACAGTTTCAGCAATATGTTTTAAATGCAGGTAGAGCTCAACACTGAAGGGAAAATGAAATTTGAGCGGAAGTAGGTAGGCGGGCGGAGCCAGGCTACTTCTGTACCACAACCTGGTTATACTGCAGCTGTAGTGCCGCAGATAAGAAAGCCCTAAAGACGTTAATCAGAGGAGTAGAGAAAATAACTGGAGCCGCCTCCCTACCCACCACGGTACAAGAACCCTTCCAGAGCTGTTGCCTTCAGAGGGCTCAGAGGCTTTGCTATATGCCACAGAAAGCTGTGTATCATTTGCCAAAAGAGCAAAGAGCATGGGTACAGGATTTTTGTAGGATGTATAGGTTTATCCGTCTCAGTTTAAGTTATTCAGCTGATACCAAGGTGCCTCCATGTTATATTTCTTCAAATTACTCCATAAAACATCAGCAGGTTTAGAGCGCCAAGACCTGACAATAGACAAGAAAGTCAAGCTTGGTTTTCTCTCAAGCCTCCGTGGAGATAATTTGGTAAACTGGTCATTCATGAGCAAGTTTTTTTCTAAATGAATGTACTTTTGCCGGGGCTCTTTGACACACTAATCCAATGTGCTGCCTGGGTGGTGAATAGTAAACCCTGAAGGCTCGTCTGACTGGTTACTCTAGGTGAAATATGCCTGTGTGGGATGTACATGTAAACCAGATGCCACATGAAGGAGAGCAGAGGGTGTAAACTGGAAAATGTCCAATTAAGGTGAATTTAGGAGCAGTCTGCCAGATCAGTAGCCTGGCACCGCCCGCCTAATACTTTTCATTTCCCTTCAGTAGTCAGTCTGGGTGTGCGGTATATTCTTAGGTTTTCTCCGGACAGATTTCTGCCGGTCCAATCAGCGAACAGAAGGAGTGGCTCAGAAGCCGGCGCATGACATGGTTGGTTGGCAGATCCAGAGTGGCACTGGGCAGATCCAATAATTTCAAACTTCAACAGACACCCGCCTTCAAGTGAGTTAACGTTTGTCAATTGAGCGATTCCAGACCTTCTGTACAAATTAAATGAAGTACGGTGGTCTGGTAGAACCAGGCTACCAGATCAGGGGGTTGTGTCCTTGTATAGTCCGCCACAAAGGCACTGATGTGTATTCATGATAAAATTGTATGTGGTCAATTAACTGTGAACGAGTACAAGTTGATGTCATTACACCCTTTTTACAATTACCCTTCAGATTTTGAAAGCCCCTCTCAACTGTTTCTATAACTCTATAAAGGAAAACTATGACACGAGTTTTATCTAAAATGTGATTTTTCTTGACTTTTCTCTTCACTAGCTTTTGCCTTACTGGTAGGCACTTACAGTCCACAATACAGGTTAGTTATCTTTCATTCAATCACACTCCCTCTCTCAGGAATCCCTTGACAATCTTTGTTCATCACATGCCAGGTCATGACTTTGTCCACATTACTTGTGCTGCATATATCCATGCTGTAACTCCTAAATCCTGTTCTAGTTGAAAAAGTAATGTTTGCCAATAAATATGTCAAAGGCTACTGTCTGACTCTGAACATGTAAGTTGTAAGTAAAGAATCGTTTGGCCCTTCCTGTGTGCTTTCTCAATTTAAAGTATGATGGTGAATGACATTTAGTTATGTTACCCACTTAGCACTTTGGGACTCATGGAAACGATATATTTTATATTTCAATTGTTTTCTAAAATATCTAAGCGGTAGCCTTTTTATAGATTAAGCTAACATTATTTTTAAAACATGTGAAGGGAAAGTCTCTGTTTGAATTGTATGAATACAGATTTTGTGAGAAAAACTCAATACCATTCACAATCCATTATTTATTTTCCTTCTAGTGTCAATAGTGTTCTTTAGACCCACAACCCAGGATGTGTCAACAGGAAGGCCTGGGTATCAACATTTTATTATGAACACTGCCTGAATTGTTTGTAGCACGGGAATTGAAAACTGTCAAGTAATGAGTTTTCATACTTTGAATCTTTTTAGTCTGATCTACAATAATCATAATTTTTGCAGTTTTTGTATCATCGTAATGCATTACTGATTTTATAATGCGTAATGAGTACTCTTTCAAACATGTCTGTACTCCCCCAAGGGAAGAGATCCAAAAACTATTTAAAATAGGATAACATCTTGGGATCAGGTGTTTCTAATAGACTTAAAAAAGTGTTCACTCTGCCAATGGTTTTAATTTATAGTGAAGGAATAATGTAATAGTTGACAGCTGCAGATTTTATCTTTATTGCATGTCGGTTCACAACTTGTAAATTCTTTGTTTCTCAGCTCACACACACACACACACACACACACACAGGTTCAATATAAATCTGTTTTCCAACATTTCTGCTTCACCAAATGTGTGATGTATGAACACGCCAAATCGATTCCTTTAGTGAGACAGTTGTATATTCAACACAATATAAACTAACTTTGCTGACAGAAATGTAGCAGCAATGTTAACATAATTGCACAAATAAGACTTGAATTCAGTGAAAAGACAATTAAAATAACAAATTGTGTTTTTTTTCACCAAAAATAGACAGTAGAATGTATTACATCAGCAGGCAATGAATTTAATACTTGCTTTTTTCAACATACATTAACCCATTCAGCATTGCCCCTTTGTTTCATAAACATTCACAGCACACAGTGCATGTCTGACCCTAGCACAGCACATTTATTTAAAAAAATAAAGGTTTGTAAATGTGGACGTAGAGCCTGTTAAAACTGAAGGAGACCATGAAAGAAAGTAGGAGCAATAGCTATGATGCACATTCTTATTTTTTTTTTTAGATATTTTTTGGGCATTTTTATGCTTTTATTGATAGTGCAGAGTGACAGAGGTGAAATGGGGCAGAGAGGGGAGTGACATGCAGAGAACGACCGCGGGCGGGAATCGAACCCGGGTCTGCTGCTGGGCCCGGCCCGGGAGGGGGACGCCTTACCAACTGAGCTAAAGGCGCCTCCCATGATGCACATTCTTATCGTCAATTCTAGTTCATTATAAATGACCCTGAGCAATAATCTGTGTAAACATTTCTACATTTGCTCCAAATGAACACAATGGAGAAAATAATAAATCTGTGCCTTGTCCTCCACTTGAAATATTCTCTATCTTCACTAAATATAGAGATGGGAGTAAATTCCTTTTATAGGCATGCTGGTGTTAGTTTATGTATTATGCTGTGCATATACAAGGGATAAACATCACACCAAGTGTTCAAATGATTAATTAAAGATTCTTAACAATGCTTTTTATTTTTTTCCTGTTCTGGAGTAAGATATAGACTGACATGGAAATATGCTTCATTTATAGTTATAAACTATATTCAAGGAGTGCATTCAGATGCTCCAGTAGCAGATATGTAGAAGAATGACAGCTATTCTGCATTAAGTGAGGACTAATGGCCGTACAAAGGGATAGACAGAGATCAGCTTAGGTCACTCTGAGCTAGACTCTGGATCAGTCTGCACCATTCAGCCCTCTTCTGGGTGATGTAGGTTGGGGTGATGATTTGCACTGGGAGGCGTGGCGAGCCATCCACTCGGGCTTTCTCACATAAGGCCTCAACGATACAGATAACATACATGCCGCAGTCATAGCTGTTCTTCTGCGATGGACAGGGCTCTTCCACAAACAGGGCTTTTCTCCCAGCACCCAGGAAAGGCTCTAGCTTGCTGGCAATGCATCGTGCGTGCAGGGAATTGCTGTCGCTTTGAGAGTCATAGTGGGCAAAGTGGTTGGAGCTTTGATGGTAGACCAGAAGGCTCCAGTGGGAGCCCCCAGCAGTCTGGTTAGAGTTGTCATTGACAGCTAAGAAGACCCACCGACGAGAGGCAAGATCCAGCGGCTCCAGAAATAAGGCTAACTCCTCAGGACAGGAAGCACACTTGATGAACTGGGTGACCTCCGGGCTGATGAAGATGTTGCTCCCTCCCAGGACTCTAAAGCGCTCTGTAGCAAAGTACTCGAAGGCAAAACCAATGACTTGGTCATTGAGCCAGCAAGGTCCTTCCAGCAAGGACACATCAGAACGCCTCAACAGGCTGTCCTGGTAGCTCAGCACTACAGGGTCCATCCTCCAACTCAGTGTCAGTCTGAAAAATACAGAGGAGGAATTTAAAGCAGAAAGTTCAGACGATTTATTGATCAATGAATGTATACTTTGTAGAGTCAACCCTAGAAAAACAAACTAAGAGAAATGCTTAAAATTAACTGGAGATACATAAGGCAAATTAAATGTAACACTTTTTAATAACATTTATAATTCATTTAAAGAACAATCTTTAACAGACAGATCAAGTTTTGGTTTTACTTGGCCCGTTGTTAGCTGGGACACTCCCTGGAACTGGCCTATCGTATAAGGAGATAAAGTTTGTTTTGTCTTTTAATATTTACACTGGCATTTCTTTAACCATAACTAAAAATAGTTATGGTTAAACAAATGCCAGTGTAAATATTAAAAGACTAAACGAACTGGTCTCCTGTTAGGGCAAGCTAAATATATATTAAATAAATATTTTTAAATGCCATTCAGAATTAAGTGAATGACCGATTTTCAAAAGCCTAAATGTTGCAAGGCGATCATATTGAATCATGACATGCTTAGCTGATCTGTGACGTAAATACTGTTTACAGATTGATTTAAGACATTTAAATACCACTGCACAGCGTTAAGTTTAACTTATCCGATGCCTTTTGAGACCATTTAAGGGTCTGTATGAGGACTTTGCAGGTGCCAGTTTTCGGTCATGTCTCTGCAGTGTTAGATCACTGCACTGAGTTAAATTCACGGTTTCAGCTGTAACGGTCCTTAGCTTTAGCATGAGCTAGCAAAGCAACACTTTCACAACCAAAAGAAGCTAAACAACCCGGCTAAATAGCCATTGCCGGTAGTAAAATAGTCATTAAATAGTCATTTAGCCGGTAGAACATAACCGTGTACTGTCGGATTAATATATCCGTTGTAGATTCAATGTCCATACCTTTAAAAGACACATTCATATAAAAATGAGTAAGAGAACTGCAGTCATGTCCCTCCTTGCAGTAACTAACGTAAACCGTTGCAGAAGGACGTTAAACGATTTGCGACAGAACGCATGCACTGTTCGTTTACTGAAGGAATAGCCTATGGACCAGCTAAAAAGTTATCGAAACTTAAAATATACATGGAAAGACAACCACTAATGTCTAAATTAGCACAACTCCCGTAATGAGAATCATATAGAAACTCAAAATAGACGCTCTGATTTGTTTACCTTCGACTTAAGGTGTTATATTGATCTATGGTTATTTCCTGCTCCCTTCGTGGATGTGTTGAGGAGAGCTGGAGAGTAACCATTTTCAAAAATGCAGTAAAAGCGAATAGAAAACACACACTATAGGCCTATTAGAAAAGGAATCGTAGTCAAAGAATATAATGTAGCCAATTGACAGTATTGCCTATGGCCTGCTATTTAAACAAGTGGCTAAAATAGCCTACTTTTGGAAAATTAAAACTGTTTTTGGTTTCACATCATAGTCAAAATCTTTCTGAAACTAGGACGCATTCATTTCCTTTTCAAATTAGACTTTTGAAAACTCGGTGTTACACCCCCAGAGAAAACATGTAGCATATGCTAGTTTTTTGGAAAATGTTAAAGGCTAGTCTAGGCCTACAAACAAGTCCCCATAATACCCCACTGTGGAATGGCCAGTACGTGATATGTAGGACTACATCGTTATTTTACAGAGAGTGGTTTGAAGAAGGAATACGGTCTGTGATGCAGGTAATGGAAAAATACAGAAATATTATGTCTTATGTTCAAAATGCATAAATGTCAGAAACAGTGTTTGTATCAGCAACAACAGAACATTAGTTTTATGAATGTACATTTGCTGAGCGCCTTTTGGGACATTCTAGGTAGGCTACAAATACTACATTTGCAAATTTATTTGAATTAACAAAAAATTAGATTTTTCGTATTTTTAGCCTAAATGATTGATTGAACACAGGATTTAACAACTAACATATTCTCATATTCTTAAATTACATTCCAAAAAAATTACTCTAGGCCTATCTGCCCAAATTAAATTAATGTTGAAGACTGCTTTTAAACTCTGCGCATTAGATGATTAAGTAGCCTAGATAAATAAATGTTATTATTATTTTATTATTAGGCTATTATTATTAGATTATTATTATTAATACACTTCAAGAAAAGACTCCTCATTTAGTCCTCCATATTGTTCTAGGTTGACTTATAGGCTTAGACTATAGCGTATAGGCTATTTATTTTGACATGTGAATGTTATGTTACAAGAAAAACTGGATATCCCTTTTAAAGATGGAGATCCATTCATTCCTATTCATTTTCCAGTCGGTCCGGAGCACGGAAGTTACAATACCCCATGCGACCACTGCTACGCCAAAGGTCGCCTCTCTGCCCAGCCATAGGCCCAGCCGTTTTATAATCCGTCCATGGCCCAGCCCCGGTGCCCCGGTGCTCAAGTAGTTTGGCATGGTCCGCCCTCTGTCTCTTCTCCCCGCCCAGGAGCAGCGAGAACGCGCACTGCCGCGCGTCCCAGAGCGGCCGCACTGATTAGCAAGGCAAAGTAGAGTTTTCAGTGACCGTCACAGAGCAGCGAAGGACTGCGTTTTTAATTACATCCAAAACAGCGAGCACGCACGGATTAAAAAAATGCGCAAGTATTCAGCGCGGACTTGAATGTCGAGGAGTTGTTCGGAGGCGAGCACCGGGAGAGAGAAGGAAGGAAATTAAATCAGTGAGAATGCAGGGAATTAAATAGAGACTTAAGCATTTTTTGTGTGCGGCTTCAAGTGTTTGTGGCTGTGCAACCCATCCTGAAAGGACACGAGAAACTTGAGTCCGACTCACAGTTTACTTCAGTCCCACGTCTGGAGGTAAGAGAGTGATGTTTGCTAGTTGGACTGTGTTGTGTTGTGGTGGGCTGTCCCGCGGGGGACGAGGGGCTCTGGGCTGGAAGCAGCCAATGAATCAAGAAATTCGTTATTTTAATCTCCGCTCAGATGCAACATTGTCTTCAGTTGCCATGCTTCTAATTTGTGTACATGAGCTAGGTCGGTGCTTTGGTTGATTGAATAGTGAAAAGCAGAGGTTTGTTTGTGTGTTGTTAAAGGCTATAGAAAGTTTGTGCGCCGTGTCATGTCACCTCACGCTGACTACAACTACAACTAGAGTACAACCTATGCAATCTTGATGCAATGTGAATCTAAAGAAACACAGCCCTGTAAAAACTCAAAATCAATGTAAAAATCAATCCTGGTTTCATTTGATTCATTTATTTGTAGGGGGTTACACATGGGCTAACCTTCAAGTCCCCTGGGCAGGTTGATGTTGTTATACAATAAAAGGGACATGGCAGATGATAAGCAGACAAAACATATATGCTCAGATGGGATGAGACAGCAAAAATGAAAGGGAAGGGAATATAATTAAAAACATAGAACAGATGCATGCATGACATGTGAAAATCAGGACATTACACCAATACAAAACACATAAATCTACAATTTTTATGTTCTTAAAGCTAAACCAAGCTGTGTGCTGGTTTGAGTGTTTGGCTGCAGCAGGGTAGGGTGGTGAATGTTTACATGTATTATTTAGTGGAGGTCAGACAGTGCAGCTTATAATGCATTGAAGGCAATAAAGGCTGCAAAGCAGCTGTAATGGTACAGGCAGGTCCAATGAGGTGAAGAAGCTGCTGAATCATGGGTGTACAGCTCAGTGTGTGTGAGTGCACACATGCATCAACTTTAGACACTTCAATAGCTGCACCCCACCAGATATCATTCTGCAAAGGTGCCTCTAATGCATCTTAATATAGTTTGTATGCTGTAGCTGTAGTGTTCCTTTGGCCTACATTGTATCGGTGCTACTCAGTGGTTAGTTTATAGTTGCAGCACGTTCTTGTCCTTGCTGATAACCTGTGTATAGTTTCTGGACTTTTCATGCTATTGTTATTACAGAGTTGTCAGTAGAGTGATGAGGGGAGAAAGAGATGGGGGAAAAACATGCGATAGAGGTCCGCAGCTGGATGCTAAAATGAATGGTCAGTTTCATAATCCATAAACAGACAGAGTGTCCCCTCATCTTTTAATCTCCCCCATCACTGTATTTGTGGGTCAATTATGTAATATTCCAAATATATTTAGAACAGGAGTTTTGCTTCTTCGCATCACAGTTCTTTTTCACAAGCTTTTGTCTTTTCATAGTAGTAAAAAAAACATTTGAATTTGAAACTGTAAGAAAACAACTCAAGTAGCTGGTCCCCTCCCTGGGATCAGCACAGGTGATGAGAGTAAAGTGGGCCTGTCCTGCAGGAATGTGAGGTCTGAGAAGACACAGCTGCTGGAGCTTGAGAGGCGGTCCAGGCCCGAAACTCCAGCAACTGGTCCCTGTCGACATCCGACACCCCGCGGGCCCCCTGCTGTCTGCTATTTCTAAAAAGACTGGCCCCAGTTTCTATCACGTCAGGGCTGCGTCTGTGTCGAGCGATATCACCGGCACCACCTGAAAGACAGAAGCCAGGGTTTGAACAGTCGGAGGCTCAGTGTTTAAATCTTTGTGATAATGTGCTTTATATAAACATCTTGCAGCATTGAAACAGACTTATTTGTCTTTTTTAAACTTTCTACTTTGAATACTTAGCAGAAAGCCAGTTATATTCAAAGACAGTAGTTGGACGAAGGTGCACATGGCGTGAATTTTAAACTTTTCCTTGTGAGGCAGCATCCCATCATGCAAAGTCTCAGCAGTGCATTTAAGGTGGAATCCATTCTTGGTTCTCTTATTGTTCTCTTAGGGCGAACAAGGAATGACTTCTGGAACTTTCACCTTGTACATCATGCCCTCTCAGCCAGGGTAAGCCTGGTGTTTGTCTTCACGTTTGACCAGTCTTGTTTTTTGTTTGTGTCCAACTCATATGTCTGTCACATCGAAACTGGCCATTGGCTAAACTTCCTGTTTTTAATAATTCACCAGTTAAGATGGTGGCCATAAAAGCAAACATGACCTGAGATTTATGAAAGATTTGTTGATAAAACGTTTGCCATAGATTGTTTCAGGTCTGTGTCCACGCAAGCTCTTGATAAAACGTGGTGCACAAAAGCATACCTGAAGAATTGATTTTTATTATTTTTTTATTAACCTTTATTTATACAGGTAAAATCTCATTGAGACCCAGGGTCTCATTTACAAGAGAGACCTGTGATTACAAAGAGGGAGTGAAAGCAGTCCCTGGCTTCAGTAAGACATCTCCACTGTTTTTAGTGCAGCAAATTTTCAGATGCAGACCATCTGACGCATCATGGTGGTAGAAAGAGCAGCCACCACTCTGCAGTTTTAAAGTCTCCTGTCATAAAATATACATCAGCAAGCATTAAAATAACTCTGTTTTATATATAACCTCATGGTCTTCTGACAGCGAAGTGGTGTCTGGTTTGATGAACAGGAAAATAAAGGAACCTAAGAACAGATTCCTATTTTGCCTAATTTCCAGCTCAAAATTCATCACCCTAAAACAAAGTGACTGTATTTATAATGTTCAACCCCTAATACTTCAAAAGACCTTTGTAAAATACTTTTATATTGCAACTGAAATATTTGGAAAATGTGAATAACCCCTCCCTCCCCCCTTGAGGTGTTACCTGTTGAACCGAATCACACAGAGCCCGAATTACGTGCTGCGTGCTCACATGATCGGGGGACGTCGTCCTAAAAAGTGTTGTGACCGCATGATGAAGGATTGTGTGATTGGCATGCACATGAAGTCATTAAAGAGGAACCTGCTTGTGTTGCACTGAACAAAGCTCCCCTTTCTTTGGTTTGCCATTATATGAGGGAGGCTTTGGCCTCAAAGCCTCAGAGGCTTTTGCATTTCCCCTCATTAACTCACTGCTGCCAACAGTAGCTGGAGGGAGATGGGGAGAAGAAAGTGCATTGTGTTGTTAATTTTTTGGTTGCAATTTTGTTCATGTGAAATGAGCTTGACTTGTTCTTTTAACCCCCTTCAAATGGGGAAATGGAGTCAACCAACATCTACAAGCGAGACTGATCTGGCAGGAAGCTGAGTTTGTCTCCATAGATTATCTTCAAATATTGTGTTTTGGACAGAGAAGCAAGTATGCAACTTTGTTTTTGATGAGGAAACCCCCATGATAATTTAATCAAAGCAGTAGAAGTCACAGCAAACTTAATATCTTGCATGCAAAGAACGCAGTTTACTGAGGATTAAGACTGTTTGGGTTTTATGAAAATAAGGATTCCATCATTCGAAAGGACTTAATGAAAGAACAAAGTTAGATGTGGTTATGGATGCTCACTTGTGGAAAATGTTAATCAGTGGAGAAGGAATGTATCGGATAATAAACTCAGTGTAAAAAAATGCACATCAAAGGCTAAAAGTTGTCTTACAGTCCTGATTTCAGGTAAGGTAAAAAAAAGTTTATTCAGTCGAATCTGTGCATGAGGACACACAGGCCTAGTGGCAGAAGCCTCCAGATGCCAGTGGCCTCATTACTGCAGGGATTTTTTGCAGCAGTGGTAACTAAAGTTTTGATTTGCTGAATTTTTGTGTGTGTTGTGACACAGCTGTGACAATAGCTACTGGCCCCCTGCAGCCTTACACTACAGACAGGACAGGGCCTTTGGTTAATCCCCAGGCATGTGCTGTTGTGTAACGGTACTCAATACTGTCCATTTTACAGCGCAGCACTGCACGGAAACCAACAAAACCATCAGTGTTGAAGCCTTTTATATTGCTGCTCTTGTCATAGTATCAGGAAATATTATTATATTTCTGTATTTTGATATTGAACTAACAAGTGCCAAATGTAATATAAAAATGTTATGAGATTATGTGAAATTATGTGATTTATTGATTTCGTTCAAAGGACAGTAAGAACATATTGTTGAAAAAAACTATGTCAAAATAACGAGGCAAATATGTTGCCTTATGTGCTGCGAATGTTTGAAATACAGAGTTGAAATGCTTAGCATCAAAAATAGATTATCGAAAAAAGTTATTGTTGGATAAATTCGAATTATTGGGGTTGAAAAGTCATTTGTAAAGGTCTACCTGGATTTTTCCAATAGTCAATAAAGCTCGAAGCAGCAAAGAAAGAAAAATTTAAGTTCTCTTGTTTTATGAATGGAAAAAAACGTTCCCAGCAGGAGAATACAGTTAGAATGTTGGTGGGAAAAGCGTTGAAGTTTAAATGTCAGCATCTTCATCTTTAAGAATGGAGCCAAATTTGTTATCTGAAGAAATTAATTACAGGGCGAATAGCGTTGATCATTTTGAAAGGCGCTTCATTCACTTGTGGAGGAACGGGGTGTCCAATATAGTTTGTCCGAGACTTCTTCACGATCCAAGAAGTTTGAGAGTTTGGTCTGGACAGTATGATGCTACTCTTATCTCTGAAGAATTCTGGCGGTTTACAGTAGTCTGCGCTCTGTCAGGATGAGGCAAGAGGGGAGGTGGGGCAGAGATTGTTGAGGGTAGCTGACAACAACCAGGCGGTTGATAAGGTGGATTTCAAATGCAGCCTGAGAAGTGCTCACTAATAGCTGGAATGTATCTCCTGTCTAATCTATACTGTAGTTATCAGTAGTAGTAAATGGGCACATGATATTGGACTAATTTGAGATTAGTTTTAACCACCAACTGTGGAGTTATGTTGTGTAGGCTGGCCTCTTTAGTTCGCTGAATTAAAATATTTCGGTCTTGTTCAAGAAAGAACATTCTGTCAAAATTGGAGGCTATCACAGTAACCTCTGGTTGGTCCCAGGCAGTGACTTTTCCATTTGTCTAAGAGGCCAACTTAGTTATGGGTAACGCTCCCAAACTGTCGGATAATGAGTTTAATGTCATCGTGTAAAGTTTGTTTGACTTGTGTATCAGGTTGGGTTGTTAAGACCTTCTGTCACATATATTTGTTAGTGATCATCTGAATATCTCAAAATTGGGTTACCAATATTTTTGGAAAGTAAAACTTTGGGGCAATTGATTAGTCTCTGGCAATCTGGATTCAGATGTAAAACTCGGTATTTGGTATTGAATTTCTTAACATTGTGCAACTGCACATTTTACCTGAATTTGTTGAAAAAAAAACATTAATTCAAGCACCCCATGACTGTCTAAAATAAAAAGTTGTGTATTAAGGTTACCTAATGACCGTAGCAATAAGGGGGAAAAAACTGAATTGTGTGATGATTGAAGCATTTTATTTTTTGCTTTGAAGGTGCATACATAATAATTCTCTCTCAGCCTCAACAAACACAGCCTATAGTCTTGAAGGAATCATCGATAGACTATGAAAACATCAGATAACAACATTTGCTATGAAAGAATGATGTTAACGTTGAACTCGGCTGACTTTTACTTTGGTGCCCACCTGCAATCATCTTGATTACCCACTGCTGCATTTCAGAGCGGGCATTCACTGCAATGACTGAGTACTCTGGATGAACGATTATGGACAGACACCCTGGAGACGATTAGAGAGCCCCCTATTGTGTCCTCAGGGTCCCAGTCCTCCTCAGCCTGAAAGAGCCCCACTCCATAGTGAAGTTAAGCAATTATTTTTGCTCTACATGTCATGCTGGCTGAGCTGCACTACAAGGCAGGTGAGCAAAGAGACGGGACTCAAATGCCAAGTCCTTGTTGTATTGGATGGAGACTCTGAGCCACTGTGAGTTTAATTAGGGTTCAGATGGAGGGTTGGACTGTTCTGACCCTCTCAGCTGAGAGAATTATGTATTGTTCTGAAAGAGCGGAATAAGTAGTTTTGTTCTTGATGCTAATTCTCTGTGGATAAGTGGACTACTTCTAGTGAATCAACTGTATGAGTATTGTACATGTTGTCAGGGTGTTGAGAGTCATACAACAGTAACCGCATTAACTGATTACTCAGTTGACCGAAAATTAAAGTAAGATTGCCATCTAGTTTGTTGTCTGTTTAGTTCTTATCGATGAGTTAAAACAACGGTGGTTGAACATATGACCCACTGATAAAAGTGGCAGTATTTGCTGCTTCGCTTGTAACGATATAGACTCTCTTTTTATGTATTTCTCAAAACTTCTGGGTCACAATGGCGGATCAGAACCATCAGTGTCCATTGTTGGTGTTTATTCAGAAGAATCAAAATGACAAAATGGCTTTTTTCTTTGGCTGTGACCAAAGAGCAGGAAATCCTCTGTAGAACATGAAGAGATACCGATGTTTTTTTCCTCAGTAGAACAGAATTCCGTGTTAAAACAAATCATATTGGATTTGAGTACAAATCTCAATGCTTATCTTTCTAGTCCACACACCTTAGGTTCTTGTTTCCTGTTGATATTGTCATTGCTGTCTGCACAAACACATGAAACCTGACTGGATAAAACAAGACCATGCTTGTTGTCTGTAGGCATTGTGGGAAATGAAGGAAGTCTCAAAGCGTAAGTAGGTGAGACATGTTTAAGGGAAGCGGATGCAACAAAAGTACAGTGTTTCCTCGCAGAATAACCCCTGTAACTCATGAAGATCACAGATTAATGGGACAAAGTGAATGGGCGATTTTCCCTGCTACTTAGAAAGTCTAGTTCAAGTTTTGTGACCGCAGTTTGCCAAATGTTGCTCCAGATCATCTCTCCACAGGCTCTGGGTGTGCAATAAACCATGAGGTCATAACATTTATACATAGCCTCTGCAGAGATTCTCACCAACTTCTTCCATCATCTCCTTGAAGCCTGCAACCAAATGTTATCAACGCACTGCAGCTCTTACTGTCTCTAGGTCGACTGCGGTTGTGACTGAACCGCCAGGCTCAGATTTCAAAAAGGCCTGCGGTCTGAAGGGGAAAAGACAACCCCCCCCTCATCTTCAGAACAGACAGCGAGAGCCACTGTAACGCTGCCCTGTAATTACAGGTCATGTTTTTTTCCTAATACGCTAAACAGATGTTGCTGAACATACAGGCCCCGAGTTAGACATGATGACCTGTCATTGCCATCAGCCGGTGAAGCTGTTCCTGTAGCCTAAATTATTTTTACTTTTACATTCTCTGTGACAAAAAAGTTTCAGCATCAGCAGATTTTGTGGAAAGGAAAAGTCACATTTGTGCAACAAAAAAAACTGACATTAAACTTTTAAAAACATTGAAACATATCTGAAAGTGAATACTTATTTGTTGTATACAAGATTTAAAGGTATCATTGCATCGAGACAACTTGAATCCAAGTTGCACACAATTAAGTATATTTTCATGGACATTTCACATACTGGCTTTCGTGTCAATATCCATTAATGTAGTTTTTGCACTATAATGTTTTCCTGTGATCACTGGTGCCCACTCATGTGTTCCATGATTCATAGTGATGTCTTTGAAATAGCTCTCAGTGTAGGTGTCGAATGCCCTTAAGGAGAAAATCTTCCCTCTGTATCATTATGCAACACTTCACAAAAGAAACCTTTGGCATCTAATTTGAACAAATTCACTGCAGTTAATTGACCATGAAGACGACGGGCCCATGTCTTTACCCCTAAGGTTGAAAAGCAACTCCTTTTTGCCTGAATGTCTTTTGTCCTCATGCTTGACCTCGTTGCAGCCTTGCAGGTATCCCAAATTGGAAACAGTGTTGATCTCTCGGTGCACATTAGAGGACATCTGTGTTCATCCCCGTGAGGTTGGAGACATTTTGGCACTGAGCTGTGTGAGCAGCTACAGGCATTACTGCTTGTCTCCACTCAGCTATGAAAGATGAAATGAGGCCTTTTGGCACTTGCAGCCTTTCTTAAACTGAGTCTGTTTGCAGACGAACCCCCGATCGCTGTTACACATCCCATTGTGTGCATGTTTGTACTGTGTCCATTTGTGTTTAGGTTTCTATATCCTTTCTTTTTTTAACACACACAGCCCTTCCTGTTGATTTTGATATGTTGTCTTTTACAAGTTGAGTGTTTTTCTGGAGGAATCTCACTGGAATCCTGGTTGCTCCTCAGCAGCTGAATTGGTCTGTTTGGCCTAACGGACTGCCTTCCTAAGAGGCAAATAGAGTGTCCATAATCCAGGTCAACGATATATCCTAGTCCCACACCATCTTCCTCTTCTCTTCTTCTTTCATCTCCACTCTCTGCCGCTGCTGCTATAAACACCTCATCAACTGTTGCCTATAGTACATTTTGAACAGTTTGGTAAATTGTTGTAAAACGTTTTAGATACAGGGTGTTAAAGGCTCATACAGATATTGACATTTGATCATTTGAAAATTCCATTATTATATATTATTTTATCTAATTATTTTCTTTCTGTAAGGTTTCCTTAAATTTGAACAATTGTGACCAAGAAATGTACAGGGCATCACATTTTACAAATGAAAATTGTACAACTGTATCCATTTATCGACTGGCATATACACCAATACAAACATATCTGCAATCGGGTAATAATAATTAGTCAGGATCTACTTTTCTACTCTGATATGATACCAGTTATGAGTCTTTGTTCTTTTTCATATTCATTGCAGTCAGCAGTTATGCAACTGTTCTGTCTGCATACACATATGTTGCAGTTGTTTCCGATGGTGTGATCCTTTTTTTTTAGCCGCATCACTGGGTGTTGATTTAGTTTGCCACAGTTCAAATTCTACTCTACTGTACGGAATGTTTCTACTTCTCATGCTGAAACACATGCTGTTAAACCTGCCATATTGATTTATTTTAATATTTTGTTATATTTTAGAAAAGGAGAAGTCAACATGTACATTTTTGGATATGATTTCACAGAGAACCATTTAACTGAAACACTTAGGCCTTTGAAACAACATCTGTTGATGATGGGCCTTCCATTTGCTGGCCTTTTTTATGGCAGGGTGGTGTACTTTTCCGATTCCACCGGCCAAATGTAGACCAGGCAGCGTCATATTGATATTTCCAGAGCTAGTTTGGAGTCTGGGAGGAAAAGCATTTTTCCACACTCTAAACAATAAAAATGTTGGTCAGTCGTCCAAGAGCACGGGCCTAGTTTGAGACACAACAGTTATGGTAAACCAATCTCTACACCTAAAGGAGCTTAGATATACCTTAATTATTAGACCTTATGGAGTAAAGGTTGAACACAGGAAGGCATGTTTAGAAAACTATGCACACATTCTTTAAATAAGTGTGTGGAATATGCACTTTGAGTGGCCTTGTGTCTGAATTGTGCGATATAAATAAACTTGCCTTGCCTATGTAGGTAAAATGGGGGCAAATGTTATAGTGTATTATTTTTATTATGTACTTTGACCTTTCATGGTCTACCGACACCACTGGCTTTTGATAATAGTTACCATTAAAACCTTACCTCACACTTAATAAGTTCTATGACTTCTACTGAGCTGCTCTCTGGTTTGTTGTGACACCACCTGGCAGTGATTGCATATCTGTTTTGTAGACTCTTTATCCTCTGTTAAGAAACAAGATCATTATAATGCTCTGATCTCTGAGAGATTTAGGCCACCAAGTGTGGGTGGACTAATAGAGGTTAGTTCACATATGCAGAAGCCCCAGTAAAGTCCAGTTAAAGGGGAAACAGCAGAGTTCCCCAGGAAAGAAGTGTTGGGACGAGCAGTTGAGAGCTGGAAACAGGCAACAGGTTTCAAGCAGGTGTTTAGGATCCGCAAAGTCCTATGCTATGTCTGGACCTTAGAAACAGGATCGACTGTAGATCTGTAGATTTGCTCCAACAAATATAACTTTAAGAGTGGTAAAAAACAAAACAAGGTTTCGACTGTTGAGTTTTCACCTTGGTCACACCACCAATCCCCACTGTGTAACCGCCTGTGATTGTCTAAAATGTCACATGACTGGTTGTGTTGCGTTGCGTGAAACCCCCCACATCCCCTCTCTTTTAATGCTTTTTTTCTGCCCTTCTTGGTGTTGAACTGGCTTTGTCACTGTTTTCTCACAGTCCGTAAACCGTACCATGAACACAATGCTGCAGTGGAATACATACAGATTTGGATGTGGCGCCATGGTCAGCTGTGTTTTCAATTGTGGCTCAAGTTTGATTTAATTGTTTGCCTTCACATTTGTCTGGATTAGTCCTGAATGTCAGGACTAATCCCCCCCCCCAAAAAAAAAACCTTTGTCATGGTTTGAGTATCTGACAGAGTTTATAAATCATATTTCAGTTGTTTTTCAAGAAGTCCAAAAGGCAAACATCTAACCCACTTCAAGAGAAACTTGGAAAATTGTAAAAAAGAAATATATATGTTGCATCATAGAAGCCTCCTGTAATACAAGGTGTATTAGAAATATATTTTAACAATGCCATGATGGTGTTGTTATGCTAACGCCCCCTGAGCCACACTTCCTGTCTCACCCAAAGCTGCTGTCATTGTCCTGGGAGTGGACACAGGAAGTGGAATGCTCCATAGCGACAACAGAGGAGTCTGTTTACTCCCACTGTTTCTCTTGCTCTCCAGTTGATTTTTTTGTTCAGCCATTCTTCACAGCAGCCTGTAACAGAATTCAGTTCAATGCCAAGTATATTCGGTAAACTTAAATTCTCAAGGGTGAATTGTCCTTCCTGCAAAGTCAATTTTAAACTTAAAATTGGTTAAATGGCTACTATTGAAGGTTTGCCAGAAATATAAATGAATAAATGAATCCTCCGGTCAATTACAAGCTTTTGACATCATCTTGCACTTTGGAATCATTGGTTTTTGACTGAACCTGAAGTTACATTGAAGCTTTGACTAAAACTGGTTGGATTAACAACATTCGCTACAATACTCATTTTCCGTAAAAGTAATGTTAACACACTGGCCTAAAACAGGGAGTCAGTAAAAAAGAATAAAAGTTAAGTTGGGTACGAAAGTTGCAGAGACTGGATCGAAGCACAGTAGCATGCTAAGTAATTTTTTATGATGTTGTCCTTGGAGCTCCTGCTGTACTCTGTATTAGCTTCCTTCCTCTGCTTTCTCCCACCACTCTCTCCAGCCCGCTTCAGGCAATAACAATACCAGGTCCTGCAGAGCTAAATCAGTTAATTCAGCAAACACACATGGCTCACCCACCACCACCACTGTCATTGTTTTGTGTCGGTTGTGTCACCTGTTGGTGTTCAGCCGCAGGAATGTGGAGGGAGTTGGTGTAGGCCGAGTGCTTCATTCAGAACGACTAGCCGCAGTTATCCTCTGCTGTGTGCACAGACGGGCCTAAGAGGCCTTCAGTCATTTTTAATTACGGTGTGGACGGTGATTCCAGCATGGACTTGTTCCAGCTCCGGCCTCAGTGACTCAGGTGGCTCGCTAACACACTTCTTGTAATCTAAAACACCAGCAGCATAAGAGCTAACGTGCTGTAGTTTATTAAATGATTGATTCTCAAATGACAAAACAATTCTGTTCCTTTTCACTTGGATTATGTTCTACTTCATTTTGATAAGTAGCAGTTTGTATTTGTTGTTGTTTATCATTTCCAAATTCATTCTGTACAATTCCTGAAATCTGAGTGTATTACTGCTACATTTAGAAGAAGCCATTTATTTATGTTTAATTGCAGGTCTTTGTCAAAGTTAAATGACAGTAACCTGCCTATTGATATGCATGCTGTATAGAAATTAATGGAAACAAGTGGCTACTTGGTATGGAATGAAAACTATATCCAATAATCTTAAACACAGAAGCATTGTCTGTTAACTGCGATTTAAAGTACATGTTACTTGGGTTGCACATTATTCTTATTTTCATTGAAAATGAAAGACTGGTGAAGAATGGTGTTAGTGATTAATCGTTCAACCCTTCAGTGAAAAAGAAAATAGTGAAAAAATGTCCATCACAAGTCAAAACAGCCCAAGCCGACTTCTTCCAATTCCTTGTTTTGTTTGAAAAACAATCTCAAAGCCAAAGAATCCTAATTCATGATATGATCTGAAATAGAGAAACGGCCAATATTAACATTGTGAGAGACTAAAAGTAGCAAATGTTAAGCATTTGCTGCGTCTCATGGACATTACTGCAAATGAACATTCAGCTCTGAGAGCACAACTTGTCACTTAAGACGGTGGATACAACTGTCTTTAGGACAAATTGATCAAATGTAATAGTAATTGTACACAGACAGTGATGGCTCAGCAATGCTGCAGCCAGGTTGGCTCTTAGTATGCCTCTCTTCCTTTCTGCTTCTCTCACTCACTTTCCCACAGCTCAGATTTCAGGAAACCGGCCTCATCTTTTCTCTCTCTCTCTGTCTGTCTGTTTCTGTATCTCCTTCATTTTCTCAATTCACTCTCTCGTTCTGTGAGTCTCTTGTTCCTCTCAGTTCATTCTCTTCTCTCACTCCGCATATTTGGTCAGAGCTCATGTTCCACACCCCGGCCGCCACTTCCCAGTCATTAGTAGTTACAGAGACAGAGAGACTTGAGAATCGTGTGAGTGAGGGCTCAGCATGCTATAGAGAGGATTTAAAACACATGTACTGAAATCAATGTTAATGTCAGTGCATGAGAAGAAAAAAACACACACCTGCAGGGATACTGTTCACCTCCACTCCCTGAAATTCACCCTGACTCATACTTATCTAATGTTACATCAGAGTGGTAAGTCTTGCTGAACTACATAGTAAGGGTATTGATGGATATATTTTCAGGTAATACTCCTGAAATCTTTTTTTAGATTGTTTAATTTGAAGGATTTTTTAAGGGCTTCTGGGCTTGAAGACATAAAAGAAAGAAAAAGGCAAAAACTGTGAACCCTCAACTTTATCTTGGGCCCTGGGATATGGATCGATCCATCATGAGCCCAGACAACGATACTTAGTACTGGCTCGGGACATCTCTAGTTTTGTTTTTAACAATCAGGGAAAGTTAAGAAATGATTATATTTTTCGTTCACCACAGAAAAAGTTGTCGTCCACAGGCTCTCCTGGAGATGTAGAGCTGCTTTCAGACACTTTTCATCGTTTGCAAATTCATTAGTGTTTCATTTCACCAATTTCCAGATTCTGGAGCATTGAGCACTGTCTACACCGTTTAGCTTGGAGGAAGCATTTAAATGCATTAACTGCAAGTTTGAAGAAAACCACCAAAACCGAAACGTTAAAGACGCTGACTACACTGTCGGCATGCTGGGCTCCTCGTTTTCCGTTGACCCAAATTAGCATCAAACATGTTTATTCACCAGTGAGTTAAATACAGGGAGAATGTACAGTAGGCTGCTCTGCCATATCCTCCTGTTAGTCAGTTTACCACTTAATGTTAAAGAAATGTTAACCTCTGTCAACCATTCATCACTCAGAAATAGTTTGTACACTTCTTCAAAGGAAACGGTCTTAAACAGCTTATTGTCCACTACTAGTTAGGTCCACTACTGTTGGCAGAGACATTCATTTAGGAGCTTACTTTTCTGCCTTTTGCTGCAACAATCATTTTCATTATTGATTCATTTCTTGATCATTTTTACCCTTGATTTGTATTGGTCTGTAAAATGGGAGAAAATGCTTGTTGCTCTATTAACTTCCCACTGGTATTTTGTTTTCAGGTATTTTCACTTAAGAACATTTTTAATGGAGAGGGGGAAAGCTCTTTGGGCTAACAAGCTTGCTAACTGTTAGCAAACAGTATTTTATTTTATTACATGATTTATTGATTTTGCTATGAAATGCTGGTGTACGTAGAAGCATCAAACACTCACACTTGAGGAGCTATCTCCTTCAAATGTTTGACCCTTTGCTTTAATAAATTAGTTCAATTATCAAAATTGTGTATGATTTAACGACTTTCTGTCAATCAATCAATCAATCAACTAATTATCAACTGTTATGTTACACCAACCGCCTCTACTGTCCCACAGGCCAGAGAGATTGTAATTCTTTGCTTGACAAGGTCAAGGCTGCTCTGGCTGAGCTACAGTGTTGCCTCCAGGCTGAAGGTGATCTCTTTCTGTGGGACACTGCAGAGGCAGGGAGTTGTGTTACACATTGATACGTTTGGGTGCAAGAAACGATGACCTGGCTGTGACTGTGTGTGTGTGTGAGTTTGTTGAACGTGTTGGTGCTTGTTCAGTCAGCTGACCCCTCTGTTCCTTTTCATGCTTGTGCTGGGGTTACTTTTTCAATCTGAAATAATGTCCAAACTATAGTTGATCAATCTGAAAATGCGGCTTTCCTTTGAAAACAATCTGCATCTTAATCTTTATTTAATTTTATTATTTCGCAAATGAGAAATTGTGCATTTAAGTCAAATTCTAGTCAGGAGAGATACATACATTTTAGTCCCAATAGGTCAAAACAATGTGTAGTTTCCCCCTACTCTTTGATCACGTATGCCATCATACTAAGTATAGTAAAACACATTAACACATAAACTATGTTTATGTAACAATTGAAATACTACATCTCAACGATGGTGAACATTGACCCCTGTGTCGTTTAGATAACAACACAAATATAAATACAGATCAATGACCATTTGTGGGACTGGCTAAATTGAGAGTCAACACAATTGATTGCAGAGAGTTAAAAGCAATAGGAAGTTGTTTTTTTGTTTTGTGTGTAGCCTGTTGAGCCAGTGCAACAACTTTTCCAAGTTAACCTTTAAACCAGCTAAACTGTTTTTATAGGAAGTCACCTGTGTAAAGATACCAGATAAACCAAGTTTCATCACAATTTTACAAATAATTCACCTCATCACCTATTTTATCATCAAAGCATAACTTTTTGGAGAATTAGTTCTTATTTCTTATTTTATTGTTGGCTATTTTTACTGGAGCTGTTGAATGCCTGTAGCCTTCTAAGCACTAAGTATCAAGGAACCGCTGATTCTTTAACAGACAGTTTGGTGTCTGTTCTGCACTGAAGCTCGGTTTCTTGTCACTTAAGTCTCAGTCAAACAACAGCTTCAGCCACAGCAAATAAAACACTAATATCAAAACAAGCTCTTTGAAACTGATATTTTGACAGCAGCCAGGAGGGAAATCACCCTGTGGAACTGAGCAGACTACAGACAGTCGACCAACATTTTTTTTGACGTGCCATGCCAGAAATCCAACCAAACGTCAGATCTTTTCCAAGCAATTAATCAGACATCAAACTACAAGTCAAACAATAACCTTTTTGTTAGAAATTCAAAAATGAGCTGAACATTGGGCAGGGTCTGCCTGCTCCATATGCAACACTGCAGCATGTGGAAGTTCTTCACTGGAAATACTGCAGGCGATGTTTCATTTTCTTTTTAACACTCTCAGTTTATCTACCATGTGACAAACAAAAGCACATTCTTCCGAAAGGTTCAGTGGTCGTGTTCACGGTCAACACATTCCCATCCTTTTTTCTTTACAGTTGTTTTTCATAACTGCTCATTCTGTATGTGTTTTTATGTCTGAAGCGCAATTTCCTCTGCCTGTAACAGCGAGTTTTTTTTCAAGGTAGTGAAGCCCTATTAAAAGCAGGGAAATTAGTTTCTGTGTGGTATGTGTGCCGCAAAACATAGTCGGGCTCTCTGTGTCTTATCTGTGTCTTTATCTGTGCTGTTATGCGCTGCCATAATTGGCACCTTCCTCTACACGTGTGATACAGGTAGACACCAATAAAGTAGGAGTATTCTCTTGTAATGACAGCCTTTTGTTAGAGTACTGGGAAGTGCTGTCCAAATAAAAAAGGTATTCAGAGAATAACTTCCTAGATCAGCAATAAAAAACTACAATAGTCCCAACATGTGAAATATACAGTATGTCGACTCTATTTCATGACTGCAATTTCCTACCTGTGGGTGTTCAGATTTCCATCATAGTTCTTTAGTTACTCATGGGACTGTTACTTTATTGTTTGATGGTATAAAGTACAACAAAACAAAAACAAAAAAATGTTTTTTAGCAGAAGCACAACATTTTTTTTTTCTGTTTTTTAAGATGTGTAGACAGACAAACATATGGTGTGCGAAATCATGAGCTCCTGAGCAAATTGCATAATGAGGATAAACGAAAATCAATATGTCCGGACACATCTTAAAATGGAAACAAAACAACAGGATGACACGCCTTGTCATTATGGACTTAACCCAAGATCTAAACCTTGTGCCCAAGTCACTTTCTCTAGTGGCTTTAACCTCTGCTGATCAACAGATGAAGGCTGTTTTTAAATGTAAGGGTTAGTAAATGCCTGGAGTATCCAAATAAGGCTCCTGCTACATAACATAACATGTGAAAATATTGTTGATTTCTGCTTTTACAGGACATCTTTGTTGCTACTGTATTGGTTGACTGTTTTCCTTTGCAGATCATATAAAACAGTATTTAAAAAACATATGGATAGACTTTGACATGAATATTCAAATACTGTGGAAGGAAGTAACTCCACAAACACGTGGAAAGGAAAATGAAAAGATTGAGGCTTTCAATGCATTGTATGTTGTATTGTTTTGTTTGTGGCATCATTATAGACCAGGATTATGCCTTGCCCTCCGCTATGTATTCTCCCGCCAAAGCTTTTCCCATGATCCCGTTCAACTTCATGACATCATCAAACTCCGTCTTTTGTTATTTTATTGATCGTGAGCCCCCTAGCGATGGAACATTACTTATTGTGCGTTTAAACGATTCAAACAATCTGAATTATAGCTTATTATAATAATAATAATAATAATAATAATAATAATAATAATAATAATATATTTAATTTATATAGCACTTTTCTTGCACTCAAATCGCTTTACACAACAGTAAACAAACAAAAGGAAAATGTGAAGTTGATGGGGCTTGGGCTGGTGGGTGATCTAGGGGTAGGCAGAGGAGAAGAGATTGGTCTTGAGGTGGGATTGGAAGATGGTGAGGGACTCAGTCACGGATGTGTTGGGGGAGGCTGTTCCAGAGCCTGGGAGCTGCCCTAGAGAAGGCTCTGTCGCCAAGGCTGCAGAGGTTTGATGTGTGGGTGGAGAGGACACCAGCCGAGGAGGATCTGAGGGCCCGAGGCGGTTGATAGGGGGAGAGGAGGTCAGTGAGATATGGGGGGCCAGATGGTGGAAGGCTTTGTAGGTGAGGACCAGGAGTTTGTGAGGAAACTCCTGGTCCAGGAGATGGGGAGCCAGTAAAGGTTGTTGAGGACTGGGGTGATGTGGTGCCACAATTTTGTACAAGTTATGACGCTTGATTGTAAACTCATTTATGTACAAGTAATTGTCAGAAACCAAATGTACAACAAGAAGAGGCAAGATCCTGTGACATGTAGCAAATAAATCTAACAATCTAAATTTAGCACCATGGAGCTGCCACACTCCCAAATGAACCCGTAAAAAAACATGTAGCCTGGTTGTGAGAGTTCACAATTCAGTGCCAACTCACTACACGCCTTAGTGTAACCCATACGAATTCCCAGTAACCAAAGGTATGACAAAGAGCCACCACAACAAAATGTGCCCTGAATACACGGTCTTAGCCCCGATGACACACACACACACACACACACACACACACACACACACACACACACACACACACACACACACACACACACACACACACACACACACACACACACACACACACACACACAGAGAGAGAAAAGATGACTTCACATCATAGAAAGCTGACCAAACTTGATCCTTTGCAACAATGGCAACCATTGAAGTGTCTGACGCAAGTGGTTGAACCTCTCCTTGGTTTTACTGTTGGAGGGAAAGATTTCAAAGTATGTAGTTTTCAGATAATTCAATATCTACATATAGAATATGTACATTATGTTCAAAAACAAATTAGCTTTTGTTGTTGGTTACAAACAGGGCTCAACTCAGATGTGTGGAAAATACGTCCATCTGTTAAATCCATTTAGCTTTATTTTGTCCACTACAATTTGAATGTAAAGGAGACACTTTTTTTTATACAACATTGCAACAAACCATTGTTTCTGTTTTTGCTCATGCTGTAGGTTGTTTTAAGCTTCTGATCCTTGTACAGATAGATGCCAACATTACTGACTTTAATTTAACTTCACTACAAGCAAGAAAGTTATTGTTTCTTTAACATACTCAAATTCCATCTTAAAAGATCGACATTTAGCAGATCAGGACAGACCCAAATCACAGCTATGTCTTTGGAAACATGTCCTCAAGCAAATTTGCAGGTCTGATTACTTGACTGCGATTTCCTAATCTCTGACCATACAGGTGATGTAACCAGATCTGTTTGTGGTTGAGTTGTTTGAGCAGAACAGAGATGAGGAGAGGCCACTTCACCGCAGCTTATCTACATCTGACCCTTTATTTAAAGTTGAGATTACATCATGCCTCAAACATGTTCTCTTCCTCTTCGCTCACTCTGTTGCTTTCTGTCTCTCTTGCTTTCACAAAGTTTCACTCTGATGGACACTCGGAGCAAGGGGAGTGGCTAGGTGTTTATTTCAGCTTAACTTTTCAGTATCAAACTCGACTTTCACAGGTATTTTTCCCCGCTGTTCTTTTTTTAAGTCAAGAGCACAATGTTGGCCTGAAAAATGAACAGTTGATTTTTCAAAAACTGACTAGAAAAAAACATTATTAAAACAATTAAACCAACCCATGTTTGATTAATATTCCCAGAGTACACAATGAAAAAAAGAAACGGCAGCTATGAAAAATGAACAAATCGATCAAGCAAATGGCTTCAAATTTGCATCCCTTGTCCAAATCCATCTACCTTTTCCATTTCACCATCCCACTCCCCAGTGTGAGCTTGATTCCCCACAACGCCTTGATTTATTCCAGGTTGCTGTTCATGCAGGTTTCTGTACATCTATTAAAAGCACTGGATATGGTTGCCAATGGGAGATGATATACTGTTGTTGATATGACGTGCTGGTGTTTTATTGTAGGAGATGTGCGCATTAGTCGATCGTCCTTGTGTTATGGTAAATACAGAAGTAGCCAACACGGCCCTGTGCTGTCCAGCCATCGCCACAACCCTAAATCCCTCCTCCCTATCCTTTAAGCAGCAAGCTGGCCATCTGTTCCAGGCGCCAGGCCCTACCTCAGTGCTCCAAACACAAACAAACACACACACTCATAAAGACACACATAGTTTACACAATTACTCATGAGGGATACAAGCATACATTCCTCACAGTCAATACATGCCATTGGCAATGTGTGTGTATGGATTCAGCCTAATGCAGTTGCACTTTGCGTGGTTAAAAAAGATGACACATGCTTTCCTGTGTCTCCTATGGGTGTGGGTCTGTATTTGGAAAGGGGGGAAGGTCCTGTGTGCGTGCATTTGTGTGGCTCACGGTTAGATCAAAGTTGCTGAGGCAACACATGGCACGAGAGGTTGGATATGGGGCGACAGGAAATGACCAGGGGTGCAGCATTTTATCATTTCCCTGCTGGAGTCCTTTGTGACCCACTCTAAGCAACAACTATATGTGTCCCTGTTCCATTTCCTGTTTTCACTGTGTTTTTTATGCTCTGGTTATGTAGCTCATGCAGTTTGTTTAAAATACTAAAATTTTAAGATTTTGCTCAATCTTTAATAGACTGGTTGGTAGATTGATGAGCTTCCTTGTGTGACACTGTTCACCTAATCTGTGTGTAGTTAGGATGTATGGTTGAATTACATTGCATTGAATATTAGCCTTTACGTAAAGTAAAGATAGAAAGCTAAAGGAAAGACGACAGATAAAATAACATTCGAATGGCCTAAGACTGATGAAGTCGACCTAATACACTGCTGCTGGTAAAACCACCTACCTGTGATGTACTATGGATATTGTTCTTTTGATTGGTTTAGCTTTTTCTCCATTTCTACCACGTGTGAACATTTTCGGAACAGCATACATTTTGATAATCATAGTTTTCTTTAAGTGAATTTACCAAATATGTTTGTTTATTCCAGCTTCTGAAATGTGTAAACTTGACCCTGTTCTTTGACATACATGATAGTTATATATTTGGGGGTTGACTGTTGGTTGGACAAGCAGAACTTCTGCTTTGAGCAGTGGTGTGGAAAACTACAACAGGCATTTTTTTCAGCCAAAACGATTAATCAGTTTATCTAGAGAACAATCTTCAGAAAATCGTGAATATAATCATTATTGGCAGCCATATTATGTATTGTATGTTTTTCAGTTATCTGTACTACCTAAGAAACAGGGATCTAATGTGAGGACTGGGGGGGGTTTGGGACACAGGTGCGGACCAAGGGGTGTCTGAAAGTTATCCCCGGAGGGATAACCACTAAATCGCAAAGCGACTACAGGGAAGGGGAGAAAACAAAAATGCACAAAGCTGTAAAGGGCCACACAGGCTACCTTTTAATAATACAAACTAAAGCGACAACAAAACCACCGCTGCCAAGCAGCTGAAGACATAGACAAGTAAAGCAGTTGACTTTGCAACACTTAACACAGAGAGCACTCAGAGACAACCTCTCACTACCTCTGAAGGTGAGACAATGAGCAGCACAGAGCACTGGGGTCTCAGGGCATATATAATCTATTCACACCTGGGTTCAATCAGCCAATCAGTGCACACACACCTGATTGCAGTGAGGAAATCAGTCACCATTCTCACGGAGGCGAAAGATTCCGTGGACTCACAGGGCTGAAATCTACCGTTTCCTCACAGGACCACCCCTCTAAGGAACGGCACCTGACGTTCCAACAGGACCCCCCACCCACCCCAGGTGGAGGCCTCCATGGAGGGGCTAGTGGATCGGAACAGACTGGCTGGAGGCGGGAAACATGAAACACGGGGTGAATCCTCATGGACCGGGGAAGCAAGAGGCTAACAGTGACGGGGTTTATCCTTCGAATGATCCTGAAGGGACCAATGAAACGTGGCGGCAATTGGCGAGACTCTACCCGCAGTGGGAGATCCCTTGTGGAGAGCCACACCCTCTGCCCCACCCGATAGTTTGGGGCTGGGCGGCAATGCTGTTGTGACGTCTTGTTTCGGGCGCAAATTTTGCAAGCTGCCACAAACTCGCTCACATCTCTCCCCATCCGGGGCCACCAGAATCTCTTTTTGAGAAAACCAATAGTGCGACGAACACCAGGGTGATTTGTGAGGTGTGTGGAGTGGCCCCACCTAAGCACTTGTGATCGCACTCGTGCCGGAACATACCGACAGCCTTGGGGCCCCCCTCCTGGGTCAGGCTCCTGCTGTTGAGCCCCCTGAACCACTGTGTCAATCTCCCCGGTCAGTGGGGCATGGATGCGGGTAAGGGGCACAATGGGCTATGGAGAACTGTCTCTATCTGAACACTGGAATCGTAGAGATAAGGCATTTAGCCTCTGATTTTTCGAACGTGGACGGCCCTTATGTTTACTAATGACTTCACTAAGTTGAGCGTACTCTGCAGGAACCCCATTAGCAAGAAGAGACACAGAGGCCGAAGAATCAGAGGGAGTCAAGGTTTCAATAACCCCAAGGGTCAGGCGGTCACTGGGGGTAGCACAGGGAAGGCCTACTGAACTGTGAGATTTTGAGACTGCGGCACTTGTGGCAGGAGGGGGCTCACATTCAAAAGGTTGGAGTTGAACAGAGTCTGATTCCATCATGTGAGATGCACAGTTTGGACCCCAGCTCATCACCCTCCCAGTCCTCCAATTGATGTGAGGGTTGTGTTCCTTGAGCCATGGGTGTCCCAGAATGAGGGGTAACTGAGGTGTATCAATAAGAAGAAACTTAATCTCTTCCGTGTGATTGCCGATGCGAATGAAAATCGGGCAAGTGACCTTCTCAACCCTACCCCTACCCAATGGTTGCCCATCCACTGCAGTAATTGCGAGTGGACAAGGAAGATCATAGGGCGACCGTGGCTCAGGTGGTTAAGCGGGTTGGCCAATGATCCAAGGGTTGGCGGTTCAATCCCCGCTCTGCCACCTGTGTCATGGTTGTTGTGTCCTCGTGTGAATGTGTATGACTGCTGTATGTTTGAGGTGGTGGTCGGAGGGGCCGTAGGCGCTGAATGGCAGCCACGCTTCCGTCAGTCTGCCCCAGGGCAGCTGTGGCTACTATGGTAGTTTACCACCACCAGTATGACTGAGTGTGAATTAATGGAACCTGGAACCCTGTAAAGCGTCTTTAAGTGCCTTGAAAAGCGCTATATAAATCCAATCCATTATTATTATTAAATGGGTAAATTGAGCTTTCGGGCCAGGGTTGAGTCCATAAAACTACCTGCTGCTCCTGAATCAACAAATGCCGAGAAGGTGCGCCAGTGTCCATCCCAAAATAACTCAAAGGACAAAGGGGTGCGACTACTGGCCACGGGAGGGGAATTATTAAGACTCTGCAAGACTTCCCCAAGGTCTGACACGCCTACCCTGATTCCCTGCTTATTGTGTTTCTGCGTTGAGGGGCACTGGCGAATGAAGTGACCCACACTCCCACAGTATAGACACACGCCACTGCTCATACGCCTCCGTCTTTCCACGGAAGTAAGCCGTGTGTGTCCTATTTGCATGGGTTCCTGATCATCATTGTTAAGGGACCCTTCAGGCAGGGTAGGTCTTTCACAAGGGATACTAAACTCCTCGGACATCTGGCGGGTGTACGCTTGTTTTCTCTCTCTATTGCGCTCACAAATTCTGTTGTCAATTCTAATAGCCAATGAGATTAAATCCTCAAGTGAATCTGGAACCTCACGGGAAGCGAGCTCATCCTGAACTCTCTCAGACAAGGCATGACTAAAAGTGGTCACTAGAGCCTCCCTGTTCCAACCTGATTGCGTAGCTAAAGTCCGGAATTTAATTGAAAATTCTGCAACGCTTGCAGAGCCCTGACGTAACCTAAGGAGGCGTTTGGCTGCTTCGTGGCCACTAACATCGTGGTCGAACACACGCCTCATCTCCGCCATGAAGAGGGGCGCGTCAGCGCAGACTGGAGTCTGCCTATCCCATAAGGCTGTAGCCCATGAAAGGGCCTTTTCCGAAAGAAGGGATATTATATATGCGACCCGGGCTCGGTCGGTGCTAAACATAGAGGGTCGTAACTCAAACACTAAACAGCATTGGGTTATAAATCCCTTACACCTCCCTGGATGCCCGTCATAGCAGGCTGGGGTTGCCAGCTTGGTCTCCTGGACTACAAAAGGGTCATGGGGTGGAACTGGAGGCACTTGTGCTTGGGTAGGGGCTGGCCCAGGTGGCTGTAAACGGGCCAGTATCTCCCGCAGCATGCAGTCCTGCGAGGCCTGTTGCTCTACAATGGCACGTAGGGTTTGGTCGTGTGAGCCTAACATGGCTCCTTGAGCAGAAATTGCCTGCCTATGGACCTCTAAGCTGTCACTAGCAGCACTAGTGGTGTCCGCTGTGCCCTGCATTGGGCTGCTCATTCTGTGAGGACTGGGGGGGGTTTGGGACACAGGTGCGGACCAAGGGGTGTCTGAAAGTTATCCCCGGAGGGATAACCACTAAATCGCAAAGCGTCTACAGGGAAGGGGAGAAAACAAAAATGCACAAAGCTGTAAAGGGCCACACAGGCTACCTTTTAATAATACAAACTAAAGCGACAACAAAACCACCGCTGCCAAGCAGCTGAAGACATAGAGGCTAAGGCTTCTTTAGACACTACAGATGGTTTGAAAGTCTAATAGAGTGACTATTTACTTTATGTAATATAACTCTATTTTACTATTACGCAATTCCTCTCTATCTAAAAGCCCCAGATGAAAGCAAAAAGTTGAAGCCCAACCAATGAGAGAGTCTTTGTCAACAGCTCAGTGATCAAACCCATCTCTCTCTCTCTCTCTCTCTCTCTCTCTCTCTCTCGCTCTCTCGCTCGCTCTCTCTGTCTCTGTGACCTCCTCTCACCCCATGATGTCCCTCTGCTCTGTATTAAAGAGGGAACTTGTGAATAGTGTGATTGTGTATTCATTAAAGAGGATGGCAGCTGCCGGTGGTGGCGATGGTGAGAGCTTGTGTGTGCTCACGGCTGTGCATGTGCGGAGATTGTAATCCTGTAGATCCTGATGACTTATCCTTTATCCTTTATGAGTAGTATGCATGTCGGGCTCCAGCAAAGTAATTTGTCCCTTAGATTAGATAGATTACTAGGAATTACCCATGAAGTCTTTGTGTCATAACCAGACAAATGTCGTAATATGCGGTGGAGTGCAGAGGGGTGCGGCCTGGTTTCAGTTGAACTCAATAGCTGGTAGTAGTATAGTTTTATTGCTGTTTTGGAACGTTGTGTTTTGCTTTAAACAAGTGATATTTAAAAAAGTCTTCATGGCATTGATCAAACTTTGTGTCTTCCTGTTCTTCTTTTTCAGTGATGTCGTGAATCAGTGGAGTCCTCCAGCCCAGTGAAGGACGTGCCAGTGCCCGGCTGCTGCTGCTAATGGGCCCTCCTGCCCTGCCATGAGTACCCGTGATGGCGTTGGTGGCGTCGGTGGCGTGGGCACCCTGGGCCGGCGGCAGCGCTTCGAGAACTCTGAGTTCACGGTGCGTATCTACCCGGGCCCCCTGGCCGAGGGCACCATCTACTGCCCCATCAGCGCCCGCAAGACCACCACAGCCGCCGAGGCCATCGAACGCGTCATCGAGCGCCTGCAGTTGGACCGCACCAGGTGTTATGTCCTGGCCGAGGTGAAGGAGTTTGGTGGGGAGGAATGGATCCTCAACCCCTCCGACTGCCCCGTGCAGCGGATGATGCTCTGGCCCCGTGTGGCACTAGAGCTCCGCCCGCTGTCCGGGGGCGAGGATTACCGCTTCCTCCTGAGGCAGAAGAACCTGGACGGCTCCATTCACTATGGCGGCAGCCTCCAGATGTGGCTGCAGGTCACAGAGGAGCGCAGGCGCATGGTGGAGCGTGGACTCCTGCCTCAGCCCGAGTCTCAGGGCGACCACGCAGATCTATGCCGCCTGCCGGAGCTCAACGAGCGCTCGCTGCTGGACAACCTGCGCTCGCGCTTCTGCCAGGAAAAGATCTACACGTATGTCGGAAGCATCCTCATCGTCATTAACCCCTTCAAGTTTCTGCCCATCTACAACCCCAAGTATGTGAAGATGTATGATAATCATACACTGGGAGATCTGGAGCCGCACATTTACGCCGTGGCCGACGTGGCTTATCATACCATGCTGCAAAGAGAGAGGAATCAGTGCATTGTTATATCCGGGGAGAGCGGCTCTGGGAAGACGCAAAGCACCAACTTTCTGATTCATCATCTGACCGCGCTCAGCCAGAAGGGTTTTGCCAGCGGGGTGGAGCAGATCATCCTCGGGGCGGGGCCAGTTCTAGAGGTAAGCAGAAACACCAGTGTTTGCAACCTAAAAGAAAAAGCTCTGCTGATAATATATATGTGCACTTGAAACTAGACACTTTGGCTAAACTGAACCATTACAAAAATTATGAATTGAGAGTTGACTGCTGTGAGACTTATCTAGACTTGATTCCCAATGAAACATCTCAGTTGTCTTTGAGTCATTGATTGTCTGATGTATGGAGATTCCCTTATTCCTAAATTTGAGACTTATGTGAAATAACTTCAGACCTGGATTTGCCCCGAAGACTGACTTGTCTTGCTGCCTGGCTCACATTGTTTGTTAGTCGAAATGGCAATATATGAATAGACTTGTAATATCAGGTGTTGCGGATATGTTGGACTTAGGGATGGCCATTTAGAATTTTTTCTTTAACCGGTTAACCACCAGAATTAACGGTTATTAACCGGTTAACCGTTAAGATTTAATGTAGCCTATTTATAGTGAAATACATGAAGCATTATAGTAGGGCTCCCAACCTTTTTTTGTTCCAAGGACCTGCCTATAAAACAATTCAGGGACCAGTAGCCAACTTAAATGCCTACATTTTGACACAGCATTTTTGTCTGTTGTGAGAAGAGGTCTAGTATGCGAATGTAGGAGCAGAAAGTGCAATAAGTGACTGAAAAGGGACATTTACACACACACACACACAGGCTTAGGGGATGGGTAGCCTACCGTCATTCATTCTTTACCGACAGTTGGCATTCTTACATCCGGTTCAGCAATATCAAAATAAGAGTCCGGATTTCAGAGAAATTAACCTTTTAACCTTTGGCATTAACCGGTTAAAGATCTTCTTAACGGTTAACGGTTAACCAGTTAACCATGGACACTTGGACTGATAGATTTAATGTGGAATTTTTTCTTTCTGCATTTATGGTTTCTAACAGTTTGCGCTTATTACTGGATTGATTCCTACAGCCATACTCAACAATACTTGCTGTTAATGTGAGTTTCTGTGTGGCTTACATTAGTTACACAACACCCTATGGTTGGCCCTGAGTTGTGTCTGCCTCGTTACAGAGGTTTATTGCACTTTTACGTCCAGCTGTGTGGGGATTATGTTGCACACAGAGGAACTCTCTATCTCCAGTGGTTGCAGTTGTAGATTCATGTTTTTGTGATTCCGACCATTGTTTTGCCCCTCACAGTGGAAAGATAGTCTCAAGGTAGACCTTGTAGAGGCCCAGCCAAAGGTCTTCGAAGGAAACTGGTTGTTTTCATATCAGCGAAGACATTCCACTCATATTCCTTTTCTTCTTCTTCAGGGACCTGTCATTTTATTGCACCTAAGTCAAAGAGTCTTTGACAAGTGCACAACCACACATTGTTTTCTCATTTGTCCTCAACATCAACCGAATTCCTGAAGGTTACACAACACCCTTGAACTGTACTCACAGTGATGCCAGTCATGAAGGCAAATACTGGTTTCTTATTGTCAAGGGTGTTGTATTTTGTAAGGGGTAGTATCACTCACTGACTGTCAAGTCACCTGACCACCATATGTGTATACACTATTCACTTACATAGAACAAGGCCGTGCATGCATTTCTTCTATTATTTTCCTCATCTGGGTATTTTTGAATGTGCTCATTATCCAGCCAAATAGATTTATCTAATCATGAGTTTTTGGCATCTTTAATGGATGGGATGTCAGTTTTACATTGTTATTACAGTCCAATTACTTATTCATGCTAACTCAACTCTTTGCCAGCCAGTGTTCTTGGCACCAATGTCAAGTTGAAGATGGCAGTGTGGAGGCCAAGTTCAAAGTTAACAATCCTTTGCAACTAGTAGCTCTACTCTGCATTTTATTGCTTTCGGTTTAGCAAACACAGTTCTCAGGAATGCCATTCATCAGTGTGTCTCCAGGGTTAATGTGTAAGCATATCAGGTTAATCCCCAACGCAGCAACACGAGTGAGTAGTTTTGAGTGCAGAGGAGCAGCCTTTAATTGTTTGCACAGTAAGATTGCGTATCTGCCCGCGGGGTGATTGATGCCAAGAGTGAGGCATGTGGTGCTACTGCAGAGAGAGAAAGAGGAGTGGAGGGGAGGAACTCAACATTACCTCATAGGAGTACTTCATCTTAATTTCCCTCTAGCAGCGTGTCATTCTGAAAAGTAGACTAGCAGCACCAGAGGAACGATATTTGAATTTTTTTGTGGGTTTCAGTATGTTTATTCTTCCCCATCTTTAATAATTGTGTGTATTTATATTATATCATTCTGTTTTTCACCTCTATTTGAGATAATGGTCTCTCTTCGTAATGTTAAGGGCTTTGTGATATGGGCCCGAGGTTTCAAAAGCTATGCCTCCATTTATTTTACACATCAAAGTCTGTTAACGTCTGTAGGCAGCTACAACTTCATATGTGGAAATATTTGTTTAAAGCCTTTTGTGGCTTCAGAGGGAGCTGTCTCATTTTCCAAGTTACATACCCATTCACCCACATCCAATATACTGTATAATGTACATTGTTATATAAATGTTACATAGTTGTGCATAGTGCCTAACATAGTGTCAGTGACTTGGGGTTTAATTTGTTTTAAGGGGTACAGAATTTTCATCTTCTTTCCCCGCTCCAGTCAAAAGTGACTGGGCCAGTTCATTGTTCAGAGAATACTGATAACATAAACCAGGACGGTGTTGAGCATTTACCCTATAACAAACAATACTACAGACTGCCAGTTGCGGGTCCAACTCACCCAGAGGCCCATAGCAAGAGGGATCTTTAAAAAAAAATCTTGATGGAGGATATCAGTTACAAGAGGTTTTGGTTTGTTCTGGAAACCAGCCAACAGCTGCAGCTATGTGTTAAGATCCTGACAAGCCCCTTTTACTCAAGGGCTTCAATTAATGAGAACTCAGCTTGAAGGAGCTGAAAACATCAACCCATAAGAAGACATTGTGCTGGTTGGATAAACACAGCAAGTTACAGCATTCAGGTTGAACATGGTTATTATTCTACATTCAAGGCAATTAGAGATGTGACAGGCTTTCATTTGTGGGTTGGAGTTTGAAAGGACTATAAACTGCTTTTATTTATCCTACCTTCAACACCTGTGGACTTCGCCTGACCCCCAAAGAATGAAGACGAATACAAGCATACTTGAGATACGACAAATACTTTGCCTAATGACGGTCGAGCACTTATCTGCTGTCTGTCATTCCGTACGATGTTTACCTTCTTGTGCCAGATATGACTGAAATTTACATTAGCAATATGTTCCTGTGTCTACTGTCTACATATTCCACACAGGAATTTCTGGTTTGAAATTTTCCTGGTGGTTTTTTACCTTCATTTGTCTCCATGCCAATAGGAAACATGGTACATAGGAAGTTTTGATTAATTCTTATGAATGCTGTAACAATGTATTACAGAAACCTGACCGCATTACAATTCATGTCTCTGCTTTTTCTAAAAGGACATCTTGGAAGTGATCATATTTAAAGCAACCTGCTGCATAAAACACATTAGTTGTATAGGAAAGGACAGCCATGAAGGATGGCGCAGCATTATCATTACACTTAATTTGCTGCATGTTTCTCTGCTTGATCTCCAATTGTTCAACAGGCTTGTCAGTAATGATAGGTTAGTGCAGACAACTGTGTGTCTGGTCTTTGCCAGATGACTGCTGAGTTTTCTTTCATAATAGTTTATCTTCTCTCTGTTTAATTTTCTTTAAGTGTCTCTATGGCATACTATCTACAAAGACCAAACAGCTATGGATTAAATATTGATCAATGAACAATGTATAATGTATAGTTTGGAGATGGATGCTTTGTGTACTTTATCTGTATTCTTGTACTAGCTTGTCATCACCTAGTGTTTAACTACCACCCGGGCTTTAAATCCAGATGTCAAGCCTGTTAAAACTTTGGCTTTTCAGGTGGCTACCTGACATTTTAGAATGATTGAAAGCGCAGTCTTGGAATGAGTGTCCTAAGTAGGCATGATAATGCAAGATGTGCTTCAAATACTTAAGTATAGGACTTCCTGGTTGCCTATTGGTCAAAATACCTGCAACATCCAAGGTTTGGTTTTGTTCTTGTCATCCTCCTTATTCTCTCGCTATGTTTCCTGCATATATATCAATGGTGTCTGTCTGCTATCAAAACCAAAGGCTATATAAATAACAATGGTCAATAATGCGCTACTATTTTATGACTAAACTAATGAAAACAAAGACCGCTCACAGGAAGCAAAGTAATTTGTTTTTACATGTGAGCAAAGTGACAGCTTAATATGAGTTCAGCTGTCTATATGTTCCCCCACGGGTTAAGAAGTATGGGCGTATGGGGTTACCTCGCACTGCTCACTGACAGTGCATCTTCATGAGCTGCGTTACAAGACCAGGGCGGTGTCACAGAGCATTAGCGCGGGATCAAATCTGTGTGTGTGTGTGTGTGTATCTGTGTGTGTGTGTGTGTGTGTGTGTGTGTGTGTGTGTGTGTGTGTGTGTGTGTGTGTGTGTGTGTGTGTGTGTGTGTGTGTGTGTGTGTGTGTGTGTGTGTGTGTGTGTGTGTGTGTGTGTGTGTGTGTGTGTGTGTGTGTGTGTGTGTGTGTGTGTGTGTGTGTGTGTGTGTATGTGTCTGAGCTGCTGCTGCAAGGTGCTGCTTCTGTCACCGTCAAAAGACATACAAACACTCACTTTCATGTGTACCCACACAAGTATAGGGTTAAGCAGAGATTTGGAGGCCCTCTGTCATCACACATTGGTGATTTGATTAAAACCACACATTTATGTAAAATAAACTGAAGCTGGAAAGAGTGGTTGATGGATCAGTTAGTTAATTGAAACTTTCAAAATGTGCAACCTATCTGAGGAACTTACTCATTCTCACCTACTTATTGGGAAAGATTGTAAGTATTCAATAATTCATGTTTCTTCTCTGAAGCTCCTGTTGTGCTCCTGTACGTTCTCAGCCAACAGAAACACTCCCAAAGTGAGTCAACCCAGGTCAGCAGTTTCACCTCTTGGCATCTCCTTCAGGGCTACCTCGATATACACGCATACATGTGCACACACTCACTTGCACATTTAATACCATCTCCCCAGAGCCCCCACTAATACTGAGCAGGATTAGTGTGTATTATGCCTCCCCCCTCCTCAAACTGGGTGGGGTCGATTTAGATTTACTGTGCCCTGAAAGTGTTGTTTTCCTCTGGGGTGGAAGAAAAGACGAGATGAGGGTTGACAGTGAACGATTGAGCACAGTTCATATGCAGTGTCCTTTGGGTTTAGGGTAAAGTTACAGTGCTGTGTGTGTTTTTATTGAGGTGAAACTAGGGTAAAGAGTGTAATTCTGGCCTGTGTGAATGCTTACACTGTGGGCTTGGCCCATAGGCTGCATTCCTTGGTTAAGCAATATGGAGTCAAGTCCAAGTCTAACCTGTCAAGTTATCTGTAGGCTGCTGTAATAATTTGAAAGGTATGAGTAAACACACACAGCAGTGAGTTATACAAAGCAGTACACCACAGTATTGTCTGTGAAGCAACTTGAGGAGGTTGGTTGTGTAGTTGAAGAATAAAGCTGCATTAGTCTTTTAGCAACTACCCTCCTCACCATGAGGATTACGTAAGATCAAGCCATATGTTTGGAGTTGTTTGCTCAGGGTTTCCCAGATGAATGAGGAAAGGCTTTTCTGTCGAGTACAGTAGTGGTAGAGGCCTGTACAGAGAGCTCTTGATTAAACTGATATTATATTTTGTGAAAACCTTATATAGATGTGTATGTATATGCAATTTATGATATAAATCATCAGAAACTGTGTACAATGTTCATTACAGCTCCAGGTGATGCTATGGCATGTTTATATTATCTTTTTTTGTCCAACTAACAGTCCAAAACCCAAAGATATTAATAATGGGGAAAAACAAGAAGGAAACAGCAAATTCTCCTGAGAGAAGGAATTAATTTAACAGTTGCAGATTCATTTTGCTAAATTTGATCAATTGACTGATCATTTCTCACACATTAGCATGGGAATAGTGTGTATTTTCTGTAATGGGAAGACGTAGCAGCAATAAATCAGATCAGTATGTCTGAATATCGTTACAATGTATCAAATCTATTTTCTTTTTTAAGGCCAGGACACACCAGTCCGACTCGTTCCGACTACCCAAAAAATGGAGTCGCCGTTTCAGGAAGCTCCAGTCTTCCCGTCGCGGCCAAAAAACACACCGAGACGACTGCTTATTTTCCGTACGCTCTGCGCTTGCGCGGGACGTAATGTCTCCACAACAGCAGGCGGCGCTAATCTGTATTGTGGCCCGAAAAAATACAAAAGCCGGAAATGATGGGACAGCTCTCTAGAGCATAAACATAGATAGAAATACGTATTTATATTTATGGACCTTAAGAGCACAATTTTTAGCAGAGAGTGTCGAGCATGGTGTCGAGCAGTCAACAAGGGTTGATGCATGTGAGTACTCTCAAAACGAAACGAACAAACACATTAAAACGATGGCTAGCTGTTGTTAGCTGTTTGTGCTACCCGCCTCACTTCCGGGCTTCACTGATTCGCTAGCCCTCCACCAATCAAATTGCTCCAAATGAAAGACAGTCGGCCACCGATTGAACATGTTCAAAACAAGCCCGACGACCTCTACGTCGGCCGACGTCACGGCACACACCAAACAGATTCGTGTCCCGACCCCCTACCGACACTACGACGGCGATTATCTGGCCGGTGTGTCCTGGCCTTTAAGGTTAACCTTTTTTGTTGACAGTTGAAGAGCAGTGTTCGCAGTGTGGAAATGGGGAGAGAGAGGGGGTATACATGGAGTAAATAACCCTTGTCTGACTCAAACTCACGCCCACTGTGACAAGGACTGAGCTGATAAGGTACATGTATATGCTCTACCCACTATGCCACGGAGTGCCCCAATATGTATCAGTTAGTTAATCGAGTCAAACTCAATATATGCTGAATCCTAAGCAGAAGGCATTCTGCTCAGCTGCTAACAGCTCCAGCTGCTACTTCTCACTGTTTGTTTATCTCTCCGAGGCGGTGCCAAGCTCTTAATTTTCTGTGAAACTGTATACACGCAGACTGGCACCACTGGCTGGGAAAGAGGAGTACATACCGTCTCTGCTTTGTGGACCTTCATGCAGAGGCTAGCGTTGATTCAGACTCACTCTGGCTGCTTTAGGTCAGAGGTGACACAGCGATTCGGTAGAGCCACATGAGTCTCAGAGGGGTCACAGGGATTTGTTTGACTTCTTAGCTGAGGGTATCTGGTGTTATGTAGCAGGCATTAATGCCCCAGATTAATCTTTCGCAAAGTGTTTTTTAAACCTGCATATCACATTCTCAACATGTGTGAATTTGTTTGGTATTCCCAGCAATATTATTATTATTATTTATTTATTTTTATAATTTTTTTCATACTTTATTTTATTTTTTTAGGATAAAGCACATACATTCGATAAAGAAAACGGAACAAAACAGTTAGGTCACCGAAGGCAGGGCATAATAAAGCTTAACATCTACAGTCAAGATTCCCAGAAATTCTTGAGGATAAAGCAAGAGTAACTAAGTAGTAGACTAACATGTCAGACATTTTCTGGTTCCAGTTCCTTGCATGAGAGAATTTGCTGTTTGTCATATACTTTTGTGTATGGAATATCCTTTGGTTTTCGTCAACCAAAATAGGACACTTGATGAAGGCCGCTTTGCCTTTGGAAAGCTGATATGGAGATGTCTTCACAGTTTAAAAAACAAAACAATTAATCTATCAATCTGTAGATGAATGGACGATGATATTGATGGTTACTGCTTCAGAAGATGTTTGTGGCAAATAAAGTAACATTTCTTACAGGATCTGTAGTCCTGTCTGTTGCATCTTGTCTCTTTCATAGCACTTTATGAGCCAACTAGTCCGTCGTCAGCAGCAGATATCGGCAGCAGCCCGACAATGTGCCTGTTTGTGTCCCCTGACTGGCTCTTTATTTATGCTTGGGTATGCCAGAGTTTGCAGGTGCCTCATCAGCAACACACACACACACGCACATGCACACGCACATGCATACGCACATGCATACGCACACACACACACACACACACACACACACACACACACACACACACACACACACACACACACACACACACACACACACACACACACACACACACACACAGTCAGCACTTGCTGTCAGACTCGCCCAGCTGCCCTACTGCCCTGACTACACCTGCACCAGTGTGTCACATAGAAATGAGATGGGACAAAAAACGCTTTATTCTGTGCAAAGTCAAAAAAGGATGGAGCCAAATCCAGCCACAGTGGACCTGCTCTCTTCTTTGTTGTCTTTAAAGGGAGATCACCCTGGAGCACATCTGTGTTGTGAATGCAGTCAGTCAAAGCTGAAATGTTCTGTTCAGATTTAATTAATTAAAATGAAAAGTCTCACCAGTTTCATACTAAGTCATGTTAAGATTAAACAATTCATTGATTACTTTTGAAGGCGATTTGGCATGAAAAAAATTATCAGCAACTACTTTCATAATCGCACTATAAGGTCATTTTAAGCACAACACCAAATATCAAAGGTTATAACCTCTCAAAATGTTATTTTTTGTCATCTGTGATAGAAGAGCAAATGATGAATTGGAATAATGGGACAAATAACTAGCAGATAAATTGATAAAAACAATAACTGTCAATTGTTCTAATCCAGGAACGAAATTCCTGACATTTGCAGAAAATAAACAAAATCTCTGTTTTGTGTCTCCTGAGATGCCCAAAATACAGTACAGTTATACACACTCTCTCTCCCCCCTTCTGTTGCTGACCTTGTCCATGAGCAGCTGGCAAGATGTTGCCTTTTCCCCCTGTCATCCTTCCTTTGAAACCCTCCTCTGATTCTGTGAAGAAACGGATGTTCAGGACTTGTTTTAAAAGCTCTTTTGTGGGAGCTCGGTCATGTCCTCTCCCTCCCCTTGCCTCTCCTCCGGTAGGAGTGGCAACAACAAAAAAGGGGGAACTCACAACAATATACGTCTTCTGATGATCTTCCTAAAACAATTGTCTATCACTTTGCTGTCTAAAGTACAGGCCGAGTAAGATTTTTTTATATTATTTAATTAATTATTGAACTATTATTAATATATAATAATAATAAGTTATTAAAGGGTATTATTAAAATGGTCTCTGACATTCCGGCGGTTAAACGGCTAAAATCTGAAACCACCTCCTTCAGAAAATTTTCCGTCTTCATGATTTTGAATGTGTCAATAAACTCAGTCACTCCTCACTTCAGTTACATAAATTCCTTGCAGGTGACCTGACCTCTCCACTTCAAGGTTCTGTGTGTGTGTGTGTGTGTGTGTGTGTGTGTGTGTGTGTGTGTGTGTGGTCGAATTCCTTGCAGGTGACCTCTCCACTTGGAGGTTCGTGTGTGTGCGTGCGTTCGGTTGGTTTGTGGTTATCTTGTGCGTCCCATGTTGTCCAGATGTGGTGTAATAAAACTTAGTGTGAAAAGCGCACACATCTGGAAGGGAGCAGAAAAACATGAGGGTTGTCAGCCCCTGGAGCAAGTCGCTTATGGAAAGAAAGATCGTCCCAGCTGGCCACGTGGATTTTTTTCCCTTCTTTTCTTCAAATGGCGGGTGGTCATCTCTCCCATGTGGTCTATAGAGGAATGAACACGAGAGTTTAAGCAAAGATAAGATTTTACTTTTGTATCCCTGATAGGTTATCGCTGCAGGAAACCAAACGCAATCATCAAGTGGTGTTATCGTCTTCCTTATTCTCTGGCACACTGTCCCTCTCTTCTTCCTGCTGGCCCTGGGGCTACACTAGTGGTTTGTCCCCTAGCCCATCCCAGTGAGAAGATAAGTGTTACTGCCACGCTAAGAATAAATCAATAAAATGTGAGTTGGGACACTTGCCTGTGTTTAGTGTGAATGACTCATTAAGCATAAAGGACAATGACTTTGAAGAGGCGCTGGGATGCTTTTAGTATGTGTGGAGATTTTGTTCCCCTCTGTCATAAAGTTTTTAAGAGCCGCTGTCTTCCAGACAAACACTGACCTGCAGGCTTAAAGCCACTGAATGACCATGACTGTAGAAAAGGCTCCTTTACGCCGTTTTACATATAGAGAGAAGCATGTTCATATAACTTAACTATATCTGGTTGCTTGGGGAAAATGAACTTGGCTTGATAACCCTTTTATTGTTTTTTTTTTGTTTTTTTTATACTTGAATGAGGTTTTGCATTTATAGAACAGTTAAAATCAATAGAAAAAATTGGAAATGTAGAAATTCAGAAATGAAAGAGGGGCTGGTTAAAAGTCCAGGAGAGCTCATATCAAGGCAGCAACACTTTAACATTAAGTCCCACTTTAAAGATCTGACTGAGGTCAGGAACAATGTGCAACACAACACACTGACTTAAAGAGGACCTATTATACTACTTTTCTGGTCTTAATTTCTTGTTTTACACTGCTATAGAGCAACCTGACACGAATCACATCACAAAAAACTATGTAGATTTTCGGGAAGCTCTTTCTCTTATTTTGGCGATCCAGCACGTCCTGTCAACACTTGAGTGTGTGTGCTTCGGCAATCTCCGCTCCCTCCGCCTGTGCATCGGCCATCGCCGCTACCCTCCCCCCCTCCTGCAAACCCCACTCCGTTGTGATTGGTTACCTTCCTTCCGGAACACTTTCAGTGGCGGGAAGCGCGAGCATGGACCTATAAGGGCGCGAGGCAGACGCGAGTCAGACGCGAACAGGGAAGTGACAGCATTACCATACATGGAAACATCCGCGTGGTGACTTCACAAAGTTACATGCGACGTCACAAAGTTACAAAGGGTAGACCGCTTTGAAGACGTGACTTCTCGACTGGCTAGAATAGTGTTTAGTGGTCTGCACAGACACCCCAGACGGTCAGCAGGGAATACGTCGAAATGCATGCAAGTCATTATTTGATAATTTAGTATGGTTAAGCATGACTATGAATCATCATAACAATGTTTATAGGTCATAAAAGTCAAAAAGCATCATAGGTCCTCTTTAAAGTCCATCACTGTCCATAGTCCATAAAGGTGTTGAAAAGATCCAAGTGTTGAAGCGCTAGTGTGAGCAGACCAAGAGTGCCTATTTGCAGACACATGGGGGATCGGAGCTCCACCGGAAACACGAAACCTGCTCCACCGGAAATACGCTACCTTCTTCTTCGTTTTGTTTTACTGGCGGCCAAGTGGCCAGGGGCCTATTTCAGGTAGCTGGTTTACTGCGGCAATATACGCCGTGGGTCTAAGCTGCTGGATAGGTGATTTGACCTACTCTGAGTTTGTTTTCACTTTACGCTGCAGCTCCGACTGAAGAAAGAGTGTCACTGCCACAACGCGACCCTGTACAGTTTAAAGCAAAATCACTCCATAGAAATCTCCATCAGGATGTTATTATCATTTCCTGATGATTTTACGTTTGATCGATCATTTATCTGATCAGTACCATATTTCTCAGCCCTCGTGCCGTTCATATGCGGCCACCTTACACATAGTGAACATGCGCTACATTCAGATGAATAAACCTATTGTATTGTATGTATCTCATTATTTATTTATTTATTAACAGGAGTTTTTTAACATCTGTGCCACTGAACATAGGCTATTTATGTTAGGTTGAAATGTAATTCTGTGGCTGCACGCGATCGTTACTGTTCACTTGCGTGATCACAAAGTCACAGACGAGCCTCGTTAAATAGCCTAATATGAATATAGAAATTATATAATAATTAAAACTGTGATCACTAGAGGACAAGGGATCTGGTAATAAATCAATCAGGATGTACAATGGAAACTGTCACCTTATGTGTCAGACTATAATGTCTTTCACTCCCCACTTTTTAAAATTAGCTGTTTATTTTAATGTGGTGGCACTTTTTGTGTTTAATTTACAAGAGTTTATATTTGTATGTGATTGACCTACTTGTGATAATTGTGAATTAAAGAGACGGATTTCGGAAGATGTAGGCCTACACAAAGCTTTGTTGCTTCATTCATCTTCTACCTCAACATCTACTTTTTACCACCATCCTGGCCACTTGGGACCCTTAACAAACTGACTTATTTTACTGTCTACTAGCACCATAGCCGGTGGAATCTGTGTCTTGTTATTATTCACCGCTAGGTGATCGCCGATCGCCGCCAGTAAAACAAAACGAAGAAGAAGGTTTCGTGTTTCCGATGGAGCTCCGCTCCCCCATGGGTCCGCAAATAGGTGCCTCTCGAGCAGACTCTAACCCTATCCACATGGTGCTGCAGATTTTAAGTGATTCAACAGACTTTCACCTGGGCTTTAACCTGGTGGTGGTGCCTTCTATTGCCAGGGTGATTGCTCATTTTTCTTCATGTTGTGATACGTCAATAAAAGACATCATGAAATAGCCCTGTGAGGCTTTTTATTGGTGTGGTATTCTGTGTTTGATCACGAGTGAGAGGAATGGGCCCCCATTTTGGCTTCCTACTTCTTTTAATATGTACACGAGTATACTAGTATTCACAGACAAGCCAATAGGAAAGGCTAAACACATCCCCGCCATCTAAAATGGGCCCTTGTCTGGATACATATCTTGTGGTAGTTAAATGAAATCCCTTAGTTTCACACCTTTTCGATTCCAAGTTTCTGGCACCAGCAGAAGTCAGGACAGATGTATACTGTCAGCCGATATATACTAGGCATGTTTATTATATTTGGAAGGGAAATGACTTAGTTTACAAGAGAACAGCAGCTCTGGGATCCTTTTAGATACTTGTTCTGTGATGAGTGCAGTGAGGTCAGCTGCTAATAGCTTACTTTGCGCTGTACTGAAGTGTGTTGAGGTCAAAACAGTGGGGCAGCCTAGCTTCTTGGATTAGATAATTAACCACTTAATTTCATTAATGTGTAACATAGTATTTCCCTATTCATTCATTTAATCTAAGAAAAAGACATGCGAGGACTTGAAAGAAGACAGCATATTCTAGGATTGTCACAGTCCTGATGTTTGGGTCTCTCTAGATCTAACTAATTGGATTGACCTTCTTTCTGCTTGGACCACGTAGCTTAGCTTAAGTGTCTTGATTGTGCAAAGTCACTCCCTACACCTAGCACTGTGTTGTTGCGCCACAGCGTAGCTCAGTGTTAGCCCAGCGATGGTCAGCTAATGCTTGACATGTGGCCTACATATGGGCGTGTTGCTGATAAGACCACCTGTTCCGACTTTGCTCCAACATGGTTAGCTTTGTGGATGAAGGTTTACTTATATTATACACACACACACACACACACACACACACACACACACACACACACACACACACACACACACACACACATAGAGGTACATCTGTCAGCTGAAGTTAAAGGTCCACGCTGTCATTGTCAGAACTCTAAGCTATTACACAGGTAACAACAGCATAGTGTAGTTTTTCTTAAAGATGTTTATTAGGTAAATACTGTACTTGGTTATACTGAGGGTATGTTAAGAACTTCATGTGTATTTAAACCCATGAGTGAAGGACAGAAGGGTAAAAGGGCTCATTAAACAATAAAATAGTGTGGAAAAAGAAATTATCCTTTGCATAAAAAATAAACAATTAAAAGCGAACACTGTTTTGTGATAGTGATATAATGGGGTTTGAAGCTTGAAACAAGACTGTTTTGCTTCAAGAAGCTCTACAACACACTGTACACTACCACAGCATATGGACTAAAGTAATACTGTATATTAACATTGTGAAGCATTAAGCGGCTAAAAAGCCAAATAGTCCCTCAAGAGTTGGTAGAGACCAAAAACTGAGCTAAAAGAGAATGAATATTGGATTCACATTGAACAAGTCACCTCAAATACGACTACAAATGGTCATGTTTCTCTGTGTATGTAGCTTAATTTCAAACAGTGTTGACAGTGTTGGGTACACAGCTCAGATTTACTGATAATGCTTAAACATTGCAGCTGTAGCGACACTTGGTTTCAAGCAAAGCTCTCAATGTTCAGGCAAATATTTACAAACTTATCAAGACAAGTTGAATGGTTGCTGGCAAAGGAATACATTTCGTAACCAGCATGCATATATTTGTAATATGCGGTTTACTAGAATATGCTAAAGGTCCTGATTCTTTCACATATCAAGTCTGGTCATGATTTTGAACTTGATATCCTGCTGTATGTAGAATACGCTCCACATATCTTTTAACATGACCTTTAAAATACTAAATAGGTATTTAAATTTTAAATATCACAAATGATGTCTCTTATTTCCTGCAAAACCTCAGCAGAACTTATTCGTCTGTCCCAAGATGTAATGGATCCTTCTTGTATTTTCACTTGTGCTGTAATTGTCCGCTCTCATCCTGTGTGGGTTTCTGCCCTTTCGTGTTAACTTGAGAAAGCTGAGGCCCGGCCCAGCAGTGACTGATCTGTAATAACAATTAGCCATAACTTTGCACTGTTAGTGTAAGGAGACTTTTAAGCGCATTTATAGTCCAAGAGAGAGAGAGAGAGGTTTATATGTCTGTGGCTCAGTATTCCTCTCTGGCAGTGTAATGCTATTTGTTTTCTGACAGAGTTCATTCGAGGAGCTGTGAAATCGGTATCAGGCTTTTACCTTTCTAACTTTCTGCATTTGCATCAGCTTCGCCGCCGCTTTGCACCGCCATGTTCTACAGTAGCACACAATGGATAAAGTTTATAAATGTACTGTTGTGGGTTTCAGCCGAAGAAGAACGAAGAAGTAGTACTATAGATTAAAATTGTGAAAAGACATAAGGCAGTGGGGATGGTTATTAGTTTCTTGTCCTTAAAGGTTATGTAAATTATCCAAAACGGAGGGTTTAGCAAGGGAGCGTTGCAATCCAGAATCTGGCCGTTAGATGCCGCGTAATATTCCGATTTAACACACTGTACCTCTAATTAATCAATCGGTCAATGGACAGAAAATTATACAAATTTCTTCTCAGAAAATGACTTAACTGATTAATTGATTATCCAGAAAATCTGCCGGCTGTCCAGCTATCAACTAATCGATGAGTTGATGAACCATATCCAGAACTTTGTTTGTTTTCTTTCCTGATTCTCCGTGGGTCTGATCACAGCGAATTGGGACGTGCCTCCATGTTTTCTAGGACATCGCGCCCCGAACCCATTACTCCCCCTCACTATAACATTCCATTCCAATGTACCGTCACCAGATTTGGGAAGCTCCTTCCTGCGCCTCCCGCATATCCTCTCCTGTCTTGACTGTTTTGGCTTTTTCTCACTTTTTCGGCTTTAGTTTTTTTCTTTCTTTTTTTTCATTTTTGAGAGGGAAAAGCCTTTACTCATCTTGTCCATGGCTGAAAAAAAATCACAGTTAAGATACCAATAAAGCACATAGGAAATGATAAAGTGAATCGTTATACTGAGTGTTTTGTGTATGGTTTCCTTGTTCTCACACAGGTGTTGCTCACAAGCCGCAATACTTTACACTTCCCTTTGCACTGCATTGAGCTGCTTTGAATACTGATGTTTCCGTGCTCATACAGATGCTCACGGCTAGAATGTAAAGAGTTGGAACAAGGTTTCTCTATTAGCCCCAGAAATCTGTCAGCACTTCATATATCCACCATGTGATCCCTTATGGCAAACATCTATACTCACCGAGTCAATGGTACACACAAAACAAAGAGCTTCGTGTGTGTTTGCCGTACAAAGCGTAGGAGTTTTTTTATGCTTTGATATGCTTTTTGATTTGTTACCTACAATTCTCTAACTATGTCATTCAGCCCATTCTCGCCTAAAGTCTGGTCTATTTAAGCTCAACCTATACTTTTCCTATTCTTGGAAACAGGATAAAAACCCCATTTAAGTTTTGTCACACACATGGTGGACTGTTATATATATTATTCAATGAAGACATATTCTTGCACATACACGTCTTTCACTTCTGATACGTGGCTGATGATACTTTGGTATTTTGAATAAAGGCTTTAAGTTGTGATGGAATATTCCTCATTGCTGTATCAGACGTTTACTAGTGCTCTCTGAAATTAAGAGGAGGGAGATCTTACCTCTGAAGCTGTTATCCAATGTTAACTCGCTGGCAATGAGAAATTGCATATTGACACAGGCTTCTGGAGTGAGTGGGATTAGTGTTTGCTCTAAAAGATAGGCCTGTTTTCCTAATGGCTGAGCACATTTACTTAGCGCTTGTCAAACACATCCTATACAGGGAGGCAAATTGACTCCGGTCACTCACCCCCTCCTTCACCATCAAAGCTCAGCGCTGACTGCAATGACACCAAATCTGCTCCGAGATTGACTGTTTTATTTTTCAACAACATTTTTACCCGATGAATGACTTAAATGATTAATTGTTTGATAAAGTGATTGCTCATAGAAATTAGTGGTGCCATCGCATTCAAAAAGCATTATACCATAGGTTACTGTATCAACTGGAAACTCAGTGTATGTTTAAGTTTTTTAACTGAAAGATCAGCAAGTGGTTTTGGACTGGAGATGAAATACCTGGTCGCAGCTGAACAGAGAGCAGGGCTGGAGTCAGTGTCCCTCACCTCCTTGTAGATGATTATCTTTACCACTGTGTACATTAGGATCTTTTCCCCATTCTCCAAGTTTGTACTTTGGTCTGGAAATCAAACAAGGAGAGCAGTAAAAAGCACTGGAGTGTGACTGACTCCCTCTGACGTAATTTATCCTCTTTATAATGTCCACAGCCTGACATCATCCCCACCCATCCATTAAAATAAACAGTTTGAGTGAACGGGGAATGGATGTGAGTGTGAGAGAGGGTGGCATGTATAGGGATTTCACTGGTGGAAGCTGTTACATCATCAAAGTGTGAAGGCTTGTAAACGCCAAAAAAATCTCTTTTAATACCAGATAGTCAGCGTGTTATTCAAAACTGAGCAGAAAATCTCCCCTCCCATGTTTTTATTCTTTGCTGTTTGCACAATTATCATATTTGCACACCCTTTTTTTCCTCTTAAGTGTGTCCTGTAGGGCTGAATCAATTAGTCGATGTTTTGGGTTACTTTTTAGTTAGAGTACAAATAATGATCTAGTTCAAGCTTCTGAAACGAGATGCTTCATAAGAGCAGTGTTTCCCGCAGATGATTTTCCAGCTTGTATGGCCATCAGCATGAGAGCATTAATGCTTGTGTTACTAAATTCATTTATATTGTAGTTAGTTGGACCTTATTCATGATTAAACATAAAATATCACCAAATGTGGTAATATTGCCCAATCATCTATCAGTAAAACACAGTAGGTACTAGTAGCAGTTACTTTGCTCTAATTCTTGTGTGTGTTTACATCAGCTTCACATTTTGAGGTGTGGGTGAAAGGCCTTTTGTTGATGCCACACCCATGTCTGCAGTGCTGCATTGTGCTGGCAGAGAGTCAAGCCGACTAGCCGGGGGCTCTCTCTCTCTGTGTGTGTGTGTGTGTGTGTGTGTGGTGTGTGTGGTGTGTGTGTGTGTGTGTGTGTGTCTGAGATTTTGTGTGTATCATGTGTGTGAGATTATAATAGATTGCATTCTGGAGCGTGCATGGTTCAATACGAGTGATGCTAGCCTCGTCGTATGTGTGTATGCCAGCTCAGGTTCACTAACTGGTTTTGTTTTTGTGAAATGATGCCAGCTGGAGAAAGTCTGTTCACATATACCTTTTTGATCAGTTTCACCCATAATTTCGGATGTGGGAAATTCATTTTTTAAATATTTATCGTGACTCAAGTTAATCTACTAGTTTACTTATGGTCTTTGAAAATATACCCAAAACAATAAGGGTGCAGCTAACGATTAATTTTTGTTATTGATTAATGTGCCGATTTTATTCTCAATAATTGTTTAATTGTATTGTCTATAAAATGTAAGAACATGGTAGAAATGGCCATTATCATTTCTTACTTGGTTTGACAAATGGTACAAAACTCATAAACAGTCAGTTTACAATCTTCTATGACAATAAAAAGGATTTAATCAGATTCAGGAAGAAGAAGAAGCACATTTTGGCATTGTCTTCTAAATGATTTGATCATCAGAACAGTATCAAGTTGATGAAAATTTCTTGTTTTTTCCAACCAACAATCCAAAACCCAAATTTATAATCAGGTAACTAATGTATAACATGACAAAACTGACCTGAGAGAAGCTGGAACCAATGCACTTGTGTGCATTTCTGCTTAAACAAAGACAAACCCTAATTTGTTGTTTCAGCTCTAGATGCGAGTGTGTGCGCTTTCTATTCCAAATGTATATCTCATCTACCCCTGAGACTTGTTGTGGTGGGTGCAGTGGTCAGTCTGATATTTGACTCAACAATCAGTTCTTTTTCCTCTATATTATGTTGGTGGGGTGAGTCACAGCGCTGAGCTGAGCCTGTGGGTTGAGTGGAAGGAATGACAGATAAACATTTCATGACTATCAAACATCAGCTCTTCCTACTGTTTTGGTAAAATCCCTCAACTGCAGAAAGCTGCTTTAATGAAGTCTGAGAGTGAGGGCATTTTGTACGAAGTCCTATTTGTCCCAAGCCGTCAGTCTGCCTCTTGTTAACCCTCCCAATGCTGATAGGGGTCGACAGGTTGTTTTCTTTCATGTGAGTTGGATACACTGGGGACTGCAGGATTAAGGTTCCCTCTTTTTTTCCACTATGAATGAGTTAACATATAAACAAATTGTGGGAGATGAGTGTTGTGCTTTTGGTCATTTACGTTTTATTGAGGGTAACAGTTATTGATACTGGAGGCTTGAACACACTACATTATGGTAAAAGTTATACAGAGAAGTCCGCCAAAGGTTGGATCATCTTGAGTATAGAGTCAAACATATATTCTTTGTTTGACACCAGAAATGCCCTGAACTACTCGCCCACGTGAATTGTGTTATACATTTCTTTGTTTACGTCTCTTTCTCTTTGTTTCTCTCACATCCTCTTGCTCCTGCTCTTCTGTCTCCCATCTCCCTCCTCATGTTATCATCCCTCTCTGTCCCTCTCGGTCCCTCTCGTTCACTTCATTCGATTACCATGAGGAAACACTGCACTACTGTTTACCCCCGAATGTCCCTGTAGAGTTGAGGCAGAATTAAGAAGCTCCCTGGCCCCATTGGAGTAAACTTTGCACTCCTTTTGTTAAGCCTTTACATGATGCTTTCAGATTGATCTTGTGCCTTTTGACTGCGTTACCACTTTCTTTCTTTCTTTCTTTTTTTTTTTTTTTTTTTTTTTTTTTACATTCTAGAAACCGAAAACTCTTATGTAACACTGGGTCAAAAGTTCAGTTCAGGAAAAAAAATTATCTTTGAAATGGTCACATGGAAGAAAGAGCAGGAATAATGAGGTGAATGACTGAAGAACAGGGCATACACTGTGTGCCAGTGTGAGAAATTACACTGCGTCAAAGGCATCTTGACAATGCTTGAAATAAATCCTGTAAGGCAGCTGAGCCTCACAGAAAAGGAAGGGCTGTCTGCTACAAATAGTCATCCCATACAGCCAAGAACTGTGAGTTCAGTCGTCTCGTTACACCGAAGAAGAATGTTGTTTAACTTCCTTTTGAAAGAATGCAGAAAGACAGACCTGCCTTCAAAAAATTTTATGATTTTAGGACTTTTTTTTATGTAATGGCCTCAAAATAGATCCTTTTCTGTCGGCACTTCAGCTGGAAGATGTTTCCAGGAGAAGTTGCAGGTGTAGTGACAGTTGTCACACCTGGAACTCAACTGCTTTGTGTCATAGAGAAAAAAAGAAAAGCAGCAAATGTCCGCATTTGAGACGTCGTTACAGCTCATCAGAATAGTGGCAAATAGATTTTCGGTTGCTTGGCTCATTGATTTATTAAGTAATATTTCTCATCTCCATATATACATAGCAGATGAAACAGTTCCTTGTTGATGCATTATCTGTCTAACTCTCAAACAAACTTATACTCATCAACTCTGAGTTTGAGTCCTTGGGATCCTGAGATTCAGGGACTGGGCGAGTCCCAGTCTGAGTCTTGAATTTCCATTTCAGCTTCCACTTGTGTTGAAATGTCACTTCCCTGCTTGTGACCACATCATGCTACATGTACAGCTGAGCCCAGTCATCAACATCTCTAATTTTAGCCGAGTTTTACAGAAACACACACACAAACACATGCACATACACATGCGTGACTTTTGATTCTCTCTCAGTTTACATGTGTAGATTTGTGTGCTATACCGCTGCTATTGTGGAGCATCAGCTCTTTCTACTGTAAGTGTGTGCTCGGCACTAAATTCCACTGGCAATCTAGCCGAGCTAATAATTCAGAGTGAGTTAAACTGCAAAGCAGTAATAACAGAGTTGAATGTGAATGTCCCTTTAAAAAATCTGAATCACTATTTTATATGCTTTCCTAATTGTTCTCATTGGCTTTCTTATATGTACACCTTGCTGTCATGGGCTTTTTTCTTTTAAAAATTATTTTTTTTTAATAAAAGTTTTAATTGAAATTTACCTGTAACACTCTGCAAGAGTTTGTGCAGACAGATCACATACAAAGTCAAAGGAATTAAACGTGCATAGCAACAACGGGTGTTAATCACTGTCTCATATTAAGACATTTAATCCAGTTTGATGATTTTCTTTTTCAGAGAGATTTTGGAATACATAATTCTCCTACTGTGTGACATAAACTGTAACCTTAAAAGCAGAGTGAAAACCCCGCTGTTTTCAAATGCCTTTTAATGTTGCTGTAATCCCCCTTTCTCTGTCAGGGTTGGCGCTACATTCGCATACATTTTTATACGCAATGTAAATTTGATATTTGCAGAACACTTTATCACTCCCTCGTATATGAATTCTGCTATAAAGATCAATTTGACATTCAACTGACGTGACTGACATTGAAGAAGCATGCAGAAACCAATTCATTTCCAACCCAAAACTATTTAACTGAATATACTGTATATATTATGTAGCAAATTGCTGCATTAGATTTGTTAGAAACTGATGTGGATGCCTTGATATGCTTTGAAACAGTTGTTCTCTGAGGCTCTTGTCTGCTCTCTGTGTAACACGTTCCTTGTTTAGTTTTTTGATGCTTGTTCTTGTTGTCCTGTTCTGTGTCCTTCTAAAACAATTCATCAGTTTTGTTTTTAAGTATTTGACCGTCCGAACACATGTTTAAATCTACGTTTCTTCTTGTGAAGCAGAACGAATTGCGTTGCAAGGAGTATTTTTCTGGTGTTTTTGTTCGTTTGTTTTTTTGAATATAGAGAGACAGAGAGAGACAGAGAGAGAAAGGGAAAATCTGAAGCAACACAAATAAAGCAGGGATCAGATGCTAGACAGAGGCAGGCAGAGGAAGTTTACCCCCCCCCCCCCACACACACACACACACACACACACACAGCTCTATTGCAGATAAGGAATGACTGGGCATGCTGTCTCAGTATAAACGTAGACAATCTGCCACCCACAAATGGCTGGGGGAGCCCTTTGAGCATTTTCCTAAAATAATTAGGAAGGAGGTGGATCAATGTGGACTCCTTCACTCCTGACCTTAGTGCTTTTTTCCTTTTCCCATGGGCTTGTGAATTCTTTGCAAGATCCATCCCTAAACTCAAATAACAAATAAAGCTTCTGCCTGTGTTCCTAGAAAGTGCATTTTTATTCATCTTCCTTGTTCCCGACTTTTTCCCCTGTAAGCTGATTTGGGATAAGTTTATCTTAAGTCTTTCTATACCTTTCTTAAGATCATTGTCAGTGGTTATATGTGGTCTATTGGCATTGCTCTATCCCCATAGCTTCCTGGCTAATGTTTTCACACATTAGTCATGATGGAGAAGTCCGCGCACAGCCTGAGGATGAGAAAACTGCCTTCTTTCAGAATTGATACAGAGGTGACAATTTTGTGATAAGCACAGGAAATTAATTTGCTTTATTTGGCTTTTTTGAGTTTAGGATTAGCTTCTGTCTAAAGAGTCTTTGTAACTCTGGAATGCAACTTTTCTTCCACTCATCTTCTCTAACTCTGAGAGATTTATGTTAGGATATGAGAGATGTCTCCGATAGCCAGGAACCCTAGAGATCCGTGATTACTTTTCTATTAGGCCTGGCTTTCATCTCCATCCCTGTGACTAATGTTCACTTCCTTCTGACTAACTCTGGAGGACTTTTTTCTGATTGAGCCAAAATGCTTTAGTCAGCCGTTCCAGTGATCAAGAGGCCACTGCTTTTTGGAATTACGTTTTTATTTTCTTATTGTTCTTTATTTTTTTCCCCTCTGTCACACACGTAATCGTCAGCCGCTTTCTGCTGGAGAGGGAGACGAGAAGATCGACGCCACTCTTGTATCAATTCATTAAATACGGCCGCAGCCAGCAACCGGTTAGCTTAGCATAACATAAACAGGGGGAAACTGTTTTATAATCTGTTTTAACAAGAGGCTTTCCACAGATATTCTATGGGTATTCAGTATTTTTCTCCTAATTGTACAATAGAAGAAACTCTTCCCATGATAACATTTCACTTTATCTTGTTATATCACAAAAGCTTCCCTTTGTTGCACAAAATGATCACGTTTCTTTACAACAAGAAATGTTTTTTATGCAACGGCATACAGAAAAACTAGTTTTTATTTGTTGCATGGTTTTCATACATTATACTTACTTCTGTAGTCTAATTCTAAATGCTATTCTGTTCACTTATTTTATTCAAGAAGTTAAAAAAAAAGAATAAAAAAAAATACAACCACTGGCTCTGGAATCAGGGCAGTCTAGACTTTCAGACAGTTTTACTGTTTTTTCTATTTTTCTCTTTGGGGCTTTTTTTGTGAGAAATGCATGGTCTCTTTGATACAAATCTCTTGGGCACAACAGTTGTTAAAACCCCCAAATAAACAAGTGTTGAGGTTTGTGGCCCTTAATTCAAGCCTGTTGACTCTTGCCAGAGATCACTGGCCCATCTATATTGCTAGTTCCAGTGGACCATCACATCTGCTCCTAGTGGTGGTTAACACAGAGTGACGGTGAGCTTCTGGGAATTCTGACAGCAGGCTCTGCAGCGCTACACAGAGCCTGATCTTTAACCCAAGCTTACAACCAAACCACTGGTACCTTTTTTAATTTCAGCATCACATTTAAATGTATTGTTTTAAAAAAATATATTATCCCTTAACTGTAAACGGAAGCAAGTTTTGTATGAGCATGGTAAACATAAAACACGTCAGCATGTTAGCATTGTCAATGTGAACTTGCCAGAATGCTGATAGCATTGCATCAAGACTCACAGAAGTCTAGTTAGGGTGTATCATCCAGCTTCAGCTTATTTTGTAAGTTGGAGAAAAAAACAACAAGCTCACATACTGTATGTTTATTGCTCCTCTGGCATGGAGCAGGAAAGCCTCTTAAATGTTTTATACTGACAGTTAAACCTGTACACATCCTCCTACCTCATTTTACACATTTTACAGCCACTGTTTTGACAGACGTAGCCACTGGCAGAACCCACATCCCACCATGCTTTCACTCCAGCTGGGCACCATGACTGTGATTATACAGCCGAGGTGGCCACAGTCCACTCTGGTCAGCATGGCTTTAGGTGTGAGATTAGCCTCTGGGGAATGTTATGTTGCCCACAAACCCTGTGACATAACCAGGAAGCACGTCGGGCCGAGTCACTCCACTTGTTTTACTCCAATGTTGACATCCGGTCCGCACAATGTGTGGTGGATGAGTTGGTCTGGCAATGGGCCTCTGAAAAGGATATGAATCCACAAAGGTTAAATGAGCATACCTCTTTTGAGGAGCCATTGAATCACACGGATGCTCCATGGCTACTGTTGCTGAAGGAATGTCAAATATCTGGTGACACTTTTCCCTAAATCAGTTTGCAGTCGGTGAGTACGAAGAATTCAGTTTTTCTTTATCTCATGGCCCATTTCACTTAAGTGAATCTGAAAATCCACACAAAGCGTTTCTCTGTGTAGTTTGGGGCCGCGCTGTCACATGACCTTTGAACATGACCCAGCATGGAAATTCATTTGAAACCCCTAAGCAATTAATGACTCACTGAGAGTTAATCCCTTTGTGAGTTAAATCAAGCAGTCTTTTGTCTGCACTTTCGATCCGAGAGCTTCGCATGACCCTCCATCCGTTTTGAAACACTCCCAACTTCCCCTGAAAACTCAAGTGTTTTTCTTTTTCCCCTCCTCTCTTCTCTTCTCCTCTCCTTTCTTCAAGATGCTCCTAATGAAGTCATCCTCACATGATTAAAGGGCATGTGTCTCTGTGTCAGAGCGAAACAAAGGCATAGAAAGGCCTAATTACCTTACTACAGACAGAGGAATTAATAGAATCTGAACTGATTGCCTCTGTGTAAAGCGGCGCTGGAGGCCTAATTGATTTCCAAGAAGAGAAACTTGTGTTTTCTATTGCAGATTTCTATTGCAGATTTCCTGTTGGACACCACTGGACCTGAACATCATATATTCCTAAGGCAAACGTTTATTTTATAGCAAAACTGGTGATGTACTGACCTGATATATTAGATATAAAGAGATCAAACAGTGGATCAAACTACAGTTTCTTTTTCTGAGATTTGTAAGCTTTCTTCAACAATCTTCTGCAGTTATCGAGGGAGCATATTTATTGTTACGATAAGTAGATTAACAGCCATGATGCTGTAGGTCGACTGCGCAGTACAAGCCTCCTGCCACACTGAGTCAATAGTAACACATTAACACCAAGTATTACAATTGAGAGTGCGTGAAAACAAATAACTGAGCAGCCAAAGTAGAGGTGAAAGTAATGGATACATGGTTTAAATTCAGCTTCTGACACTGTAAGTGGTCAATTGACCACTGGAACAAAAAAATATACACCTAAAAGTCTTCAACTCCAGGATATCTGCCATATATTCAAAAAGGAAAGGGAACACTATAAACTTTAAGTGTTAGATAATTGAGTTGCAAAGTGGGAGCAAGTAGTTTGGGCACCTATGTTGCTAATTCTGCTAAAGATGATACTATTGGGAAAGCTGAAAACTCAATCTGCTGTTAAAATCAATTCTGTTTTATATGTTGGGCAAATATGGAGAAATGCAGAGATCATGGAGTTGTGTTTTGTTCCCAACAGCATTGACAAATTGTTTTTAAATTCCCTTCTGTAATAGCAATGGCAGCTGTGCCTCGTGGATATTGCAATATTTTGAGCTGTCCCTATGCAAAACTGATGGATAAAACATGATTTCTCACAGAGCTGAAATAAATTGAAGCTAGTGGCCATAACATACACCTGGGGGATTACTACATTACGTGAGAGAGGACCTTGTTAATATGAGAAGTTATATTACGGATATATATGAATTGTTTAAAGAAAAAGTTCAAATGAGAATAAAGAAAGTGGGGGAGCAAACACTTCCAAAACCAGCTTACCCACTTCGGGCGTAACAGGCATTGTTGATACATTTTTACTTAAACTCAGCAGACAGGGCACATTGGATTCATACTGAGAGTATTACATTTTAAATTGTAAAGACAGTTCTGGATCATAAATGTTATTGGTCACAACACTGAGTTAAGGGGTCAGATTAGTAGTATAAGAGGAAAAACGGGGATCAGTGCATCCCAAGGAAATTTCACTTACCCGGCAAAATGAAAGTGAATTGATTTTGAAAACCACATCGGAAAGACGCCTAATTTAGAAGGTTTTGTCACAGTGACCACGGCATTTAACACAACAGTTCTTTGACGCAAGGATTGACGGAGTACATTACTTATGAAAACATCGCGTCAGCCCCTTGCGGCATCCTCTGTCTGTGTTCGTCTGAAGGACTTTGACCGAGGCCGTAGACACACTACACCCAGAACACACTGGCACCATCTCAAGTCTGTCATTGGTCTGCCTTTGGCTCAGCCTATGGTCTGAAGCCAAGAATAATGTTGTTGACCTGCTGGAGAGAGAGCAAAGTGAGCTCTGGTGTCTCTTGGTGACCGTTCGAAAGGGGGAAAATATCCACCCTGATTTATAATGTCTGAAATCTCATTAGTTATTTTGGCATGAAATTATGTGATTTTGTGTTGTAGTCTCCTACTTAACCTCGCCCTGCCCAGTTTACTTGGGCTTAAGTTAGTGACTTACATTTCCCAGAATACCTTTTGACAACTCCCACAGGAGAAGACATGGGAACAAATGTGCATGTTGTTTGTGTTGAGCAAGAGGGCATTAAAATATTTTTTGGTAATTGAGAACCAGTTACTTGGTGCACAGCTTGTCTTGAAATGTCTACACCTTCTCATTGATGTTTTCGTATTTTGACTGTATATTACTTAGTAGTAGCTCTTTAGCTGTGAAGACAATGTGAAAGGTGTTATCTTCTCAACAATTGAAATGGTTGAATTTTCAAAGCTATAATTTTGTGACCTAATGACAGCTGCTTCCTAGTGACATATTGCGTTTCTAAAATCATGCATGCATTTTTATGTTCTTCTTGCATATTGGAAAGAAAGTTCATCCTCTCCAGAGGTCAGTTATCATCCCTTCTGTGGATGAGATTCTTGTTTCATAACCGTTGATACGGAGCTAGCCAAGTTTAGGAAGAGAACAAACTGCCGGCTGTCAAAATGACTTAAACTTAAACTATGCATCTTTTTTACACAGACCAGGTGGACGACCAGACAGTGCGGGAACGTAAATCAGCTCGCAGTATTTTAGTTGTTCCACATCCTGCTTCCTGCTGGCCAGAACACAAAATGTTGAATGTCAAGCAGTTTAGTGATAAAAACACTGAAAGGTCTATTATCTTACTTGTCTGACCCAAATTCCTCGACCCCCTTCTGCGAACAGGTTGTTGTTATGAGTCCTTTAGTGTTTGGTTTTTATTGGCTGTCCATTCAGGAAGCTCTCTCTACTTAGGGATTCTGACTGATGGTAGTCTGTCCTCGTCTGACCTGTAGTTCCTGAACCACGCGGGTTAGCCGGTTCAGAGACTGGTGCAGTGGTGAACAGAATATCAGCTCCTTCTGGGAATATCAGATGCATCAAGGCATCGTATTCTCAAACGCACATTTCTTTGGATGTGAAGTGATATGGTAACTGTTCGTCAGTTTGACCCTGTGTGCTCTGTCTTTGTCCAAACGGCAGAGTTGAACATGTTTTTCCACAGCATCTGCTCATGCATTTCAATGATTTGTCCGGCTCGTCGAGTCTTAGATGAATGGCGAGTTCATTGCTGTGATCCAGTTGTTTGAGCCATGCGCTGCCAGAAGTAATCAGGCCAATGTGACCTGGGTTATCCTCCTGGGCCTCCCAGAAGCATCTCAATGCCATGATGATCTTTGTCCATGGACTTACCACAGAAAACGTCTAAGAAAAACGTAATTCCAAAAAGCAGTGGCCTCTTGATCAGTGGAACGATCTAAACGTCTAGATACTTTTGTGAAATGTTGTGTGGGTCAGTTTACTTGCACTTTCATTCTACTGAATGTGTGTTCTACAGGGGTTCATTATAAACACATATGCCTTTAAACTTTTGCAAAGGACTACCTAACGTACCTTGTACATTACAGTATGTGTGACTGCAGCTTGTTGCAAACCATGAGTCAGCTGTCATTGACTAATTTGAAAACTTTGTTTTTTCCTTTACCGTGTCCAAATTAGTTTTCATCTGCGTTGCTTTGTATAAAGGCTGAAACGCATACAAAATGCTATGATGTTTTTTGAAATTCAAGTTAATTATAGCGATGAATGAACTACTCCTTTTCCTTTTGGCTGCAAACCTGTGCATAAGGACAAGTATGAATCCCTGCAATTTTGCCTATCATCTTGGCATTAGCCTCCTCCTTGCATGCTTGTATGTTAGCAAGTGGCACTGGTGAAGGGTGGGGTCAAGGAGGGGTGTTTTCCCATTCCACAAGTGCAGGCCTTCGGGCAGCTCTTAGTGATTCACTGAGGAATTTGTTTACTTGTGGCGGAGCTACAAATAACTGCAGGGTTTATATAGGGCGAAAAACTACTTCCCCTCCAGGCAGCCATACAACATAAACAGAACCGTGAGGGGAAATACTGGATCATTTTATTAAAGCACAACCACTACACATGTTCCACATGGCCACATGGATCCCATTACTCACTGCGGAGCTTGTTTCCATCCGGCCTGCTGGCCCCAGTGTCTTTGTCCTCACCCTGGCAATTTGTCTGCCTTTGACTTGAATAGATCCTAAAACATTGTTATTAATCTGTCTCGAACTGATGCTGTTTGAAGCCATGTAAGAGGAAAAGCTCTGTCGGCGGCGTCAGGCTGACAGTGTTTCAAGACAATGTTTGGGACAAGGCCAAAGTCTCTGTGTGCTTGACCCACAAATAAATGATCCACACCTAAAGTCGATTCAGGGCTTGACCTTAAACCAACAACTTGTAAGATATATTATATGTGGCCATTTATTTCCCCCCGTGTGTCTTAATCTTACCAAGTCTTCCTGTCTTTCCTTTCCAGGCATTTGGGAACGCCAAGACAGCCCACAATAACAACTCCAGTCGCTTTGGCAAATTCATTCAGGTGAACTACCAGGAGAGCGGCACTGTGAGAGGGTAAGGAATGATGAGAGAAAATGAGACATAGTAAACTGTTTTAAAGCAAAGTGTATTTAATCAAGCAAAGAGAAGCTTCATGTTCCCGGATCGTCGGAACATGAAGGTCCATCCAATCCAGACAGCACGATGGCTTCCTGAACAGAATGTCAACGTTCTGACCGCAAGTGACATACTTATTCTGTTTACAACAAAGCATTCTGTTTAACATAAACACAACAGAGCAGTGTCTGGTTGGGCCGTCATGCGAGGGAGGGGGAGAGGGGTGGGGGGGCACAAGCCCCTTTTACACAGCCAGTGACAGCCGGGAATATGCCGGCCTTTCGGCCCTCCGCCCTGCTGTATAAATGCGACAGTTGCGGAACGAGGGAAGAAAGGTGCGAGAGATTGTTCCGGGAATTTTACTACCTCGGGGGGTAGTAAGATTCCCGACACAATCAGTTCCGCCTCTCTGTTTAAATGCTCCAGCTTGTTGTTGCGGAACAGGGGGGCGTTTGACGTTCCATAGTCTACGTTCTAAACATGCGACCATGTTAGCAGTTGAAGGACGTGTGTTTAACATTAATCACGGCGGCCTGATGTCCCGTAAAAATCACCAAATAAAAGGAACGGCGTATAATCTATCTGATCATGAGGTCCGTTGCTCAATCCAAACCCCCGCGCTTCATTTTGCAGAGTGTATGAGTCTATTTCTGCCCAGAAGAAGTTGTACAATGGGAAAGCTAGGCTAGGCTAAGTAAGGGATAAAGTATAGCGAACGGGTCACTTGCTAGAAATAAAGACCGACAAGCTGAAGCACGCGGAGGGCTCTTGTTCAGCTTGATGGTAGTACGCCAGTAAATAGGAACGACCAAGGATACGACCTAGTAACGGGGAATAGTCTGCTCGCCCCGCTAGACTGTCTGCTTCAGCTGACTGAAGGCTCCGGCTCAGCTGTTAGCCACAGAGCTACTGTTTTGCTAACACAACTCAAGAGGTGAAGCGGATTGATTTTATCAGTTTGGTTAACAGTCCCAGTGATGTTGTACTCAGCGCGTAGCGAGATCAACTGGCACATCGTGGGGACAGTAAAATACGGCCCTCTTACTGCAAGCTCCAGCACTTCTGCTCTCAATTCACCAGCCAGTGTTGTTGTTGTAAAGCAGCTGACCGGCGCGGCGCTAAATGTTTACGTCACCTGACGCTGTTTACAAGCACCTCTTTCATTCCGGAGCGCTGTGTAAAAGGAGCTACTGATGCGCCAGCAGGCCGGCGTTGCTTGGTTCTGTGTAAATAACACAGAAGCAAGCAAAGCCGGCATATTGGAGTGATGTTGTTCCGTCAATATGCCGCAATCTCTGTGTAAAAGGGGCTTGTACACAGAGACAGATTGGAGACACTGCAGGGGGGTCTGGGTGACAATAGGTGTAACTTGTCTGAGTGCTTTTATAATAACCATTTGATGAATCTACCCTTAGAGTATTGAGTATTACAAGATAAAAATTCTAACATTTCAGTCAGGAAATATACCATATGCAATATTTCTTATTTACACCACCACAGACAAGTGCTTTTAATTTTCTGGAAAGAAATCATGAATTGAATTCTGAATTCTGAATTTTGATTTTTGATTTTTGATTTTTTTTTGCAGAGCATATGTGGAGAAATACCTCCTGGAGAAGTCGAGGCTGGTCTATCAGGAGCACAACGAGCGGTGAGCACTTCTCAGTAAAGCCAATCAGAATCTTAGAAATGCACAACTGAAGTACAGGAAGAGACACTTAGTAACCACGTCACTTATAAACAATGGAAAATACATGCAAAATAAATAAGCCAAACTGTCAAATGTTGGCCTCCAGATTTCTGACGTAGAACTTCTTCAAAAAGCTCTTACCAAGCTTAACTCTCACTCCCAGGTATGCATTAGGCTAAACAGATCTGTCTACCACTGTGAACTTAACACCTGCAATATGTTCTAATAGTCTATAGTGATAATATATTATATCAGCAGCACTGATCTAAATCCAGCACACTCTTGTATGTTGTATCAGTCTTAAAAGACACTTGAAGTTCACTTTCATTACAACTTTATTCACCAACTCAGAAAAATGGTGCTAGTGAATCAGAGTTTGAAATTTGGAAGTTAATTCAACCCAGAAAGTATGTTGTTTTAGTTCGCCCAAAGTGTCATTCAGGAATGGTATTGATTGAGCACATAGTGGGGCTGAAACTAATGTGTCTCTTATTGAGATGGATTGCTGACTCCAGGACCATTAAAAAAAACAGTGTTTGTGGGTGCATGTGTGCGGCATACATGTGTGTGTATTTCAAGAGGACCTTGGTCGCACAGCTGCTGCACACTTTTAACCTCTAACCTTTACACTGCAGCTAGACGCTCTCACGGAATAGTACACACACACACACACACACACACACACACTGTACGCACACACCTACAGTTGTACAAACTGAGATACCTGAGCTGTTATGTATTTTTATTTATTTTTAAGTCCTGTTAGCTCTGTGGTAAGACATTGCTCTAGAGGGTAATGTCTTTAAAAGTATCGAACTGTTTGGATAGACACTCACATTCTTCAAATTTTGACTTTGTTCATCATCTGAAATTTCCTTTTTCAACAAGTTTTTATTTGTCTGATACAACAAATGACCAAATCCTCAGGGTCATTTGTCCCTTTTATAGTTGAAATGAATACTTTAACATATCATGCTAACATGCTAACACTACCATGCTGACACACCTTCTTTGTCGCCTGAATATGATAAACGCAAAGCTTAGTGTTTGAATTCTCACATGTTAAATTATACACATATTCACGTTCTGCTTTTGCTAACAAACATTGTAGCATTTAGCATGGTAGTGGACAAGCCAACAACCTAAACATTTTATCCTAACATTAACTATGCTACTATGTAACTGCTCTTGTACCATGCTAGTTAGCAAACGGTGAGAAGTTATTCACATGCTGAAATTACGGTAGTAAGCTAACGCGTATGCCAACTGAAGGACTGCAAAAATGACCAATAACCAGAGGATTAACCCTTTTTATTTAAGTAACAACATAAATATTAGTAGTAAGAATCTAAGAATAGTGTGTGTCTTGATTAGCAATTTTGTTTTGTGTTATATGAATAGAAATGTTTTGTGTTCCTTCTTTTGCAGTAAACCAGTTGACAATTTCAATGTATTTATTTAGTTCCATATTAACATAGTGTTCTGTAATAAGAAAATAATTTTTTTTTTAAATGTGTTAATAATAAAGCTTGTATTTCTTAGTTTAACCATGATTTAACCATTTAACCATTTTTTTTTTTTTAGAAACTACCATGTATTTTACTACCTGCTGGCAGGAGCGAGTGAAGAAGAGAGGAACGCATTTCACCTCAAGAAGCCTGAAGAATACCACTACCTCAGTCAGGTGGGACATTCACAGTCAGACACACTTAACTGTTTACTTACAAAAAAAGATCAGCAAATAATCATCTTAAATACTGGTTGCTTTCGATATCGGCTTGCGTTTTTTTGTCTTTGTGTTATGCATAGTTTTCATTTATTAGCAGTTGTGAATGTCTGTAGTAATGTCATCTTGCAGTCCTAATACCCCGGCAAACCAAGTACAGTTGGCTGTGTTTCTCTGCAAACAGGAAAAGAGAGAGAAATCAGGACACAAAGGAAGCACATTCCACTGTTGGTGGCTTTTTACACCTGCTGTATATTCCCCCTGTCTCTCTCTCTCTCTCTCTCTCTCTCTCTCTCTCTCTCACTCACACACACACACACACACACACACACACACACACTCATAGAAACAAGTCCTTCCAGTGTCTTATCTCCTCATTTGTTTTGAGTGTTTAATTTGTGTTTTGTGGTTGTAACTGAATTTGTGTGGGTGTCTCTTAAGGCCAGGACACACCAGTCCGACTACCCGAAAATGGAGACTGCCGATTCAGGGAGCTCCAGTCTTCCCGTCGCGGCCGAAAAAGTGCAAAGAACACACCAAACCGACTGCTGACTTTCCGTATGCTCTGCGCTTGCGCGGGACGTAATGTCTCCATAACAGCAGGAGGCGCTAATCTGTATTGTGGCCCGAAAAAATACGGAAGCCGGAAATGATGGGACAGATCTCTAGACCATAAACATAGATAGAAATACGTATTTATATTTATGGACCATAAAGAGCACCATTTTTAGCAGAGAGTGTCGAGCATGGTGTCGAGCAGTCAACAAGGGTTGATGCATGTGAGTACTCGCTGAACGAAACAAACAAACACATTAAAACGATGGCTAACTGTTGTTAGCTGTTTGTGCTACCCGCCTCACTTCCGGGCTTCACTGATTCGCTAGCCCTCCACAAATCAAATTGCTCCAACTGAAAGACTGCCCGCTCAAAAGAAGCCCAACGACATCTACGACGACCGATTTCACGGCACACACCAAACAGATTTGTGTCCCCGCCCCCTCCCGACTCTGCGACGGCGATTATCGGGCCGGTGTGTCCTGGCCTATACACTTCTTCATTTGTTGCCACATGCACTCATTTATAGTTACCCTTACTACTTCCACCGGCAAACATACACACACAGAAAAAAAATTGTATTTGTCCCTTGTCTCTGTTGCATGTGTGGCCCATGCATGGCCCAACAAAAAACAAGTCTCACATTAGAATAAAACAAAGCCACAGCAAACACAGTCACATACACACACATTATGCGTATTGAATGTGGATGTTTTGTAAAGTTGTTGCGTTTCTTCCTCGGCACTTTGACAGTCACGCTAAAGGCCCGGACACACCGGCCCGATAATCGCCGTCATAGAGTCTGGAGGGGGCGGGGACACAAATCTGTTTGGTGTGTGCCGTGAAATCGGTCGTCGTAGATGTCGTCGGGCTTCTTTTGAGTTGGAGCAATTTGATTTGGAGCAATTTGATTTGGAGGGCTAGCGAATCAGTGAAGCCTGGAAGTGAGGCGGGGAGCACAAACAGCTAACAACAGTTAGCCATTGTTTTAATGTGTTTGTTTGTTTCGTTCAGCGAGTACTCGCATGCATCAACCCTTGTTGACTGCTCGACACCATGCTCGACACTCTCTGCTAAAAATGGTGCTCTTTATGGTCCATAAATATGAATACGTATTTCTATCTATGTTTATGGTCTAGAGAGCCGTCCCATAATTTCCGGCTTCAGTATTTTTTCGGGCCACAATACAGATTAGCGCCGCCTGCTGTTATGGAGGCATTACGTCTCGCGCAAGCGCAGAGCGTACGGAAAGTCAGCAGTCGGCTTGGTGTGTTCTTTGCACTTTTTTGGCCGCGACGGGAAGACTGGAGCTGCCTGAATCGGCAAACTCCATTTTCGGGTTGTCGGACTGGTGTGTCCTGGTCTTAAGACAATTGAAGAATCCTCAACTAAATATCCTTACGCCTATGCAGTTAAGAGCAGGGAATGCCTTCCTTTCCACTTTGCCACTGTTTTGAACATGCAAACACACTAACACACATCACATACTGTAGATACATGCATGTATTCTTGCACTCTAGTTTTTTGTTTTTCCCTTTCTCGTTTCCTTTCTATCTTTCCTGCATGGACTCAAAATTCAAATACCAATTTCTAATGTAATTTTACACATCTTGTACCTTAATCCTAACTCAGTCAACATTATGCTTGAGGACCGCACCATTGGATTTCCATCTTATAAATAGGCCGTTAACCACAAATACATGGCAAAGTCCAAAGCAAGCCATGTTTTTTTTACTCGTAAATCCTGATTCTGTAGAAACCAAACAGTTGATTCTGGTAAATAATGAAAACCATTTTGCACAGGCTTGATATATTTCCAAATTTACTCTAGTATGAGTTTTAACCACAATTCAAAAATTTTGCATTTAATTAACTCTGAATGAGTCTGTTTCGCTGCCAAATTGCCTAGCATGCTAAATCTGGTCATGTATTGCAAATGTCGCTTCTCAACAGCAAAGTCTAAAATCTCAGAAGTTTCCGCAGACCTGTAGAAAATAATTTTGTAATAGTTCCTTTTTCCAAACTGGAACACCATGCAAAGCAACAGTTACTTTAACATTAAACAGATTGGTTGTACAGCGGTATATTTCATATCCCAAAGAACTTGATTTTAGATACTTTATCTACAGGAAATCAGTCCTAAAAACTAATAAGCTTTAACAAATGGTTCTGAATCTATAAATTAATGTGCATATTGTGGTACTAACCCACTGCTCTCATTCCACCTTCTGAGCCTTATGGCATGCGTATTGTTAAGTGTCTGTGTGTGCATACGTATGTCTCATCGCTGTCTACGTGCAAGTGAATGTTGTACTTATGTGTGTCTGTAAGCTCTTGATACTTTCTGTATTTAACAAACAGATCTTTAAAATTCAGCCATTGCTCGTATTTTAACAGCACATCCCTCCATCGCTGCTATAATAATAATCTGTGTACCTGTTTATATGCACTATGTGCTGTCATTGAAATGCTGCTGACTAACCGTAACCTCGCTCCCCCCTCCTCCTTGTAAACTCTCCCCTAACATTTCCAGACAACAAAGTCAACCCATCAACTGCACTGGGACAGTTACTGTGAGAGTGAACCGGTCAGTATATTTGTGTGTGTGCTTTCTGTGTGTCTGTAAGTGTCGGAGGAAAACGTCAACAAGTAGATATGTCGGTCACTTGAGCACTTGCAGCTCAAGCCACACTTTTTCTCTGCACAGCTTGCACACTCCCTCCCTTTGCTTTTTGGGTATTTCCTGGTTTGGTTTGGGTAGTGTTTATTTTAGCTTTGTTTCTGTTTTTGCTTTTCCCCTCTTGTGTTGCTTCTCTGAGTTATGCTGGTATGTCTAGTCATATCCTGGCCACTGTAGTAGCCTCCTGTGTTGCTGTAACCTGTGTGACTTTTCTGATCATCGACAGCACAGTGTTTTTCTAGTGGAGATAGTAAAAGTTACAGGAGAAGGCATGACTTTTTGTCTCTTCCTGCACTCTATTACAAGCGCAGATTATGTCTCAAAGACCTCAAACTTCTTCAGTAAACACAGGATTTTGTCACCTTTTTTAATTGGCTCTCATCAGGAGGGGCTGACAATGCTGCTAGAGGCTACACGTTAAGATGGAGTTAGGATAGACACTTGGTATCAATCAAATCATCCCATTTAATAAGTCGAACAGGTGCAACATGGAGTCAACGTATTTGTCACGCTTTCCTTTCTGTACAGTATAATAGCTTCCTGTATAAATGTAAATTTTAAGTTACAGTTACACAACACATAGTTTTAGTAACCCTAGGAGAAACTGTGTAGTTTCCCTGAGGTCATGACGAATCAAAGAGAATGGCTTCAGTAGAAAAGTACAGTATATCTAGTAAAAGATGCCAGAGGACATCACTGTAGCCATAAAACATGTGTAAGTCAATGATCATAAAAGTTTTTTGTGATTTTATTTTGGGATTGTTTTTGTTTTTTGTCGTTTCTTTGTGGTGGGCATTGATGTTACTGTTTATTAACACGTGTATGTAACAGTGCACTTTTCTACTTAAGTTACATTTGATATACTGATTAATTGTCCTCTTGCCTCAGTAAGTTAATATGGTATTTTTTTAACACTGTGAGATGCATGATATCGTTTATGTATGCTCTAACATAAGTAATTAGAAAACCCTATGAATATGAAGTGACTATACAGTAGTGTGATTAGCTCTGCAGGTATGATTTTATACAATGAACAATATGAAATGGAATTAATACATATAATTAAAAAACTACATTTAAAAAAAAGTCAGCATTTCAAGCAAAACAACTATAGTATTACGTGTCAGGAAAGGAAAACATTATTTCAAATTGTACTCATTTTAATGAATATTATGCTTTTTGTTTGTGTTTAATTTACAACATCTGGATTCATAGATTGTTTTTACTGGAAAGTAATCTAAGATGGATCCATATGAACAGATTATTTTTAAATAAATATAGATTGTCCTGCTATAGAAATGTAAGGCTAGAGTTGCTAATACGTCAGTTTGATTTTCTGCCATGAAAGCAGAGAGCGAGCAAGGGAGGGAAGGCACATTGGTGTAAGTGTGAGTCTCATGTTTGCAGTGTTTGTCTTTCTGAGTCCCCGGTATGTGATAATTATGGCAGCCATAGTGGAATGGGCCCATAAAGCAAAGAGCAGGTCTCACATTACGGTGGGTGTATGTAGTGAAACACTTATGTAGTTGCATCAAAGCATGTGTTCCTAGTCTCGGAAAAAAAAGCTCTTCCTCTCACCATTAATTAACAACCGATCCAGGTCCAGAATTATCCACCTGTTCCTTCTTGTTTGCACTTGAATAATATTTAGGTTAATGAATAAATTAAGTATTTTAATACTTTGTTTTTGTAATTAGGTCAACTACTTGACATGAGACTTGCACTTCACATGTTTTACATGTATCATGTGCCTGTCTGCACACGTCACTGTTGTTGCAATAAAACCAGCTCCTCCTTTGTCTCCTCACTGCTGGTGAAGTTGTCACTCAAACAGAGGAAAACCCATAAATTGCTGCCCTTCTCAGCTCTTTTGCCAGCTTGCTAAATGTCTGTGGCCCTGGTTTTAAAGGGGAATCCAGGCCAGAGCAGATTTTCCACTATATGAGCAGAACCTGTACATGCTGCTGTTCACTAGACACCAGTCTGGAGTGTCATGGCTCCGCTGGACCGCCAAAGCTTCTTAATGACAGCTTATTTTAGCACGAGTCATTCATTTCATTGTCTGCTTGAGACTACTTGGCAGTTTTTCTTTTTGGTCTCAGCTGCAAAGTAAACTAAAAAAACTATTTTAAGCGTCTTTGCCGGACAATCTGTAAACATTATAAATATTTGGGCACCGTGTGCGTCAACAGTCTTGAGTGGCTCCTTTTAAACTTTATAGTGACTTGTCATTAAGTCTTTTGGCTCGCAGGCCGGTGTGTCGTAAACAGCTGCTGTTAGACTGATAACCCCCCCCCCCGGTCTTCTTCTTACAGGACTGCTTCACAGTGGAAGGAGAAGACCTGAAGCATGACTTTGAGAGGCTTCAGCTGGCCATGGAGATGGTGGGCTTTCTTCCTGCCACGCGCAGACAGTGAGTGATACACACATACACAAGTAAAGGCTGCAATGAGCTTGTGATAAGATTTTGACCTTAATAGTCCCCTATGTTGTGCATAGAAAAGTTGTGTTACAATACTTGTGCATATAAAAGTTGTGTTACAATACAAACAGTAGTCACATATATACAGTACAGTGACCATCAATACAGTACATCATAATTGTTTTGACAAAGGCTTCAAATGTACACTGCCACTCACACTCATGTATGCATTCTCATTTCACACTCTGATACCTCATGATATAACAAAGGATTCCATAGGATTTCTTTGGCACTGTATCTGATCCGACAAACTTTTCCTGAACTGTTCTCAGGATCTTCTGCCTGCTCTCTGCCATCCTTCACCTGGGAAACATCCGCTACAAGAGGAAAACCTACAGGGAAGACTCCATTGACATCTGCAACCCAGAGGTGCTGCCTGTGGTCTCAGAACTGCTCGAGGTAAAATCATGTCAACGGGAGTTGTCATAACTGAACATACTCTCACTATGTGTTTAGATTTAAAAAAAAATTGTAAACAAGCTAATGTGATTTTCTACTCCTGCTCTGACTGTTTTTTGTTTGTTTGTTTGCATTGCCGTCAACACTATATAAAACAAGACAGACTTTCCGCCATTTCACGCTTACAAAATGTGAATTTCGATAAAAACGTAGTGACAATGGTTTTAATATGGGTGGGTTATGTATTAGCATCCTTATAATCTGTTTTGATCTTTATGGTTTAAGTATTGTATGTCATAATTATTGTTTGTGGATAATTGGCCAATTTCCTTATAACTACCTTTCTTCAGTCAGATTTAGTAGCTGGGTTTTTGCAGAACTGTCACATCTCTCCTTGAACTTCAGTTCTGCGCTCACAGGGTGTTTGTGTAGACTGATAAGGAGAAAGACTGCTACTGTAGATTTCTTCACCCTGAATCATACTTTCACACTGTCGGAGATGAAAGGCTACTGGAGTAGGTAGTGTCAGATTTAATTTGAACGAGTCCGAACTTGGTGATGATCCAGGATTCTTTTCAGTGGAGATTGAACTCATTTAACTTTAGCTCTCTCTGTTTCTTTCTCTCTCTCTCTCTCTCTCTCTCTCTCTCTCTCTCTCTCTCTCTCTCTCTCTCTCTCTCTCTCTCTCTTCTTTCTTTCTTTCTCTGTCATGACCAGGTCAAAGAGGAGATGCTGTTTGAAGCTCTGACAACCCGGAAGACGGTTACTGTGGGAGAGAAGCTGATAGTTCCTTACAAACTAGCCGAGGTGAGGCTGTTCTCTTGCTGTGCTGATGTAGAAAAAAAATGTAGACTGTAGACATGATATAAATATAGAAAAGCTACAACATTTTAAATGAAGTGCCTGGTAAAAAAAAAAAAACAGGCCCACTACTTTCCTGCTCTCCAGTAGTGGTAGACCATGCAAAGTCAAATTATGCTTTAAGTCCATGGTCATGCTTTCCACAAGTTCACAGACAGAAGGACTCCTCAAAAAGCTCTGTTGCTAAACTAGATCCACTCACTGGCTCGTCAAGTGTGCAGCACTCTGCAACAGGGCTTCCATGCAGTAAAACACTGTGAGACCTTGTGGGAAATCTTCTCCATTATCGTTCGATACAATGATGCATATGCCCGGCACGTTTAAATATGTGGTTGCGCAAAAAATATCGTGTCAACACTAGATTAAATTATAAGTTAACATTACTCAACACATTTTGTGTTTCCTTTTTCCTACACTACTGTCCTATAATGCAATGTACATGTCCAAAAAACAACAAATACATATTATTTTGTCTGAATGAGATTTTGCTGCCTCGTCGTAAAGTTCAATGTAACGATTTGAATGTCTCAGCATTGACCTTCTAATTGTATAATTTCCTGTTAGTAATGACACACTTACTGTAAAATGTGTTGTTTTTTTCATAAACTGACATGAAAAAAATTCATATTATGAAGATCAATGTATAGTGCTTACTGTGTGCTGAAGTATGGAATTGGAGTAGGACCTACAGATGAATGAGTTTTTGTATGATTCAGAATTTTAAAATGTTTGGATAAGGTATCGTACTCAGTAGCGTGACGAAAGGAATCTTGCCAACTCAATAACCTCACGGCAGCCTTGTCTCTTCATCCTGACACAGCCGTGTTAACAGCGCAGTGTGCACCAGATTTGGATTCTCTCTCTCTCTCTCTCTCTCTTTCTCTCCTTCTCTAAGCATATATTTACAGCCACACATGAGTCTTTCAGTCTGTTTAGAGAGAAAGGAAAGGTATTTCAAGTCGCTCTAAAGTTTTCATTGGGACCCCCACTGAAAACAAACACGTCATGGTCGGTAGCCGAGAGCCGCCTGAACACAGAGGAGGGAAACAACATGGACACACAGTGAAACACACTGTAACCCTCCTGTAACTTTGAGCCAAACTTGTCATGATAGCTACATGTTTCATGTTCTTGTGATGTCAGACATTACATATCAATTATTTTCTGTTTTTCCCAGTACAAATTACTCAGTGTTGTTCACCCAGGGAAACCGCCTCAGCTGTATTTTACCGACAACTTTCCCAGATGATGGTGGCGTGCGTGTGTAACACATTCCCATCGAAAACAGCACCAACCTCATAGTGGCCTGTTGGATATTTAGGAGCCATCTCATATGAACAAACACTGATTGTTGTGGTAGCACACTGGGTGGTCTCTGTGTAAATATTTCTTTAACAGTCACAGCAATCTCATTGCCTGTTAACTGGAATCATACACTTAAAAATGTCTCTTAACAAGTTTTTTCTCCGTTTGGTCATAGTTATGGAGCTATTTCCCCTCCGAATGTTTTAACTTCCAACTTCCCCTAAATAATGAAAAGCTTATGGCTCATTAGACCACTGTATGTGAACAATATCTGAACCCCTGGAAAGAATATTTGGTCTGGGGTTTGCTAAAAATATCCTGGTTAATTATTTTGAAACAAAAGGAATTTAAACTTTGAGTGGACACTTCATGATTTGTTTTGTTTTTCTGAAGACCATGGCTCACCTTTTGATGCAGCAAGGTCAAATCTTTCCAGCGGATAGGGGAATTAGAAAAGATTTTCTCAATCACTTTGCAAGGAAGCTTTTGTCAGATAATCTCTGTGTTTATGAGAAAACAAATAACACTGATCTAGCATGCTGTTCCTTCTCAGTCTACAACAATAACGTTATGAATGTTATTGTAACTAAATTGACACAAGAAGACATCCTCGTTATCGTCCAAATATTCATCTGAATATAATCTTGTACATTCTGCCTGTATATCAAGTTTATCCAGTATATGTTGGCCTATTAAAAAGCTAATATTTGTATTTCCACTTGATTATATTGTCAGATATTGTAAGTCAACCCCATGAATGTTTGGCTTGTTAATGGCATTAATAGCGACACAGCGCTTGTATGTATTGTTGCCAAAGTTTCAGTAGAGAACATCAGATGTGTTTGGCTAGTACAGTTGATAACCCATTATACATTTTCCATTAAGAGCTTTGAGCGCACATTCTACTGTTCTACTTTCACTGTGTGTGTGTGTGTGTGTGTGTGTGTGTGTGTGTGTGTGTGTGTGTGTGTGTGTGTGTGTGTGTGTGTGTGTGTGTGTGTGTGTGTGTGTGTGTGTGTGTGTGTGTGTGTGTGTGTGTGTGTGTGTGTGTGTGTGTGTGTGTGTGTGTGTGTGTGTGTGTGTGTGTGTGTGTGTGTGTGTGTTTAATTGTCTTTAATTATGTCAATCGTCATCACAAGCTATGGTCTATTTTTTAAACTTTTGGAACTGCATGAATAAGCGTCAAAAACTTAACATAAATAGTTTGACATTTTGGGAATGATGCTTACTTGTTTGTTTTGCTGCAATTTCATGTCTGTGGCTACATTTAATATGAGGTGAGGGCTGGCAGCTGGTAAGCTTAGCTTCTGATAAAGACTGGAAGAAGGGGAAATAGTTAGCCAATCTCTCTGCAAAAGCAATATTCAGTTTCTTGTTGTTGAATCTGTTAAAGTATCACTTTTACAACAAAAAAGTTTACAAAAACCTGGGTTAAAATAAATATAGTTACGGTAACAAGAAAACATTATGAAATAAATGAGTGTGTCTCATATTTCATTATTTTCAATTAAACTGAGATGTTACCAGTGGGATTAACAATAAAGAGATATGTTGTGTGTGTCTACCTCCAGGCCGGTACGGTTCGAGACTCTATGGCAAAGTCCCTGTACAGCGCCCTGTTCGACTGGATTGTCTTCAGGATCAACCACGCTCTGCTCAACACCAAGGACCTGGTGGAGACCACCAAGGTAGGACAACACAAACTCAACGGCTTTTACAGTCATGTTTTAAGAGATCAAAACTGCCCAAATGACACAATATCACATGAGTTCGAGAGATGCTCCAGCATGGAAAATCCTTAAATTTACACGTCACTTAAATTCATTTTAGTATAAGCAAGATTTAATATTTTAATTTTTCGTTTGTTTGTCTTCCTAAGATCTTGTCCATTGGTGTGCTTGACATCTTTGGTTTTGAGGACTACGAGAACAACAGCTTCGAACAGTTCTGCATCAACTTTGCCAACGAACGTCTCCAGCACTACTTCAACCAGCACATCTTCAAGCTTGAACAGGTAAGACCTCTCTTGAATTCTCTTCTGTTCCTAAGGATCTGGCTTTCGTATTTTAAGGCTTTGATGGGAGCTGAAGTTCTGGGCCACTCCATAACTGCGTTGCTATTATTTTTGACATGTAACATATCCACCCGCGTAATTCCTTTGACTGTGACCGTTTCCGAGGAAACCCCTCGTCCCTTATCACGCCACATAGTCAGTGCACGTATATATCAAAATGGCGCTGAAACAATGGAGGAATTCGTCATGGCATTATGCAACCAGGTTAGTTGGAGCTGACAGCCGAGTGTGACTCAATTCAGCCCCCTGTGACTACCTGCGGCTGAGGATGTATGTTCTTTCAAGTGAGCTGATTAACCTCAAACGGCCTTCTAAAATCACAAGCCGTCAGATTTTCTTTTCAGTTAAACTTTTGTGTTTACCCTGAGATAGACTGAATCAGCGGCCTGCCCCGACATGTTGGAGGAGCTTTCATGCGCTTCATGAATTTCACCAAGACAAACAGTTGTTCACAAACCCGTGTCCTACCCCCATATCATAAATATGCCAAGTCTTATACTGTAGATGTATGTACTCAAACCGCTTCTTTCTTCTGGATGTCAAGTTTAAGGGAAATTCAGTTATTGTGCCATACATTATGGACGTGCCATGTTAATATGTTTTTTTCTTTTTCTTCTTGTTATCTTATGGACAATGCAAGTAACAGCCCAATAATTATAGTTTCAAACACAAGTGGTCAAGCACACATGTTTCAATGCAACCTCCGCAGGAAAGACACGTGATCATGAGATCTATGCAATCTTTAAATTAAGATGCTTTTTTTTATAGTTTGAAAAATCTAAAGTTAACACAGTCAGTCAAAACTTAATTTCCTTTAACTAGCAAAGTGTTTTCCACCATTCCTTTGTAGAAGGCTTGTTGCTTGGAAAACATGTTTGAGATCAGACTGGATGTTTCAATAATGATGTCTGGGGCCAGTGAAGGCCATTAATAAAGCCATAATCTCTAGTATCCCTAAGTAGTTCAGGGTTGATTTTAAAGCATGTTAAGGGTCTCAATCTTGTTATTCCTTAAAGAGGACCTATGATGCTTTTTGACTTTTATGACCTATAAACGTTGTTATGATGATTCATAGTCATGCTTAACCATACTAAATTATCAAATAATGACTTACATGCATTTCGACGTATTCCCTGCTGACCGTCTGGGGTGTCTGTGCAGAGCACTAAACACTATTCTAGCCAGTCGAGAAGTCATGTCTTCAAAGCGGTCTACCCTTTCATAATTTGTGACGTCGCATAAAAATTTGTGACGTGACCACGCGGATGTTTCCATGTATGGTAATGCTGTCACTTCCCTGTTCGCGTCTGCCTCGCGCCCTTATAGGTCCATGCTCGCGCTTCCCGCCACTGAAAGTGTTCCGGAAGGAAGGTAACCAATCACAACGGAGTGGGGTTTGCAGGAGGGGGGGAGGGTAGCGGAGATGGCCGATGCACAGGCGGAGGGAGCGGAGATTGCCGAAGCACACACACTCAAGTGTTGACAGGACGTGCTGGATCGCCAAAATAAGAGAAAGAGCTTCCCGAAAATCTACATAGTTTTTTGTGATGTGATTCGTGTCAGGTTGCTCTATAGCAGTGTAAAACAAGAAATTAAGACCAGAAAAGTAGTATAATAGGTCCTCTTTAACTTCTCTTCAATTTTCTCACTGACTCCGAGACATCAGCTTCCAGTTTTTGTTGAAACTTATTACAGTACTACCTGTGCTACTGCTGGCTGGAGCTAACCCTTGTCCTAATGCATAATGCAGCCTCAATCAAAAACAATTGGCAAGATGCTCTTGTCTTTAAATGCAGCCTGTTTGATTCTCTGTGTTGCATTTTCTTTTTGAGGGAACATCAGGGTTGAGTTGACCATGACCATTTGTAGTTTGCGAGCGTAAGACAGACAGAATGATAACACATTTAAAGAAAATAACTGTAACATTAATGAATGGGACCTGGAACATTTGATAGTATAATAAAGTAATGTACTTTTGTATGTTTAACAATATGTGGCAATGCTAATAGCATGTTTTTCTTTTTATAGCAGACATTTGATCAGACATAGCCATTCTAAATAACATGTTTGCTCAGAAGGGTAAACCACTGCTTGCATGCATAATACACATTCAGTTCTCTATTCACACTTAAGGTGTTCATCTGTACTTTACAATTTTGAGTTCTCTCAGATCTGATAAATGTTGCTCAACAGATGCCGGATTATACCAATGACTAATCTGTACGTTTACATACGTTTTATCATCGGTGCTCTCAACTTTACAGCGATGAAAACACATATAAGCCAATATTACAATATATTGAACTCAAGAACACTCAGTTAGTGTGCATGTGAACAGGGTTGTGAAATGATCAGGGCATATATTATATTGATTTAAATTAATTTGTTTTCAATGGAACAAGCTACTACTGCAGTTTTAAAAGCCCCATTTCTTTCGATTTTTTGGACAGAAATCCTAGATTTTATCAGACCAATAATAAAATATCATCTACATGTGTCCTTGTTCTATCAACCAAATTAACATGGTTCTGGCCTTTTGTTATTGTGAAAGTTGTTCAAAACTGTACTGAGGATCTGAGGAAACTGCTCAGTAAATCATAATGGCCTACTATAGTTACAGTTTAAAGCAATAGTTGTGTTTGGAAAAATCAATGTGCACCACTCAGGCAGACTGAAAGCCTCTGAAAATGATTGAACCAGAGTAAGTTGTCCAAGAGCTGGCATGCTTCAGTTTCCGCTGAATCCAGCTTCACACCCTCATCTACTGTTACATACAGTATATTTCCATTCATCTGTCGACCACTGAGTCATTCTTTTGGAAAAGTTACAGGCTTTATGGTTTACATTGATGGCCATTTTAAGAGGAAATAGTACTTATTTTCCCCTTTTTCCGACCTTTTCGAACAACCTCACTGCCAGCAATTACCTTGCTGAAAGACATGAAACAGAATAAAAGTATGTTACGATAATATTTGTACTATAATACTACAGTATAATCGCAAGTTAATTGGGTCAATTTGCAGTTTAGCACAGATCTCCAACGGAGTTTCCGACAGTAATTGTCGGTTCGACTTCAGGTTGAATTTTGCTGATCTAATCTGGTAAAAAAATAATCGGCCACTATCCAACTTTTAAATCTAATACCATGACGGTGAGAGAGCAGATTTCAGTGATAGAAAGGTGTAAGGGGGTAGGATGTTAGTGGTAAGAAATATGAACCTTCTTGTAGTTCCTCATCTAAACTTACTGCTCAGACCATAAATCCCTCCATAATAATCAAACATTACATAGACACATTTACACAAATTAGAACTCAGTTTTCTGTTTCACTGAATAATATATGAAGATTTTTTCAATATCGCCCCTTTCAAAGATGCAGCACATTACATTTATTTGATGCTTATTTAACATACAGTATTTGTATCACGTCTGAATGAGTGGTGAAAGAAGCATTCAAATCCTGTATTTATGTAGGCTACTGTAACTGTACTCAAAGTATCAAAAGAAGAATCTATTAGTTTGTATGTAGCAGTAATGTATACATTCATATGAAAAAGTTTGGGAACCCCTCTCAGCCGGCATTATAATTGACTCTGCTTTCACACAAAAAAGATAAAAGTGGTATGTCTTTAATTTACCAGGAACAGCTAAGTACTGGGATGTTTTCCAAACAAAGATTTTTTGAAAAGCAGTATTTAGTTTTATGAAATTAAATAAAATGTGAAAAACTGGCTGTGCAAAAATATGGGTACCCTTGTGGTCTTGCTGATTTTAATGCATGTAACAGCATGTAAAACTGAGGACTTTAAACACAAAATTGGTTGGATTATGTTGTTAAGCCTTGAACCTCATATAAAGGTCTGTTTAATCATGATACAAGGTATTTTAGGTGCCTAAATGCAAGTTCCACCTCTCTTTGACTCTCTGCAGAAGTGAGACAGAATGTGATCATCAAAACAGCTCCCAAAAGATCTTAAAAACAAAGATTATTCATTGTCATGGTTTAGGGGAAGGCTACAAGAAGCTTTCCCAAAGGTTTCAATTGTCAATTTCAACTGTAGGGAACGTTGTCAGGGAATGGAAGGACACAGGCACAGTTGCAGTTAAACCCAGGTCTAGCAGACCAAGAAAAGTACAAGAGCGGCATATGCGGCGGATTGTGAGAATGGTTGCACACAACCCAAAGATCACCTTCAAAGACCTGCAAGAACATCTGGCTGCAGATGGTGTATCTGTACATGGTTCTACAATTCAGTGCAATTTGCACCAAAACATCTTTATGGCTGGGTGATGAGAAGGAAGCCCTTTCTGCGCCCACGCCACAGATACAGTTGCATGGAGTATGCAAAAGCTCATTTAGACAAGCCAGCTTCATATTGGAAGAAAATGCTTTGGACTGATGAGACAAAAATTAAGTTATTTGGTCTTTATAAAAAGCAGATGTTTTGGTGCAAATTGCGCTGAATTGTTGAACGATGTACAGATACACAATCTGCAGCCAGATGTTCTTGCAGGTCTTTGGAGGTGATCTGTGGGTTGTGTGCAACCATTCTCACAATCCTCCACCTATGCCGCTCCTGTTTTTTTCTTGATCTTCCAGACCTGGGTTTAATTGCAACTGTGCCTGTGTCCTTCCATTTCCTGACAACGTTCCCTACAGTCGAAATTGACAATTGAAACCTTTGGGAAAGCTTCTTGTAGCCTTCCCCTAAACCATGACAATGAACAATCTTTGTTTTTCAGATCTTTTGGGAGCTGTTTTGATGATCCCATTCTGTCTCACTTCAGCAGAGAGTCAAAGAGAAGTGCAACTTGTATTTAGGCACCTAAAATAAATTTTCTCATGATTAAACAGACATTTCTATGAGGTTCAAGGCTTAACAACATAATCCAACCAACTTTGTGTTTAAAGTCATCAGTTTTACATGCTGTTACAGGCATTAAAATCAACAAAACCACAAGGGTTCCTATATTTTTGCACAGCCAGTTTTTCACATTTTATTTTATTTCATACAACCAAATACTGCTTTTCAAAAAATCTTTGTTTGGAAAACATCCCAGTACTTAGCTGTTCCTGGTAAATTAAAGACATACCACTTTTATATTTTTTTTTGTGAAAGCAGAGTCAATTATAATGCTGGCTGAGAGGGGTTCCCAAACTTTTTCATATGACTGTATATAAGCATAAAATGAAAGAACAAATACTTCCAAATTCTATTTAAGTACAATACTTGAGAAAATGTAGTGAGCTACATTGCACAACTTGTGTAAATGAGCATCCTGGACACTTTCTTACTGTCATCATCCAACCAGCAGTCTCTCCCTATAGTGTTCATTTTCATTTATACCAACTGCATGGTTGAATACATACGTATCCAACATCAAGTTACATATACAGCATGCGAGAAAATTAGAACTAAATTCCCTGTCATTCAATGCTTTGGCACTGCCAGACATTAGAAAATAGTCTGCAGAGTTTGCTCTGGAATAATGTTAAACGATAAAACTGATGGGGAAATGTTTCATGTGGTGGATTCACTGTGAGAAGAGGGGCCATCGCAATTTTTTTTATTCACTGCAGCGCTGCAAGCATCGTTCATGTGAATGACACAACACTAGCTCTTCAATGGAGAGACAAAGCCAGCAACTTTACACATGCTGTGTCTGAAAAGGGCTTGTGTTTCATGTTGAGGACACTTGGCGGGTATGGGCTATCACTAAACATGCTAATAACTCTTCCATGCTCATTTAATAAATACCTAATAAAACAAACTGTAAAAATAAATAAATTCATATGTAAAGAAATAGTGAGAAAGCTGAATCTCTACATTTTGGAGACATGTTTTGGTTTTCTTGGTCTAGTCGGTTCAGCCAAAAAGCGAGTGAATCGCGGCAGGAATTGGAAGATGACTTAAAGGCATGTTGAGGGGGTGGATACAGTATCCTGTGCAATATAACGTAATGCAATCCAATACAACACCCCCACAAACCACAGCGTAGTTATTACTAAAGAGTTGAGTCAGTACCCGTCTGGCCCACATTGAATATTATAATGTTTTTTTCTAGGGCTGTTCTATTAGAATGTTGCACAGGTATTTGTTTTATAGTTTCCAGACTGTGTGTATCTTTAGTCTTTTAAAAAAACAAAAAAGACAACTATAAACGTATATACAGTATGTAATATATCATATCAGTTTAAATAACAAATATTTACCTTTTCTATACCTTGTTATCTTTCTTTAAGAAAAAAAAGCCATGCAACACAGGATAATATTAAACAGTAAAACATATAGATAGATAGATAGATAGATAGATAGATAGATAGATAGATAGATAGATAGATAGATAGATAGATAGATAGATAGATAGATAGATAGATAGATAGATAGATAGATAGATAGATAGATAGATAGATAGATAGATCTTGTTTTTTTCCATTAAAGTAAATGTTCTACGATCACTGATTTGAAAGCGACTGGTAAGTAAAAAAAGATATAACACATTTGTTGTCATACAAATGAAAAACAAAACAAACTCTTTAACAAGGAGGTTTTCTGATAGTGCCTAATTTAGTAGGTATGGTATGACTAGCTAGGAGGACAGCTCTTGCATCTTAATGTGGATCATTTTCAGAAGGATAAACCAGTTGTGTTCATAACAGCTGTTGTTGGCAGCTGTTGTTGGAGAATATATTTAGTTAAAAACATTTAAATCAATCTTTTTATTGATTTGCGTCAGATAGAATCAGTTGGATTGTTTGAATGTAGACATCTCAGCACAAACAAACAACAAATTACTGCAAAAGAACAAGAATGTGTGACAGAATAATGCTTTCAAACTGGTCGTAAATGTAATCTTAGTAAAAAATGTCATACACACAGGAAAGGCCAGCAGCAGATTCAGTCATTTTGTTCTATTTGACCAAATACTGAAGAGGATCCTCTACTAACCCTGTGAACTGCTTTGTCCCCAGAACAGATAGAGGAGGAAGCAACAGTAATTAACTTGACTTTTTTTGTTCCAGCCTGCTGACTTTAGGGTAAGAAGACAAGAGACTAGAGAAAAAAGGGAGATTCCTGTGATTTTTATTAAACCGCCTCTGGATTAACGTCGTTATTGGTTAAATCTCTTTCCCAGGAACACAGGAAAATAACATGTATGGGGGATGAACGCTGATAAATGCTCTGAATGCTTCTCCCATTATTAAACTTCAGAGAGGCAAGATCTGAAGAGCGTTTTTATAGCACTGGGAGACAACATGAAAGCATGCATATGAACAATATTGTTGCTTCGATTTGAAAAAAAGTCAAAGCAGATCAACCCGGATGGAACCGGTCGTCTGGTTTTGATGGCACATTGATAATTCATATTTAATGGATACTTAGAGATATTTTTTATCTGATGTCACATGCGCTGTACACCTTTTAGCCTCAAACTGATTCTACTAGATTTAAGACACCTTGTCTGCTTTGAATAATAAAACTTTAGTACCGCTAAGATTTTCTAAAATGTTAGATATTGTGGCATATAATATTTATTACATTATAACAATATGATTTCTACGCAGTAGGGGATGCTGGCATATGCGCTTCATTGCACCACAAGATGTGCAGCCAAAGAAAAAGTACCTACAGTTCCTACATCAAGGCTGATGCAGGGGGCAAAATGTTATTGAATGTAGCGCTGGCATTGATCTCTCTGTTTTGTATTGTGCGTCTGTGCAGGAGGAGTACAGAGCAGAGGGAATCAGCTGGCTTAACATCGACTACATCGACAACACAGGCTGCATTAACCTGATCAGCAAGAAGCCCACCGCGCTGTTCCACCTACTGGATGAAGAGTGCAAGTGAGTCTCTCAGTCTTAAGTCCTAATACTACCTGTTTGACTTTCTTTGGAAACTAATTTTATTTTTCTTGTGTTCAACCTTCAAGTGTTTTCTGGCAGGTTAAGACACATACCATATAAGTGTGATGTTTCTGGTTTTGTTCCAGCTGGGGGCTTTTGCTGCATGTCATACCCCATCTCTCTTTCTTTCCTCTTTTTTCTTCTTCTCTGTGATTGACTCATGTCTGTGTTTGTGTTTAAACCCTCCAAATTGGCATACATTGAACATGAAATGCTAGCCCACCATATGCAAGTTAAATAAAATGACTGTGTAGTGTGTAGAGGTTTTTAAAAAAATAGTATGGACGTACTACTTAGGAGAAAGCAAATGCTACTCTTGTGACACTATTCGCTTTCAAAACAGACTCTTAGAGGTAGCATATTGTGTTGTGGACCCTACCTTGAACATGTTAATAACTGCACAGCTCCATGGTTAATTTTCATTCATTTCATTTTCATTTTCCTTTATTTAACCTCGAAAGATCAATTGAGGGGTGACCCTCTTTTACAATGACGTCGAGTTTGTACAGATACACAATATACAATGAGAATACATAACAAGTTTACACACACACACACACACACACAGACAACAACAATTTAAAACATTCAGATCAATTGAATGAGAGACATAATAGCCTAATTAAAACAGTTACAAGTGTAGAGGGGCTGATTCAAAATAATAATTTTAAATTGGTTAACAGTTATGAGTGTATTTATTTTAATTGTATGTTGTAGGCTGTTCCAGGAGTCAGGGGCACTATGGCTAAAAGCGGTTTTACCAAGCTCAGACCGGGCATAGGGGACATTTAACATGAGCATGTCAGTTGAGCGGGTTTGATAAAGCCCATCTGAAATAAGCAGCATTTCTGTCAAATATAGTGGTAGCTTTCCAGTCAGAGCTTTATATATAAAAATATGCCAATGTGCATCACGTCTCTCCTTAAGGGAGGACCACCCAACCTTTTCATATAAAACACAATGGTGTGTATCATAAGCATCTCCTGTAATGAATCTCAAAGCAGAGTGAAATACAGAGTCTAGGAGTTTAAGGCATGAACGAGATGCATGCCGATAAACCACATCACCGTAATCAAGGACAGACATAAAAACTGCCTCAATAATCCTTTTCCTACTGAACAACGGGAAGGTGGCTTTATTCCTATAAAAATAGCCAATCTTTTGTCGGAGACGACAGACAAGATTTTTTATGTGAAATGTAAAAGAGAGTTTTTCATCTATCCAGATGCCAAGATATTTATATTCAGTGACTCTTTCAATATGAGATCCATTATTTGTGTGAATAATAAGATCATTAAAATGTGTAATTCTTGCTCTGGAAAAGCACATATATTTTGTTTTTTCTATATTAAGGACAAGCCTGAGATCCACTAGACAGTTCTGCAGGGTGTTAAAAGAGCTCTGTAGGTTCTGAACAGATTGTTGCACTGAATCAGAAATGCAATACAGTACAGTGTCGTCCGCATACAAATGGGCATGGCAGTTTTGTAGTGATGAAACAATGTTATTGATGTAAATTGTGAATAGGACTGGACCTAAAATTGAGCCCTGCGGAACACCATTTGTAACTGTTAAAAACTCAGTTTGGTAGCTTCCCAGCTTAACTGACTGCTGTCTATCAGAGAGATAGTCCCTAAACCAGCTACATGTAGAATAATCAAAACCAATTTCATGCAGCCTCTCTAAAAGCAAATGGTGATCTAAAGTATCAAAAGCTTTTGACAGATCAACAAAAAGTGCTGCACAGTGCTTTTTTTTGTCGATAGCTGTAACAATGTTGTCTAAGACCAAAGTGACAGCAGATACAGTACTGTGGCCTGCCCTAAAACCAGATTGAAATGGACTCAAAATGGAAGCACTGGATAAAAAGGATTTCAACTGAGTATTAATGACTGATTCTAGAATTTTTGCCAGGCATGGGAGTTTGGAAATTGGCCTGTAATTGTTAAGATCACTTTTGTCACCCCCTTTATGTAATGGAATGACGTGAGCTTTTTTCCAGACTTTAGGAACAATACCAGAGGAGATGGAAAGATTAAAAATATGGGTTATTTGTTTTGATATGATAAGTGCAGAGAGATTTATTGAAAATGGGTCCAAATTGTCCTCTCCCATGTACTTCCTGGGGTTGATGGCAAGAAGCGCATCTACAACAATACTTGTTGGGACTTGAACAAGGCTGAAAAGAGGAGTTTTAGAGACAGGTGGTATGCTATTTTTATTTCTCGTGGTGGTAGGCGTAGAAGGCGTAGATACTCCATTGTGAAAGAGTTTACCAGCAGCTATAAAGTGTTTATTGAAAGCTAAACCAATTTCTTTCTGATCATTTAAAATCTGATCATTTATTTTTAACTGACTGGGAACAGTGCTAGAATTGTTTTTGTTATAATTCACAGCCTTCCAAAATAGTGCAGGGTTGGAGTAGCAGTTTGAAATTAGTTCGAGGTAGTAGTCTGATTTAGCTTTCCTAACCATGGATATGCACCTATTTCTGATTTGTCTGAAAGCAGTCCACTTGGAGTTTTCACCAGAGCGTCTAGCTAGGGACCATGCTTTATTTCTCTCTGCAAATATATCGGACAATTCATTTGTGAACCAGGGGTTTGATCTATTTTTTACTCTGTGCTTTTTAAGGGGTGCATGCTTGTTCAAAATGGAGGAGAAAGTATTGGTGAAAAATTCTAAGGCCAATTCCACATCAGATATTTCACTTGTGAGATGAATGTCACTTTGATAGAGTTCATTTAAAAATGCTTGCTCGTTAAAACCTTTAAAATTACGCTTAATGATGATTTTGGGTTGAGATTTTTTAAGATGAATACTTCTGATACAGGCCACCGGGCAGTGATCACTGATTCCAAGCTCAAAGACACCAGCAGAAACTATTTTATTGCTTTGATTTGATAATATTAAATCGATCAAAGTTGATTTTGCTGGGTTTTTTAGATTTGGTCTTGTGGGCTCAGTTATTATTTGTGTAAGATTTAGGTTGCTACATATTTCTTTAAAAGGTTCAGAGGCACCAGAAAGCCAGTCAATGTTAAAATCACCCATCATAATGACCTCTCTATTTACATATGGAGAGATTAAATGTGCTAGCTCACTCAAGGAGCTATTTACTGCTGAAGGGGGCCTGTACACACCAATTACAATAACACAATCATTTAACGATAAAGACAATTCCAAAGCAATAAATTCAAAGCAGCTTCGAACAGAGACAGCATGTAGTAATGATACAGAATAATGTGATTTAACATAGACAGCCACTCCCCCACCCCGTGTGGTCCTGTCTATTCTGAATAAACTATAATCATTTATTGCCACCATAGAGTCATGTGTACTGCTCTTCAACCATGATTCAGTCAGAACCAAGACATCTGGGTCAGCCTGAGATACTAAGATGTTAACATGGTCTAATTTATTGTGCTGAAGCAAACTTCTTATGTTTAAGTGAAGAAAACCCAAACCCTTTCTTGTTTTGAGGATGTTTGGATGTTAGGTACATTTTTCAAGTTACTTGTAATCCCAAGTGGTCTGTGGCGTGACCTGTAAAATCTATGAGGAGGGATTAATGATGATCTGACAGACTGACATACAGGGATTGGGTGAGTTTTTATAGTAATGGATGTTCCAGGCCTGGAGGGGGCGCTAGATGCATGGGGACTAGTGGTCATGGAGGCTGTGTCACGTGAGCTAACTACCTCTTGACTGACCAGGTGTGGAGATAGTCAATCATACTGGAGTTTTTATGACGTAGTTAACAGCTTCAGAAAAAGTGCAACCTCCGTGTGTGTTCATTTAAAAACAGGTGTTAAAGCCTGTTGTTGATTGTGACTGTCCTTGCTCATGATAGGAACATTATCCAATTTCAATTAATACATTTGAATTGTGTTTTAACGTCCGTATATTTCTGCTAATAAAATAGTTGAAAAATAACCAGAAGACGACCATAGTGTATGATGGAGTTGCCTCTAATGTACTCACAATATTTCCTCTTTCATTCCTTTTATTCCCCCCTTCTTCTTCTCCATTTGGACACCACATCTCATTCCTCCCACTTGGAAAATCTGGAAAGCACTGAGTCCTCTAGCTGTGTTGTTTTCATAGCTTAGGTTTCACCCCGTTCCAAAACCCCTGGTGTCTCATTCTTCCCCTCATCGCTTCCTGTGAGCTGTTTTTTTCTCAGAATTTGCTGGCTCTTGATATTAAAAGACAGGAGGGAAACCTAAGCCAAGATCAGCTTCAAATGATAATCCTCAACCTTTGGCGCCAGAGGATAAAATGTCCAAACTGGTTTCAGATCAGATTTGTTAACGTGCCACGTTTCCAATATTCCACCATAAGTACCGTTGTAGTAACTGTTGCCGCCGTGACTGGATTTAGAGACTGGTGGAAAAAGTGATGCCTTAAATTCATTGTGTTCTATGTGGATGCTGAAATCAGGAATGTGTCCTACATTTTCACTGTGATTTATACTGGAGTTTTTATGACGTAGTTAACAGCTTCAGAAAAAGTGCAACCTCCGTGTGTGTTCATTTAAAAACAGGTGTTAAAGCCTGTTGTTCTTCAAGTCAAACTCCTCTGGATTTATTTTTATTCTTATTGCAGTTTCCCTCAAGCCACCAACCAGACCTTGTTGGACAAGTTCAAGCGGCAGCATGAGGGGAACAGCTACATCGAGTTCCCGGCCGTCATGGAGCCCGCCTTCATTATCTGTCACTATGCTGGCAAGGTCAAATACGGCGTCAAGGTCAGTGTTATCTTCCAATTACACACATTGCCAATGGTTAGACAGAAAAGGGAAGATAAAGTGTAGCCAATCCCAACTTTGTTTTGATGCAATTGGAGCTTTTGTTGTTGTTCTCACACATTTACACACACATTTAGACACACACACACACACACACACACACATACACACACAGCCTCGTCACAACTTTGTAATACAACTGATTATGTAAAAACAGATGTATTATATCGAGTTTGGTGAAAACAGTTTCTCAACAATGGGCTTCGATCAGCATGTTTTCCACTTCATTCAGTGTTTTTAAAAAAAAAAGCATTAGATGGATAGTAGTTGGAGCTTTGCCAGAAGCTAATGTGTATACAATAATATTTTTTTTTTTAAATAAAACGCGATTGAGAATATATCATTGTATGTATCTCTGTTATGCACACACACACACAGGATTTCAGGGAGAAGAACACAGACCACATGCGTCCGGACATTGTGGCTTTACTAAAGAGCAGCAAGAACGCCTTTATCTGCGGGCTGATGGGCATCGACCCGTCGGCCACGTTCCGCTGGGCGGTACTGCGCACCTACTTCAGGGCCCTGGTGGCCTTCAGAGAGGCTGGCAAGAGACACACGCAGAAGAAGATGGGTGAGCTCACACTGAGACAGGAAACTTACCTCATTTGTCAATTATAGTGGCAAGGCAGGGTAAATTCTGTCATCAACAAATGTTTTTCTTTTTTTTAAACTGCTGATGTACAATGTTTGACTGTATTAATTATTTGCAGAATTTAGAAGCGTTCACAATTTTCAGCGATATGCAGTAGGTGATGTTACAATAAATACTCCAAATGTTAATGTTTGCATTAAGGTCAGTCTGTGTCAATAAAAAAACAAAGATTCCACAGAGAGGGAAACGACTTCTCTGAGTGTCATGTGAGCATTACAGATACTTTTCAGTACGGTAAGAATAGTGGCAAACTGCTAAATCTAAACAAGGGAACAATGATTATTCTTCTCCTGTTGCTATGTTTTTGAATCTTGCCGTGAATGTACCTTCAGCAGACAAATGGTTTCCACCAACACTGAAAAAAAACATAGATGAAGACAGCTTATAAGCAATACCAATATGTTAAAATAATGTTTTCATTTTTACTGCACTGTACCATTATGTATGCTCACGTGCCACCCAGTTACAATTTTGCCCTCCTGGTTCATTCTAGCCATGTTCTGTGTTTGGGTAGTCCCTGTTCTGTAGTATGTATGTGTAGTGCTCGTAGTGCTGCCATGTATTTACAGTAGGTCTTGCTCTTTTCTCTCTCTCAGCTTTGGCTTTCTATGAATGCCTCTTCTCCCGCTTAGACATGACTCAGTTGTACTTGACATGCAGTAGATATTCCCCTCAGATGTTCCTCCAGCACTGCCGTCGTATGAATCAGACTTTTTCGCTCTGCACCCTCTTGATCCTTTCATATGTAGATGTTGTGTGAAAATAGATTTTTTTTTTTAAATCCTTTGATATCTTTAATAATCCTTCCAACTGAACATATAGATTTCCCCCAAAGGGAATCTGTGACATGTCTTCCAAAATCTGCAAAAAGAAAAAAGAAAAAATCTTTACTTTAAGGTGTAGTCAGTGATTCTGGAGAATGGTTGTTGTCAAAATCACTTTTTGTAAAAGTATCAGTGTAAATACACAGCTTAGGCTCTATAAACAGGCATGTTGCTAGCTAGGGTGGGCCCACTTTGTTTACATAGGCTTTTGTTTACATACCAGTTTACAGAGTCTACGCAGTGTATTGAGGTAGCAAATTTTGAGGAGATATTTGGTGATTTTGACAAAAGGTGATTTTGACAACAAGCATTCTCCAGAATCACTTACTCCACCTTTAGAGGAAAGTTGCCACTTCAAGTTTTTGATTTCTTGTTAAGATAAATCATCATGGGCTAAGTTGTAGATTGATTTACCTTCAAATTCCGTCAACTTGTCTAAAAGAGGACAAGGACTCTTAAATCCAGTCATAAAAGAAGACATTGTATGGAAGTGCCTTTGGGGGGCGAACACTTACACATAACTACATTGACATACATCTTACCAAAGCCACCAGCTGCAGTTTTTCAATGTCAATCATCTTCTCTCCAGAAGTCTTGCACAGGTGTCTCTCCAGTAGACGACTGCATCTCCTGATCTTTTTTCTGCTCTGTCTAATCTGTCGTTTCTCTCTCTCTCTTCCCCCCTTGTCTTTCCATTTTTCCCCTCTCTTTTGTGTTTTTTTTCTTTTGTTTTGCTTCCCCAAGGGCATGATGACGCTGCTCCCTGTGCAGTTATGAAAAGTGTGGATAGTTTTAGCTTTCTGCAGCACCCTGTGCATCAGAGAAGCTTAGAGATCCTGCAGAGGTGCAAAGAGGAGAAGCACAGTAAGGCTGCCAATACAACAATAACGCCTCCCACTTTTCCTGTTAGACCATTGCTTGAGGGAAACTGTAGGGGACGAGGCCGACCAACACCGCCAACTTTACTGCGCTTAATCACAGCGAAAGTCAATGCCAAAAGAGATCAAAATGTGCAAACTTTAAGAGAAAAAGTTTTTATTTTCTGCTTTGTGATTTGATTTGCGACTCTCATCTTAACATTAGACAATAACATTAGACTAGGTGCTTGTTGGTCTCCTTCCCTCTGTCTCCCTCTCCTCCCCCATCTCTTATTGCATGCACTTGCATGCATTTGTTCTCCGTCTTGTCTTGCATGTTGTTCCCTAGCATGCTTCAGCCATTCTGTCACTCACACTGTGCTAGTAAGAGGCCAGCTGAGAAATGCATGCTAACTCTGGTCTGGGACACACACACACAGTAACACCTCTAGGTGTCCATCACTTTCTCCTTTTGTCAGTAATAGCACACAGCTAGACTTTTCATGTCTAGTCCTGTCTGTTGGGCGGTGGGTGTAGTTTGCTCGTCCACACAGCTTTTTCACGTGGTTGAGGACACACAGCCAAACGTCACGCTTCTATCAGAAGTCACTTTCCCTTCTACAGACACTTGATGACACTCAGACATGTTTGTGTCTTTTTGTTTTGTGCCACCCTGCAGCTCCAGATGAGAGTGAAAATGTTGTACAAAGTGATGATTCGGAAAACGGTATAATGTTCAGTCACCTGATATATACAGTAAATGCTCTCACAGATTGCTTTTAACGTAGTTGGCTTAGGCACACTGAAGCTTTCTCTTCTGTCATTTGGCTGTAAACTCAGAGAGAATACTGGTGACGTATTAATAAGATCACACATGCCAGCCACTGTAGGCCAACAACAGCAGTCCCACTGTACTAATGTAAACAAAGCTGCCTTAGTTAAACCAATTCTGCTTTTAAATTATCTGTAGTTTGACCCAAATGGCCAATTCCTGCTTTACTTCCTTAGAATAATTTCTTAAGGGGACAACATGTGTTTAAGATATGTTGTACAAATCTACCGTCCAGACTATACTAAATAACAGTTTAGTTTCATCTTCCATAATCTGGCACTAACCAGAGCAACTCGCTATTAACCTCACAGATCTTTGTTTCAATAATAAATCATCTGCTGTAGATAACGTTTCCAATACAAAAGGCACTTAACATTCACTGCAATAACACCAGAGTGTCACATCGTGTCAGAAGTGTGTTTGTGCTCGGGAAAAGATTTTGAAGGTTTTGATTTTGTGTTGTCTTTATGTCTAGTGTGTGTGTGTGGGTGTGTTCTTTCACTTGACGATTATCTGTCTGTCCGTGATCAGGTGTGACCAGGAAGAGTCCGCGTACACCGCTGTCTGACCTTCAGGGAAGCATCAATGAGAAATCACCGCGGTAAGAGCCTGTGCTGTGTGTTTTGTGGTATATTGTAATAGTGCGTTTCAAGCTCTAATCCCAGCTCTCTTGTCAGGTTTAGGTCAGTGGAGTTTTTAGAAATGTACTGCTTTAAACATTACTTGTATGTGCAAAAAGATGCACAATTCAGAAGCCAGGTACTCCTTATGACTAGATTCATGAGTTTAATGTGTGTACTGGCTCCTGTCACATGAGGACAAAATACTGCGTTGCCACACCTGATGATGTAAATGCAATCCAACACAACACCACAAACTACCCACTCAAAATTTCTCTGACCACAAATTGATCATTAACAAAGCTTCTTGAAGGACGGATGTATTACAGTAGTTGCACTATTGGATTATGATGCCCCTGCAGTTTGTATTTTTTTGTCCAACTCCTTGTGTATACCCTTTTATATATATTATTTATATGTATCTATATTTATTTAAGTTGTTCCACTTTCCCTGTGCAAAACAAATTGTTTAAGATCCAAGCTGAACATGATGAAGGATAATGTTCCAAAACGTAAAACGAAAGATTTATTATTTGCATTTATCTCCAAAGTATTTCTTTAAATATTTAGTTTCCCTTTTCGCTTCTTATTTAATATTCATCTTGCTTTTATGAACAAGAAATACTAGAGAAAAAGATGAAACTACAGTGTCTGTTATTTTTAAGGATATTTCTACGGTCTTGATGGTTTTTGTTTGTTTATCTTTTTTTTTTTTTATTCCTGCATTTTATGACTTCATTCGTGAGTCAACAGTAGAAAGAGGGAAGCGGGAGACGGGGAATGACCTGCAACAAAGTTCGCCAGGCGAACTCAACCCTATTTTATTGTGGTTCCATGTTGGAATCCTCACCCCTTCTTGGCCTCCAGGGCGTCTGTAAATTAGTATTTGATCTTTTTACATTTTACAAAGAACTCTGGAAATAATAATGATCAGCAAAACACTCAAACCTTTCTTGCAGATGCCCAGTCATACTTGAATCATACAGTGATACATAACTCACGGCATTAAGACGGCCAGCATTCCTTTCAAAATAAAGAGTGGTAGCTGACACCCCTCCCTCACCCCACTGACCCTTGGTCCATCACCTCTTCTAATTGGCTTGTGACTGTGGGATTAGCAGCCGCCAGCAGATCATCACTGGTAGCACCCCAGTGGCTCGTACAAGATGGCTTTTGTTACAACAGGAGCTCAGTCTGGGTCTAGCTGTTAAAATCCCTCCTTTAATGTCATTTGCAACCTCTGCCCCTTGCCTCTGTCTCACTCATGCACACTCATCCTCCGCATACTAGCAGAGCGCTAAACCCCCCGTGCAGCTGCTTCCTCCGTGATGTAAGGTCAGAGCTATGCACTGGAGAGGAGCGCCCGGGGAGTTATAAATATGAAGTCCCTGCAGGGTGCTTGTGCAGGCTGGACCGGCCAGTGGACAGTGCACTGCTTTATTGGACTCTCACTAGACACTATTGAGATAAACAGAGTCACTACAAAAGGCCTACTGTACTATCACCAGTTACTCACATCCATGATCAACTGGGGAGAAATGTTCCACGGTTGATCATCTTCTTGTACAATAACGTTTCACATTGTAATGTTATACAGGCTGGTGGTAGTACAAATCAGTTATATCTGTACTACTCCCGCGGGAATGGGGATACACACAGTGTACTGGCTGTGTTATAAAAGCATCTTCTAAATCTCTTCTTTGGCCGCCATAACCACAAAAACTCATGGAAACGTGGCCCAGCAACACATCTGTTGATCTCTGTTCGGCTGCGATGGATTTTATATTCAGCACAGAGAGATTCTATTTGCAGCACACAGAGATATGACTGGAAAAAGAAAAGAAAAATTTCAAGATTAAGACTAATTTATCATTCTCAAATCTGAATCAATCTTTCAGGCCAAGTGTGTTCAGGCATATGGCAAAATTGACTCCGGTTTCCAGCTTCTTCAAATGTTTCCAACAAGAGCCATGTGAAGAAAAATGCTAACACTAGCATGGTAATGTTCACATGTTAGCAGGTGTAATGTAAACTATCTTTAGCATGTTAGAGTTTGGAAACTAGCTCAAAAACTCAAAAATCGGCTGAGGCTGATGACACTGTCATTAGTTTTGTAGATATCAGATCATTAACTAACATTTTGACCTGGTGGTGGCGCTAGATGAAAAGTCAGAACGTCACCAAAGTCAGTAGTAGCCTATACGTCTTCTGATTAATCTGTGTGGAATGTTTCACAATTATGTGTGGAAATGTGTAATTTCATGGCAAGACATCCAGTAGTTGTCCAGATCAGTCTGCAGCAAAAGCAGTGGTGCCATAATCACTTTTAACTCAAACTGCTGTCCCTGAACCAAACACTACAGCCTTCTCTCCTGCTGCTCTGTATTTGTGTTTACTTTCATTTTCATGAGCTGTTAAACAGCTCACCACATGTGCGAGTCCCACCTGTTTTTTCTCTCTTGGCATGAATCTGCCCCCTGCTATTAATCCAGTATGAGTTACCAAACAAATCATGCTACCGTAGCCATAGTGTGTGGCTTATTCAGCAGGATAAATCCTTGTTAAGCTGCTATTGATGTTACTGGAAACAAAATAAAGTGCTCAAATGGATCTTAAGTGATGAAACAATGATGAATTGCTACTGGCCACAGATTCTGAACAGTACATTTTCTCCTCTCTCATCCTCTCTCTCTCCTCTGGGCTAAAATAGTTCATGATGGTTAATGGTGTTAACCTGACCGCCCCATGCTTTTGTTTGTCTTTTGGGCAGATGGTTAGGTTTCACCTTGAGGCCTGAGGTTTAAACCCTTTGAGGTTTCAGTACACTTTGTGAGAGTCTCTGGTAACACTTTATAATAACTATCCGTTGTAACTCGTTAATAGATCATTAGTAAACTCTTAATTAATGATTATTAATGATTTGTTAGGTGTTTGTTAGCAGTTTGTTAAGGATTTATAACAATGGTAGATAGTTAATAGCTTAATAATTGAATCAGTTCATCTGGGAGGTAATCCGAGATACCGACGAGGCTGAAATAGGCTATAGACTATACACAGTGCATGGGCAACTGAGGGCAGCCCCATTTTCAAATATTTTTAAATAAACTCAATACACACTGTGCATGCCATGGACTTGAACGTGACGTGATCAGTTAATCTCGGATTACCTCCCAGATGAACTGATTCAATTATTAAGCTATTAACTATCTACCATTGTTATAAATCCTTAACAAACTGCTAACAAACACTTAACAAATCATTAATAATCATTAATTAAGAGTTTACTAATGATCTATTAACGAGTTACAACGGATAGTTATTATAAAGTGTTACCGAGTCTCTGTGTGAGATGAAGTCCACTCTCTCCAAGGAAAATAACACAGAAACTACTGCCCCTTCTGGTGACATTCCTCCACCTGAAGAAAAAACATCCCCATTGTTTAAAACACAAAATATGTGGCATTGTTTGATGCCATTTCAAATTATTGTTAAGCTGAGCTAAGACCAGGTTGCATCAAGACACAATGCTAGTTTTGGGGAAAACATTAGTATAGTGTGTTATTGTGACTAATGCTGTATGGTTTACAATCTCTGGATCTACTACTTACAGTATGTTTAAATTTTCTGTATTCATTTTCTATTGCTACAACAAATAAAGTTCAAAAAGTTATCTTTTAATTGCCCTCCAGAAATAAAACTTACACAAAACCTAATATATAGATCAATAATCATATCCATTCAAATAGATGTGATTTCCAAATTGCTTTCAAAGTGTCTTAGACTAATGAAAGATGTGTAAGGTGTTTGGATTTTAATAAATTGATCAATTGAAGCAGTGTTTGCATTCTGTCCCAAGGGGTTCTCCGGGTCTGGGCTGGAACGGGCGTGCAGGTCGACAGAGCCGCTTATCATCCAGCAGCTCCACCATGGAGGAAGACGGCATCTTTGTCAACTCCGCCAGCAGCAAACTCCTGGAGAGAGCCCACGACATACTCATGTCAGTAACAACACACAGCCACAGTCACCGTAATGCTTAAGACATTATAGAGTACTCTAAGTGTGTCCTTTCAAAATAAGATGCTATTTAATTGTTTTCTTTGTGCTTTCGCTCTGATTGAAAAATGCCACCAAACAAAAAAAATCAGCATTGCTGTACTCTACTGTTATTTATTATTTTTGTCAGCCATGTGGCCTGGGGACATCCTTTAAACTGAAAGAGCTGAGTTCAAATACAGTGTAAACAAACATCTGCACTGCTGAAGTTCCCTTCAGTGATGAGTACATTCCAACAAGCTCCAAGGCTGCTGTTCTCTAGTCCACCTCTGACCTCAAGTTACAGGAGAATTTACCCACGGGGATAAATAACATTTTTACTCAATTGACGGGTATATGACCTAAATTGGAAATCATTTCTGGAATTAATTCAATGCTTTGTTGACTTTTTACTAGACTACCCTTCTCACCTCATGATGTTGTTGTTATGTGCTTAAAATAGTTTGGAAATTTGACTGCTACGCTAACATCTGTTTTTATTTAATTTTTTATCTTTTTAAATATATAAACAGGAGGAACAAAAACTACAAATCTAAGCCAGTTCTCCCAAAGGTACAGTACATGAATATGTTTTCAATTCTAAATCCAAATGATGGATGTTACATTATCAATATTTAAAACTGGCGTTGACTTCAAACCTGCAGCATCTACTGAATATCAAGTCACTGAAGTACTTGAGCAGCCTGACGCTTCACGACCGCATCACCAAGTCACTGCTCCACCTCCACAAGAAGAAGAAACCACCCAGTATCAGCGCACAGTTCCAGGTCAGGCACACAGACAGACAGACAGACAGACAGACAGTAGCAGAATACAGAGCTCAATGATTTGCCAGTCAGTGCTCTCACCATTAAAATAACACGATTAGCCTAAGCTGGACCGAGGGAATCTTCAGCCGTAAATGTGATAAACAACCAGGTGTGTCCGCTGGCAGTGGATGGAAACATCCCTCCACTACTCTTGTCTACCGTCTTATCCCTGTATTTGCCCACAATGTGTACCAAGCCTGTACTGTAGTTTACACACCAACCCAAATGAAAAAAGGCATCACATACTGTCTGAGAATTTAAGCGACAATAAGTAATAAACATCTACTTTGGGTTTTTTTCTCAGTAAGTGACTCAACCTTTTGAAATGTCTCACCAATGTTCACTTAGTTGGAGATGAGACCATTAAAATGGATAACTGCAGGGATTCTTGTAGAAAATAATCAATAGCCTAGAACCAAAAAAAAAAGGTGAGTTTACTCCTACCATTTAAATTGTTCACGACAGAGAGGTGAAATGTAGATGCTTTGCTTTCTTCGTTAGCAGAGGATATTCTCTTGAGATGAAGGACACTGCCAGTTTACCAGAAACTTTCAGCATAATTTGGCTATCTTTGGGTCAGGAAAAATTTCGGGAAGACTTTCAACAACCAAAAAGCTGCTATTTTTTCTTCCCTGCTTTTGTCTTTGAGAGAGTGAACTCTGTGCTGGGGCTGTTGGAGGTAGGGACGAGTGCCGAGGCCCCTCTGGCAGGCAGGCAACCCCTGGCCCCAATGTGTGGATGACTTCACTTCCCACATCCTGTGCTGCGCTGATTGCTTTAATCTCCCATGGACGGGGGTGGACACTGAATTCCTCCTGCCACTGAATTATCACACACACACACACATGCACATGTTTACACCACAGACACACACACACACACACACACACACACACACACACACACACACACACACACACACACAATGATTGCACATGGAAATACTGCACACTTGAGGAATTGCTAGAATTTATGATCCCAGGCTGTGAATTTAATCTCGCAGCAAAGGTTTTCCTCCCAGATGGACGGTGCAGTTCCTCTCGGCTCTAACAGCCACCTGATTCTGACCGCTGCTTGTCCAACAGCTGTGTAGAAAACAAAAGCAGTGTGCCATCTTCATGTTCCGTTTTATAGTGTGGCCTTGTGTTACATTTGTGTTTCATTTACTCATGTGTACTCTTGTGTCTTGTTTCTGTAGGCCTCTCTCAATAAGCTAATGGAGACTCTGGGTCAGTCTGAGCCTTATTTTGTCAAGTGCATCCGTTCCAATGCTGAGAAGGTACAGTGTGCGCTCGCTCGCAGGCCAAGGCCACTTTGACTGCTTTTGGTTTAAGTTTTCAAAGCATTTTTTCATTTCCTCTGAAGTTTGAACTTCTTCTGAAAGCTGTTTATCATTTCCCCCTCTGCCGCCTGTTGCTTCTCCATTTTTCTGTCATTCTCTACCCTCTCTCCCCATTTCCTCCATATTTTTTTCTTTTTTCCCTCTCTCCCTCTCTCTTTCTCCCTCTCTCCCTCTATCTCTCTCGTCCTCAGCTGCCATTGAGGTTTAATGATAACCTGGTGCTGAGGCAGCTGCGTTACACAGGTATGCTGGAGACTGTGCGCATCCGGCAATCGGGCTACAACATCAAGTACAGCTTCAAGGTAACACATTAACACCTTGTCGATACTCCAGATTTTGATTGTAATTCCTATCACTGTTATTGTTCTGGTATTCAGTATACAGTAAGATAAAATACATTAAGTATTTCGGAAGACTTTGAGCACATCAGTGGTAGAATGTAACTAAGTACACTTACTCAAACATTGTATTTAGGCATTATTTAAATACTTCCCATTTATGCTACTGATACTATTATTCCACTAGATTTCTAAAAGTAATTGTCGTTCCATTTATTTGAAAGCTACATGCACTAGAAGCATTTGTAGATTAAGATTTCACAAACGAAACACAGGATCCTTTTCATAAAAGGCTATTTTAATGCATTATAAGTAGTTTTACTTAAACACATTAAGAAAAATCTGGATGAAGATCCAACATATTCTGGATTCTCAAACTCCCATTGTGACACTAAAAGCATCTGTCTGTTAGATGGTAGATGTCTATATGTGGTAAATGCTCACATTTTAGACTCTACAACCACAGTCTGCAAGGCAGCTTGTTGTTCAGAAATCTTGCCCAGCCTGAGACTTTTCTCATGACATGACAAAGCTCTTCCATATCCACAGAAGAAGACATCATCAACACAACAGTGTGTGCTGGCTGAGTCAACAATGACTAGTGAACTGACCTTTATGTTTAACAATGGTGGAGTTCTCCTTTAAAATAACGCAAGTTTCCTGGGAGTTATAACTCCCAGGAAACTCCTTGAGCAACTTCGTCCACCATTCTTCGATCTCTGTCTGGAAAAGGTATCATGTTATCCTGGAAGCAAAGATTAAGCAAATACATTAACGTATTCACTATGTGCAGGCGTGCATTGAATATCAATCCCACTGCTCACATCCCAAAACTCAAACCACACTCAGGTTTTCCATGAGTTTAGGTGCCTGTGACCGTTAACGTTGTTGCAGCCAGGGTTCACTGTTAGTTGTGTTATGATGGACGTGAGGTGGCAGCCATCTTCATCAAACTGGCTCTCATAAGAATGATGTCAACCCTGTGAGAAATACTGTATGACTAACAGAGCAGATCGTTTTTTAATGCTGATTGAAAGTGAGTCTTTGGACAGAAAACAAGTGGCTTACTCTTACTCCAGTTTTTGTCTGCCGTGCCAATCATGTCACGTCAAAGGTTTTAGGCAAAGATTAAGTCAGTGAGCTAGTGTTTTAAGGGTTCCCATGTAACCATAGTGGAATCTGTTTTTTCTGTTGTACGGATAGTTTGGGTTTTGTTTTCTTAGGGTTAGGAGATATTCTCTACTATGACTCCTGCAGATCAATCAAGAGTAATGCAATTTCATTTATGGGAGTCAGACCATCAACAAAGGGCCATTTCAGATTCAATTCAACAGCAATGACTCTGTTCAGAAACCATGTCCCATTTTCTCGGGAAAATCCACAGACCTCAGTGTGGACAGTTTCACTCTTTTACAACTTTACTAAGAATTTGTACATTCTCTCATTTACTGCACTTATGATTCATTTTGAGGTACTTGCACTGTTCATTTCCTACCTATACAGTATGTTATGCAAATGTATAGCCTACTTCTACTCCCTACATTTCACAGGGAAATATTGAACTTTTGTCTCAACTAATTAATGATTACGGTACTTTTTTACCCACGAAAAAAGTTTTTATTTTAATTTTGTCACGTTTTTGAAGTCTATAAATTGATAGCATTTCGACCAACTCCTTTAAACGTAATTTGAAACATTTGACATTTGAAAAACAGTTTGAATAAAAATGTGGTAAAATTATTGATGATTGATTTGAATTATTGATTTACAAAAAAAAAAATAAAGATTAAAGACAAAAGATGAATTTGTGTAGCAGAACGTGTGTTTTCTTCTTTCCTCTCCTATTATTCATTGTGTTCCCCCTCTGATTAGATCCCCCCTTAGATCTTGAGATCTTGTGACCCTCTGGAGAGGCCTGGCCCCTAGGTTGGGAACACCTGGACTACAATAGCAAACTGTATATAGGGTAGTTAAAAAAGGCCCCACCTCAAGCAGCTGCAACAGTAAAACACTTCGTACACATTGTTGCATCTGTATAAAAAATATATTAATAAATTATACATCAGTCACAAAGGCCAGAGTATATTCAACTTGAATACTTCAAGAATGTGTTTCTGATTTTACTTTTGTGATTGCACTGAAGTAGGAAGTACTCTTACGTGTAATGTGGTATTTTAAAATGGTTGTACCGTTACTTTTCACCTCTGGAAAGTAGTTCCACCAAACATTTGATAACTACTATAAAATAAGACAGCATATTTAGTGACTGGGACCAAAACTCATAAAACTATATTTTGATGAACTCACTCGCATGATTTTAGCATCAGACGTTGTCATTTACCAGAAATTCCTCCAAACATATTTAGTGCTGTGGTCAGCACTAATGAGAAATATCTTGGGCATGGCATCACTTTTGAGGACTCTGCTGTTTCCCCGACTCTTCAGAACAGAGCCTCTCCATTGTCCTTGTGTCTCTGAAACACTCCCCATGCTTCTAATTGTATCAACACAGCATCGCTGTTTCTCTATCCGCCCCCTACAGCACAGGGTGCACAGTGTATTGAATTGAGACAATGGGCCTCAGTTTGAAGAGTGGGAGTTCAGCATATTTATGCCGTGATGTTTGGACCCCTGCAAATACGTACAGCATGGACTTTTACCTGAAACCACATGTGCCTTGAAACTTGTCAGCTTTTCTCCCCAAATAATCAAAGCTGCAGTGTGTACATCATCAACTTAAGCAGATAGTTAACCTTTTGTTAGACAAATCACTGCACAGAAATATTGTGCACATGGCACAAACACAAGACCCTGTGGGCTAATTTACATATTCCTCATTAACACCTCTCCTTGCTCTCTTGACAGGATTTCGTCCATCACTACTGTGTGCTGCTCCCAGAGGGCACCAGTGCCACCAGAGAAGGCATCCAGCAGTGTCTGGACCAGCTGGACCTAGAACCAGATGGGAACCAAGTGGGGAAGACAATGGTATTTACACTTGCCTCTCCTTTTCCTCTTTCCAGTAAAAATATGGTGTGACATCTGTTTTCAATGTGGGCTCATTATACCTGTGTGAATAATATGCATCCTTTACTGTACAAAACAATTTCAATAATTCCTCATCAAATGTTAAGGTAACACATTTGAGCTTTGTGCAGCTCTCAGAAGTTGTGTTCATGCTTTGTTGGCTTCTTAACTTCAGTAAAGTTCAGCAACAAACTAAGAAAGAAATATAAGTCATGTGCTGGAGAAAGAATGTAGTACATCAGGTTTTAGCAAATTAAATGAAGTTGCAATTTTTTATCCAGATGCAAAATTAAGAAAATATATATTTTTTGGCAACATTGGTGATTAGATTTAACTGTATGGTATTATGTTTTTATGTTATTATAATATATGTTGAGGCATTCGAGAGCCTAGAAAAGGCCAGTGCAAGACTCAAAATAATGTTTTTTTTTTTTTTTTTTTAGTTTATATAGAAACTATAAATAGAGTCATATACATAGGGAAAGGACGGCGCTGGGGATAACCTCATATTACCTGAAAGCATCCCTCCCTCTGTAAAAAGGATGTAATAAAGACAGTGCCCCATATTTGGTATTTGGTGTGGGTAAGTCCAAGGTTTGAATGAGACATGATGGAGGGGTCTGTGTCTTTGGGAGGCTGTCTATGTAATTAGAGGATCATACCTGACATAGTTGTGGCCATGTATCTGGCCAAGGAGTGTGTGTGTGTGTGTGTGTGTGTGTGTGTGTGTGTGCGCTATCTTTCCATCCTTTATTAAGTATGTGTGTCGCCCTGGGCTGACTCCATCCTGGTCCCTCCCCTCAGGTGTTTCTGCGGGAGGCTGACCGTCAGAGGCTGCAGGTCTTACTCCACCGGGAAGTTCTCCGGCGCATCGTCACTCTGCAGCGGAGATTCAGAGCACGGCTGGAGAGGAAGCATTTTGTCAGGATGAGAGAGGCCGCAATCAGCATCCAGGTACTGTTCTGTGCTTTTTCATCATCACTGCTCCTCATTGTCTTCATTCTTTTCCCTTTTCATTCTGCATGACTTTCTTTTTTTTTAAATTATTGTTTTTTTATATTCTCCTGAGATTTTTTTTTTTGCAATATCAAGATTATTCATTGTTGAGTGGAATTGTGTCGCGACAATATGATCATATCAAATTATAGTTTTTGTAATTCGGTTGTCCAAATTAATGATTTCAAGACGATTTAAACAGAAAACTAAAAAATAAAGCACTTTTTTAGTTTCTTATGATTTATGTTTATGTAATGACTACATTTCAAGCAGTTCATTGTATCAATTGTGTTATGTTATATATGATTTTGTGTAAATTTGCAATATTATGATGTTCAATTGTGGATAGATATTGGTAATAATATTGTAACACCCGGGTTAATGCAGGGAGTAACCGCGCCCGGGATATTCGACCGAAATGCCCGGACTAAGTGCGTCTCTTACAATTACCTCCCCGAGGATATGTTACAATATCTCGATAATGGTTTCACGCGGTGCAGCACTTAAACTTTTACCGAATAAATCTGTTTATCAGGGATGTTTTATTTTGGATTAGGCTTCACATGTACATGTCCTGTCTAGTTGGAGGTTAAAGGTGCTGTAAGCGGAATGGTTCTTTTAGCTAACTTCCTGTCAGTTACTGCAGTTAGCAGTCCTCTCGCTCGTCCCTACGTCACCACATTAATGCATTGTGGTCTTCAAGCAGCGAGTTATCTAGCATCATCTCAGATCCATAAGTGTGATAAAACATGATACAAACCATCAAAACAGACATTGGGAAGGATTTTTACCTGCTCCGCCATTTTAGGCGCATAAACATTCACCCCGATTACATGCAGAGCAGCTGACTGAGAGATCGGCTTTATGAAACGCGCACATTATGTAAGTGATCACTGTATGAATAAAGAGCAATTTAACACTACATTAACATAAATAAACCGCTTACTTCACCTTTAATTTATTTTTATGTTCTTAAAATGTAAATTTAGATTACCTCTGTGAGTAAAGACTCTTGTACTAAAAACATCATAGCATCATAAAAAATAATAAATCATTATCATCATAGGGCAGCTGTGGCGAAGCGGTTAGGCTGGTCGTCCACTGGGTTGCAGGGTCTGTGGTTCGATCCCCTGTCTCACTGCCACATGTCGAAGTGTCCCTTGGCAAGAAACTGAACCCTAAATTGCTCCAGATAGTTAGCTTGCACCCTGCGTGGTAGCTGCTGCTATCGGTGTATGAATGTGTGTATGGTTAAGTGAATATATAAGTGGAGTCCATTTACCTATTATCATCATCTTCTCACAGAAATGGTGGCATTTGATCCGGCCCATAGAAGAAGTGGAGGAGGAGGATTATGACCCATCTGTCCAGGAGGGGGCAGCGGTGTGCGTGCAGACACACTGGAGAGGTTACAGGGCACGTCAGAGGTTCAGGCTGTGGAGGGAGGCTGCTCTGGTGCTGCAGAGGGCATGCAGGTTATGGCTCCACCGCCGGTGCTCAGCGGCTGTGGTTGTTCAGGCCGCCTGGCGCTGTCATCAAGCCAGAGAAGCCTACCTGCGTCTGTATGCCGCTGTGCTACAACTACAGGCAATTAGCAGAGGCTACCTCGCCAGGCAGAGGTAAGACATATCGTGTAAATCTCCTATCACCTGATCCTGACCATTATCAACAGTTCTGTTATTTCTTTTGATGGAGAATTGAGGTATACATGAGTTTAATTGAACGACAGCAAACAATTTAACATTATCTTAAAGGGCTCAGCAGTCTTAAAATAACTTCTACGGATAGGTGCCTGCACGATTTTTTGCTCAAGCTGTGTTGGAAAAACAAACCAGATTCATCTTTGCACATAGCCCCTTGCAGTGTATTTGGACATTGTTCAGTGTGCTTATAGAGCCGGCTTGGTAAGAGCATGATCTTTCGCAAGCAATCCAACCCAAAGCTGCTCTACGATCAGCTGAGCAGCTGAGAGCAAGAATGAGATCAGGCTCTGAGTTACGGCACATTCTTGTTCGGGAGTTAGTTATGAATAACTTGTTTTAAAATATATCTTGATGAATAGGAGTAGGGAACCATCCACTAAAGTTTTCAACCTTTCTTGATTAACAGCTTCATCAAACTGAAAGACCAGAGACTGAGAGAGAAGAAGGAGCAGCAGGAGGAGGAGAGGCTGCTTCAACTACAGAACGGCCAGGTGAGTCTCTCTCCTGAGGAAGAGGAAGAGGAGGAGGGCTCACCCGAGAGAATCATGGGGTTGGACCTCAGCACATGGGAGGACCGCTCCTACGAGCAGCGTGAGAAGAGCCTCCAGATCCTCAGCAGCCATGAGGGCAGCGCTGTCAAGGAGGACGAAGAAGAAGGAGAGGGAATGCGAATAGAGCATGCTAGGCTAACAGACAGCCCCTCTCCAGCGCAAACCACCCAAGCACCCACTATTCCAGTCCAGACGTCCGCCACCACTGCCCCTGTGGTGGTGGTGCGCGAGAGGGCCAGAACCATGGACGAGCCCAGCCAGAAAGCCACCCGGGCCAAGAGAGAGAGCCGGCGGATGAGAGAGCTGGAGCAGGCCAAGTTCAGCCTGGAGCTCCTCAAGGTCAGGGCCACCGGCGGAGGAGGAGCCTCGTCCCCATCCCCAGAGGAGCGCCGCTGGTCTGTGGAGCTGGTGCCGCCTGCCACCCCGCCCCTCCTGTCCCCAGAGGGCACGCCCGACAGCCAGAGCTCCAGAGGCAGCTTTGAGCTTCTCATCATGGACGAGGAGGCACCCAGGGCTGTAGAAGAAGCCACAGATAGTGAAGACCCCTGCTCCCCCGTTCCCTCAGAAGCTCCAGCTCTTGAAGAACCCAATGTAGAGGAGGTTGTTTCAACAACAAACCCAAAGCCAGTAGTAGTAGAGCCACGCAGGACAGGGCTTTCTGATGCGGGGGCCCACCCAGGCAACCAGGGCCGGACCAAAACGGATCCGGCTGCTGTCCCCTCTTCCGCCCCCACCACCACGCATCATCCGCCCAAAATCGAGAACTACCTCCCGACCTTTTACGTCCCTGCTGGTGAGGGCAGCAACACAGCCGTCGTCTCCTCCCACCGTCGTCCTTCAGAAGAGCCTCAACAGAACGCAGATGCAGCCGTCACTACGAGCACATCCATCACCGCTGTCACCACCAAGCCTCTCAAAGAAAGGCGAGAGTCAGGCCGTCGCCCGGTGGTGGTGGTGATCAGCATGCAGAAAGAAACGCCGCTGAGCCAAGAGCTGAGCGACATCGTCCGTCCCTCTGCGGTGGAGGTTCGAGATTCGGCGGCCCAGACGGTGGGGGAGTTGACACCATCCTCGCCACGGATACCAGACCCAGCCCCTGTGCTGCCTCAAGGTCCAGTCCCCGTCGACTCTAGTAGCACCTCTGTCCCTCTGGCCGACCAGAAGATCATAGAGAAGCTGGTGCGGCTGAACGAGGAGAAGGAGGAGAGGCAGCGCAGTCAGCAGCAGCAGAACGAGAAGGAGATGATGGAGCAGATCAGGCAGCAGAAAGACGTGCTGGAGCAGCAGCGACGCTTCTTCGCTCAGTACGAGAGAGACATGTTTGAGAAGCAGAGAGGAGAAGCTCTGCAGAGGATACAGCAGAGTCGACGGTCGGCCGGACAAGACGCTGTAGGAACGGCAACCTCCGGCAAACCCATAAGGCCAAGTTCCCTGCTGCTGCTGGAGAACACAGCAGGGTCAGTTCCTCATGCCAGAACACAGTCTGTCTCCACTGACCCGCCGCCACGTGTAGACATCAGGGCCCGTGCTCCTCAGCTCCCTCCTCCACCGCCCTATGTCCACCGAGAGAAACGCAGGACTGTGGCAGAGGGCTGGGCACCAAAGCTCACACTGGAGTCCAAAGACGGAGGAGGAGGAACCAGAGTGAGAACAGCTACCAAGAAGACACCGAGTAGTCAAGGCAACACAGTTAGTATGACAGATAAGTCGGGCAATCAGGCAATCTTCTTCTCTCCGAGGGACAAAGTGACGTTTTCAAAGTGAGTAATGAATTAATACATTGCTTAACAAGTTATAAAAAAGTTTTTTTTTTAATTAAATCAAGCCTCAATTCAGATTCAAATTAAAACTTAAAATAATCATGGTCATTTAAATGATTACAGTTTTTTTCGATTGCTAAAGCACAGTGGGTACAACTAAAACCACATGTGCACTACTGAAGTCCATGTGTTCCAAACTGTGGTTAATTTTTCATTCATTTCACGCAAAATGCATTCAGTAACCACATTTACCAAAACTCAAGAGCTCTTCTCCCATTCATAGAGAACAACCTGCAAAACACTGTATTTCTGGCAAAATTTTCAATTGCTATGACACTGTTTTCAAAACTCTTAGGAACATTTACCTTATTGAAATCGTGGAAGAATATTACCAAAAATATGACTAATATTTCAAATAAATTGCTTATTGAATTTCAGCTGAAAGCACAAAACTTAGAGATAAATTAAGAGTTGTGTTGCTGTGAGTGACTTTTGGAGGTGAAATGAACTGATTTGCACAGATGGGTTTTAGTGATGAACACTGTGTTAAGAGTTGTACACATGTGGTTTCAGTTGTGCCCACTGTGCTTCAGCAATCGAAAAAAACTGTAACATAAATACATTAATAAAAGTTGTGTACTCTTTTCTTCCATAAGGTTTGAAAGTGATGTTGTCGCTAAAGAAATACCCTTAGCCGCTCCCAGAGAGGGAACCACTCAGGCCTCAAAGCCTATCAAAGGAACCAAAGTACGGGATGTAAGCAAATTCTCCTTTTCACCTTTATTTTTTTATTTCTTTTTAAAATGTACTTAAAGCATGTGTTTGCAAGTGCCTTTTTTGCATTGTGACTGAATGAATGAATCTTGGCAGGTTAGCTCTCATATCGCCACAGCTGTTCCACACACTACATATGGAACAAAATGCACTGAAGCTGTTCTACAGGTTACCTTTTTAAACATGCTGTTATCACTTGTGGTAAACTCCAGGTGGGCAGAGCGGGCCAAAAAAAGAAAGCCAGAATGGCACGGACCCGCTCCGACTTCCTCACCCGCGCCCCCATCCTCTCAGTGGGGGGTGATTCTGACGAAGAGGACTATGGAGGCATCAGTCCCCGTCATTATACTCTACCCCTTCCCAAACAGAGCTCGGCAGAGGCAGGCTTAGGAGAGGCCTGTTTCAGTGACTCAGATATGGTAACAGGCACCATCCATGCCACCACTGGCGCCTTTCTCTGGGTTCTTCAATTGTGGCTTCTCTTTGACACTTCTAACCCCCTCAGCAGAGAAAGCGTAGATCTATATCGCAGCACTGACTCAAGCTGAGTTTCAACAAACTTTGAAAAGGTTGACTGTAAGAGGGGAAGGCATTTCAAAAGAACTTTTGCTCTAGTGTTTTTATGAGCAAAACAACAATAGAATAATGGGATGCACAGTGATTTTATTTATGATGCAAATATTCATAATTAATTCAATTTGTAAAGTTGTGAATTGAAAGCAGTCCAATAACCACTCATCCATTACTTCATTGGTTTGACAACCCCTCCAGAAATCATTATTGATCACAAAAGATGCAGGAGAACTTTTGAAATGTGTTTTCCCGTAAAAACATCAAGCCTTTAACGTAGCTGCTTTTTCTAACACGATGTGGCTTCTGTTTCTCTCACAGCTGTTAACAGTGACTTTTCTCCTATGATGTATTACTTTTTGTAAATTAACAATATTTGCACGTCTCTCCATTTCTTTTTCCTCTTTTAGCATGTAGCGCTAGTCACAAGTCAAACCTTGGGAATCCTTAAAAAAAAATCTCACTTCACTTTTTTCATCCCTTCACAATCTCTTACTGCTCTTTTCCTGAAAAAATATGTGTTTCTTGTGTCATGTGTATACATGTTATAGGACTTTTAATTTCAAAAGCATTATTTTGTGCATTACTGCTTTGTGCTACCATTACACTTTTACTGATACTTTTCCCAGTTCTGGTTTGGTGCAGCTCAAGTGATGCGATGCTGCCATCTACTGTCTTGGACTTGTCCTCAGATTATAAAACACTAGACCACATAGCTATTAAGCCACTGAATGCATGGAAATCGTTTAACCTCGTCTTTAATAAGTTATGTGACCTGATGTTGTTTCAGCCTGCTAGCTCTGAGAAGATTCACAAGGCCATGTCCTCTGGAGATTTGGTCAAAGTGGACTCAATGCGCAAGAACTCGCAAGACGGAAGGTTTGTTACCTGAAATAAATGTTAATGTCTTGGACTGAAGTAGAAATGTTAAGGACTGCTTTGTTACTCAGAAAATCAAAGCTACCGCAGTTTTCATCTTTAATCAAGAAACATTTTGTCAATTTTGTTTAAATTTTGAACAGGGTTCGTGGTAAGATGCGTTTCTGGGGCAAGACCAAGCATGGGGATAAGAAGTCATCCAGAGAGAAGCTGATCTGTGGGGCTGAGTCTGTGGATGGAGACTATGGAGACACCGGGCCACTGCTGGGAGAGGGTGCGTTATACAAAATCCATAATCCAATATTTCAAGAAAAAGAAGTCTGTGTATTCCTCCCTCTGACTGAGATTGTTCTTGCTGGCAGCAGGTCAGGAGAACATGTCTCCGCCCTGCAGTCCTGACCTGACGTTGGAGCGTGGCTTCAGAGAGCTGAAGGAGAACAAGGAGCCGTCTCCCAAGGTGAAGAGACGGCGCAGCGTCAAGATCAGCAGCGTGGCCCTGGAGTCTGCTCAGAACGACGCGCTGCAGATCCTCACCTGCACCAACGACTACAGGAGCATGAATGACTTCCTCATGAAGAAGGTACAAGCAAACATACTAACCACTCTTAGTATTGCTATTGCTTTTTTATTTATTTTAGAGCTACACAGGTGTAGTCTACTCAAGTGCTAATATGGGATTACGATGTCATATTTTTAGATCAACGACTTGGACACAGAGGACAGTAAGAAGGACACTATGGTGGACGTGGTGTTCAAAAAGGCTTTGAAGGAATTCCGTCTAAACATCTTCAACTCTTACTCCACAGCACTTGCGGTAAGTGCCGTGAAACACTTTTTACATGATTGTTTAAAAGTAAAAAAATATTCTTACGAAAGTATAGCCGCAATTTATGAAAATGGTTTTTAATAACTTCAATAGATAATAAACGTTAATAGTAGACCGAAAATGTAATGAAATTATCAGTACTTTCTACACTCAATAGCAAATAAGGCAGTGGTTTCCAAATGTCCATTCTTGGAGTAGAGCTTTTGCAAACAGAGTTGATATGTACTGTGAACCCTCCCCTTGTCTCCCTCCCTAGATGGACGACGGTAAGAGCATCCGCTACAAAGACCTGTACGCTCTGTTTGAGCAGATCTTGGAGAAGACCATGCGTCAGGAGCAGAGGGACTGGAGAGAGTCTCCTGTCAAAGTCTGGGTCAACACCTTTAAAATCTTCCTGGATGAGTTCATGACCGAGTACAAACCTCTGGACAACTCCACCAGCAAGGTGAAGACACGTTAACGGCCTCCTGACCGCTCAGGATAATAAGATACAGTCGTTGAAAGTTTTTATTTTTTCTATACCTTTTGTAAACTTTAAATGTCAGTCACGCTGGTGGTGTAAATCTGTCGTGTGGGTTGTTAGTTTCCGAGAATTTAAGAGATTTTACCCACGGTATACGTCATGTTATTAATAAAGCTTACTATACTGTACACAGTGACATATCTAATGAATACTAAACATATCTTTCCTCTTTCTTTTTTCTACAGCCGGTAGCTAAACCTGAACGCAAAAAACGTAGGAAAAAGGATGCTGACATTGTAAGTCTCATTTCATTCTCATCATCACATAAATAACCAATATTGATCATAGTCGAACCAAATGTTCTTTGGAATAACAAGATAAGAAATGTTATAATAATAGTGGCCAGAATAGAAAAAGGCGTATACGATGGGGAAAAAATGCCAGTGAACTCCAAATGTGAACCCCGTGATGTGTGGTAATCTCTGCAGGTGGAGGAGCATAACGGCCACATCTTCAAGGCCACGCAGTACAGCATCCCCACCTACTGTGAATACTGCTCATCACTCATTTGGATGATGGACCGCGCCTGCGTGTGCAAACGTAAGTGTGCATACAGGAGTAGAGCTTGAGTATCCCTGAGTTTCAAAAATCTAAGATTAAGGTTGAAAAAACATTGGTCGTACTATTTTGTCGTATTAAAACCTGTTGAAATTGCAATGTGTTTACTCGAAGATGCATCAACATCTCAAATACATCACATTGCCTTCATTTAGACCTTCACACAACCTTTTAAAAACACACACACACACACACAGTTAAATCTGGCATCAGAGGGTGAGCTCTACCCTCTCCCCCCTCTCCAACCCTAATCAGATTGTTTTCAACTGATCTCATGGGTTCTGCGGCTCCGTCCCTCCACAGATTTCTTCACACAATTAGTCCTTTATTCGCCCAGGATGTTTTCTTCATACCGGCCGATTCTACCTTGGTCTCTCAAGCGATAACACATTTTTAGTTCTTTTGCCCCCGACTTTTTCTGAATAATGCGGAGGCACTGTCTTTCTGTGGATATTGGAAGTGACCGGTTTGGTTTTTCTGGCTGTGTTTATCCAGTGTGCCGGTACGCCTGCCACAAAAAGTGCTGCCAAAAGACGACCACCAAATGCAGCAAGAAGGTGAGTCGGCCATATTGTCCACCCGCAAACAATAACGTCCCATGACATCAATTGTGTTACGCTCGATGTTTATGTATAGTAGCTTGTGTTATTTCTCACACATAACACACTGGCAGTGGTAGCTCTTGAAATATACTTCTGGAGCTGATAATCTCTTTTTTTTAACAAATTTTAAAATGTGGGTCTTAATTGCAGAGTGCATTGACTTTTTTTAGCACATACAGTTACAAGGTGCTTCACACACAAAAAATTATTGAAAGAGAAATATGTGTATAGCCTGTATTATGTTTTGCGTCCGAACAGTTTGATCCAGAGCTTTCCTCCAGACAGTTCGGAGTGGAAGTTTCTCGTCTGACTAGTGACGAGAGGACGGTGCCCGTGGTGGTGGAGAAGCTTATCAATTACATTGAGATGCACGGCCTCTACACTGAAGGAATATACAGGAAATCTGGCTCCACCAACAAAATTAAAGAACTGAAGCTGGGACTAGACACAGGTAAGTTTTGCTTTAGTTTGTAGCTTACAGGCGAATGACACCAGCTAGATTTTAAACATAGGACGGAACAGGATTTAATTTGATTTGATTAAGCGTTTGGTTTGGTTTGTCTCCCTTCTCCTTGCGACCCGCACAGATGTGAACAGCATGAATCTGGATGACTACAACATCCATGTCCTTGCCAGTGTTTTCAAGCAGTGGCTGAGAGACCTGCCTAATCCTCTGATGACGTTTGAGCTGTACGAGGAGTTTATACGTGCCATGTGTGAGTGCTCACCGCTTTGGATATCCCAGCTCCTTTGTGTTTTGTATTCCTGTAAACAGCAGATGACCTATTTGTTTTGCTGTAACAGTAAATGACGATTTGTCTTGTGGAAATGCTTCCCCCAGGTTTGCAGGACAAAAAGGAAACGATCCGAGGAGTGTATTCAATTATTGACCAGTTAAGCAGAACACACCTGAACACTCTGGAACGCCTCATATTTCATCTTGTCAGGTAACATTTTTTTTTTAAATCAACTCCTATGATAATCTTAGAGTGGGATTGCTACATTAAAACTGCCTGATTTCCTTCCTGAAAGACTAATCTATTGCTGACTTCATTCTCTCAGGATTGCCTTGCAAGAGGATACAAACCGTATGTCAGCTAACGCCTTAGCTATAGTTTTTGCCCCCTGCATCCTGCGCTGTCCTGACACAATCGATCCACTGCAGAGTGTCCAGGACATCGGCAAGACGACAGCGTAAGAATACACATCACGTCTATCCAAATAATTCTGTGTCTTTGCCTCAGGAAAGTGGTGTTTCGCAAAAAACATGATTTACACCTTTGGCCTGCTTTGTCTGCAGACTTAGCCAATAATAGTTGATAAAATGAATTGCATGGCAGCCTGACAAAAACAAATTGCCAACCACTGGCCTAATAGAAAAAATTAGGCCCGTACTGTTCTGTCAAAACAAAAATGTAGAAAGGGGTTTGTGTTTTGATGAACCTTAAATGAACTCCTCATATTGCTGTAATATTGTTAAGTATTTCCAATCCCTGTGATTTGTTTTTCTTGCCTTCCCTTCACTCCCTGTAGGTGTGTAGAACTTATCATTTGTGAGCAGATGAATAAGTACAAAATACGACTAAAGGACATCAGCAGCCTGGAGTTTGCTGAGAATAAGGCCAAGTGCAGACTGACCCTCATTCGACAGTCAATGGTAAGATTGAATAAGTATTAATACAGTGTGACCAATATGACTAACCCCAATGTTATCAAATCAATGACATATTAACAGTGACGCTTCGCTATATCTACCTGACTGAGCCGTCCTTCTTCAGTGCTGTGTACCTTCCATGATTTCCATGATGAAGCAGTTTTTCTCCCCTCCCCTAACCTTTCCTTTCCTTTACCCAGAAACCCGTACTAATAACGGTTAGATTTATGAGCATAGCGCGCATTATGGCATGTATATACACACCATGGATTGCATCCCAAAACAGTCAACCAGTGGTGATGTTGTTGTGCTACCGATCGCTAACATCCGTCTTCTCCATCCCATTAAGCATGAGTCATCACTTTTACTTTAGTGTCAGCTTCTGTCATTTGTGACTCACCCTCTTTATTTTTTCAAATCATTAATGCGTAAAGAGCTGTCATCATTTCATTAGTCTTGTAGAAAATTGGAAAATGTAATTCATTACTTTTATGGATAAATTGTGGACAGTGATCATGATTCAATTTGTTAATGAAATTACATTTTCTATCAATTATATCAATATCACATGACTTATATTGTTAGTAAAAGCTTCAGTTCAGTGAAGAACTGAGAAAGTGTTCCTGCCATTCAGCAAGAAGAAGCTGTACCAAGCAAGGTAGCACATCAGTTGCTACAATTGGCGGATTGTCATTGCGCATTGAAACTGACCTTTATGAAACCTGGTATTACTGATTCCTATTCTTTGTGCTTCTCACTTTTACTTAAAGCAGCCACATGCAGCTAAAAAGGTAAAGTTTGTCTCTCTGTGTGCTGAATCTATCTTTGGGTTTGACTAGTCTTTTAGCGTGGTTTAATTTCCAAATTTTTTATTAGATCAAGTGGTTTTGTCACTGCATGTGGGTGTAAGTAGCTGCTTGCTTAAAATGCAAAAAACGTACTGTAAATGACTGCATAACTGTTTTTCATTGATCGTGGTCAACGGCTAATTTGAGATCAGTGAGCATAGAACATCTGATTTGTCTCCTAGGGAAAAGGTCATGTGCAGCGACTAAGCTACCACACACCTTCGCCTCCAGTGAGCCCCAGGCTGCCGTGTGTGGCCGATGTTGTGATAGCAGGGAGTGGCGATGAAGAGGGAGCGGACGCGTTCGCCGAAATCTCCGAGCATCAGCAAGCAGCCATGCAGCAGGAAGAGAGAGTGTTGACGGAGCAGATTGAGAGCCTACAGAAAGAGAAGTAAACGCCTTTGATGCATTCAAAATGTTCTGAAAATTACTCGAAAACAAGAAACTGAATGTACAAAAATAACTTGGTAACCAATGAATGAACGTAATATTACCCTTAGCTGGGTCTCTTCATGTGTGCTAAGCTCATTTGTTCAATCTGGATAATGTTATCCCCCTCCTGCAGGGAGGAATTGACTTTTGAGATGCTAGCTCTTGAGCCACGGGCATCAGATGATGAAACCCTGGAGTCAGAGGCCTCCATCGGTACGGCGGACAGCTCCGAAAACCTCAATGTGGACTCCGAGGGAACCTTTTCCGACTTCTCTGGTATGTCATTATCAAGGATTTTCCTTAACTACTTCAGATTTTTGAGTGTATATTCGTGGAAAAACAGATTAAAAAAATAAAGAATAAAAACTTTGACAATTCTTGGCCTCCCCTTGCAGAGAGAGGTCCAGTGTTGACTTCCCCCTGGCCTCGGAGATCTGACGTGAAAAGCCCCCGACGGCACAACCTGCGCCGGCAGCCCGACTCCCTGGACTCTGTAGACTCCAGCTGCTCCAGTGTTTCCTCCTACTCTTCCTCATCCCACTTCCACCCGTCGTCCTCTTCCTCTTCCGCCACCACCCGGCGCTTCCGTTTCCATGCCAAGTCCACCCCCACAGGGGGTTCAGGTGCGGCCCAGGCCCAAGCCCAACCTCTGAATGCATATCAAGCACCTAAAGCTGACAGCATAGACAGTAGCCCCACAGGAGATCCAGAAGGCATGTACGACGAAAGGCCCCAGTTCACTAGCCGAGGCACCTTCAATCCAGAGCGGAGCAAACAGAAACTGAAGGGGACCAAGCCCTCATTCTTGAGGCACTCCAGAGAAGGCGACGGCCACGACAGGGACCCTCCAGACATACCGCCACAGCAGTTGGTATTGTACGGCAATAATGAATTCATGGTATGAAGGACACCAAAGCACTCCCTGTTCAACTCCCTGGCAGGCATGTACGTTCTTAATTGGAGGTAACTGTCGACTGATCCCCACTTCTCGAAGCACTCTCGCTTAGCCACTTACAAGTGTCCCCAAGTGCCGTGTACAGTGTTTTTCCACCTCCAGAAGGGGTGGGTGTTTGGCAGAGTAACAGAACTCAGTGGAAGGGCTAATTTTTTTGTGGACTAAACTGCCACCCATGCTCACAGTGCCTTGGCAGCTCTGTGCTCGGCGCCAAGAGGGGGGAAGCACTGAGCAGGAGGACAGAGAGAAAAGGGAACGTTGGAAAATGCGAAGGGCCACTCAGCGTCAGGGAATGTTACAGAGCTGGAACAGCTGAAGCAGTGTACTACAGTAAATAAAGGAGAAATCATGACGGATGTTACAGTGAACTTCAAGCTCCCAATTATTAGCTGCTTTAAGAGTTTACAGTTCATAACACTCAGTGTAAGCAGCGGTTGCTCTGTTATTACAAATTTATTTTTCCCTTATTTAATAAAAGTTTAATGTCACAGAAATTCTTTATAGCATATAATATACAGGTATGAATACTGTACAAAGCCGGAACACCAGCATCTGCTGGGTAGTTGAAGTAAAATATTTATCTTTTCTTTTTTTCTTTTCTTGAATAGTGTACGGATTTAGGCAGTGGATGATTGTGTGTGTGTGTGTATGTGTGTGTGTTCGTGCAAGCGTGTGCCAAGCGCTCATGCGTGACTGCATGTACTGTGTCTGAGAAAGAGAAACCACTTCATGTGTTTTAAGTTTGTGCTGCTCCACCCCCCACCCCCCCCCCCCCCCCTCACACCCTTACCAAGGGAAATACCGCCATCAAAGGGACCAAGTCAGCTGGTGAGTACTCCAGCCAAGGGGATCCCAGTTCTGTAAAGAATGTCAGACATGTATAAAATCCCTGCGTTCACTGCTTTACAGCCATAGAACAATTGTAATGTACAGTGCATTTCATATGTACAGTGTAGCGGACAAATGCCATTCTATTCTTGAAATGTATTGTTACTCCCTACACCGGACCCCATCCCCGCCTCTGATCTGTAAGTGTTTGCTCAATAGCAACAAAGAAAGAACATAAATCAGTATGTCTTTTGTCTTCATTGTTGCGAACAGACTGTTTCTGTCATGTAAGTGTGATTTCCCAATCTGTCTCTTATTCAGGCCGGTGTTGAAAAATTGCAACATTTTCTTATAATGTTTCTCTCATTATTCTCATGTTGCAGTAATGTCTGAGTGCTGCCAATGACATATTTGAAAATCAGCCTCTCTCACAGCAGACCTATTGACTTCATAAAAGTGCAGGTGTTACAGTGTGTCAGTGAGCAAGCATGCACAACACAAGGACCCTGAAACAGAAGCAGCTAAAAGGAATTCAGCCATCAATGATTTTATTATTTACACCTGAGGTTTAATTTAATTTATTTACGGCTCTTGACCACTACTTCAATACTTTGACATTTCAGACTATATAAAATTGCACATTATTTCTCTTACAAGTGAATGGCAGAAAACCTTCCATCGAGTAATCTCAGGGGTTTTGCTGAATAGCCTTAATATGCTCTGATCTGACCCTGTAGCTTCAGGTGGCTAATGCTGGAAAACTAGATTTTTTAGTGTCATTAATGTACTGCCTTGTGCAATTCTCAACTTCTCTCGTCTAAGGCCTGGGTGCGGTATCATTTCCTAAGGAATCTGTTGTCTCCTTCAAGGATTTAAAACAAGCAACCTAAATTTGGGCTTTTTCCTGTTGGGCGACCAAGTCATTTACAGTGTACTTTTTTTCTGTGTTGCTGCTGTCTTTCTTTCCCTTTGTTTATCAAGTTGCTACTTACATCCTGGAAAGTGTCTGTGATTATGGACCTATTTTAGCCTTTTGTAAGTACAGAAATTGGCCTTGCAATTAATTTGATTAAACTGCTCCTGAGATACAGCTATTGGGAGTCAGCTTTCCACTATAGCCTAAAGAGAGCAGATCATTCTTGCTCTTGTTTTCATTCCTATTTTCGCCATCGCTTTTGCATTTTGATGTCAAAGTGTCCAGGCAATGGAAAGAGAAGCAGTTGGGGGCATATAGCAACAGCTTAAACGGGAACAATGATTAAATGTTATGTAACATTGAAGTGTAAAAACAGCTTTCCCTGCCTTTTAGAGGGGTTTCGGTTAGACATGTAATTGAATTCTCCATCTGAAATTAAATTATAGTTAATTTCTTTAAAAAACATAGTGGATTTAATTGAGTAAGAAAACAACAAAGCCAAACTAAAATGTATTTGTGCTGTCTATGTATCAGGAGGCAGCTTGATTAGTAATAGCCAAATAAGTCTAAAAGGTGCACAGCACATAAAAGGTTATGGTATGGAAATACAACATAACAAATCAATTAATATATTACTACTTCAAAATAGATAAAACAACCTTTAGGCTAATAGATTGGCAAAGGCTGTTATATTAAACACCATTTTTTTGTAGTTTAGGCTTTATGCTCGTTCAGACCATGTAAAGCTCTAAAAACACACATACTGGATCTCATGTCGACAAAGTCGTGTGTTAGACTGACTTCAGAGATTGTCACGAGAACCGCACATTTTAAGAGCAACTGACATTTCATCTAAAAATAAAGCTAATTGATTACGAGTGACTCCAGGACAGCCTCCTGTGACGAGGTCCATGCACCTATCGGGGCGACGCATGCGCAAAAGCTCAGTGTCGGAGCAGCATCAGGGAGCAGCAGAAGACGCCGCCGGGGAGTCAGAAGCTGTCGTGTTGTTTATTTCACACAAGATAAACTTTTCTTCACGATGTCGGATTTTGACGGCAACCCCTTCGCTGACCCAGTGGAGATAAATCCCTTCGCAGTAAGACGTTTGTTTAAATGTTCTACTCCCGAACCGAGTTTTATTTCGGGTCAAGTTTATTGTTTATTGTGGATCCCCATTAGTTGAAGCAAAGTGAAGACTGAAAAAGATATGCTGCAACACAAACCTGTTTGGTTGGTTGCTGGGTTTGGCCTCTGCATTTCCTGGTTAAGAATCCACACTATTATGAAGTATGAAGTATAAGTGAGTACTAACCCTCACATTTCTTCAAATATTTCATTATATATTTTCATGGGACAACACTGAAGAAATTACACTTTGATACAATGTAAAGTAGTCAGTGTACAGCTTGTATAACAGTGTAAATTTACTGTCCCCTCAAAATAACTTGACACCAGTGGTGTAGTCTACGTGATCAGGGCCGCCTTAATGCACGGGCTTACCTGGGCTGAAGCCCCAGGGCCTACAAGGATCAGGGGCCTCTAAAAAAAAAAAAAAAAAATATATATATATTTTTTTTACTGTCTCAATATAGGCCCCTGATCTAAGAAGGCCCCGCACATTGTCATTTAAATAAATTATTGACTGGCTCATGATAGGCCCCTGATCTTAGGGGGGCGTAGAGAGATCAGGGGCCCATCATGAACCAGTAAAGAAAAAGGAAAAAAAATTATTTTTGGCCTACGAAGATCAAGGGGCCTATCATTCACCAGTACATTTTTGTTATTTTTGTTTAAATAACATTGTTCGGGGCAACGCAGATCAAGGGCCTATATTGAGTTGAGCCATTAAAAACAAAACAAAGAGTCCAAAGAGAGAAGTAGCTTTGGGATAAGGGATTATAAAAAAAAAATTGGAATGCTGACTGACTGGATTTTTTAGACCTGTATATTTTTGTTTCTGCTTTTTGGTATTTCTGTGTCTCCAAATGATTTCAGAAAATAGCTCACAAAGGACACAGTTGATTTAGCCTTAGTTTTCTTCTCAAAGTGCACCAGATTGATGCATTTTACTTTAAAAGGTTCAAATTTTTCTTCCGGGGGGGCATGCCCCCGGACCCCCCTAGAAGGTCCTGGGTCCCCACCGCTGTCTCTTCAATAACTTGGAAAAACACAGTAACCAACCATGTGTGTTTGGTTATTAAAAGTCATTAGACCAGGAGGGGGTTTAAGTACATGTTACCTTAAAGCTATACTGTACGATCTGAGAGAGCTAGCATGATTTGAAATTAGCTTGTCCTCGGAGTTCCGTTTAACTCCTCCCTCTCCCCTCGGGACTCCCTCCCCCACCCCTCGACACACAGCCGTGCACGAGCGCTGCTGGCTGCACTTCCCAATTGCACTGTTTACCAGTGATTAACATTTAACTCACACACACAAACACTCACACATAGGCTACATGCAGAAAAGGCCCCAAAGTTTATAGGTTACAGTGTTGTTATTTCTTATAGAGTGTTGAGATGAGTTTTGTTCAGTGTGGATGACAGTATAGCTGTCAGTTAGTGGCCGTGACGTCAGTCGGCCGGAGGGTCTGTCTAGTAAGTTTCCTTTTCTCTTCTCTCTCGGTCAGGTGTGTGAGCGCGCATGTTGCCGCAGTAGTCGACACAGTTGAAACGTGTATGTGAATCACCCGTGTGTGAGTAAGTACATGCAGTCCCGATCGCTGTTATAAGTTACAGTTTATGGATGTTATTGACGGCCGCGATTCGCAGGTCGCAACAGCTGTTCTAACGTCTCCTCACGAGCGGAATGTAAGCCTGTGTCTCTTTTCCTGCGATCTATGCTGCTGTGCCTGTGAAAGAAGGAAAATAAAGAGCGAAAAAACCATACTCCTCTTCTCATGCTTATAGTCTGACGTTTTTGGCCTTAAGTGGTGTTCTGGCCGACACCTCTGAAGTGAAACCAGTGATAAGCAGATCAGCGCGGTACCGGTAGGCGACATCCACCAGTTTCCTCCCCTACACTAGGCTACATGATGAAAGATACAGAGCAGTAGCCTACTTAAAAATATAGCCTACTTTTTAATCTTTGGGTTTTGGGGAAAGTAGCAAGTCTTGTCAAGTCAAAAGGCTCAAGTCACGAGTCATTGATGTTAAAGTCCAAGTCAAGTTGCAAGTCTCTTTACATTTTGTCAAGTCGAGTCTCAAGTCATCAAATTCATGACTCGAGTCTAGTCCACACCTCTGGTAACTTCTGTGTAGGTTCCATTGTGTAAGCTTGTTATGCTACTTCCACTAGGTCTAGTCCACTGCCAGGTAGCCTACTACGATATGGCACGAACGCTTTCTCTGCCCTCCGTGAACGCGCTCAGGCTCGCACACAGAGGGGAGGGAACGCGCAGGATTGTGATTGGTTCTTTAGATACGGGTCCATCGTCTCCGATTGGTCAGCATTTTAACAGGTTTATAGAAGGTACAGAATTTGGGGGTTTTTCGTTTCTTTTTCATTGCCCATAAGTCATTTATTGCTGTTGGGGTGTAAAAAGCACTTTTCACAACATATTAAAAAGTGCATATTGCAGATAATCTCCTATGATGCCTTTAAGTGATTTTGTATTTCACCAATAGAGATATTGTGGTGTAGACAAACATGGCTTTAACACATCTGTATTTTAAGACCGCCGCCCGGGGGGGCCTACAAAACCTCTCAGCCCCAGGGCCTAGTGGCAGGTAAAAGCAGCCCTGTACGTGATACGCAGGTATACGCAGTATACCCTACCACTAAGAAAGCTCCAGCATTTCCGTATGCCCACTAAGAAATGCGAAATGATACGTAACAATTTCGATAGTGACAGAACTCAACTGTCATACTTTCATTCATAAATTCAACCTGTGCGCTGTGTCCCTGTGGAAGTCGCAACGGACTTATAATAGATGCGGTACCAGGCATTACCCACGGACCTTTTCATTGCGGACTGTTGGGTAAAAGAAAGGGCGATGTCCAACCCGAAAATACTGGCAGCGCGACGCAACATTCAGCTCAGTATTCCCCTCGGAAGACGCACACGGTGCTGTCGGAGCACACCAAAAGCGCGCAGGGACTTATTTTTTCCCAATGAGGAAAAAGTTATATTCTCAGTTTGCATAACCGGTCTGAAATTCATATTAACTTTTGCGAGCACTTCAATATCGGATCATCAGTGCAGTTTTCATTGGCTTAGGTGGCGATTGATTCACCCCGTCAACTCATGCACTGAACATGAAAGAAAACCAGAGCAGGCCCGAGGCATAAGCGAACCAAGCGGTTGCTTAGGTCCACCGACTGCCAGTTTGAATCAGATCATCTGGGAGGTAATCCGAGGTTAATTGATCACGTCACGTTCACGTCCAAGCACAGTGTGTATTGAGTTTATTTAAATGGAAATGGGGCTGACTTCAGTTTCCCATGCACTGTGTATAGTCTATAGCCTATTTCAGCCTCGTCTGTGGGAAAAAAGATAGCTGGACAACAGAGTTCTTCTGCTTCGTTCCTCTCACTGCATTTAAATGCATTCACTATATTACAGAGAAATATTTCCATAAAAGAAAAAGAGCTCCAAGCCCAACTCAGAGGACCCTGCATAATATTTTATTTTAAATTAATATTTTTATGGAAAATCCAAGTGTCTTTCTTCAATAGCTTCTAATTCACCCAACCCAGCGTCTCCAAGTTCTTTGTTCACACAATTCTTCAGATTAAGCCTCTTAGTTTTCCTCTCAAAGTGCACAAGATTCATGCATTTCACTTAAAAAAGGTTAAAAAGGATCTCCCGGGGGGGCTAACCCCCGGACCCCCCTAGAAGGGCCGGGATCTAGAACAGACTTGTGTTTATCTATTGTAGAGTCACCAGAAGGTGGGAAACAATGTATTTTAATATAAAAAAAATCTGGGGGAGACCAATTTCATTTGGGAATAGAAATCCTAAGCTTTGTGTTTCTAAAGGCAGGCTAAGGTGTAAAATGTTTTTGCCTTTGCTGCACCTAATGCAGAAACAACAAAATTGTAAACTAACCACGGTGTAAGCCATATATTTAATGTACAAATGCTATGCTGCATATTCAAGAAGAGGCTAGGAGGGAATCATCACAGTATACCAACTACAAAAAGCTAGACTACACCACTGCTTGACACACAGCCATTAATGTCTAAAGTGCTGGCAACAAAAGTGCGTAGACCCGTAAGTGAAAATGTCCAAATTGGGCCCAAAGTGTCAATATTTTGTGTTGCCACCATTATTTTCCAGCACTGCCTTAACCCTCTTGGGCATGGAGTTCACCAGAGCTTCACAGGTTGCCACTGGAATCCTCTTCCACTCATTCATGACAACATCAAGGAGCTGGTGGATACTAGAGACCTTGCGCTCCTCCATCTCCCGAGGTTGCCCCAAAGATGCTCAATAGGGTTTGTGTCTGGAGACGTTTGGCCAGTCCATCACCTTCACCCTCAGATTCAGCAAGGCAGTGGTCGTTCGGAGGTGTGTTTGGGGTCATTAACATGTTGCAGTACTGCCCTGCAGCCCGGTTTACGAAGGGAGGGGATCATGCTCTGCTTCAGTATGTCACAGTACATGTTAGCATTCAATGAACTGTAGCTCCCCAGTGCTGGCAGCACTCATGCAGCCCCAGACCATGACACTCCAACCACCATGCTTGACTAAAGGCAAGACTTGTCTTTGTACTCCTCACCTGGTTGCCGCCCCATACACTTGACACCATCTGAACCAAATAAGTGTATCTTGGTCTCATCAGACCACAGGACATGGTTGCAGTAATCCATGTCCGTAGTCTGCTTGTCTTCAGCAAACTTTTTTTGGGGTTTCTTGTGCATCATCTTTAGAATAGGCTTCCTTCTGGGACAACAGCAATGCAGACCAGTATGATGCAGTGTGTGGCGTATGGTCTGAGCACTGACAGGCTGACCCCCCCACCCTTTCAAGCCCAATGCTGGCAGCACTCATACGTCTATTTTCCAAAGCCAACCTCTGGGTATGACGCTGAGCACATGCACTCAACCTTCGTAAACTGGGCTGCAGGGCAGTATTCCAACATGATAACGACCCCAAACACACCTCCAAGACGACCACTGACTTGCTAAAGAAGCTGAGGGTATAGGTGATGGACTGGCCGAGCATGTCTCCAGACCTAAACCCTATTGAGCATCTTTGGGGCATTCTCAAACGGAAGGTGGAGTAGCGCAAGGTCTCTAATATCCACCAGCTCTGTGATGTTGTCATGAATGGGTGGAAGAGGATTCCAGTGGCAACCTGTTAAGCTCTGGTGAACTCCATGGAGGGTTAAGGCAGTTCTGGAAAATAATGGTGGCCACACAAAATATTGACACTTTGGGCCCAATTTGGACATTTTCACTTAGGGGTGTACTACTCACTTTTGTTACCAGCAGTTAAGACATTAATGGCTGTGTGTCGAGTTATTTTGAGGGGACAGTAAATTTACATTGTTTTACAAGCTATACACTGACTACTTTACATTGTATCAAAGTGTCATTTATTCAGTGTTGTCCCATGGAAAGATATAATGAAATATTTGAAGAAATGTGAGGGATGTACTCACTTTTGTGAGATACTGTATATCTATGCGGTCCGTGCGGCTGTGAACCCACCTGCGCAGGTAAGTAAACCCACGAACAGGTGCCTGCCGATATTTAGCCATCAACTGTGTCTTATCCTCCTTTCAACACGACATTGATAAGAACCAAAACGAAGATTTTTATGAACCAGATCCTCAACGCACAGTGTGGGATTCAGTAAAGCACGTTGTAGGTTTGTTTGAGTTTTTGATTATCTTTTTCTTTTTTTAGTGTAATCAAATCCCAGTCAGATCTAATGGCTCCTGGTTACAGGTGGCCATATGTAATTGAAAAAACATTTGCTTGTTCAAACCCAATAAATTGAGTTTAAATCCTATTTGCACTATGTCGTTTTGCTATGTTTGTGTTTGGTGTCAAGTGGCTTTCTTCACTTGTGTGGCTTTTTAGTACAGAATTTTATTTTATTTTTTTGTTGCATTGTTGAAGGTAGTCTGAGACTCAAGAATGTCATTGCCAACAACTGCTCCTGTAATGATTGTTCATGTGAAATTGAATGATCTTGAGTGAGTGAGTGAATAGTTGCTGTAGGATGAGCATTCAAGTGTTTTTTTCTGGATTCTGCTTTGCTCCTCATAGCATCAAATACAATACTGCTGGATTATAGCATCTTCACAGCAATAAATTACAACCCCAAGTTATGTTTGATCTCTTTTTTTCCTCCAGGATGCCCCAATCGCACATGTCATCCCCGGTAGGGTCGCTGAAATCATTGGGGAGTTCAACCCCTTCTCTGCAACCGAAATGGTAAGCTCCTCTTTTTTATGTGATGTGCTGCATCATTGAGAGGTCATTTCAGTGTTTTACAGTGCAGCCTTGCTTCGATTGTTTCATAGGGAACTACCACCACCATCCCTGTCTCTGCTGTCTCCTCTCAACCCGCCGTCCTGCAGACGTCTGTGGAGCAGAGTGCACAAGTGAGCCAGACACACACATTTACAAATACAGTGGAAAAATGCTCTTTGATAAAATATGTTCTCCTATTTTGGCCAATACCAATTGTCTATTATACGTAGGTCTGTAGAAGTAAGTCAGAATCAGAAATTGGTTTATTGGGAAGTAGGTTTACGCATACAAGTAACATGCATTGGTATTTTGGTGCATAAGTCACAATAAACCTAGTCAATGAAAAGAAAAAATAAGCAATGAAAATGTAATAAATTATTTTCTTTTTATAGCGTCTATTTTGAATGAAAAGCAGACAGCAGCACTTTTACAGTAGTTAAGTGTTACCTTGTTGCAGAGACAGTATTGAATACAGTGTTGAGAGTGCATCTCTCTCTCTTCCATCACCCACTAGGCAACTGCTACTGCCGGCACGGCTAACCTGCTCAAACAGCAGGAGGAGCTGGAGAGGAAAGCGGCTGAGCTGGAGCGGAAGGAGCCTGGAGCGGAAGGACCCTGAAACAGAAGCAGCTAAAAGGAATTCAGCCATCAATGATTTTATTATGTACACCTGAGGTTTCATTTCATTTATTTACAGCTCTTGACCACTACTTCAATACTTTTTCAGACATTTCAGACTATATAAAATTGCACATTATTTCTCTTACAAGTGAATGGCAGAGTTTTAAGCAATATCAAAAACCTTCCATCCAGTAATCTCAGGGGTTTTGCTGAATAGTCTTAATATGCTCTGATCTGACCCTGTAACTTCAGGTGGCTAATGCTGGAAAACTAGATTTTTTTAGTGTCATTAATTTACTTCTCTCTCGTCTAAGGCCTGGGTGCGGTATCATTGCTTAAGGAATCTGTTGACTCCTTCAAGGATTTCAAACAAGTGACCTACATTTGGGCTTTTTCGTGTTTGGCGACCACGTCATTTACAGTGTACTTTTTTTCTGTGTTGCTGCTGTCTTTCTTTCCCTTTTGTTTATCAAGTTGCTACTTACATCCTGGAAAGTGTCTGTGATTATGGACCTATTTTAGCCTTTTGTAAGTACAGAAATTGGCCTTGAAATTAATTCGATTAAACTGCTCCTGAGATACAGCTATTGGGAGTCAGCTTTCCACTATAGCCTAAAGAGAGCAGATCATTCTTGCTCTTGTTTTCATTCCCATTTGTTCTATTGCTTTTGTATTTCAATGTCAAAGTGTCCAGGCAATAGAAAGAGAAGCAGTTGGGGGCATAAGCAACAGCGTAAACGGGAACAATGATTAAATGTAATGTAACTTTGAAGTAGGGCCCGACCGATATGGAATTTGGGTACCGATGTCGATGCTGATTATTTTCAGAGAAAAATTACGATAACGATTCGATCGGCCGATTATTCTTTTTTTAAATCCCATAAATATATTGAAAAAATTAACTTTTTTAAACCCTTAAATATATATAAATACTTGTTACTGTCGATAGGTGTACAGGAACTTTTTATTTATTGAAATATGCATTATCTAAAAAATAATAAAGTGTTACAAATATGTCTAAAGTGACATGACGCATTTTTAAACTCAGACATTAAGCAATTTATGTAACTGCACCCAACCCTCTGGAACTCCCTCCCTCCAAACATCAGCATCTCAGACTAAATAAACTCATTCAAAATTCAACTCAAAACTCACCTCTGTAAGAAAGCATAATTACACCTGTCTACACTCCAAACCTTATCTTTAATTTGTCTGTATTTTGTTTTCTTTTTCTATAAGTATGATTTTCTATATGTTTGATGTAAAGTGTCTTTGAATGACCTCCAATAAAGCACTATATAAATTCTATATAAGAACTATAGTAATATCATGACTCTGCTATTGGTGTCAGGGGGAACTGTCAAGTGTGAATTAATCCAATGTAACACACCTGCTGATGTGTAGTACCCTGAAAAGGCGGGGGAAGTAAATTAAGACTCGTGACACGGTGCTCTCTTTGTTGTAGTTTACAAGAATGTATTCATATTTCAAAAAGTTTCACATACAATGTTCTCAAAATACCAAATAATAAAATGCAGAAAATATACAACTTCTTCACAAGTTAAGTACTGTAATAATCTACACGAACTCAAATTAAATGCACAGAAATAAATAAAATATTACACTAGTACATGTACCACTCCTGTGTAATTTCCCTCTCTCTAAAGAGTTACATAATAAACACATAGGCCTATCAATAATCAAGCCTAAATAAACACTTTAACATTTCCTATATAAGCACAATGTATTTTGCATTAACGAATCTCAAACGTGCTCTCATGGCGCACTCTAGTGGCCGTGGAGGAATAGCAGTTGAACTATTTAAGCTAGCCAATACAACTTTTAGCAAACAAACTAAACAACACTTTAAACATCTAAATTCAGTTACAATATAAGCGAAACGGTAACTAAACACATTTTAAACCCTATTCTAAACATTTAAGACCATACATAGTCATTATCATCATACCTGAAAAGGGGAAAGTAAATTAAGACTCGTACGGTGCTCTCTTTGTTGTAGTTTACAAGAATGAGGCATGTGGCCAAGAGCTCCCCCTTCCGGACTCGACTCAGCAGGCATTACTAATCGATAACAGATCTACTAATGGATTAGTGAGTCGATCACAGAGATCTAATCTCTTACATTACACATTTTCACGGATATTTTATAATAATAGATTACCTAATGATAACAATAAAAATCAATCTATTACAGATGCTGTTAATAGGCTATAAGGCTACCTCCGGGGCAGCAATGCATCTCACTCAACATGATTGCTGAAATAAAAATAAAATAAAAAAATCGGCAAAAAATCGAGGGACATTTTGCCGATTACTGATTTTTCAGAGATGTGCTATAATCGGCCGATTACATCGGCCGGCAGATGTATCGGTTGGCTCTATACATTGAAGTGTAAAAACAGCTTTCCCTGCCTTTTAGAGGGGTTTCGTTAGACATGTAATTGAATTCTCCGGTCTGAAATTGAATTAGGCCTATAGTTATTTTCTTTGAAAACCATAGTGGATTTAATTGAGTAAGGAAACAACAAAGCCAAACTAAAATGTATTTGTGCTGTCTATGTATCAGGAGGCAGCTTGATTAGTAATAGCCAAATAAGTCTAAAACAAAACCACAGCACATAAAAGGTTATATGGTATGGAAATACAACATAACAAATTAATTAATATATTCACTTCAAAATAGATAAAACAACATCTAGGCTAATAGATTGGCAAAGGCTGTTATATTAAACACCATTTTTTTTGTAGTTTAGGCTTTATGCTCGTTCAGACCATGTAAAGCTCTTAAATCACACAGACTGGATCTCATGTTGACAAAGTCTTGTGTTAGACTGACTTCAGAGATTGTCACGAGAACCGCACATTTTGAGATCAACTGACATTTCATCTAAAAATAAAGCTAATTGATTACGAGTGACTCCAGGACAGCCTCCTGTGACGCGGTTCATGCACCTATCGGGGCGACGCATGCGCAAAAGCTCAGTGTCGGAGCAGCATCAGGGAGCAGCAGAAGACGCCGCCGGGGAGTCAGAAGCTGTCGTGTTGTTTATTTCACACAAGATAAACTTTTCTTCACGATGTCGGATTTTGACGGCAACCCCTTCGCTGACCCAGTGGACATAAATCCCTTCCATGTAAGACGTTTGTTTAATTTTCTACTCCCGAACCGAGTTTTATTTCGGGTCAAGTGAAGACTGAAAGAGATATGCTGCAACACAAACCTGTTTGGTTGGTTGCTGGGTTTGGCCTCTGCATTTCCTGGCTAAGAATCCACACTATTATGAAGTATGACACGTTGTATTCCACTAATAGGCTATTTATTAGGTGTACAGCAGTAGGCTATATCTATGCGGTCCGTGCGGCTGTGAACCCACCTGCGCAGGTAAGTAAACCCACGAACAGGTGCCTGCCGATATTTAGCCATCAACTGTGTCTTAACCTCTTTTCAACACGCCATTGATAAGAACCAAAAAGAAGATTTTTATGAACCAGATCCTCAACGCACAGTGTGGGATTCAGTAAAGCACGTTGTAGGTTTGTTTGAGTTTTTATTTTATCTTTTTCTTTCTTAAGTGTAATCAAATCCCAGTCAGATCTAATGGCTCCAGGAAGTAATGGTTACAGGTGGCCATATGTAATTGAAAAAACATTTGCTTGTTCAAACCCAATAAATTGAGTTTAAATCCTATTTGCACTATGTCGTTTTGCTATGTTTGTGTTTGGTGTCAAGTGGCTTTCTTCACTTGTGTGGCTCTTTAGTACAACATTTTCTCTTTTATTTTTTTTGCATTGTTGAAGGTAGTCTGAGACTCAAGAATGTCATTGCCAACAACTGCTCCTGTAATGATTGTTCATGTGAAAATGAATGATCTTGAGTGAGTCTATTAATAGTTACTGTAGGATGAGCATTCAAGTGTTTTTTTCTGGATTCTGCTTTGCTCCTCATAGCATCAAATACAATACTGCTGGATTATAGCATCTTCACAGCAATAAATTACAACCCCAAGTTATGTTTGATCTCTTTTTTTCCTCCAGGATGCCTCAATCACACATGTCACCGATGGGGTCACTGAAAACATTGGGGAGTTCAACCCCTTCTCTGCAACCGAAATGGTAAGCTCCTCTTTTTTATGTGATTTGCTCCATCATTGAGAGGTCATTTTGGTGTTTTACAGTGCAGCCTTGCTTCGATTGTTTCATAGGGAACTACCACCACCATCCCTGTCTCTGCTGTCTCCTCTCAACCCGCCGTCCTGCAGACGTCTGTGGAGCAGAGTGCACAAGTGAGCCAGACACACACATTTACAAATACAGTGGAAAAGTGCTCTTTATTAAAATATTTTGTCCTACATTGGCCAATACCAATTATCTATTATACGTAGGTCTGTAGAAGTAAGTCAGAATCAGAAATTGGTTTATTGGGAAGTAGGTTTACGCATACAAGTAACATGCATTGGTATTTTGGTGCATAAGTCACAATAAACCTAGTCAATGAAAAGAAAAAATAAGCAATGAAAATGTAATAAATTATTTTCTTTTTATAGCGTCTATTTTGAATGAAAAGCAGACAGCAGCACTTTTACAGTAGTTATGTGTTACCTTGTTTGAGTCAGTAGGATCTGAAGACCAGGATAAACTTTGGTCTCAGAAAGAGTTTGTGTCAAACACAACTTCATTAGGCGCTGGGTCGACATGCCATTGCCTGTAATGTTGTTTATGTAAGTCCCATCACAGAGCTACTAGGATGTTGTAGTGTTGCAGAGACAGTATTGAATACAGTGTTGAGAGTGGATCTCTCTCTCTTCCATCACCCACTAGGCAACTGCTACTGCCGGCACGGCTAACCTGCTCAAACAGCAGGAGGAGCTGGAGAGGAAAGCGGCTGAGCTGGAGCGGAAGGAGCAGGAGCTTCAGAACAGCAGAGTCAGGAACTCTGGCGGTAAGCATATGAAGTTGTGTGACATTATTATTAGTTATACTATCTATGGTGACAACTCATGTCCTACCAACAATAAGAACCGACAGAACACTGGCAATGTTCATCCATCTTTGCTTTGTTTTTTCGTTTGTCCGTCAGACAAACAGAACAACTGGCCACCTCTCCCCGGGTTCTCTCCGGTGAAGCCCTGCTTTTATCAGGACTTCGAGGAGGAAATCCCGGAGGAGTTCCGCAGGATCTGCAAGAGAATGTACTACCTCTGGATGTGTACGTGGCCCTGCATGCATTTGATCACTACCTCTTCACACAACATTTGTCTGAATAGGAGTCACTGAGACATAAGATGCATTTGACATTTCCTGTGTTTGTATGTTAACAAAAATTCACATGTGTTAACTGAGGTTGACTGCACATTATTCCTAAGGCTGTAAAGTAAAATTCCATTTGGCAGTTTATTGAAGCACGCCAAATCTTTAATATCAAAATAATATGAATCATAACTATTATTTTTTTCCTTATATCATGACACTTTTAATATTTGTGGACAGAATATTCACTGCAACTGTTTGTACATTGATTCTGTACAGTTGTGCTCCTTTTTAAATATTCAACTCGACCGCCTGTGCCAAACAAACCCTCTTCCCCCGTCACACATCACTCTTAAGAAATCACCCACTCCAGCTCCCTCATTGGTTTCCTGTGTGTCTCCAACAGTCCACTGTGCCACCCTCTTCCTCAACCTGCTGGCTTGCCTGGCTTACTTCACTGCAGACACTCAGAGCGGGGTTGACTTTGGCCTGTCTATCCTCTGGTTCATCCTCTTCACACCCGTGTCCTTCGTTTGCTGGTACAGGCCCGTCTACAAGGCCTTCAGGTACACCGTTTTACCAGCCCCAATGCTGATGATGAAGAAGTATTCTTCTATTTGCATTACTGACCTGACTGTATGTTCGTGTTTTGTTGTAAAAGCAGTAAAAATAAGAACACATGCAGATGAGCTACTTTGCAGTGTTGTCCTCCAACTTAGCCAGAGGGGTTTGAGAAAGTACATGGAAGCCAGTCTGTACTTAGCACTGTTAGCAGCCTCCAATCAAGATATTATAAAATGCTAATATCAGACTTTTCTTGCCTACGGGTCAGTGCTTTAATTAGATTTTTTATGCGACTGAAAAAATACTTTATTTCTTGGAAATAAAGAAGCAATATAAAACAGTATTTAGACCTTCATTTGACTCCAGAAAATACTGAACAATTGAAGCAATATCTGCAAACTACTTTGCCTTTATTTTTCAAGACTTTTGGTCTGAGAAAAAAACCTCTTCTGTATTTTAAGTAGGTTAGCGCTAAATGTATGGGAACCAACCAAGGTCTTTCATTGGAGGCTTAAAATTGCAGATGCTTTCCTGACTTATTTTTGTGATAATTTATTTTCATTTAAATGTAACATATCTACCAGCAAACAGTCCTGGTGAATATAATTATTAACATGTCCTTTGTGTTTCTATATGTCCTCAATAGGTCTGACAGCTCCTTCAGCTTCTTTTTCTTCTTTTTTGTATTTTTCTTCCAAGTGGCAGTGTACATCATCCAGACTGTAGGGATCCCCAGGTGGGGAAACAGGTCAGTGGGAGTAATGGAATAATCACTTTGCATTGGGTAGATTCATATTAAACATGGCTATGTGTTTCTTCATTCACACCTATATGTCTTGTGTGTCTATTCTCGCCCTGTTACTCCTCTCTTGCATCTTTTTGACAGAGTCCTGCTGCCCTAACTTGTCTGGGTTGCTGCTTTGTAAGTGTGGGACATTTCTCTTCTGGTATCTTTATCTTTGTCATGCAATTCATCCAGCTTTCCATCGTCCACCTTTTTCAAACTTTATATTTTTTCCATTTGTTTCTGGGGATATGGGATGCTGTTTAATGCAGGAATTGTAATTCTATTTTTGGTGACCAAACGCATATACTGTCTAGCACACACTTCCTGTAGAGAAAGTTTGTTTATTGTTTTTTATGTCTCTCTTGTTGACAGTGGATGGATCGCAGCCATCAGCATGATTCAGTCAAACTTGGCTGTGGCTGTGGTTATGATGGTAGTGGCCGGTTTTTTCACTGTAAACGCTGTCCTGGGAGTCATCCTACTAAAAATGGTATGCTAATGATGTTTGCACTTTTCATTTTCAGTTTGTTTTCTATTTGAATATCAAACAGTCAAGTTCTATACACCATGTGTCTCTGAGGAGGGTACATTAACATAATTTTGCTATTGTTAAGTAAATAGAAGTCAACATGTAATGTTATTTTTGTCGTTAAATGAAAGATGGCCGTGCCATTTATATGAAGTTTATCAAACTAGGAAGTTGAACATGCCTTATACAGTATCTCACAAAAGTGAGTACACCCCTAACATTTCTTCAAATATTTCATTATATCTTTCCATGCGACAACACTGAATAAATGACACTTTGATACAATGTCAAGTAGTCAGTGTACAGCTTGTATAACAGTGTAAATTTACTGTCCCCTCAAAATAACTCGACACACAGCCATTAATGTCTAAACTGTTGGCAACAAAAGTGAGTACACCCCTAAGAAAAAATGTCCAAATTGGGCCCAAAGTGTCAATATTTTGTTTTGCCATCATTATTTTCTAGCACTGCCTTAACCCTCTTGGGCATGTAGTTCACTAGAGCTTCACAGGTTGCAACTGGAACCCTCTTCTACCCATTCATGACGACATCAAGGAGCTGGTGGATATTAGAGTCCTTGCGCTCCTCCATCTCCCGTTTGAGGATGCCCCAAAGATGCTCAATAGGGTTTAAGACTGGAGATATGCTTGGCCAGTCCATAACCTTTACCCTCAGCTTCTTTAGCAAGCCAGTGGTCGTTCGGAGGGGTGTTTGGGGTCGTTATCATGTTGCAGTACTGCCCTGCGGCCCAGTTTATGAAGGGAGGGGATCATGCTCTGCTTCAGTATGTCACAGTACATGTTAGAATTCAATGAACTGTAGATCCCCAGTGCTGGCAGCACTCATGCAGCCCCAGACCATGACACTCCAACCACCATGCTTGACTCTAGGCAAGACACACTTGTCTTTGTACTCCTCACCTGGTTGCCGCTCCACACTCTTAACATCATCTGAACCAAATAAATGTATTTTGGTCTCATCAGACCACAGGACATGGTTGCAGTAATCCATGTCCGTAGTCTGTTTGTCTTCAGCAAACTTTTTGTGGGGTTTCTTGTGCATCATCTTTAGAATAGGCTTCCTTCTGGGATGACAGCCATGCAGACCAGTATGATGCAGAGTGTGGCGTATGGTCTGAGCACTGACATGTTGACCCCCCACCCCTTCAAGCCCTTCAGCAATGCTGGCAGCACTCATACGTCTATTTTCCAAAGCCAACCTCTGTGTATGACGCTGACCACGTGCACTCAACCTTCGTAAACTGGGCCGCAGGGTGGTATTGCAACATGATAACGACCCCAAACACACCTCCAAGACGACCAGTGGCTTGCTAAAAAAGCTGAGGGTAAAGGTTATGGCCTGGCCAAGCATGTCTTCAGACCTAAACCCTATTGAGCATCTTTGGGGCATCCTCAAACAGAAGGTGGAGGAGCGCAAGGTCTTTAATATCCACCAGCTCTGTGATGCTGTCATAAATGGGTGGAAGAGGGTTCCAGTTGCAACCTGTGAAGCTCTAGTGAACTACATGCCCAAGAGGGTTAAGGCAGTGCTGGAAAATAATGGTGGCCAGTGGCCACACAAAATATTTACACTTTGGGCCCAATTTGTAAATTTTTTCTAAGGGGTGTACTCACTTTTGTTGCCAGCAGTTTAGACATTAATGGCTGTGTGTCGAGTTATTTTAAGGGGACAGTACATTTACACTGTTATACAAGCTGTACACTGACTACTTTACATTGTATCAAAGTGTCATTTATTCAGTGTTGTCCCATGGAAAGATATAAAGAAAAATGTGAAGAAATGTGAGGGGTGTACTCACTTTTGTGAGATACTGTACATGTATGAATAAATTGTAAACCAAAACATGGCACAATACAGTAGATGGAGAATATTGGGGGATGGAAACATTTATCCACATGAAAAGTAATGTTTTTTTTTTAAAGAACCGTGGCACTTTGCGACCTGTTATTTAGAGTTTAAAGACTGTTATCCTTTATTCTTCTCTTCAAATATGTGCTCTTGCAGTACACATCGGCCGAAAATCGTGAATTCAACTAGGAAGCAATCGGAGAGCAAATGCCTCCACTAATTCTGCACAAAACTAGATCTTTATTTTAATCATATACACATACATTCGTCTTTTTTTTATCTGCAATGCATCGTGACCCAAATCTGTTTTCTGCTTTTTGTGCTAGACAATCATTGCCCCTTTTTTCCTTAAAAAAAGCATAATGGTTGTAGACAAATGGGACTGAGGACATGGGCTCCTTGGCAGACAAAACAAAAGGATCCAAACTGTACAGGAACCAAAAAACAATATTTTTACAGTTTAACCTGCACATCCCTTAAAAGTGCTTATTAATAGTGAGAGTTGACACAATTTTTCAGATGTGAATTGTCGCCCTAATCTGTGTCCCTTTTCCAATTCCCTCAGGTACACTCTAAGTACAGAAGGACAGGTGCCAGCTTTACCAAGGCTCAGCAGGAGTTCTCTACTGGGGTCCTGACCAACCGAACAGTCCAGACTGCTGCAGCTAGTGCTGCCTCCTCTGCAGCACAGGGGGCCTTCGGCAGGGGCCAAGGAAATTAGGCTGTTTCCCACATCCTCAGTGCCTCAGGCTAGTGTCCCATCCAACCACCATGTACCAGCATTCTTCAATGGGTTTAGGGAACCCAGGGGGGGGGGGGGCGGGGGGTGATTTATTTAATGAAAAAGGGCCAGAAAGAAAGAAACTTAAAATGAGGGAAAGTCTTCTTGCCAAAACATAATTCTCCACTCTTCACTTTTAAAGAGACTTTAAATGTAACATATCTACCAGCTGCGGTAGAATACAGTAGACAAGCTAGAAATCGTATTCAAGCATGTAATGACTTGCACGTCTCAGTTGTCTCTGAATTCTTCACCACTCCTAACAGCATGCAGCACGTTCAAAATCCATGCTATAAAAGATCATTCTGGAAAATGTAGGAAATCAGAAACTAAAGTTGAATTAAAAACAAAAAGGGGGCTGAGCGGGAATGACAAAAAAATTAATTGTCAACACCTCATCACAACAGAATGCATTTGACATAGCCTAGTAGACTAAAAATATGTGAATGAGAGAATATGTGTGCAATGCACCACTGAACAGGGCTTAGGTTGAGTCAAATTAATTAAACTCTGCCACTTGTAAAGATGCTGCTGGAAAGTATTAGAATTTTTTTCTTTCTCACTGTACATGTAAAAATAAAAAACTTGGGTCTCTAAAGTAAACACTGAGTAGAGTTGGAATTACACAAAAAGCATACTTGACCAGAGAATGTTTTACCATCAGCGAATGATGGATTCACTTAATGTATGTATACATATTTGTATCATTACAGCAGCATGTAGAGCTTTACAGGGTAACCAGTCTTTAATTCCATTTTTAATACACAGTACACTTTATACTACCAAATTACTTTCCTCTCAGGCAATCAGACTGGATGCTCTGTAATAAGAGATGCGTCATGTTAGATGTAAAGGGTGTAACGGTACACAAAAGTCAGTTTTGAAGCCACGGTTTGGTACAGTATGGTACGTTTCTCAGTTAAGATGAAAAACCCTTTCTTAGCTGTCGGTGACTCTGCAGTGTTTAAAATGAAATGAAACATACAAATAAAATATATAAAAATATATATAAAAATAATACTGCTGCAAGTTCTCCAATAAATAAAATATTTCTCAAGTAAAAGTGTAAGTTCGGCACTGCAATCAAAACAAGCCTGTACTTTCGGCATATTAACGCTATATATATACACCATAATTACATATTATGGTTCACCTCTCAAATCGCGGTACGGGCCTGTTTTGTGACGGTTCGGTACGTACAAATACGTGTATTGTAACACCCCTATTAGATGTTACACTACTGATGAACACAGTTGCTGTTTTAATGTTGCTAACTCAATTTAATGTTCTCATGTGTATAATACTGTATAGGATATAGGTGAAGATTAATGAAGGTGACGGGATGAAGTTTTTTTTTTCTTTCTACTGTTTTAATCAGCTTACTGATTTAAAAGCTCTTGAAGGCAAATGAAGATAAAGTTAAACTGAGGTGGCACATTTTAATTCATGTCGAGTTGTAAGGAATACAATTATGTTTTCTGTCATAGTATAAAACCTGCTTTGATTAAAATAAAAGACAGGATGCAGGTTTATTATGTAAACTTACTGACAAAGTTTAGATGTACGAGCGGAAAGAACAATATTTATGTCGATAATCCATTCTGTTGACTCACTGCAGACTGAAGTCATGTGTTAGTGAATAGTGGCAGATAGTAGGCTATGCATTTTCTAGCATCACCTAGGCTACTTTTTGTTAGGTATTAGCATGTTCATGTTTGTAGGCCTACTTGTTGTGAACATGAGGGGATTTAAGCAAAAGGATGGTGGTTACAAGTGTTTAGTCTCATTTTGTTCGTCCTTTTTAGAGAAATGTGTTTTACGGTGTAAGTTTCCCCTTGATGAAGAATGTGTGTTCAGGTGCGTTCACTGTATTGTAAATATTGGTGATATATTTAAAACGTATAGGGTGTTTTTTGGAAATAAGCTATGTCTTAACATTGAATAAACTGATTTGTATGGACAATCATACAACAACATAACATACATCGAGTCTGTAGCTCGTGCGCAGAGCCTCTTTCCTGCTCGTGCGCATTCCAATTGAGTATCCATGGCAACATCTTCTAGTGTTGATCATCCCAAGATGGCGGACGAAGAGAAAGCCACGGTGAGTGCAAAAACCACACCACAGTATCGATTTTTCCCTTCTTTTTTGTAAACACAAAACATGTCGCCCGGTCAAGGGTTAGTGTGGCACTTACCAGCAAACCCGTCGTTTATTTTAGTTTATGCAGCATTGTAACGTTCGTCGTTTGAATGTTAGCTGTCCAGCTAAGTCGGAGCTAAGTTGATTAACCTGCAGTTAAGGAACTTGCCTAGAGCTCTGTCTTTAATCTCACTCATCCCAACTAACACGAGAGCTGCTACATTAAGGTGACACAAACAGAAATCCGTAGGTAACGCCACGGTGCAAATATACATTGCTGACCAGCGTCAGTCCACGCTTTAACCTGAAACGTTATGTAGATTAGATAGCGTTATTAACTCTCCAGCTCTGCAGTAAATGACTACGGTTGCATTTACCAAAGAATCACAAGTGTGTTATGGCTATAACACGTTGCGTTAAGTAGGCTACTTGATGACATACACACACATACCACACTTCTGATAATGCTGTACTCGGATCATTCCACAAGTGAGTCAAATATGGGCAAAATGAGGTGAAGCAAAACATTGGGATTGCGCATGCGTGCATCTGCAAGTAAACACATATTTTTCGGGGGGGGGGGATTTTGATGCATGCAAACATTGATACATACTTTACACTTTAGGCAGGGATACAATAATAAAGGAATAAACACAAATTAAATAAAAGAATATAAAGGGATAAAAAAAAGGACGACAGAAGATGCCAGGGGTCTGCCTGTCGGCTCACAACTTGCAGAAAAATACCCCCAGTCAATCACTTATAATGTATCTCTCACTTAGTAATTTTCCCTTTTAAATTAATTATAAATCTATAATGATAGGAAAAGCATCCACACATTCATGCTTGGTCCCAACCGAAAGCCTTCACATATCAGAGTGTGCTGATAGGTTTCATCTGTTGTACATTCAGCATCTGCTCCAAGACCTCCAATAAGCCTTTATCTGGTGAGAAGTGATCTGTATTTCTGTAATTGAACTAAATCAGATTTGAAAAAAGGCATTTTCCATAAGTGGACAGTGAATTGGCTGTAACTTTTCCAATTAAAATATAGAATATAATCACATACATATGAAAACCATAGCACTCAAAGGCAATACATTCACATTTTTTCTATTCTGAACAGTTGTACACACCGTTCTGGAGGACATTTCACCCATGTTTGCACACAGACATTTAAGAGGAAGAGACAAAAAAACCTTTTGGGTGGGGCAAATGTATTTTGGTAGGGCCACTGTACATACTGCTCCTGGGAAACACAGTTGGTGTCCAGCATATTTTGCTATGTGAAGTATGAATTGTATGATGTAATCTGTTTATTTGAATGTGTGTTGTATTTCATATGTTTCAGCTCCCAGTTGCTACTGAAGCCAAGAAACGTCGAGCGCCTAAAGGTACCATGATGAGACATTTGACACTTGCAAGTCATCTTACACAAAGATTTTCAAATAAGACAATTCCTTTTAACGACACCTGTTATTTTGTCATTCATTTTGGAATATTTGTCTGTAGCTGGTAAAGGATAGGTTTGTGTTTAACAAATCGTCCTGCAGATGTCACCCTTACCCTTCTCTCCATCGTCCCTAACAGGAAAAGGATGTGCATTACAGTATGCTGCTAAGCCATGTTCCAGATTTTCCAGATATTATACAGTACGAAACATGTTTGTTGGGCACTGAGATCATTTATGTTATCATAATTATGGCCTAATGTCCCATTTACTAATTAATGATTTAGCTTTTTTTGTTTTGTTTTACAATGTAATTAGCATCAGCATTACTAAGAGTGGAAGTCTTATGAAAACAATTAACTATATACTATGTAACTGTTTTGAAATAGCATGCAAGCCCTCACAGTATTGTACTTAGTATAATTTGAGAAAAATAATCAAATTGGTACATAAATATAAGGAAATAAAAGCAGAGAGTAAAGAAATAATATAAACGGAAAGTAAGGAATGCATTTGAATCGGTTAATGTCATAGAAGCGTATAGTACCAAAAGTGCCATCACATACAATAATATGTTTTAATTTATTTTAGCTTATTTCTCTAATATGCTGACATTAAAAAATGAAACAAGCATTAAGAGTTCACTTAAACATTACAAAATAATGCAGTATATAAAGAAGGCATGAAAATGAAAAATAGAGCTGTAAAAAGTAAAAATATATGCCAGGCATGTACATCCTTTTCAGTGTTTCCCCTAGAATGTTTTTTAGGCCCGGTGGTAAGAGCTGATAAAGAGTATGCGCGCCGCGTGCGTACCAAATTTCCAGAAGAAATTGGTCAAAACGAACCCCATTTGACAGCCCATTAAAAATGAGGGCATAGGGTTATGCTTTCACATTCAGTACGTTTGTACTGTACATGCGGTGTTTCTCACAGGATTTTTAGATCCTGCTGGGTGAGAATGGACCTTCTAGTGGGGGGCCTGGGGGCATGGGGGCATGCCCCTGCAGAAGAGAACCTTATCCTTTTTAAAGTTAAATGCATCAATCTGGTGCACTAATTCTGTGCTCTGTAAACAACTGTCATATGTCCTGCCTATAACAATTTTCTGTAATAATTTGGAGACACAAGCTATGCAAACTATTGAAGAAAAACACATGGATTTCAATAAAAAACAATAAACACTAAGATCTAATATAGACAGGTCCTGTCTAGTAGGCCTACTCATTTCTGGAATAATCTGAATCACCTCACCTTGAAGCTAGCCTATTGAAACATTTTCTTTATTTTTTTTATGCAAATAGCCTTGTTGAAAATAAATGAATTAACATAGGCTACACATCATGATTAGCCTATCAACATGTGTGCTACATAAGGCAAATTCCCTATTCCGACCATTATATTTCATCTAGCCTATTCCTCAATTTAAAACATAAAAATAAAGTAGCATTGAAAATACAAAGAAATACAGCTTGTAGGCCTACACTAGTCTGCTGTTTTCAAGATAACTTAACAGTTAAAACAATAAAGTAATATGTCCCTTGAAAATAAATGAATGTTTTTCTGAGAATGTCAAAGGCAGTAGCAGTGTGGCACTTCTGTAAACTTACTGAAACAAGTGCATGCAGTTTTTTTCTGCACTGTCTCTGCTGTTGATACAGATTGGTTGTGTTGCCACGGTGACGTAGCGATTTTAACTTTCTAAGTTTTGCTCAGCACTTTTTCCTGTTCAGTGTCCCTGTTACTGAGTCCTTAATATCTCCATAGAGCAGGCGCTGGTTTTATTTTTGCCATTAGTTCAGCGTTTGCTTGCTAGTCATGCTCCTGCTCATTGGCTTCCGTGTTTAACAAGTGCGCACCGAATGCACACGCGCATCGCGCCCGCCGTGCGTAGACTACACACACACAAGCAGACACACAGATCAGCTGATGGGATGATCAAACGAGAGGTTGTAAAGACAGGCGCACACGAGGGGTAGACCGACAGTGCCGCGCAGACGCTCGCAAATGATTATTACGGAATCAATGAGAGCAACTTCATTCCTTCTTGTATGAAGTTAAGAATTCAAACTGATTAGATGCTGAAATTTGGTCCAAAGTCACCTAAATTTGAGTAGGAAACTAAACATAATTTTAAGCACTATATTATGCTATATCATAGACTCTCATGTATGTCAACATTCTAGAAGAATGAGTGTTGGTGGGTGAATATGAGAATGAAAATAATTGACTTGACAAGACCAAAGATTTTTTAAAGTTTCTTGTTGTAAAATCTCCCAAAAAAATGTAATCGTATTTTCATTAGATTCTCCCCATGTGTCTTTTGATCTCAGCATGCCTCTCCTCAGCTCTTTTCCCCTTTTAGCAGATGGTTGAAGCACATGGAAGGCAAATCTCCCTTAGCATTAGCCGGATCAAAATGTAACAATGAGAAAAATCCTCCATGTTTTTGGCATAAAGTTTTTAGCAGGACTATATTTTGGAGACCTCATGCTGTGCACTTCTTTGTTGCTCCTCTCTAGGATTCTTTATATACAGTGGTGGCAGGCATACATGTCAGACTAGTATCCAATCTCGCCTCACCAAATACGAATGTGGAGAGAATGGAGCACCACAGGGCCACTGCTGAAACCCAAAGACAAGAATATTATTGCAGTCTCAGCAGGAAGGAAGCGGATTAGGGCGCTACAAATAGGGCCATTCCCAATCTTGACGAGGAAAATGGGTGAAGAAGACCGTGCTGTTTCACACTAAGCGATGTAGAGGATTTCGGCAGTTGTTGGAAGAGGCTCCAGTTCTAGCAACAGAGCGCTGCTTGAAGCTCTGAAGGATACAAACTGAAGGGAGCTTTATAGTAATTCACACTGTATTTTTACACAAGGCAGTTCATTAATGACACCCGCCAATGTCAGGGGCAGATTCAAAGGCTGGGACTTGATTTCACAATGCCTTGAATCCTATTTTCATTAGCGTAGGACGGTAGTAGGTGTAAGATAACAGGATTACCAGAATCCAACACGCTGGAATTGGATTTAATTTTGCTTCCTTGTGAGGTGAAACGTTGTACTCCACTGGGAAGAAGACTTGGAGCATTGTGGTTAGATTCTTGAGGTTACCTAACCCTTTTTAAAGCTGGCTTTGTATTGTGCTGCTCTTACTTCCAGCCTCCCCTTGTCAGTCTCTCTCTATACCCTCTCTGTTCTGTCACAAGCACCTGGCTTGCAAAAGACACTGTTGCCCTGGCAACGGGGAGAATATCTCAACCTGAGACATTAAAAGAGTGAAAGAAGAAAAAAATTGTGTTTTTCTTAAGAACAAACTTGCTTACAAGGTGACATTTACAGTATGGCTGGTGAATTAATTATAGTTAGCTTGGGGTTTTTGGTTGTGGGTTTAACATTTATGTTAACTGTCGGATCAAAGACTTGCAAGTGACTGCAAAGGGAGTGTGTTAAGATTATTTATTCAGCTGCCAAATTAAAGAAGGCCTTATAAATTAAAGATAGTCCTAATACACTTAACTCCTGATAGTCTGAGCCATCTGATGTGAAGTAAAAACGTATTAACAAGCCCACATTTACGGTGTGCCTTGGTGAATTGACTGAAATTCCCGCCTGTGGATTTAGGTTGAACTGCTAAATCTGTGTTAACTGTCAGATCAGAGACTTACTAAGGACTGCAAAAGGAGGACGCTTTTAGGATTAATCATTCAGCTAGATAAGACATTATTTGAACAGAAATGGGTAACACGCTTTTCTACAGTAGAGGTTTCTCATAATATTCTATTCTTCCTTTCAGCTCCAGATCTTCCCATTGTGGAGAGGAAAAACTGGCTCATCCATCAGCACTATATCCGCAAAGACTATGATACCTGTAAGGTAAAGTACCTTCATCCCTCGCTACGGTTTAGTTTGTCATTGGCCTGTGTCTGAGCTCAGTGTTGGTTTGACATTTCTAACATAAACATATTAATGCCGGTCATGTACATGTTTCAGTTTGACACTATACTTTATTATAGTATAATTCACTGCATTGACCTGTGTATTCCCACAGGAAACCGGTAAGTACTTAATAAAGTGTCTGAATAGATGACAGACATTATATGGACTATTCTGGTATTTACAGTCATATGAAAAAGTTTGGGAACCCCTCTCAGCCGGCATTATAATTGACTCTGCTTTCACAAAAAAAATATAAAAGTGGTATGTCTTTAATTTACCAGGAACAGTTAAGTACTGGGATGTTTTCCAAACAAAGATTTTTTGAAAAGCAGTATTTGGTTGTATGAAATTAAATAAAATGTGAAAAACTGGCTGTGCAAAAATATGGGTACCCTTGTGGTTTTGTTGATTTTAATGCCTGTAACAGCATGTAAAACTGATGACTTTAAACACAAAGTTGGTTGGATTATGTTGTTAAGCCTTGAACCTCATATAATTGTCTGTTTAATCATGAGAAAATTTATTTTAGGTGCCTAAATGCAAGTTGCACTTCTCTTTGACTCTCTGCTGAAGTGAAACAGAATGGGATCATCAAAACAGCTCCCAAAAGATCTGAAAAACAAAGATTGTTCATTGTCATGGTTTAGGGGAAGGCTACAAGAAGCTTTCCCAAAGGTTTCAATTGTCAATTTCGACTGTAGGGAACGTTGTCAGGAAATGGAAGGACACAGGCATAGTGGCAGTTAAACCCAGGCATGGCAGACCAAGAAAAAAACAGGAGCGGCATAGGTGGAGGATTGTGAGAATGGTTGCACACAACCCACAGATCACCTCCAAAGGCCTGCAAGAACATCTGGCTGCAGATGGTGCATCTGTACATCGTTCAACAATTCAGCGCAATTTGCACCAAAACATCTGCTTTTTATAAAGACCAAATAACTTAATTTTTGTCTCATCAGTCCAAAGCATTTTCTTCCAATATGAAGCTGGCTTGTCTAAATGACCTTTTGCATACTCCATGCAACTGTATCTGTGGCGTGGGCGCAGAAAGGGCTTCGTTCTCATCACCCGGCCATACAGATATTTTGGTGCAAATTGCACTGAATTGTAGAACCATGTACAGATACACAATCTGCAGCCAGATGTTCTTGCAGGTCTTTGGAGGTGATCTTTGGGTTGTGTGCAACCATTCTCACAATCCGCCGCATATGCCGCTCTTGTACTTTTCTTGGTCTGCTAGACCTGGGTTTAACTGCAACTGTGCCTGTGTCCTTCCATTCCCTGACAAAGTTCCTTACAGTAGAAATTGACAATTGAAACCTTTGGGAAAGCTTCTTGTAGCCTTCCCCTAAACCATGACAATGAATAATCTTTGTTTTTAAGATCTTTTGGGAGCTGTTTTGATGATCCCATTCTGTCTCACTTCAGCAGAGAGTCAAAGAGAAGTGCAACTTGCATTTAGGCACCTAAAATACATTTTCTCATGATTAAACAGACATTTATATGAGGTTCAAGGCTTAACAACATAATCCAACCAACTTTGTGTTTAAAATCATCAGTTTTACATGCTATTACAGGCATTAAAATCAACAAAACCACAAGGGTACCCATATTTTTGCACAGCCAGTTTTTCACATTTTATTTTATTTCATACAACCAAATACTGCTTTTCAAAAAATCTTTGTTTGGAAAACATCCCAGTACTTAGCTGTTCCTGGTAAATTAAAGACATACCACTTTTATATTTTTTTTGTGAAAGCAGAGTCAATTATAATGCCGGCTGAGAGGGGTTCCCAAACTTTTTCATATGATTGTATGTGCAGCCCTGGGCATCAAAGTACAAAACAGCCTGGCAAAGTGTTTAGATGAGATTGCATTGTTTAGAAACTGGATCACACTGTTTTTTTTTGGTTTTTCAAGCAAAGCAGCCATTAATTTTGGCAGTATTCCCATTCACACATGATGAAATTACCATCCACTTCAGTTGTAGAAATTGTCTCCCGCGCTGTGTTCATGTAGGCGATCATCAAAGAACAACTTCAGGAGACTAATGGAATGTGCGAATATGCCATATATGTTCAAGGTGAGCCATAGTTTATTATTGCGACCCTTCCCTCTCACACATGTAAAATGCATGCTTTTAATTAAAAGCTACTGCTCTGCGGTAGTCCATGCCCAAGCACCCAAATACATCATTTAGTTCTCCAAAATATGCTTGGTGGGACCCCATGCAGTGCCTTTGATTTTTAATGTGTTTTTTTTCTTCCTGGTGTACGTGAACATCCTCTCTTTTTTGTCTTTATGTCTTGCCACAGCACTAATCTTGCGCCTCGAGGGCAAGATCCAACAGTCCCTGGAGCTGTTTCAGAGCTGTGCCATCCTTAATCCCAGCAGTGCTGACAATCTCAAGCAAGTGGCCAGATCCCTGTGAGTGTTGCCTGCGAGCCTGGGGTGCATCAACCCTTCTTCCTTAGCAGACAAGACAGACACGGGAGAGGAATGCACAGTTATAACATCCCCAAGAGTTAGGGCCTTAACTTTTTTTTCGTAATATTGTAGGGAAAAAAGTAATCCATCCCCAGTGAAAATGTGTTCCCCCTTGCAGGATTGCAAGAATAGCTATTCAGTATTGTGTGATTTAAGATTGATGCATTTCTCACATGAAGTATTGTTGTTTACTCTTTCTGTAGATTTCTCCTGGGAAAGCACAAAGCAGCCATTGAGTTCTATCATGAAGCTGCAAGGCTCAATGAGAAAGACTGGGTAAGAGAAAAGAAACACTTTATCTCACAGTCCTGAGTTGCTGCTTTGTCTTCTAGTTTGTAATGGAAAGTATTTAGAGGGCCCCAGCATATTTCACTCTGAATACACAGCATGAGGTGCTCTCAATAAATTCTCCCCACATTTAAATGCAACAGTTTATTTAAAAAAAAAACTTCATTCCAGACCTGTCCAGGTTTTTTTTTCTTTCTGTTGAGCCTGTAAAAATGTATTAAACTGGCCAGGCAGGACCATTAATCACTCCCACCAGTACATTTAGGAAATCTAAACTGTCCACTCTAATACTTCCGTCAGTGATGGAAATACAGGTGTGGAATCTGTATTTCACAGAGCTGTCTTAAATAACTTAAAGAGTTGGATGTAACTCACCATTTACCAAGCCCTTTTCACTCAAGCATGTGCCCATGTGTGTAATTTGACATTTTCTCACTCCAGGAGATCAATCATAATTTGGGCTTGTGCTATTTCTTCATCAAAGACTTCCAAAATGTGAGTATTTTGCCGATTTCACCAACACTAAACAGTACAAATTGGACTCGTTCCCAAGGTGATTTGATCATTCTGATCCTGTCTCTTATCAGGCAGAGGAGCATCTAAACATTGCCCTTCAGATAAATAAACACGACAAGACTTTTGTCATGCTCGGGAAGGTTCATCTGCTGGCTGGAGAAACTGACAAGGCCATCGAGGTGTATAAGAGGGCAGTGGAGTAAGTAAACTTCATGTGTGGACAATGTTAAAAAGCTACAGAGAAGACATCTTGAGAGTTATAATATTATATTAATAACTATTATATTATTATTAAGCCTCAGTTCACAGTTCACTTCATGATGACATGTCCTCAAGCCACTATTATCATACTAGACTAGAGGTTGATACAGGCTGTTTCAGAGGAGGTTCCTCTGATTCTTCTCTCTTGATTTATCTTTGGAGCTTATTTTCAATAAGTGATCCTCCTTCAATCTCACACAAAGCTTCAACTTTGCCACAGTTTAGCCCAGGGGCCTTTTCACTTCAGTGTAAATTCAGTTAATTTTCCCTTCTATTCTCTGTGTTGAATATTTAAAGCCACAGCGTAAATAAGGAAATGACTTCAGTGTCTATAATGGAGCTCATTACAACTACCTCCTGTTGAGGTTAAATGCATTAATCAAGTGCCTAGATACTGGTCTTACATTTAATGAGACGTACCACTGTGAATCTTATTTTAATGCCGCTCTGCCTCATCTCTACCGTTTTTTTTTTCTTTGAGCCACATTCCTCCCCCCACAGGTCTAATTAACACTTTCCAATTACGCTGAGTCAAACCCTGATTGAATAATCAGCAGATTCCCCTGAATATAAACTATGTTTGCTTAAAAATAAGTGCAGGCATTAAATTGAATTACAGGCACAGATAAAGTTACTTTTTTCCTTCGACTTCTGAATTCAGGTACTCTCCAGAGAATACTGAACTCCTGACTACTCTTGGACTGCTTTTTTTACAGGTTGGTAGAATTATTTTTTATATATATATATATATACCTAACCTTTTCAGTGAAATTATGAGTACTACAAAATAAGACTGACATTTTCTGTAAATGTCGGAAGACTTAAAAGAGTATTTGATGTGTAATTTTCTGTTTCTATGCTTCTTCTAGCTTGGGAAATACCAAAAAGCTTTTGAGCATCTTGGAAATGCCCTGACTTTTGACCCCAACAATTATAAGGTATGTGGCGATTTGAATACACATCATGTTACTTAGCTACTAAGCCTTCTGAGTACAATGCATTGGACTTCTTTTAAAGCAGTTGAGTCAAAATAAAAGGTAATTTCAGGTGGGACAGTTCATCTTTCATCATGTGCACTTTCAAAGGATGCATCTTCCTTTAATATCTCTTTAATGATTGTTTTTATTCCCAGGCCATCCTGGCCGCAGGCAGCATGATGCAGACTCATGGTGACTTTGATGTGGCCATGAACAAGTACAGAGTGGCAGCATGTGCTGTGCCTGAGAGCCCCCCTCTCTGGAACAACATTGGCATGTGCTTCTTTGGAAAAAAGAAATATGTAGCTGTGAGTAATAATCTTTATTGTCCTCGTCAATTTAGAAACTAATTTAATTTATTTTTATTTTTTTAAGATTTTTTTTGGCATTTTTATGCTTTATTGATAGTGTAGAGACAAAGTTGAAATGGGGCAGAGAGGGGGGTGACATGCAGAGAACAACCGCTGGCTGGAATTGAACCCAGGTCCGCTGCTGGCCGAGGCCCATGGGGGGGACGCCCTACCAACTGAGCTAAGGGCGCCCCTAGAAACAAATTTTTGATTATGAATCATTCTTTATTGCTCCATAAAATAGGACATTATTTTCACATTTGGGAAAGTAAATGTAAACAGTGGTGGAAAGTAGTTAAGCAATAAAAAATAATTAAGTTTTGCTTAAAATACATATGATAAGCTCATTAACAACATGGCATTGTTACATTTAGATAATGAAGCATTGATTTCCAGCCTTTTTGGCTTGTGACTTTTTCATCTTTTTCATAGCAGTGTGTAGTTTGGGCTACTTGTCATGTTTCAGATGTCTCTGAGTTGAGACATTTTCCCTCTTAATCTTTCAGATGGTTGGTGGCTCAGATGGAGGCCCAAAGAGGTCAAATTATTCAATATTTTACAATAAAAATAAAAGATTACAGAGAAGTACAACTAGTAGTAAATTCAAACATCAGACTGGTCGTTTGATGTTTTCTCAGTAGAAACATAGCATACACAGTTCAGGCATTTTTCACTGCATTGTTGTAAGTTTGCCTTCAATGTTCACTTAATGTAGAATACTTAGAAAAGCGCTTCTTACACTAAAACGTCAGTGTTTGATTACTCACTTCAACTATTTGAACAGCTATCCTTAAATAACTGGGAACTTTGCTACTAGATTTGGCCCATATGTCCCTGAAGTATTATTCATCCACCATTGTACGGAAGCTGTTCTTACTTAGGTTCTTTGTGGGATCATATATCATAAGTAGGGCTGTCAAATTAACGCGTTAATTTCGATTAATTAATCACAGAAAAATTAACGCGATTAAAAAAATTAACGCAGATTAATCGCACTTCTATATTGCCCTTTGACCCGGTGCAAAAGAGGTGACACGATAGCGGAGCTACACCTGTAACTTGCGGAGACGGCCCGCACGGGATTAAAGAGTAAAGAAAGAAGCAGGGGAAAGGGGCCAGGGCTCTATGGATGTGTTATGGGCTGCTGCGGGCAAATAAGCATGAAGGTAGGAATACGTCTTATGTTATTCTCCGCAGTGTTTGTGCATTATTGATTTAGTGGGTGCCTAATTAACAATGTAGGTTCATAACAGTAGAACTATCTCTCAATCTTCCTCCGTGTCTCACTTTTGTTTGCTAGCTGTGATCGTCTCACACAAACTGACACCCGCCCCCTCTCACTCTTCCTAGATATGCCTGTCTTTTTTCCTCCTTTGTGTGTGTGTGTGTGTGTGTGTGTCATTTAGCCTGCTTGTTTTTTTGTGATTTTTTTCGGCGCTACAGAAGTTACGAGAGAGAGAGAGAGAGAGAGAGAGAGAGAGAGAGAGAGAGACGAACGGTCGCCTATAGGCCTACAGTTGTTTATAAACAGGCATAAAAGTGTCATATAAGTATGCGATTAATTTAGATTAATTAATCACAGAGCCTGTAATTAATTAGATTAATTTTTTTAATCGCTTGACAGCCCTAATCATAAGACATTTGCCTAACACATTCCTTCCAGCTCTTGACTTGTCTCTCCCACCTTCATATCTCCCACAGGCCATTAGCTGTCTGAAGCGGGCTCACTACTTGTCTCCTTTTGACTGGAAAGTCTTGTACAACCTGGGTCTTGTACACCTGACCATGCAGCAGTATGCCTCTGCGTTCCACTTCCTCAGCGCAGCCATCAACTTCAACCCACGTATGGGGGAACTCTACATGTTGATGGCAGGTACTGAGTCAGAGACACAGAGAAAAAACTCATGAATGGGTCATATTTTAAGAGTCAGTCGATCAACTGTGGCAAAAATAGTGCCAACAACTACAGTTTTTTTATTTTAAGAAGTGTAATGCTTTGCATTCTTTTAATACTTTACAGAAGGTACATAGTGTACTTTTTACATACTAAATACAACCAACTGAACATGCTGAATGTGAATGTAGTCCTTTGCTTGCTTTTTGCAAACAGTGGCCCTGACCAACTTGGAGGATGTAGAGAATGCCACCAGGGCGTATGAACAAGCTGTGACTATGAACGAGTGAGTCTGTCTTACAACCTTCCACACTGTGCCCTGTGTAACAATTTGGGTCTGTAGTGTAATCTTTTTTTTTTATGTATATTTTAATCGTATTTATTTTTGTTCTTGGTGATCAAAATCCTCAGATCCAACCCTCTGGTTAACCTGAACTTTGCCATCTTCCTCTATAACCACGGTGAAAAAAAGGGAGCCCTGGATCAGTACCAGGAGATGGAGAGGAAAGTTAACCAACTTCGAGACAGCAGTAGCAACTTTGAATTTGATCCTGAGGTACTTAAAGAGGACCTATGATACTTTTTGATTTTTATGACCTATAAACGTTGTTATAATGATTTATAGTCATGTTTAACCATACTAGCGTATCAAATAATTACGTACATGCATTTAGACGTATTCCCTGCTTACCGTCTGGGGTGGCTATGCAGAGCACTAAACACCAGGGCAGCCGGTCGAGAATTCACTTGTTCAAATTTCCGGGTATCATGTTGTCACGTTCCCGGATGTTTCCATGTATGGTAATGCTGCTCAGGCAAACTCCGGCCATGCCCCCACCTTCCTCTCTCAGAAATCTCCCCGCGCGCTGCTGGAAATGTTCCGGAAGGAAGGTAACCAATCACAACGGAGTGGGGTTTGCAGGAGGGGGAGGGGGGGGGGGGGGGGGGGAGAAGCACAGAGCCAAGTGTGGAGCAGACTGCTGTGCTCGCTAGGGTGAGAGGAAGAGTGTCCCGAAAATCTACATGGTTTTTTGTGATGTGATTCGTGTCAGGTTGCTCTATAGCAGTTTTTAACAAGAAATTAAGACCAGAAAAGTAGTATAATAGGAGATCCAGTAGATGTCGGATGTCACACTTTCAATTGGTGAAGCCAATACTGACAGTGTTTTTCCTGTCTTTGCCTACTTGTCCCTATCAGCTCATGGACATGGCTCAGAAGATGGGAGCCGCCCTACAGGTGACAGAGAGCGTGGTGTGGACTAAACCTGGAAAGGATTCAAAATCCAAACCAAACTCTGCAGCGTCCACTAAAACCCCTGGTGCTCCTCTTGGTACAAACCAAGCTCTGGGCCAAGCCATGTCTTCTGCTGCCAGCTACAACAAGAACATCCAACTACCAACAGGTACAAACTAAGAGAACGGCTTGTAGAAGGTTTTACTAAAATATTTTTCTGGTTTGATGTTTTAGTTTTTTTACTTTAGTGGTGAAGCTTGAAATTAGGTCCAGCTCTCAGTCATGTTCTCATGAGACCCAGCCTGGCTGATTATCTCTTTTTGTTCTAAGCACAAACTGAAATTGAGGGGAGCACATAAAAAAGTATTTCTCAGTTGAAATGTCCTGCATTACATGTCAGTGCAGAAGATGAAAAAATGTATAAACTCCATCAATTCAACGCTTCTTTAAAATGTGTGTTTTTTCCCTGTGTATACACTGTAGCAGATCGAATATACGGCTAAGGCCAAATATAATATGTGTAGATTCCTGGCAACAAAAGAAAGCCAGCTTATAGCCTTCAAATGTTTTTGACAGGAGTGCTTTCCTACACCGAATAGTTATGCAGCAACACCTAGCCTGTAAATTAATTTTGCTGAAGGGGAGGATTCGTCTATGACAGGCAAGGCAAATTGTAGTGTGATGTTGATAGATGGATGCTATTATAATGTATTCTCCATTCGCAAACAAAGAGTTCATCCCTGTGTTCAAATAACTTTTCTGAGCAACCTTTGGTGAAATAAAATAACATCAGCACTTGTGCTTTTATTATGTTCAGGAGTTTCCAAAGGCCCCTCCATGCCTCTTGAGCCAGAACCGGACGTGGACCAAGCTCCCAGTCCACCCACAGATCCTCCTGGGTCCCCAGAACCTGTAGAGGAAGACGACCCCAAACCAAGAAGCTCTAAGAGGAGATCTAAAGTGGAGGAATGAATAAGCTTAGTGGCTACAATATTTTACATTACACCTTTGGCGTAAGATCTCTCTCATGTGATGGAGACAAATTAAGGTTCCTAAACAGCAAGGGACATATATGTGGGTTTCTAGCTCATTGTAGTTAGATATGAAGGAGTGATAACCTTCTGGTTTAGGGAACATTGTGAACAGACATTTAATAATGTCCTACACAATCATTTAATTTACTGAAAAGGGCAACTTGAACTTTTTTCATACAATTCATTTCAGGAATATCACTTACCACTTTTTAAACCAAAATGAGATACTGAGATAAGTGTTTCTTGTAAATCTATATAATGTGGCAGGTTTGGTGCACACATCGAAACCAATTCCAATGAATGTTGCGGTTAAAGAATATGTAGTAAACACAAAATGGTGTTAGGGGCATTTCTGAGGTTGAAAGTGTTAATATTTGGATGAGCTTTGCAATAAGGTTAAAGGATGTATGACATTTCTAGGGAAGGTGTCAGTCCCTTGCTGTTTGGCACCTGTGCAGCTAAATAAATGTGAAGGAAAATGCTGTGACAATCACTGTTAAATTGGAGTAAAGAAAGGGGTGTTTTTGAAAAGCTACAGAATATTGCTTGTTGGTTTGATAGGCCTCTCTGTGAGGGTTGAGTGTAAATAGTGATACATTATTTTATATGTGGATAAATGTAATGTTTATAGAGATTAATGTATTTAAAATTAAATAAGAGACCTTAAAGAAAAAAAACTGTCTCGCTTCTTCTATACAGCCCAATGGCGGTGTTGTTTTATACTCTGTTTTCTTAAGTACAGGTCATTTAGTTAGGCAGACACAACCAACAGGGGACAATATTGTTTAAGAGCTATTTAAAGTCCATCTATTTTCCAACACACAGTCTATATTATGAATATGAATATAAATGAATACATATCAGCCCTCCATACTAATGTTAAAGTGTCCCCAAAGCAATTATTGGGCAGGTTCTTACAGTGGAGAATCGGTTTATTAATTTAATTATGCATTGATATTGTTTGTGTGTGGCTTCCCATATGTATGAACTGTGAAAGATATAATATTTTTTCAGTCATTGTAAACAGCACAAGAATGGATCTCACAAATGATCTGTATTGAAGGTCACACACAAACTGAATTATTTATGTGTATAAATTAAAATATGGATGGGGCAATTTGTACATATTAACCAAAACTACTCATGAAATATGTCCCCCTGACAAAGTCTTGATACAAGGCTATATGTATATTTCAGTGTATTTAATATTTGAAGTAATTTAACTATGAAACCACTTGTTTGGTTTGGATACTAATGAACTGACTTCATGCAGGAGCATTTTTAAAGAGCCCTAAAAATGGTTTGTGTCTTGTATAATTTAAAATCCTGTTTGTTATTCATCCCTTATGGACCTCTCAGATGCTTCTAGCGATTGGATGTGAACTTGTTGTTTGAAGACAACGCTGTGGTTGCTGAACCCCAGTGGTGAGGGTAAAGTATGTATTTGTCCTCTGGGTCAGGGTAGAGTGAATGCTGCTGTGGACCAAATATCAGCTTAGTAAGGTTACTGCCTGTCCGTCTCTCTTCTTTGTAATGCTGTGTTGATTCTTTTTTCATTGTACTGGAAGACATTGGTGTGGCCTTGTGGTTTTACTATCATGTATGGTCAGATGTATACAGCAGCACACCTGCAAACTCTGCATCCACTCCAAAGGTCTGAAGACACTCAAGTTGTCATCAATGTAACGGGCATTACTAAAGACTATGTTCTGTGTAATTTGACCGTCATTAAACTATTTTGCCTTTACTAACATTCCCACCATCACTAAGTTGTAAGAGTTATTGCCACAGTAAACTAATACCATGCTTTTGCCCTCAAGAATCCATTCTACACAGGTATTGGTCATTTTATTTTGTGTTATTTGTACCCAGTAGGCACAAATAACATATTTGCATCAGGGAGTTGTGTAAACATGTATCCACTGAGATTCCCTATAAAGAAGACTAAGAACCTTGATGCAACGACCAAGTTGGGTGATCAAATATTAATGTTGAGTTCTGCAAGAATTGACTTATTTATAGCAAGCCTGTGCATACTAACGCTACTGCACTTACATTTTACCCGCTGATAACATTTAAAAGTACTTTTATATACACAGTTTCCTCAGTTTTCATCCTAACTTTGCTAAAGTGCAGAATTTGTACATGTACATTTATTAAAAAAGACAATTTAAATCATAACTATGTTTCTAGCGTTGGGTTTTGTGTTCACATTCATGGTTTTGACAGCAGAATTACATATATATTTTTTGTTTGAAGCCTCTCACATGTAGTCATTGAAGATTGAATCCAACCAGACCATCGTTTGGCTGTAAGGTTACATTGGTTATTGATCGATCACTGTTGTCTTTCTTAGCTTTCCTCTTGATGCTTTTTGATGGAGAAAAGCATCTACATGTACTGCTGTTTTGCCAAGAAGCTGTAGCTTTTTTCATTAGGTCCTTGTGAAACTGTGGATCCCTGACTTGCCTGTGGTCGTAACTTTTACAGGCCAGCTGATGGTCTGTAAATTACTGCTCCTGCTGCAGTTATTTTTCAGTGCAGCGGTGGAAGATTGGTTTTCCATTTCTCATCTTTCTACAATCCAAATTGCCTTTGGAAGCATTTCAGTACCGCAACATAGTTTCATTTAAAGTTATTTGGCTCCAAGGAACCGTAAGTTCTGCTATTTTTTCATTGTTGTGTGTTTTTTTCTTCAGATTTTGTCTACTATTTAGTAATGGCAAGATGTGAAATAAGAGTGCTGAATTTCCTTTACTTTTGTATTTTTGACTTCCAATCTAGAGTTTCTGTTTATAACTTTTTATAATGTTTTGATTTGTGTTTTAATTAAACTGTTGTTCGTTGCAGCTGTTGTCCATCTCTTGTTTGTTGAGTTGCTCACATCTGGCCAGCTGTTTTTGATTTTGTTTTCTGTTTGTTTTGCTGCAGCACAGAGCTGATGGAGGCCATATTTAGACAAAGAAGAAGAAATGTCTTCCTCCAGCCAGTCCCTATTATTTGAAGTTTGATGACGTGTGGTGGTTTGATACTTGAGGAGTCTGGCTGTCTGGATGTCAGGTAAGCTGTGCTGTTAATCTTCACCTTCACAGTCCCATAACCTTAGCGTTTGACTTGTGCATTAAAACTACTGTAATTCTGTCTGCAGCTCTTCATGCAGTCTCTGCCCCTGTCTGGCTCTTTTAAATTGTTCCCCAGATAATCTAAGGGGCTCGAGTATCAAGCTCTGCTCTAGTGCTTCCACACACTTCCCTTCCTTCCGTCTTTTCCCTTTTCTCTTAAATAACACGTCATTAATGTCCAATTCCTTCTGAACTCAGCATTGCCTGAGACACAGACCAGCTGTTTCCAAGTTCCATACTACAAACTAAGTGTATAAAGCTATTTTTGTGGTTATAGATGTGCTTTTTGGGCTATTTCAGCTCCTTTTAAATAGGATATGTTTTACAACTGTAAGGAGTTCACTCTCTATATACAGTTTACAGTATATACAGTGCATGCTCTAAAAAAAGTCCTAGTAACCATTACTATGCAATACAATATTTTGCAATTCAGATTGCATCTATTAAACAATTCACAGTTCAAAAAAAAATGTATGTTACCTGTTTATCTGAAGGGTAACTAAAAGAGGTCTTGCTAAGCTGTAATGTGACACCGATTCATGCTACCATCCACAGATCAACAGGGTCAGATGATGAAAAAGAGCATGGATGACAATGGAGAAAAATCAGAGGAAGTCATTGTGCCAGGTGATACTGATGATGGAGAATGTGAGGAGGTCCCATGATTCTTCCTACTCCGTCAACGTAAGTATCTCTGGCATCTTTGAGGCCAGAGATTCTTTATCTGCATGACTCAAATCAATAGAAGTACACAGTCTTTAGTCTTTTATACTGAATTCATTTCTGGAAATGACCTGGATCCCCATTCATATATAAAATAGGACACTGTAATCAATCACGAATGTCTCAAGATCATTTTTCAGTCACTACATGAGTTTGATTTATGAAGTTAAATAAAGCCAAGTCTTCCCATTCAGAAAACATGTTTTGCACCTGTCCAACATAAACCACCTTGGGGATTGTAATAAATCTTTAATTCGTTACGGATCAATTTACGAATTTGTTCGCACCAACCAGTGGCGTCTTTATGTAATGTTGATGGAACTAAGCATTCAATCATGAGGCCATGAATATTGTTTAAAGATTAAACATGTTTTGAAGAGTGATACTAGTGCCATTAAAATTGTATGCCACTTAGTTTCAAAATATGTATGCAGCCCTCATGCAGCTCTCCATGGGGGTTCATATGTGGTGCTCCAGCCTGAGGAAACCTCTGCACAGCAGGCTAGTAATGTGCCCTGATGTTAACCTGCTTTAGAACTGATGCATGTCAAGTTGATGATTTACTTGCTTCATTTGACAAGCAGAGTGACTTTGTCTTTATTTCTCGCAAAAATAAGATAAAAAATATTGAAAGTCTTCTGCTCTCACAGGCTGAATGGTATTATTTATTTAAATGGATTGCTTAAAGAATACGGTCAGACGGTCTGTTCAATCAAATAATTATTTAAGCTGTTCCAAAGGCAGACCGTCATTGAAAGGCTGCATTGGTTATAGTGCCCAACTGTTTTAGGAATTTGTTTGGCCTTTTAAAGAAAATGAAAGTATATTTCAAGAAGTGTTTCAAAGCTTATGACTTCATTTGGAAAGAACTGGCTTGAACACAGTGAGACAGACGGGTAGGCAAGTCTGAAAGCAATGAGTGATGATGGTTGTTGGTTTTAGTGTGTGTTCGGGATTTGTTGAAAATGACAAAAATATAGAATAATGCCAGCCTTATCCAATAAGCTACCATGCTCAATGCCTGCAGGAAAGGCTTTAAAAAATGTTTTAAAATGACCAAAATTTCAGCACTAGTGGTGAATGACAGAAAAGTGGGGGAATTAAATCCAGAGTTGAATCCAATGTTTGCTTTTTTGTGTTATTGGTTTCATCAGCATGCCGCATATACTGTAGTTTGGCATTTCTGTAAATGGGATTACTGTACATATAAAATTTACTTGACTTGTTGATGATTACAGGTGAAAACCTACAGATCAGAGGGTACGTGAAGCATTCAAATACGATTCAGGAAGTGTAGGCAGTAACCAAAGATGAAATCTATCTTGTTATCATTCGTAGATATTTTCCGTACCAGTAGCAGAGGCGTCCTTGAGCTGGAATGTAACCTACCCAGAGGCTGAAAAGAAAATTTCTCTTATGAGTGTAATATAGTTTATCACAGGGTTTCCCAGTTATCATGATTTAAAATGGATCAAATGGCTTAAGAGGATGAAAGACAGCTTGATTGCCCTTTGGTTGGAGGTGGTGGAGGCCGAAGTGGAGCTAAAAGAAAGGTATATTTTGGACTGTGGGTAAATCTACAGAACTATACACTTACAGAAGACTGCCTTGACTGAAAGAAGCCACTGTTCGTATTTTGGGTTTCCTACCTTCCTGCCATCTGACCATGCCCAGGAGCAGAATAAAAACTTTTCAGTATCTCTGCAGCTGTTTTATTCATTCAGGCCTGTTTCAAAGTAACCAGATTGGATGCCTGGGTGGAGACTTTAAAGCCGCAGGGGACATAAATCTGTTTTATCAAGCAGACACATAAAGGGTTGTAATCAAAACCTATTAGCACGGGGTACCAGATCAAGACTTTATTTGTTACACCCCACTCGAGCTGTGCAAATGTAAGATCAATTGATGATTAAACTCACTAAATCCGAGGCACGTTTGGGGCTTTGGACTTTATTTCGTCTTTTCAATCAGTCAAAAGGATATCCTCATTGGTAAGCAAATGTAGGGGGTTGTTATTCCTTCCAATAAGACATGTTTATGGTGATGGCTGAATTGCTTTGCCTCCCTTGGCTGTATGCATCATGTCTGTGATCAGGGACAACAAACTCCGTTAGACAAAAATGTCCCTATGGAGTGCTTCCTCTCCTCTCAGCGGGGCTGGTTGTGGTTTGGCAGGCTGTAAAGAACCAGGCAGATTGTGTGAGCCAACAAGTAAAATGAGCCCCAGTGCTGAGACTTAAGACACAATATATTGTTTACAGTCATGTTATATAGCAGACGTGGTATAGTATTTTTGTCTCAGCAAAACTGTGTTGATGTTGTACTTCAACTTGTGCGAGCGGAGCCTGGAGATCTGACCTGATTTTTACTGTAGAACAGCTTCAAAGGAGAGGATCAGCCAAAATGGTAAATAGGTCTGATACTGCATGTATCGCCATTCGGTTAAGAGCAGTGTAGAAAGTGCAAGGCCTCTACATCAACAATACTTAACTGTCAGCAGGATTGCACCGTGTTTCTAATAGTTTTTTGGTGCTATTGCAGTTTTGTGTGGTGTATTCCTTGTAAGCAAATCCCCTAGTTAAAACTACAAGTAGTATGTTCTTTGGAAGTTATACGGTCAAATAATATTTATACATTTAAATATGCCCTTTTTAAGGTTTGTACAGTTATTATGAAGTTAATAGCCAACAGCCTAGACAGGCTAGTTGTTTTCCCGTTTCCGGTCGGTAAACCTTCCTTTTTACAGTCTTAATCTACACCGGCCACTTTATTAGGTACACCTGTTCAATGGCTTATAAAAAGAAAAAGCTAATCAGCCAATCACATGGCAGTAATTTAATGCATTTAGGCATTTAGACGTGGTCAAGACAATGTACTGAAGTCAAACCGAGCATCAGAATGGGGAAGAAGGGAGTTAAAGGGATTTTGAACATGGTATGGTTGATGGTACACGGCAGGATGAATCCATACTTTCATGTTGTTTACGCCAAATTCTGAACCTGCCATCTGAATTTCGCAACTGAAATCGAGACTCATCAGACCAGGCATGATTTTTCAATCTGCTATTGTCCAATATTGGTGATCCTGTGAGAATTGTAGCCTCATTTTCCTGTTTTTAGCTGATAGGAGTGGTACCCGGTGGGGTCTTCTGTTGCTAGAGCCCATCTGCTTCAAGGTTGGTCGTGTTTTGCGTTCAGAGATGGTATTCTGCATTCCCTGGATGTAACGAGTGGTTATTTGAGTTACTGTTGCCTTTCTATCATCTCGAACCAGTATGCCCATCCTCCACTGACCTCTGACTGCAACAAGGCATTTTACGTCCACACAAATGCCTCTCACTGGATATTTTTTCTTTTTCGGACCATTCTCTGTAAACCCTAGAGATGGTTTAGAGTGAAAATCCCAGTAGATCAGCAGTTTCTGAAATACTCATACCAGCCCTCCTGGCACCCTCAACATTGCCATGTTCAAAGTCACTTAAAACCCCTTTCTTCCCCATTCTGTTGCTCGGTTTCAACCTCAATAAGTTGTCCCTTCCAGGTCTACATGCCTAAATGCATTGAGTTGCTGACATGTGATTGGCTGATAAGTTATATGTGTTAACAATAAAATAAAATAAAATGGCCGGTGAGTGTATATCACAAATTAAACGGTAGGAGCTTGATAATAGCATGGAAACTATTTCCTATCACAGTACAGTTTGAGCTTAATTACTGAGTAAATTGTACAAAAAAAGAATTTAGAACATGTAGTATGAGCCTAGGGGAAAACTAGGTCAATCTTAATAACCCTTTATAAATGAATGTAGCTATGAACAATAATTATATAAGAAAAGCAGTTTATTGATAAGTACCAGTTTTATTTGCATGATTGAACGTTGACTGTTACCAACACAAATCCTGGATAGCTAGTACATAATTGTATAATTTATTACCAACCGAAACAGTACACAGCACTTAGTTAAGTTGATGAGTAATGGTGGTTGTTTTTCTTAGTATTTTAGCTGTAGTTTCTCTATCTACTAAATAATGACACTGGTAATTAACCAATAATATACTAATATACAATACAATTTCCAGGTAAAAATACTTAGTAATAAGGGACATTAGAAGGGTGGGTTGCCTTTCAGTCTTTATGCAGGGCTAAGCTAACAGGCTGTTGCTGTCTATAGCTTATATTTGTTATAAGTGGTGTTAATCTTCTTATCCAGCTGTTGGCAAGGAATGAAAAAGTGCATTTACTAAAATGTCACAATATTCCTTTAATACATGAATGAAAGTGTAGTCAAGTGATTTGTGATTGTGAAACAGTACATTTGTTCAATTATTTGTTTAATTTTGTGTTGATTGTGTCCCTAAAATTCTTAATTAGGCCTACTATGGACACATTGCTCTACTGCACTTTTTAATATTTAAAAATTAAACTTGGAATCATTTGACTTGACATTGTCCAGTCACTTTCCCTCCAATAGTTGCCCTTTTATAATTCCACTTGGCTTAACACAAAGCAGTGTTTGGGATTTAGGGCGACTATAGATGGATTATACATACAGGCAGAAAACTAACAGAGAGAGAGAGAGAGAGAGAAAGAGAGAGACAAGCCTCAAATCCAGTGCTTTTTCAGAGAGGTGCTGTTTCATGTTAGTAATCTGGCTAGCTTCACTAGTCATGCCATATTTCACGATGACACTTAATGCTTAATTATATGATGTTGTAAAATCCTAGCTGGTGTTTAAACATGTAATTTAGGCAAAGTAATGGTGCATATAATGTATTTTACTTTTAATCACCCCTGCTTTTTTTCCCGTGAGGAAGCGAAGGAGCGAGGCTTTGCATTTCAATAAAGACACTTGATTAGGCAGTGGGGTTGTTGTTGTTGCTGTTGTTGTTTTTGGACAGATAGTGTTTACTCTGAGCTCTGCCTCCCAAAATTCCCCCCCTCTGCTCCTTCTTCTGGAGACAACTCAAAGACCCCCTGCTGGCAGCTCAGCGGAGCAGCTTTATCTGGGTTCTCCGCTCTCCCGTCTCTCCAAAAAGCCTCGTCTCATTGTGTCAAAGCAATGTGTCAGCCACACGATGCAAGACACAGTCGCAAAAACTGCATCTCAGGGATGAGAGAGCCATTCATTAGAACAACACCACGAGCACTCTCAACAAAGGTTCACTGTTTCATTCACCATCTCTCCCTGTGCATGTAAATTCATCTGAATAAGGAGGAAGTTAAGGGGAATTTGTGTGCAGAGCAGAGACCAGTCTCAAAGTTATCTCTTCAAAGGGAAAATTAAAAAAAATGTTGTGTACATGCACAGCTAAGAATATCACCACAGCTGTATGAAATATGTGCATTAACAGTAAGACATGCACCGAGCTCAGATGAGTGAATCCCATCGACTTTCATTTTCAATGTCACCTCAGTTAAAATGTTCACATGAATGCCTGTTAAGATCTTTGTTTAATCCAGCGTTTTCCTCTGGTCATTTCAGATTCAGAAGCAGCGTGGAAGTTTGCCCTTGATAAGAGTTTAGGGATAACATAGATTACAATGCTTCATCAAAGGCCGCTGAGTCCAGGGAACCTGATCACAAACTTAGTTGGGGGTACAGTTTTGAACCCAAATGGATAAGATTTCATTTGAACCCTCGTAAACTATTAATCAGGCTTTAGGCTTGACTTTGTTTAGTCAAACGTGGTTGTCAAGACAATACTGCATGGCAATAAGTCATGACAAAACACATAAAGACAGGAAGTGTTTGTACTAACTAATCCTCTGTCATATTCCAGTTAATTATTTACTGAATTGACAGTTTTTATGGTGTGTGCCTTAAAGCGGCTACGAGTAACATTTAAATATCTTTTAAACAGCCTCATGTTTCCTCTGATAATCATAAATGACCTTTAACAGCAAACGAGACCATCAGTGCAAAGAAAGACGTTTTTAAATAGTTTTTATTACTGCTTTTGGTCTGGTCGCACACCCAGTCCGATTTTCGGTTCGCTCGTGCAAGCTCTATGGTCACATATCCGTATTGGTCGCAGATTTCAGTGTGGCGCAGCAACGTGAATTGAGAAGCCTATCCCTCCAGGTGAGGGAAGGGGAGCGGGAGCCTTGTTTGATACAGTTATTTGTCGTCATAATGACTGATAACGGGGCTGAACCATCAAAGAAAAAAAAGAAAATGCAATGAAGAAAAGCTAAAAGGGAGAGTGATATAGGCTACGGGGGGGACGAGGGCGTTGCCAAGCAACGTGTATACAATTTCACGAGAGCGAAACTAGACTGCAGTGTTTACTCCTAAATGAATGAGCGGTTGGTACTAACACAAAGTTTGCTTTGCTTCACCATCATCAGATAACCATTATCTGAAATAGTCATTATTTACAACAACATAAACACATTACCTCATCGTGATCCATACTAACTGCCGTCTATCGTTCATTCGCTTTCTGTGAGGAGTCGGACAAGTAATCTTTCAGCTCCGTGAGAGAGAGTAGTTAGGTGACACTGCTGCATCAACTCATTGCAATCAGGTGCGTGTGGCAGTGACTGGCATTAGTTGATGCAGTGTCAAAACCACTCTCACGGAGCCGAAAAGAGTCCTCACACTTTCAACACACGGACATGCACTATACATCTCAGTTCACACTCACGCGCCTGGCACGCGCTAGAAAACAGCTTTGCGACAGCGGGCGTCGTAAAAATACTACCGCTTTTGTCCAAAGGGGACGGCAACGTGCCATGTTACTTGTAGTGGCTTTAATTAATATTTGAAATGTGAGTCCCTGGTTAGTTTTTTTCACATTATAATAAACTGTTATGTGATTTTCCACTCAAACAAGCAGAACCAGACACTCATTGCAAAAGGAGACATTTAAAGGCCTACTTCACCAGTGGGAATATGAAGGTGTATTGAACTCTGAGATCCTATGTACTAGTATAAATGTGCAAACATTTTAGAAATCGGTTCATCCTAACCTGACAAAAGGCAGAAAGAGTGTTTTATGGTCTTACTGTCTAACCCTACATTTTGCACAGTTGTGATGTCACTTTCTGCCTTTTCTCAGGCTAGGATGAACCGATTTCTAAAATGTTTGCACATTTACACTACATAGGATCTCAGAGTTCAATACACCTTCATATTCCCACTGGTGAAGTAGGCCTTTAAGCTTTGTGTGAAATTATGAGCATGCCGGCTGAACTTGACCATCTGAGTTATGTTTACTGCCTGAGAAAGAAACACCTTCCTCTCATAAGCTGCTAGCAGAATAAATTACTATCCTTTTACTGAATGTAGCTCCTTTGCTGAGTCACATAAAAGGAGTTAAACATATATCACCTGCTCCCCCCGCCCTTCCTCAAACCGGATCCCATTTCTGTTCCATGTATTTTCCCACTTTTTTTTATGAGATGTGATTTCGCCCTAGAAGGGTCCACTCTCACTTCCCCACTTTATTATTTTCACTTCTTTCTCAGCAGCCTGGGAGAATTGTTTTACTCATGTAAGCAAAATACTGTGACTGCATGTAACCCGGTCAGAAAGACTATTTATTTCATCGCTCTACGACGGTATTGATCTGTGGTGCAATCCGAGCCCTGTGGTGAGATTGTGTTCCACGCAGACTCCAAGCAGGCAGGTAGGCAGGGCTACTGCAGTGTAAACCAACATGTCAGCCATGCTGTCATCCAGTAAACCCTGCTTCTCCTCTCTCTGTTAGCACATTTACAATAGATTTACACCCATGTTTTCCTGTTATCAATGTCTTTCTGGTGTAGGCCTAGTTGATAACTGGATTTAAGATTTGAAAGAGTAAACTCTTGTTTGCCTCACCGTGTTAAATTATTACGTTACAGTGTTGATGGACTCAGTGTGTGAAAGGTTTCTATTGCTAGACCAGGACATTGTCTGTTTGCTCATAACCCTAAATAGTCGTCTATATCAGGCTTTGGGTTTAAAGTGGAAAAGACTGGGACCCATGTCAGCATGACATTAGAAAAAAACTGACAAGACTGAAAACAGCCCCTTGTGAAAAGAGAGCAGGGGACTGCGTTGGTCGTCGTGCCGGTGAGATAATGAAATGGGATACAGGGAGTCCAGTTTTAATATGTGATCAATACGTTTAAAGGCTTCTCAGATGACAAAACACTATTAAAAGGTTTTTTATACTCCCAGAAGAAATTGTATAGCTTATTTTGTGAGGTTAACAGTAGAAATACGCATTCAAGTAACAAAGTAATCAACCTGGAATGTGTCCATACATGTATGTGATTGGCCAATGCTGCGCCATGCCAGATGACTTTGCAGCCAAAGTCAAACCTGGTTCAACCTTTTCGCCAGGTGGCTCTGCATTGTTTTGCTGGAGCCCTAAACTGCATTTGGCAGATTGGATCCATTCAAATCAATGAAAGGATTGCGGGTTTGTTTTATACATAGTGGATTTATGCATAATGCTCATATGCTAGTAATGAAAATGCTAATATGCTCAGATTTAGCAGGTGGTTTGCTATGTTCATCATCTTAGTCTAGCGTGTTTGCCAGCTAACATTTGCTACAAGGTTAAGAGACTTGTTTGAAATGACTGATTCTGTATTTCAAAAATAAAAGATGTAAAAACTAAATAGAATTCCACTGATTATTAAAGTTATATTTAGGGCAGAGCACTGCAGGGCTATGGTTTACATTAAAACGATGAATAAATGTAGGTAAATAAAGTTAGTAAACTGAATTTAGAGTCATGGTTTAAAGAAGCAGCTTTCCAAAGGGTTGCCACTCATTTGAGAAATGTCAGAAATGTGAATCAGAGACCAACAGTCCTCAACATCAAGAGGAGTGGGACTTGAACTCGAAGTGGCTTCACCTGAAATTTCAAACTTGTGGTTTTCAACTCAGGAGAATTGTAAATGTACTGCAAAACATCAGTGTCTGTCAGCTTTACACAACAGAAGATACCATCTCAAAGAGCAAAGCAAGCAGCATTTAATATGGCGGAAGGCAGAAAGCACATCAAAACAGCCATCCGTAACTTATAGATTGCACAAATAATTTTTAACCTGAGCACATCAAAGTTATAGAATTCACCTACTACACCAGCAGTGATACATTTAAAGTTTTTTTTATGGAGGTAAGAGCAAGGCCACCAGTCTTGGGGAAGCTGATAAATAAAGCTTGTAATCAGGAGGCTCAGTTGGACGTGTCACCTCTCTACCGCCACGCTTCAGTCGAGAGGGGAAGCTCCAAGGAAATAGAGGACGTTAAGGCATATAGACAGAAACCTTTGAAACGGCAAGATATCAAGCATCAGGGGGGAACATGTTTTTCTTTGGTGATATCATAGGTGCAGCAGAGCGAAGCCTTCATAGCGAAATGATTATGTAACAATTTTAAAAGCAATTAAACAGCAGAATCGTGGCGACTAAGAATCTGCAACAGTTGCTGATATGCAGCAGTGATATGGCTCCCTATTTCAACACTTTAAAACTGCACACTCTGGGCTCTGATGCTTTTGATATCATCAGTGATTGTGATGTATAAGTCTTGCAGTATGCCACTAATCTACTAAAACAAAATGTCAAAAGTATATAGGGAACCACACTTTTTATTTTTACAGCCCAATATCATACATTTAAGGTGAACTGCTGTTATAACAGCCTCCACTCTTCTGGTTTCGGACCATTGTGTCACCTGCTGGGTTTGCTCCCATTCAGCCAGAAGAGCATCGGTGAGGTTGTGTACTGATGCTGGGCAATAAGGACTGGCTGTCTGCTGGTGATCCAGTTCATTCCAAATGAGTAATAGGGTGGAGGTCAAGGCTGTTAGAAGGCTAGTCAAGTTCTTACATACCAAACTCTGAAAAATAGTAATTGACATCTTAGCCTTAGGCTGTGTACACAACTGCTATGTTTAAGTGAGTAATCATGCGACACATCTTTGGAAAGCAAAGATTCTTGTTTGGCTTCTGTTTGATTGATGTAAACCATTTCAAGACATGATCACAACAGCAGATACGATCAACACCTCTGTAAGCCCAACAATCCAACAACTGTTTACAAAGTAGAGACTGCTTATAGATAATACTCGAGCTAAAAGCGAAAGGCGCTTTAGTTGATTTGACAAGACTGTTAGCTTGTACATGGGAACATGGTGATATTGAAACGGGAAAAGACCTTTTTCAAGCTTTCCGGAATTGAACTATTGTTATAGTTGGGTTAAAATAAGTACTTGGGGTTATAGGGAAACATTTAAGTTAGCGCTCCTTTAAAGTAAGGGAAGCTTTATTGTCATAGGGTCATAGGACAGTTGAGGACATGGTTTAAAAAAAAACAAGTTGTCAGTAGGAAAAATGGAAATTACCCTCTTTCTATCTTGTTTAAAAGCTGACATTTTGTTGACTTGACCCATCCAACCGCCCCAACGTCTTCCCTAGATGCACTTTGATGCTCATCACCTGACTTCCTCATTCTCTCTTATGATGTGATTATTCTACATTTGTAGATATTCTGATGCCATTATTTTTGTAGAACAATGCATTAACAGATATTCAAATCAAGCGCAGTCTCTGTGTTCTTTGTGTATCACCATCGTCCACTGTGTCATTTTGATACAACCACTTGTTTCAAATTCTACACCTAATGTCAAACCAAACAAACTGACACACTAATCCCTCTGATATGTACCTCGTCCTTTATCTATTAAGGATATTTTGCTAGTTAATCCTTACAATTCTGTGAAAAGAAAAATATGAACAGAAAATGCGTTTGGGCAAGGTTCGACCTTAGACCAGAAGCAGTGCATAATCTGTACTCCTCTTCTTTGATCTGAGATCAGCTCGAGACGCTTCTGACGACTGCCGCTCAAGGGAAAGGCAGAGGGAAAGTTTCACTATTTCGTGAAGAGAATTCTGATTAACTGTAGAGGTGGATCACATTGAGCTTAACATGTATTTTTCATTCGTTAATACAGCAAGTGATGAGGTATGGAGAGAGCTATGGTAAAATAGTTGAACAGCCTCGGGCCAAGGGCGAGGGCCAGTGAATAATTGAAGAAAGTCCTGCCAGCTCAGGTCAGGCTGTTTCTGGCGCTGGGATAAATGGCTGACTTTATGTAAGGGTGACATATCACATGGGTTCCCTTTATGGAGAAGACAGGTGTGTTAAGTCTCCTAGTGATGGTTTCATGGGTTAAAGGATAGGTTCACATTTTTTCAGGTATGTCTCAAAACAATATCAACATATCCAAACTGAAACAGCTTTTTGTTGCTGAAATAACAGATCTTCTGAACAGGATGGGACAAAATCCATAGTCCTTGTAGAATGTAAGAATCTGTTATTCTGAAGTTAAAATGAGAGTTCAGTAGTTCTTGCCAAAAGATAAATGAACTAATATTTTATACCGATTGGTTTGTACATGTACTTAGTGCTTCAGGAAATAGCCACAGCCACACTCTGTCAGTCTGACACTGACAAAAGGTATAGCCTTCTCCATATGACAGTAAATTGTATTAAAAACGCCCTCACAGTGCGACAAAGTTAGCTTCCGGTTGATGTCTGACTCGTTTGTGTAGTGATGCATAATTGTCTTTTCTTCCAGTCGTTACCCAAGCATGCTGCCCTGCACTATAGGCTGAAAGGTTAGCAATACTTGAAATACCCCCAAAGACTCAAAAGTCTGAACCTGGGTATAGCACGGCTACACAACACTCTTCCTGATGTCTTGGCACAAAGGTTCAGCAGTGTAAGTTGGCTAAACCAAGCAGGCATCTAGCACAGTTATAGTCTTTATCGTTCAAGTCTAAATTTTTATTACTTTCCCGCCAACACACAGCTCAAGGTAATCCTGTCCAAATGAGGGAATTTGGAACTAACATTTAGGAGGACACCCACTTCATTGGACTGATTTAGAGTGCTGAAGCCTTATTTTAGCGTCAGAGACTGTGACTTCACAGAATGCGGATTTTGTTCACCATCTCTTAAACTGAATTTGCTTCAAGAGGAGATCTCTTCATGACTAGTAAAGGCCGGAGCAACATTTTCAGTGACCAAAAGCCTCTCCAGTGTTCAAATAGGCGTATAGGAGTGTATTAAGATTAAGATTTTATAAATGTGAACCTGTCCTTTTAATAACGAATGCCTCCAGCAGCCACTGTTCCATGCGGCTCTCCTATAGGATTAAATGGCCTTGGTACACACAAGGTAATTGTGAAAATGTCAATGATAATCTCTCTGTATTGGTGTGTGCATGTGCATGCAAACATACAAATATGCACTAACTGAGTTTGTCATGTCATACTAATGGCTCCTAAATCAGCCCTGACCTGGGTTTAATTGCCCCCCGAGCAGCCGTTTCATTGTTTTAAATGCCTCACCGCCCTGGCATTGCAGCACCATAACTTCCTGCAGTGAGCTTTTTTTTAAGACAACCCTGTGACAAATACCGCCAGTGTTGCTGGAATTGCTTTTTTGGGACTGAAGCTGAACAATCACGCATAGCATTATGCTTCTTCACGGAATCGACCCATCCAAAAAGGATGTCATTTGAATTAGGGCTCTTGCTCAGACCGCTTCTAAGCACTAAAATGGTCCAATGTTTATTCATGGGTCTGGGCTGTTTATCTAGGGGATAGGAATCAATGGATGGGAGAAAACGGGTCCATTTAAAAGAAAAGTGCTTAATTTTCTCAATTTGCTTATCTAGTCAAGCAAATTCAAAGGCATCAAAAGATCCTTGAAACTATCATTTCATCCCCACACCTCATTTAGTCCTCATTAGACCTTAGTAGATATTGGCTCACCAACCCCCAGCTAGACTTCTAAAACATTCATCAACAAAATTAAACTGGACACTGAAAAAAATTAATGGTTTCTTTTTTAATTATATTTGAACGTTCCAAGTAAACGTGGATTTGCGTTTCACCATATCAACTTAAAAGCAGCCCTGGCAACTAGAAATAACAAAGTTATTCATTAATGCAACTGGCAACTTGCAAAAGGTCGGTAGGAGAACATATCTGTATAATGTTCACTAACAACGTCATTTATTTTTACAATTTCCAATTTTTACTCTTGCAATAATAATTCTAATTAAACTTTATTTTGGTTATGTTTAGTTAAGGTTCGAGGGTTATGATGTATTGATGGTTGTGGTGAAATATTAAAAAAGGCAACAGTGACTTGAACCATGAGACACAACATGTTACAGTACTTTGTAAAATTTCAATTAAACCACAACCTTTCGTTAAATGTTATGCTTTTGTTGTCAAAGTCCTGCGCTCAATATGCCCACTATCCACCCCAACTGGCTCATTACATTCTGTGATGAAAAATGTTGTTCACTGGAAAGAAGTGACCTAATCAAATACTGTCTTAAAATGTAACTGGCAAAACAAATTAGTAGTCTTTAATTTATTGGAAACTACTAGCTTAAAAGGTTATAAAATGTCATCCTTGCAGCTTTTTTCCATTGTCCACAATTGCCCAATATAACCGTTAATCCTGGTTTAAATTCTTACTTCACCCCCCCCCCCCCCCCTACACACACACACACACATACACATTTTTTTTTTTTAAATGAACCCAGTAGGTCAGACATTTCGGTGGAAGTGCTGCAGCAAACTTTCCAAAGCCGGACCCCCCGGTGTGTGTTTTCTCTCTGCCAGCCTCCAGCAGCTAGCCGAGATGAGCTGCCTGGGAAGAGAGGCCAATACAGCGCTTCTCGTCTCATCTCTCTCCTAATCCGGCTGCCACCACCACCACTATATCTCCTCCCCACCCCGCTCAGTGACACTTAGCGCGGGACAGTCCTTCCAATATATTCCAAATTCCCATTTTTTCCTCCGACTAATTGGAAACCTGGAGTCACTCTGTGTTTTTATTCTGTCATGATTTTTTTTTTTTACATTTCCTTTGTTCTTTTATTTCCTCTCCCCCTCATTGTCTGCTTTCTCCTTTTTTTCCTCGTCCCTCTCCATACGAGAGACAGACAATAAACTAACCCCTCTCAGTTGTCTGTGTGGCAGAGAAATGAGAGCATAACCTGTGAAACCAAGCGCGCCCTTTATATTGGTTCATCTGCATGCAAGAGAGGGGGCCGGGAGACTGCAGGCTTTATTGGAACAGATGACCTCGAGTTTATGTTTCATACATCATTATCACAGAGCCAATCTCAATCTGCCTTTTCAATGCACATGCCTACAAGCACTTGCACTTGCACGTGCACACACACACACACACACACACACACACACACACACACACACACTTTATCTCCATCTTGATTTCTCTTTTTCTCCTCGTTTTTCTCTCTCTCACACACACACACACACACACACACACACACACAAAGAGTGGAGGAAGAACAATGTGCCATAAGGGTTTTAGTCCTGGGACTGGTTGGTAGTGCACTTAACTGATGTGCAGTGGAGGCCATGTGGAGAGTCCAGGGAAATCCATCAGAATGCAGTAAACCCGGTGGGCCTGTAATGAACTGGTGCTTTCTTTCGCTCCTGTGCTGCACATCACATCAGTGTCTGTGAGCCTGTATTAGTCATGACAAAATAGGGTCTACGCCAGGCCTGTGTGTATATTTAAGAATGGGTGGTGCAAAAAAAAGGTCCATTTAGATCCAGTAATGGTTTCTCTTTTTCAGTTTAGTCTTGGTCCGTTGCTTCGCAGAATTTATGTTAAACACCTGCCTACGGCACTTCCCGCTGTTTTCTTTAAGACTTAAAATGCCTCAGCCCATGGAGGAGGTTTTAGTTCATTAATAAGACATGTTAACAGAATTAGAACATGATCTTTGAATGTTTCAAGTGAACAAGATATAAGACAATAAGACAAGCTATATAATATTTCTCCAACAGCACAGGTATTTAAAAATAATGTTGAAATACTCAGATGTCTTTTACTTTTCTTTTTACGTATGAGTAGCCTATTTCATTGAAAAACTGTATTTCAATATTTTCGAAGAAGTTAAACTCAAAGATCGGAAAGTTTGATTCACCACTTTTTATTATGGCTTGACTTAAACCTGTATTAATTGTTTTAAATGGTATAGGGTACGTACTTAAAGGGTTACCAATTCAAGTAGCCTAGTTATGGGCTGTTTTCCCTGAGGTTTAGGAAATGTAATGATCTATTCTTAGTAGTGATTGATCTGATATGTTTTCTATATTAGTTCTATATCCATTCATATTCAACTCTAAAGGACTTCAATTGATCTTATTGCATGCTTTTTGTTATAATTTCATATAGGGAAACATCTCTTTGGAATTGCTTGAAATTAACCATAAAACCGGTTACTTTGTTACACATCTTTCATTGTAAAACATTGAATTGACCCAACAAGATCCGTTATCTCTATGATTAAGCTTAGTCAGAGTTGGGCAGCTGGTTAAATAGTGTTACGCCACTCCCTCTTTGCTTTTAAATAATAATAAAAAAAAATACTTTGTCATTATTCACATGACCACTAGAGGCTGCTAATCAGAATAACGCAGATTTTTAAAGTTTTTATGGCTGTCTCTTTTCTGAAACACAGGTAGCAGCCCGAATCTCTGCGGCATGTCTGACTGACATCTCTCAATGGATGTCCTCACACAACTTGAAACACAACCTTGACAAGACCGAGCTGCTTTTCCATTGACAACTCAGTGGTAGCACTCACCCAGACTGCAAGGAACCTGGGTGTCACACTTGACGATCAACTTCCCCTTACCGAGGAAACCTCTTTTTCTAACCCAGAAGGCGGCAGGTTCTGTTCCAAGCTTTTGACATCTCAAGGCTAGACTACTACAACTGCATCCTGGCTGGTCTGACTCAACTGGTCTTCAACTTAAGTTCTCTCACATTACATGCATCAGCCAATCGGCTTGCTGTTCCCCCACTGCAAACGACACCTAGCCACTCACCAAAATACAGGACTGTTTGCTGTGCTGTCTCCCAAACGCTGGAATGAGCTCCCCATTGACTTCAGGACAACTGAAAGTCTTCCACCGCAGGCTAGATACACATCTCTTCTGAATGCACATTTATAAAAAAATAACAGATAATACACTTACATGAAGCACTTTGTAGTTAGGCTTGTTTGAAGCTAATGTAGTTCTCTTACATGATTCTTGTTCTGGCTTTGTGCCCTTATGTTTGAATGCACTTATTGAAAGTGCCTTTGGATAAAAGCGTCGGCTAAATTATATGTAATGTCATCTAAATCAGCAGTCAGGCTCTCCTTCGAGGTTGGACCTATTAATTCGACTGTTGCTTGTCATTTCTGTGATTTGAACTGACAAGATGGTTTCTTTAAAAGAATATATATATATATATATATATATATATATATATATATATATATATATATATATATATATATATATATATATATATATATATATATATAAGATGGTTTCTTTAAAAGAATATATATATATATATATATATATAATAGGACTAAGCTCCAGCTGCATGTGAGACTTCACAGTTGAGTTTTTTTCACGTTTTGTGAATTGCGTTTCAGGTCACCTCTAAATCACAGCGGCCCTTTTGACAGACAGTATTGGTTTAGCTGGAAGTTTTTTGCGGATTCATTTTCTCTTGCATGACATCTCATTTTAGGATTACCTGAGGCGGTATTGTGTTTCCATGGACCAGTAACCTCCTTTACTAAGCGACACCAGCCTTAAATGGATTTCTATTTTGGATATAATTATCTGGTCAAGCTGTCAGTCAAAATCTTGTCAGACATCAGAATGACCTTAAGGGTAATAAGAACCTCATATTTTGCAAAGCAGAAAGAATCGCAAACCAAAATGAAAGTGTGCAGGAAACTCATCGAACCTGTTGAAGAAAAAACTAAATTGAGTCAAAATAACCTAATAAATAGATAAAAATCGAGTTGTAACTCAAACATTTCTACATGTTTTCACGTATTTAGGGCCAGATGTTGAAACAGTGCACATGCAGAAGATGTGTTTGGTGTTTTAAAAGCACAAAGTTAGAAGAAAGAAAAAGAAAAATTAGCCTGGTTTGAATTTAATAAATAAGAGTCAGCAGCCTCAAGCTAGCAATTCTATGTTAGTATTACTAGGGATGGGGCCGATCCGATCCAATATCGGTATAGGGTCGGATATGGCTGCAATCTACGTATCGGATATCGGACTGACAACTCCTCTGTTGTCATGTGCAGTCTTCCTGCATCCACACTATTCGCACTTTACTTTAGTATTACCATGTAAACATCTGGTCAATAATCAAATTCCTTTGTGATTTTCTCTACTTATGACATCTATTGCAGTATGTCTGTCCTAGGAGAGGGATCCCTTACTTTGTCGACTCTCCCTGAGATTTATTTAAAAAAAAAATTAATCCCGGTAAAGGGTTTTTTACTGGGAGTTTTTTCTCAGCCGAGCTAAGGGTGTAAGGGCAGGGTGTCATATTGTATCATATTGTATGAAATGTAAAGCCCACTGAGATGAATGTTTATTTGTGATTTTGGGCTATACAAATAAAACTGATTTGATTTGATTTGAACTCTGATTAAAAAATAAATCTAAATTATTTTAAATATGAAAGAAATTGAAATTGTAAGACCATAGCAATATGATATTAGCCTGGCTCCGCCCGCCTACCTACTTCCGCTCAAATTTTATTTTCCCTTCAGTAGTCAGTCTGGGTCTGCGGTGAATTTCTCTGCTCTAGCTCAGGAAAATTTCCGGCCGTCCAATCAGCGAACAGAGCGAGGGGCTCAGAACGATGACGCTGAGGTAGGGCTCCAGTTTCAGTTGAATGCAGCTTTCCTTTATACTCGGAACTCGGAGATTTCCGACTTGGTAGTTCCGAGTTCCGACCTGGCTGTGTTCCAGTGCATCTGCTCGCGAAAGTATGGACGCCTACAACCTTTCTCATCCAAATAACTAAACGTTAGGCTCTAGCACGTTACCGTTGCCAGGTACCGGTAGATCCATAGACTACAATATAGTGAAGTCGGAAATTTCCGAGTTCCCATTTCAACTGGAACGCTACGTCAGAAGCCGGATCATGACATACGTCACGACCAAACGTTATGCGATTGGTTGGCTGATCCAGAGTGGCACTGGGCAGATCCAATAGTTTTAAACTTCAACAGACACCCGCCTCCAAGTGAGTGAACGTTTGCCAAATAGAGCAGTTCCAGACCTTCTGTACAAATGAAATGAAGTACGATGGTCTGGTTGGACCAGGCTAATATGATATAGCATACATTAATATAAGAATTAGCAATTCAAACGTTGAGTTCTGATGTTCTGCATTCATACAGTTCAACGCTGGTAAGATAAACCTATTGCAGGTCAAATAATGTTCCAATAACGTGTGCATCTGCGTTTATAAACTTAATCCCATATTTCTTGACCGTCAAAGAACATGAAAAAGGTATCGTGAAAGTCAAGCACATGAAAAAATAAATAAAAAGAGGAGTCAAATGCAACAGCGTGCCTTTAAGTTAATCGTTTCTCCCTTCGAGTTATTTAACTCACACTCTGAAACTAGCATTGGATTTGAGAAATATAAATATAATTTAACCCAGACATAATGATCAGCGTGAAGGTTGGATGGTTGCTTGCTAAAGCGAGGCTATACGAAGCATGATAATTCATTGTTAAATGGACACATGGCCAAAACCACATGTGTCCAGAATCTGCAGGTACCTGTGGGGTATTAGTGCTGGAGGGTGGGGGGTGTTGGATAGAAAGGTGATGACACTTGGCTGCCGTAAGCAGAGTCTCAACAGCTGCTCTACACACACACACACACACACACACACACTTGAGCCGGGCTTTTAGGGGCTCGGTTGGACTTTGGGGGGGCAGATGGGGAGGGCATGACCGGTGTCTACCCCTCCTCACCGCCTCACACCTGTTACACATCATGTCTGCTACAACACACACAGCATCTTGGCTGAACCCCAGCCGGTGTTGCACCAAAAGCACTGAGAATTAACAATCAACATCTGACGTTTGCACATATCAAACAACATACCATACTGTCTCATAATATTCATCCAATGATTCTTAATTAGTCCCATTTGGTCATCTTAAAAAATGCATTGTTGCAACTTTAAAAATAATTCTTGTATGTCATTTTATTTGGCACCAATTGGGAATAAGGATTACTGGAACGTTATCAATAGGCTACAATAATTAAAAGCACAGAACGACTATGAATTAAGAAATGATGTTCAGTGAAACGTGCTACTGTACTCATACGGGAAACCCCTTTATCTCTTCGTGAATTCACCGCCGACTTATTCCATTATTTCTCTTTTACTATTTCTTTCAGCAGCGTTATAAAGCTCTGTCCAATATTCCATATCTACCCGGCGCCTTAAATGAATTCATAAAAGAGAAATGGAAATGACAGTTATGTTTGGTCTTGCTACATAGATCCACCATATTATAATTGGTATAGTGGGCAACAAAGAAATCTTGCTTGAATTATTCTCTTAAAGTCCAACTGAAATTAAAATTGCATGCTTATTGTTATTCACAAGCATAGATATCTGCTCTGTAAATCACACGTCAAGGCAGATTTTGTTACCATTGAAGATGATAACCAGGCTTCCCAACCCCACAGCGTTTCAGTCTTGTGCCAAGAAAAGCTAACTGATTTCAGATGCATATTCACTGTACAGATGCGAGAGTGAGGTCAATCTTCTTATCAAATTCTTTGGTAAGAAATCAAATAATTATATTTCCTTAAAAGATGACTTTTACTTTATATTTTTAAATGGCATGTTTGATACTTTTCTCAGCATATACAGAACTTTGACCACATGTGTGCTTTTCTCCGGGCAACCCAATCCCATTAACCTGATAGAGGCATGAGGGGAGGGACGGGGGGGGGGGGGGGGGGGGTCATGGTGTTTCCAGCTCTCGAGTGTTCACAGGGAAAATCTCAGTTTGCCCTGTTATGTATTGATGGAGGAAAAGCAGTTCACCCCCTTGAAAGCTGCCTTTCATTAGGGTCTAGGAGACTGGTGTAAACATTAGTCAGGAAGCTTTACGCTAAAAGGCAGAGAGCAACGAGAGGACGGGTCAACCAGAAGACAGAGGTCAAGTGAGAGGTAAAAGAGTCATGGACTTCCTCCAAAATCTTTTCTTTCACTTTGGACGGAATGCGCACTATTAAAGCGCTCACCTTTTGTTTGAAGTTCTGAAGCTTAAAGAAGCCAAGTGTATCATCAAAGAGAGCAACAAAGAATGGAAAATGAAACAAGAATAAAAATGGCGATAAAAAAATCGATAACCTGGTTGACTTAACACAGATCACATCTTTTTGCTTCTGATCTCACTGTAACAGGTGTATTCACTAACAAAGGCTTTCTCTTCCACCAGCCTTTGACTTGGAGCTCCAGGGGTGAACGGATGACCGCGCAGGCTTGTTCGCTGTAATGATGTCAGTAGTTATAACCGTGTTTCCATTACCTTACATGTTGCAACCAGAGGGAGTCAGATTTCTCCACTGCTGTCTAGGACCAAAGCCAGAAAAACAAGGTAAGTCCAAAAGAGCCCATTGAGAGTTTTAAATTATTGAGAAGTTTGAGAAGTTATTTTCAGTAAAAAAAAATACAATGCCGACGGCAACTAATTTGAAATTTGGTCCTGGGACCTTCAATTATTTACAGCCTTTGTGTAGAGACATGGATCTGTTTCTCACATAGAATAAAGAGATGGATAAATTACCAAGGGGAAATACTGTTTTCATGAAGTAGAGTAATAAGGTGAATAACAGGTCAAGGCCGGTAATGCTTATCAATTCAGTAACAGTACGCAAATGCATGAGCTGGAAAAGGATATTTAACCTTTGGGGCAACTTGGGAGGCAGACCGGAACACCCTGTGTTTCCTGAACGGTAGTAAATCAAAGTTTATTCTGCTTCACAACCGTAATATAACCAATATTTATCTTACAAAATCACATACAGTATAAAGACTTAACCTCATCGTGATGCATCTGCGGTAACTCTTCATGGACATATAAACTCACTTCCTAAACAAATGCACGCACCGCAGGAACGCTTTTATCCAAAGGAGCCGCTAGAATCAACAGAAACTCAAAGTTCCTCGTAGCTACTTTAAGTATAATGTGTCTCTGTATATGACTGTTATATATTCCCTTTCATAAGAGATATCCTTTCCTATATACCAGGGGTTTTCAAAGTGTGAGTGTTTTGAAAGATCTTTTCATTATTTTACAAATTTAAACATATTTTTGAAACATTCTAAAAAAATTTGTGCATTTTTAAGCACATTTTTTAATACATTTTAACATCTAAATCCAGTGTTTTAATCCTGCTTCCTTTAAGCATGGATAGCAGTGACTGAGTGTGCAGCGGAGTGAGAAAGATAGACAGACAGACTTGCCCAAATTATTGACTAGTTAAATGTCATTCACACACCCAGTGTTTTTTCGCTAGTGCCTCCAATGTCCTGATGGAGGAAAATAGTAGCCAGTGGAGAACCAGACCCTCCTAGAGGGGTCCGGGGGTATGCCCCCCCGGGAGATTTTTTTTCACCTTTTTAAAGTGAAATGCATGAATCTGGTGCATTTTGAGAGGAAAATTAAGAGGCTAAATATGAGGAATTTTGTGTGAACAAATAATTTGGAGACACTGGGTCTGATGAATTAGAAGCTATTGAAGAAGGACACATGGATTTTCCATAAAAATATTAATTTAAAATTAAAAAAATTGTGCAGGGTCCTCTGGGTTGGGCTTGGCGGTCTTTTTCTTTAACAAGACCTATTTCTCTGTAATATAATGAATGCATTTAAATGCAGTAAGAGGAACGAAGCAGAAGAACTCTTGTCCAGCTATGCCGTGATCTTAATATAAAAACACAAACTCAAAAAAAAAAAAAAAAAAAAACTGTGGGGCGCGCCCCCTATATACCACACAGTCAAACTGATTCCGCAGCGGACTCCATATACAGTATGATGCAGACTTCTCTTCACTAAATGTTGCCAGCTACCCTATGGCAAGGTTAGCCTGAGAGGAAAGAAGCACCTGTACAACAGTAAACTGGGATTGCGGCGCTCAAGCTTACAAAAATCTCTGTCCACTCCACATGTATTAAACCCCAAGCAGTGAGGCACAACACAGGGGGGCTGCACATATCTCCTCCTCCCTGCTGATGAGCCTGCCTAGTGTTATCAGTGGTCGTGCAAAGAAATCCGCCTAGGCAGTTAGTCAGCCTGCAAATTCTTCACAGCAATTTTCAGAATCAGTGTTAAGGGAACAGGGCTGTCAACGCCGCAGGTCTCAAAACACCTCAGTTTTTTCAGCATACGTCAAATCTGAACATGTTTTAAAAAACTCCTTCCTCCCCACGCGTAAACATTACTTTGTTTATATGAAAGGAGCAGCGTATTTAGGCGACCCTGGCATTGGTGTGATTGCGAATGACCGAGCTCCATCTATCCACCAGAGAATAATGTATACCCTGCACCCTGAATGGTTTTGATAAAGGAACAATCTGTTACTCTCGTTGTATGGTTCCTGGCAAAACCCTTGCAAACATCCTGTCATGTATCAAACAACTCCCTCCGAATCTGCTTGGCCAGTTACAGATGTCCAAATCGCTCTTTCATCCTGTTTATCTGGAAATGTATCTGATTTAGTGTGGTGGCTAAAGTATGGGCGCATATATATTTTAAACACACAAGCTGTGATTGATTATTTTCTCATGCTTTTATGCCTGAGGCAGTTGAAAGAATATGGAAATGGTGTGCAGCAGTACAACTAAATACATTCATAGTATGCCTTTATTCTAAATCCTTGAAGTTAGAATATACTGATGTCTTAGCATGAAGCGTGTTCCTTGTTTAAAAATACTTCAAATTACAGAGAACAACACGATCTGCTGTGTTCAACCATATATGTATCCTCTAATTGCTTTGTGGCATTGTTGTTTTTTTCCCCTTCCTGTCTCATCAGCAGTGAAGCACTGTTTAGTCATCAGGATGCTGGTTAGTAGATAGTGATTGATGGTGTGTGGTGATCATGATGAAAGCAGGTCAAAGCCACGAGGGTCACATACTTCTCCTTCTGTTTGTGGCTCATTATCTCTAATCACCTTTTCCTCCCCCACGCAAACAAACATACACATATAGAGATTAATTGACTTGCTATTCTTACAGTTTAGACAGGTATTCATGCATCAACATGGCAAGAAATTGATCTCATGTATGTTTCTATGAAATCAGATATTGGCAGTAAATTCTCTTCTCAGACACAAAAGTACCAAAAAAGTATCATTTAATGATATGGAGACATTGTTTAGATTAGAAAGGAAATTACATTAAGATTTAAAAGAATAAAAAAGAAGAAAAAAGGACAAACATAAAAACTAAAATTATTTGAGAACATAGTGTGCTCAACGTTGGCAGCTTATGACAAATATATACAAACATCTTGTTCCACAAGTTCACCAAAATGTCACACATATATGAAATGGGAACAGAGCAAAAATGCCTAATCCCCATGTGCCTCACATTTTTATTAACTATGGCTGCCCTCATTGCAGCTCATTATAGCCCATGTAGCAGAGTGGAAAGGTTTGCAGAGGCAGCCATTAACACCATAGACATAATATAATTTATTATGTCTATGATTATAATTTATTATGTCTATGATTAACACTACCTCCCATACAGGTTTCCTGAGAGGCATTTACCTTACCATGGCAAAGGCTTTGTAATCCGAACCCAGCAGGTACGATGATGGAGCTGACTGTGTGTGTGTGTGTGTGTGTGTGTTTGTGTGTGCGTGTGCGTGTGCGTGTGCGTGTGCGTGCTGTTCAGCAACACCGGGGAAAAGTAGGAATGGGAGAAAGAAAGAAAAATTATACAAGGGTTTTATTTTTATACAAATGCTATAGTTTAGTTAATACTCATTAGAGCAAGTAGTCAGTGTGACATTTTCATGATTTGGACATGTTGACCTGCGGGGAATATGCTAAAGCACTGCAACATCTGGCGTGTCAAAAAACTCACAACATTCAAAACACATTGTCACCACAAAGATTACAATTAGAAAAAATAAAGTGGTAACACTCTACAGGAGGTTAAAATAGGGTATACATCTGTTAAAGGTAGTGCATCATGGAACACACTACCCCCAACTATAAGGGAACGCCCCACTCTGGCCACCTTTAAGAGCCAAGTAAAGGTATGGCTAAGAACTAACCAAAGGTGCAACCACCTCTAAATGTATGCTGTACCTTATTAGTTGTGTATTAATTGTGTATTTGTTTAACCTACTAATCCTAGTAATGAATTATCCTGTTTTACTTTTCTTTTGTGTATTTCTGTATACAGCAAATGTTTCTATTGTATATCTTTGTCATTTTTATTGTAACATCAACCTGCCTAATGGACTACGGATGGAAATTAGCCCCCGGGCTACAATCTGGCATTTTTACGTGTGCTGCTGTACATGTTCATTAATGTGCATTGTCCTGAAACAAATAAATTAAATAGATAAATATAAAGTAATTTCTGATCTAAAACCATCATCAGCAGGTGATATAAAAAACTAATTGCAGACATAGCAGCATGAACAAAAACGGTGATGTGCATAGCTGCGATAATTAGCTGATGAGCGATGATAGAGCTAATAGAGTCACAGAGGGGTGTTGATACAGCATAGTGCTTACTGCTGTTAACATACGAGGGCCAAATGCCTGATATCTTACATTAGTGTTTAGTAGTGTAGGTAGACATCCATCTATTAGAAGCAGCCACCTGTTTGCCATCAGGCTCAAAGAAAGAGACAGTATTGTGGGGAGTCCCTCAGGGCTGTATTCCTGGACTTCTTCATTTCTGTCAGCTTCTTGAAATGTTGCAGACTGAAAAGAAAAAGTGGCATTTGTTTTTGGCAAATTTTCCTGTGCTGGATTTAGACTGCTCATTAATCATTTTCTGCCTATCACAAAGAAGCCCTCCGCCAGTGCCGGCGAGCAAAGCGTCAGAAGCGTATCTTCAGCTCGTACTGCTCAACAGGTTGCTGTCATTAAGGCAGCAGGGAGTCATAAGTGCAAGGAAAGTGAAGATAGAGGGAAAATGGGTTCCAAAAATAACCTAGCAGGAATTATGTGATATGAAGCTTTTTACACAAATGATAGATGGAGTTATAATGTGCTCCTAATGAAGGGCTATTATAAACCAGGTGAAGTCTTGTTCGCTCCAACTCAAATGGCTGAAAAGTGCTATCCAGAATGGAGCGGATTTCTCATTTTATCCTTGACACATTCATGGAAGTGATCACAAATGAAGGCTCACTTAACTATGCTTTACTGTGAAACGCCTTTTTATCAGTTTAAAGCAGACGCCGGCGCCGCTTATATGAACCGTATTTCTGATGTGGATATGTCAATCGTATCATTGATTAAGAGCCAGGTAATCCATCGGACGTGGAGATTATTGGATCAGTGCAGCACCTGCTCCAGGCTGATTTCCCTCAATAAAATGGCTGTCTTAATCCCTATAGGAGGAGGCGAGGCAGTCCTTCAGGCTGAGGCAAGGACAGTGAGCGCTGCAGACAGGAGAAAGGATGTCTGCCACTGTTTGAAAGCCAGAGATATTGAGAGGCTGACTGAGACTGAGCTGCTATTGGTGCTGGTTTTTGAGGAATTTGAGTTTGAAGCATTTGGAAGGACTGGGTTTCTTGGCTTTCAGTCCAAATCAAAGAGGGTAATTTAAGCCAGAGTTAGGTGAGCTGTCTCTAAGGTCATGGCAAATAGAGGGGCAGGAAGAAGCACAGGTCAGTAGCATTGGCCTGGGAAAGGAAGTCATTGTGAGTAATTCACCATACAAGCTGTAGTGAGTCTCGAAATATAACAGCTTTCCCAGCCCTTCAGTGTGTGCCTTTACCGTTTCAAGCAAAATAATGAAAATTGCACACTGCCATGACCGGTTGTTCAAGATATAAAGTGACCATGAGGGACGGTGGTGAAGTGTTGGTTTACCACTTTGAGCGGCTAAAATAAACACCGGCGTTCATTAGTGCACAGCCGTTACTTCCAGCTATGTCATTCATGAGCTCTGCGGTCAAATCTCTCGGGTTACCCCGCTACTGTCAAATGTCATGTTTTACAACCATCAGGTTTTACTATCGGCGCTGTGGCTTCCACACAATGGGCCTCACCATGGAATGCGCTACAACATCATCCTACCCTCTAATGTATGTTTGTATATGTGCACTCACATGAAGCAGCAGTGACACGTTGTGTAATGGAGACAGTTATATCAGAGGCAATGCTCTTTGGCAGCACGGACCTGCCACTACGAGTGTGTGTTTTTATTGGAAAAAGCAGAGAACCGAGCGGGGTCAGGCCTGCTGCGTAGCACCTCTTCAGTCAGCCCAACAGCCCAGAGGAGGGATTGTTTAAATTTGGCTCAGTGCCTCATCTTGAGTCACATCCAGATGGTTGTTGAGAAGTCGGGAGACGGGTCCTTGCTTGGTCAAGCGCTTGGCCAGTCGCGGGCTTCAGTTTTGAAATGGACAATCATTTCATATGACATGGCTAAGAACAAGTAGAAAAAGGAAGAAAAAAAACACTGCTGATATAAATTCACTGTATATTTTCGAGTTCACTGCACAAGGTCACCGAAATGTGCTCTGGCTTATTTCATCAAAAACTGTTGTGGTGTCTCATACCAGATGGCCTTCTTCAGCACACTAGAAGTGGTTTCACCTGGAAGGCAATCAGACATTTGGTCCATAGGTTCCTCATTGAAAACAAGCCGAAATGTTGCTGGTCATATGTTATATGCTGAATGTTTCCATATGCTTTTTTTTTGGGAGCCCAACTGCTTTTTCTATTTGGCGCGCACAAAGGATGGTCTTCATTTGGTGGCTTTGACCAAATATGCTGTTTTCATTCCCAGAAGTGAAATCTTGTGTTATGCGTTGTCAGTCAATGTCACATCTTAAAGCATATCATACATAGTGTATATGTTTACATGTATGTATATTTGTATATATTTGACGGTATTTATATAATATTGAATGTTTAATTAGATATTATTATAAGATTACTTGACAATATTATTAGATAAATCCAACAATATTATTAGATAAATATGCAATTGGTAACAAATTGTATCATATTGAAAATTAATATATATTAATATGTACTATTTTTTTTTTCGATTATTATTATATCATTAATAAGGAAGCCAATAGTCATTATAGATATATAAATCAGGGAGAAGGGGTGAGATTAAATAAGTTTTCTTCTTCTCACCCCTTTTCGAACAGGTAAAGCAAGTGCAAGACAGTTTATTTTCATTTGTGGTTTTCACTGTGTGTAAATATTACTTTAATGTAACTGTCCACTTGTTTAATTTATTTTATTGTTTATTATTGCTTTTTTGTTTTTTATTGTTTACTTGTTCGAAATAAAACCTTTTTCAATTCAATTCAATTCAATATCGACTTAAATTGATAAAAGTCGACTGCATGAGATCTGTTACAGTTTAGTGCATTTGGCATTATTTACCCCTCACATGGTAGATAAGAGGACCTCTTTCCCCTGAGCAAACTACTCACACACAGGCTTTTTGGTTTTTTAACTCTGACTAACTGTTGCTATGTGTTGTCGTATACATTCTGTAGAATAAAAAAAGTATTTAAATTTTTTTTCGCTGGCTTCTTTAAATAATAAAAAAACAATTTGGGAAGCCCTGAAAGCCTATTTGAGAGGTGAAATTATATCATTTGCAGCATACAAAAATAAGTGTACAAAAAAGAAACAAACTGAAATTGCTGATCAGATTCTGAACATAGACAGACAGTATGCTAATTCACCTTCATCTGAACTTTACAAAGAACGTTTAAAACTTCAGACAGAATTCAACCTTCTTTCCTCTCGTCAGGTTGCTGACCAGTTGCTTAGGAGCAGAAGTACTTTTTACGAGCATGGTGACAAGATTGGCAAACTCCTGGCCAATCAACTGCGCGGATTTAGAGCAAAGCAACTCATCCCTGGAATACGGACAGACAGTGGGTGTACAACATCAGATCAGAAATCGATAAACGAAAAGTTCAAAACATTCTATTCAAATTTGTATAGTTCTGATTGTACTGTAGACGCAGCGGTGATGGAAACCTTTTTCAGTAACCTAAACATGCCTTCCCTTTCTCAAGACCTGAGACATAGCCTTGAGGCACCTATTACTCAGAGGGAAATTATTGCAGCAATAACATCTATGCAATCAGGCAAATCTCCTGGTCCAGACGGACTTCCATCTGACTTTTTTAAGAAATTTTCAGCCGAATTATCGCCTTTTTTATGTTCAGTATTCTCAGACTCATTTGACTCAGGTAAACTCCCGCCTTCGTTCTACCAGGCCTGTATTTCCCTGTTGTTAAAAAAGGATAAAGATCCTCTAGATTGTGCATCATACCGACCAATTTCACTATTGAATACGGATGTGAAGATACTTGCTAAAATTCTCGCCCACAGATTGGAGGATGTTCTCCCCTCTATCATATCCCCCGACCAAACTGGGTTTATAAAGGGACGCCAATCATTTTATAATATCCGCCGGCTAATGAACATTTTATATTCCCCCAGAAATATTGAATCAGAATGCCTCGCTTCTATGGATGCTGAAAAAGCATTTGATAGAGTAGAATGGAATTATTTGTTTTTCACCCTTGAGAAATTCGGTTTGGGTCCTGTTTTCACTTCTTGGGTTAAATTATTATATGCATGCCCTTCTGCCTCAGTATTAACAAACAGCCGTTACTCAAGTAGTTTTGATCTGCACCGTGGGACCCGGCAGGGTTGTCCTTTGAGCCCACTCCTTTTTGCTATTGCAATCGAACCACTTGCGATTGCCATCAGAGGTAACAAACAGATTCAGGGGATATGGAGAGGAGGAATTGAACATAAGGTATCATTATACGCCGATGACTTACTTTTGTTTGTCGCCAAGCCAGCCACCTCTTTACCGGAGGCACTTTCTGTGTTGGAGGTCTTTAGTCAGTTTTCTGGGCCCACACCCTCCCACCTCCCCATCCCACCTGGCATAGCTGTCAGAGGCATGGCTCTGTGCCTTGGCAAGCAACATACCATCTCCCTGGCACTTCGTACGGTAGCAGGACTCAGGGTTGGGACTGTGCCAACTGGGGCTCCTACTCATTTTGGTTGTCCACTCTTTGGATGCCCGGAGGGGAGGCTTTCCCACCTGTTCAATGGGAACCTGAAGTGCACCTCCAGTGGCCTCCATATGTCACCTAGATTCACACCATCCACTCAGCAAGTGTGAGCGAGTGTGTTTTGAATTGGCTCCCTTGACAGAATTTGTTTAAATGGCATTTTATAGCCAAACAGCAGGTACTGAAATGAAAGCTTTCAGCCACTAACCTTTGTTTCTATCCAAGGAAAATTGTACATACAGCCTCTGATGTTAATTAGTTAAAATCTAATACTTACACTATTAAATATATACAAAACCGGTATTAAACATACAGTCATATGAAAAAGTTTGGGAACCCCTCTCAGCCGGCATTATAATTGACTCTGCTTTCACACAAAAAAGATAAAAGTGGTATGTCTTTAATTTACCAGGAACAGCTAAGTACTGGGATGTTTTCCAAACAAAGATTTTTTGAAAAGCAGTATTTAGTTTTATGAAATTAAATAAAATGTGAAAAACTGGCTGTGCAAAAATATGGGAACCCTTGTGGTCTTGCTGATTTTAATGCATGTAACAGCATGTAAAACTGAGGACTTTAAACACAAAATTGGTTGGATTATGTTGTTAAGCCTTGAACCTCATATAAAGGTCTGTTTAAGCATGATAAAAGGTATTTTAGGTGCCTAAATGCAAGTTCTACTTCTCTTTGACTCTCTGCAGAAGTGAGACACAATGCGATCATCAAAACAGCTCCCAAAAGATCTTAAAACAAAGATTATTCATTGTCATGGTTTAGGGGAAGGCTACAAGAAGCTTTCCCAAAGGTTTCAATTGTCAATTTCTACTGCAAGGAACGTTGTCAGGGAATGGAAGGACACAGGCACAGTTGCAGTTAAACCCAGGTCTAGCAGACCAAGAAAAGTACAAGAGCGGCATATGCGGCGGATTGTGAGAATGGTTGCACACAACCCAAAGATCACCTCCAAAGACCTGCAAGAACATCTGGCTGCAGATTGTGTATCTGTACATGGTTCTACAATTCAGTGCAATTTGCACCAAAACATCTGTATGGCCAGGTGATGAGAAGGAAGCCCTTTCTGCGCCCACGCCACAGATACAGTTGCATGGAGTATGCAAAAGCTCATTTAGACAAGCCAGCTTCATATTGGAAGAAAATGCTTTGGACTGATGAGACAAAAATTAAGTTATTTGGTCTTTATAAAAAGCAGATGTTTTGGTGCAAATTGCGCTGAATTGTTGAACGATGTACAGATACACAATCTGCAGCCAGATGTTCTTGCAGGTCTTTGGAGGTGATCTGTGGGTTGTGTGCAACCATTCTCACAATCCTCCACCTATGCCGCTCCTGTTTTTTTCTTGGTCTGCCATGCCTGGGTTTAACTGCCACTGTGCCTGTGTCCTTCCATTTCCTGACAACGTTCCCTACAGTCAAAATTGACAATTGAAACCTTTGGGAAAGCTTCTTGCAGCCTTCCCCTAAACCATGACAATGAACAATCTTTGTTTTTCAGATCTTTTGGGAGCTGTTTTGATGATCCCATTCTGTCTCACTTCAGCAGAGAGTCAAAGAGAAGTGCAACTTGCATTTTGGCACCTAAAATACATTTTCTCATGATTAAACAGACATTTCTATGAGGTTCAAGGCTTAACAACATAATCCAACCAACTTTGTGTTTAAAGTCATCAGTTTTACATGCTGTTACAGGCATTAAAATCAACAAAACCACAAGGGTTCCTATATTTTTGCACAGCCAGTTTTTCACATTTTATTTTATTTCATACAACCAAATACTGCTTTTCAAAAAATCTTTGTTTGGAAAACATCCCAGTACTTAGCTGTTCCTGGTAAATTAAAGACATACCACTTTTATATTTTTTTTGTGAAAGCAGAGTCAATTATAATGCCGGCTGAGAGGGGTTCCCAAACTTTTTCATATGACTGTATAAGGAACTCTCCTCGAAATTGCAACACTGTTCCCTCCTTGTAAATCCAGTTTGTATTTGGCAAAAAAAAGTAATGGTGTTCCTGTCCATGGCATCTTAAATATTTTGATGTTTTTAAGTGGTACACCAGCAATTTTGGCACAGACCTTTAAGACTCTTAGGAGCTCCGTTGGCACTCTCATTCTGCTTTGAAAGTTCACATAGCCAAATGCTTATCGCTAGACCTACTTTTATTTTATTTTATTCAGAAAATATCTCTATTGTCATAGGAATGACATGAAATTCATTGCATTCCTTTTTGTGGGTCACCCTACCATTTGGTTGCAAAATTATGTTATGTAAGGAATATTCATCATATTAAAATATGCCATTTAGGTGATTATCAAGGCTGGCTGCATGCTGTGTGTTTAAAGATGTATGCTGTATATGAAAAGATATATCAACTGCAAGAACTGAAACTGTCACCAATCCAAGCTTCAATAAAAATTTATGGTAAATGGTTATCAGTGCTTTTACACCATTGACAAATTCCACACCATCCCATTTTTGGAGGAGCAGCCCCTAACATTTTAAATGATCCGACTGGCTTTCTGAAACAATTTTTTCTTGTGTGTCTGTGCTGTGTTTATGACTCTCACTGGAAGTCAATTCAATAATTGAACAGTTCCAGAGCATGAATTAGCAAAACTGATCTTAAAAAATACATATGCTTAACATATAACAGCCCTCCTTAAGCTGGTGGAATGACATTTTGAAGTCAAGAGAAGGAATCTTTTGTTCTGAGCACACTAATACGGAACAGAAGGTAAAGCTATGTTCCTAAAAGGTCTCAATACATCAGAGAAATTTGCGTTCTCCAACGAGTGTTTACAGCACCCAGCTTTTTTAAATCCAGCAGCACATGGATGGCTTAATTGGCAGTAGTGCAGCAAGTGTCACACTAAATGTCATTAGTGAAAGAGAGGCTACCAGAGCAAACTCCCCTGTGTGGTGACAGAGTTCCCGTAAGGCAGTTCAGAGAACAGTTTGGGGTTCATTTCCTGTCATAGCAGGCACTTAATTACCTCCAGCACATGTCATTGTTTGAAAAAGAACAAAAATAGTCTCTCAATGGTAAAAGAAGAGTACAGTTTTTTTCATTTGTATTAAAGTAAAAACACACTAACCTGAAAATACTCCGGTATGAATAAAACACTTGCAACAAGGAGCCTTATTATCCTACAAATGCAGGATTTGTTTACAAAAAAAAAATCTTGCCACAGGGTTCATTTAGAAGCTGTTGATTTCATTGCTCAATGCTCAGAAATAAAATGACAATTGGAACCTCTAAAATCCTTTGAAAACGGTGAAATATCATGTGATACGATCAAAAGTTCCAGAACAGCCAGTGAGTGGACCTTACGGTGAGATTATTTTGTCAAGTCTTGTTTTCAATATCAAGAATGAAATAACAAACTTTTAAACTGAGAGGAAATGTGAATTAATATTGACGCAAAAATCCACCCATCCACTGTCTATCTATACCAAAGCAGGGTTGCCGGGGGCGAGAGCCAATTCCATCATATTTGGGCGACGGACAGTAGGCCTAAATACCTTACACAGGTTACCAGTCTATCCTAGGATTGACACATTTATACAGACAGCCATTCACACATACACATTTACACTCAGGAGCCTCCAATTACTATGAGCTGCATGTTTGAGGACTCTGGGTGGAACTCGGCGCATCTGGAGGAAACCCACGCAGACTCAGGGAAAAACATTTTATTTTTTAATTGGTTGGGGTGTAGCTACTTATAGCTACTTGATATGTAAAATACTTGTACCAACAGACTCAACATTAGTAGGCTACATTCATTTGTTACTGTCCACCATATGGTAGATTTTTACTTTTGAGAGATATTGTAGCTGTATAGTTTTTTTTAGTTTTGCAATGGATTAAAATACAATCTTACCCCCTCACAAGCCAGCCAAGTACCAACAACAGCCACACTGTTCAGTGTTACAGCGGCCCAACTACCATTTCCCAACCTGGTTCTGTTCATAATAACATCAGAGACAAGCAATTGATATGTATTTTTCCTCGTATAATCTTCATTTATCCAGGTAAAGCCAACCATCTTTGTTTACCTGTCTGCTCCTGTACTCACTCACTCATTCATACTCAGGAGGCCCCCTCTGCTCAGTTCGTCTACCCCCTTTTCTGTCTTTCTCAAGCAACTCAACAGTATTTGACTGAATTCTGCATTAACACAACTTGCAATGTGAATATATTTCTGCTATATTTCACCTTCAAAGCCAGCAACTGCTCAATCTCCTGGGAGCATTTTTCACACCAGGATGCACAAGAGCCACGATTTATACAGCAGCTGGTGCAGTAAATGTGCTGTAATTGCACAGTCACACATGGATCCGGGTGTGTTCAAAGTATCACACCGAATCTATTCATTTGCAGTCCATGTGTTAATGATGGCTGCCTTAGCGCCAACACACTATCTCCCATTTCCCCTCTCAGTCCTCCTGTATGTTATTTAAAGGTATTGTTAGTATGCCCCTTCACTGCCTGCGTACACGTATCCGTCCCTTGGTGCATTGCTAGTTGATTGGAGGAAATGCTTTTTTTGTGTTACGATCTGCAGGGGCATCAACAGTGATCTCTGCAGTAATGACCCGTGCTGGGAGGTGTTGCAGGAGCAGATTTGGAGGCGCTATCCTGTTAACAAGAAACCTGCTGAGACAAGCTGCGAGCCACATCGCTCAAAGATGTGTGATGTCAAGAAAGGCCTGCCAACGCCAGACAGTTGGTGATGATCTGTGTAGCGCTCTCTCTTTTATTGTTATTTAATATGACAATGAAGGAAAACTATAGTTCTCAAGCTGAGAAAATACAAGGAAAACAAAAAGTGGATTTGTTATTTTTTGTTTCTTAGATTTGTTGGTTGATAATGGGATTTGTGTGCTATATCATATCTTAATTTTACCATGGTAGGAGGAAGCTTAAAGGTCACCTATTATGCAAAGTGCACATTAATATGGTTCCCTGTGTGACTAGAGACTCCCAAAGTTTGGGAAAAAATAACCCTATCTCTTTTTCTCCCCCTGAATGCCTGTGTTCAAAACCCCCCATCAGATTTCTCTCCCTTTATGATGTCACAATGGGAGAAGCCACACCCCCTTACATTACTTAGCACTTTCCTCCACCTGTGATAAGCACAGACCCCAGCCATCCATTAATCTTACTGACAGACCTGACTTCAAACCAAATTAGATTCAGGGCCAATCATAGCAGACTGGGCTTTTTGAAACACAGGGCTTAAAGACACAGACTGACACGTAAATTATCCTTAATTGAATTATTTGTCTACAGGACATATGATTTGACCCTTTTATCCCACATCATCTCAATCACATCTGAATCTATTCCTGTATTCTGTTGTATTGAGCCCTATAAACCAAATTTTGAGACCTTTGACTTTGTTCACAGACATACCATCAGTCTGGATAGCAATGATTTGCAACTATTTAATGACTAAAACAATCAAGTTGTATTTAGAGGTCCAGATGTGATGTGTTGGCCATGGATCTATAGATTGCAACGTCTGTCTGCTTGTTGGTCCACCACATTTTCCAGAATTATCTCATGATCTCTCCAAGATGGACACCCGCAAGGCTGTAGGTCCAGACAACATTCCTGGTCGTGTGCTGAAGGACACCACAGCACTGAGACCACTCTGGTTAAGGTCCTCAATGACATCCATCTAAACACAGACAGTGGCAAAAGTTCAGTATTATTTTTACTGGATCTCAGTGCTGCCTTCGACACAGTTGACCACAACATATCACTAGATCGACTTGCAAAATGGATTGGACTTTCTGGAACTGTGCTAAACTGGTTTGAATCCTACTTAAAGGACAGAGACTACTATGTGTCAATAGGCAATTTCACATCCGAGCGAATAAATATTATATGCGGGGTCCCCCAAGGTTCCATTCTTGGGCCTCTTCTGTTTAACATACAGTATATATGCTCCCGCTAGCTCAGATTATGAACAAGAACAAATTTAGTTGCCGTAATTATGCAGACGACACACAAATTTACATAACCATATCAACAGGAGACTATAGTCCGAATCAAGCACTAAGTAAGTGCATTAAACAAATCAATGACTGGATGTGCCAACATTTTCTTCAATTGAACAAAGACAAAACTGAAGTTATTGTCTTTTGTGCCAAAGATGAACAATTAAAAGTCAGTGCACAGCTGAAATCTGTTATGTTAGAAAGCACACACCAAGCCAGAAATCTTGGAGTAGTGATAGATTCAGACTTGAATTTCAAAAAACACATTAAATCAATTACCAAGTCAGCCTACTTCCACCTTAAAAACATATCAAGAATTAAAGGGCTAATGTGTTTATTTTTAGTAGACTTGACTACTGTAACAGTGTCCTTGCAGGCCTTCCTAAAAAATCAATCAGACAGCTTCAGCTAATTAAGAACGCTGCTCACTAGGACCAAAAAAGTGGATCACATCACCCCTGTTCTGAGGTCTTTACACTGGCTTCCAGTCAACCAAAGAATTGATTTTAAAATATTGATGTTAGTCTATAAAGCCCTAAATGGTTTAGGGCCTAAATACAGTACATCTCTGACTTGCTGATCCCTCATGAACCAGTCAGAGCTCTCAGGTCGTCTGGGACTGGGCTATTGAAAGTCCCAAGAGTAAGGACTAGACAGGGAGAGGCAGCCTTCAGTTTTAATGCACCCAATCTCTGGAATAAACTTCCACGGGACTTGAGGTCTGCTTCAACACTCGGCTCTTTTAAATCAGGTCTGAAGACTTTACTGTTTCCGTTTTAACCTGTAATTTTTATTTTTATTTATTTTTAAATGTTTTAATTTTTTGATGTTTTATTCCTATTCATGTTTTTCATTCGCTTTTTTTTAATGTGTGCTCTATACTTGATGTATTTTGTTCTCGCTTCTGTAAAGCACCTTGAATGGCCTGGGGCCTCATTTATAAAGCTTTGCGTGGGATTCACGTGGAAGCTGGCGTACGGAAGAAATGTAGGATGTACGTGCGAACAAAAATATTCGGATTTATAAAACAGTGCGCACTCACGTCCTACGCCTGTTTCCCTTTATAAATCACAATCTACTCTAAATGTGGCGCAGCCTTTGCGGGCTTCACGTACCGCCCATATTTACCCATACATAGTCATCGACACGCCCGAATTAATATCATTTACTGAGTGCATGAAGGCGGTAGTGGCAATCGCCGACTGAAAGGGAAATGGAAAAATAAACTCCACACGGTGTGGATCACTGCGGTCACCTCGAAGTACCCGTTGGAGAAGTGGCGAACAGGGAAAATATAGTTTGGTGGCAGTGTGAGCGTAAAGGCGATAGAGTGCAGCCTGTGGCGATCTCTGTGAACGCTGTGGCCGAAATAAAAAGAAGTGATCCGACATAAAAGTGGACGCAAACAAGTGCATATCCTCACACAACAGTGTTTGTGCCACGAGCGGGGGGCACTGAGACCCCCCATGAGATACAGATTCGGAGAATTCATCCCGGGGCAGTGACGGGCGGCGGAGGGTTAATAAACTTCACAGTCCCTTTCAAAACACAATTGCGACGTGCTTAAACACAAAGAAAAACACATAGATAAAACGGACTAAAAGCCGTGAAAAAAATCACAGTAGCCTATGTGATGTGTAGTAGGCTTATCATTAGTGTATGAAAAGGTGCACTCCTGTCTGCCTGACTGAGGCATCGAGAACAGCGTCAGTGTAAAAGTAATAGGCTGTATTCCACCTCAATATTATCAGAATTAATTCCACAACATGCAGATAGGTTATTCTTTAATAACTGCAGAGCTTATTCGAACGTTGCTATTTTGTTTTTATTTGCACTCATATGTCTCCGTTTGTAGGCTATTTAAGATCCTAATTCGTTTTGTTTTTGTTGGTATCACTCCATGGAAAAATCCGTGGAGGCATTTGTTCATTAGTTGTAAGAATGGCTTCATCCGTTTTGCAAAGGAACTCCCAATATATGATAGACCTACATGGCTTATAATAGGCCTATCTGGATACATTTTACACAAACACATTCGTTCTCGCACTTCATACATGTGCCGACGGAGTCGCCGTTTCTCCTTTCTCCACTTTCTGTGCGTACGCATGGGTCAGAGTTTGCGTGGAGGACCGCACATCTCCCGTCAAGTTTGGTTTTTATAAATCCCAATATTTGCTTAGAAATTGGCGTGCGCCCTCTTCTGGGCGTACGCAACGTTTATAAATGAGGCCCCTGGTGTCCGAAATGTGCTTTAGAAAAAAACTTGCCTTGCCTTGTGCAGAGGAGCTCAAACATGTCTTCACAGACATCTTCAACGCTTCTCTGAGTCAGGCTGTTGTTCCGTCGAGCTTCAAAGCCACCACAATCATACCTGTCCCAAAGAAGCCACTTTCAATGACTATCGTCCTGTTGCACTGACCCCATCATCATTAAGTGCTCTGAAAGGCATGACTCACATCAAATCCACCCTCCCCCCATCCTGGACCCTTGGCAGTATGCATACCGAGGTAACAGATCCACAGAGGATGCTCACTGTTCTGCTCTTCACCCAGCTCTCACCCAACTGGACACCAAAAACCCATACATCAGAATGCTGTTCATACACTGCAGTTAAGCATTCAACACTACCTCAGCAGCTGATCTGCAAACTGGACCAGCTGGGGCTCAGCAATTCCCTGTGTAACTGGCTGGTGGACTTTCTGATGCAGAGGCCTCAGGCAGTACGGGTCTGCAGCAACACATACAGAACCACCATTCTGGCCTTAGTTCCATGACTGATACCTAAATGGAAAAAAACAGACATTGTTTCCATAGGAAAACAAAGGAGGAACTATCCATCATTACAGAAAACCACCCTGGCTTACCCCTGTGCTCTGTAGGCTACATGCATAGTAATTCTCTGGGGGATGTATTCCAGACGTAATGAGAAAGAAACATCAGGGTAAACAAATCGTCTTTTTTTTGCAGGCAGGCCTAATTACAGGGCAGGAATAAATAACTATTGGAGAGGAGACAGTCACGCTACAGTGTAATGCATCGTAATGGGCCATAGAGAGTTAATGCATAATTTTTCTGCCTGATATATTGCTGTGGCATGTTCAGCTCACAGTTAGGTTCTCTGGTCATACAGATGTTTTGCTGATGTCACATAGGCAGATTATTTTGTAGCCCCTTCTAATTTTTTACCTCAGCTTCTGTATATCCGAGATGTAAAAGATATACTGCTGGCATCATTTTGGCCACATGTTGCTTCATAGTAAATTTAAAACGATATGTAAAGGCTCCCCTCTATGAGAACCTAAAACAGTGAGCGTATTCAGGTTTAACATTAGTCTTGGTTGTTAAAATGTAATATATGTCTGAATGATGGGAAGGGGCATCTTAACTTTCAAAAACATGCTCTTGGACACCCTTGGGTGAAAATGACACAGTGATGCCTCGCAAAAGATGTATCTGCCTCAAACTTACCATGGCAGAGCAAAACGGTTGGGTGCGCCTGGGGCTCTCTGGCTCAATTGTCCCATTGATTAGCACCGGAACTGTTAAAAAAAATCACTTATATGCATTCCTGAAAATAAGCCAGGAAAGCATGTCATAAGAGATGGGTGCATCCCAGGCGCATCATATCATCATTGGTTTTTCAGGTCCAGTGAGTTTCTTTTTTTAGTGCACCCACCTAACCTCAAACCACCTCTTTGACTTCTGCTTCAATTCTGTTTCCCAGAAAGCCTGTCAGAATCCAGTGCAGGGACTACTCGTTGCCTTCACTCAAAGGTCAAGGTTTGTACATACATCACTGCAGCCCCACTCGTTACTCAAAACATTTGATAATTATGTTGTATTGTTCATTTTTTTCTTTATGATGTTCGACCGTTATTTTGAATATCGTCACAGATTGTCCCATCTGTGTCGATATAATACCTGTATCGAGACAATGGACTCACAGCCATTAGAAAATCAAATGAGAGATTTAAATCTTAACAAGTCCTTGCTTTAACTGTATTATATTGTATTGATTCATATTGTATTGTATACATTGTATGAAATAGGAAACTGTACATGTAATAGCATAATGTAAAATTTTATAAAAAGATGTATACTCGATATTTACCGATGTAAATTATGACTTAGATTAACATTATAAATATGATCAGCATGAAAATTTGACGTAAACGGACATTTTTAAGGAAGACATTAACATTATAGTGTAATGACAATTGACATTAACAATGACAATAATTCTTCCTTAATGCTTGTTTTTACACTATTTATTAAAAAAAAATTCCGCTCAAAAACACCCCAAAAAAAATAAAAATCATATCCCTTTATAATAATTCATAACAAGAATATTTTATGTTGTATTCAAGTTGCAATAAATAGCAAATAAGAAAAACAAAGACAAGTATCAGCAGCAGTAAAAACACTCACAAAAAGTAGGAAGAACTATTTAAAAAAAACTTGACTAAAAATGCTAGTTGAAATTTTATTCTGACACACCCACTCTGCAACTGGATTAGGTTTGTCCTTTAGAGCCTTGAAGGGCAAAATAATTGAGGGTTTTCCTAAAATAATCCCCATAATTTTAAATACGGAACAAAGGATAGCAACAATTTAAACCACAGAGAGGAGATCATTGTCTTTTCAACTAAATGCAATATGTATACTTGGAGACTTGGAGACAGTAGTAAAAAAAACTAATCTTGGTCTTCCTCAAAGGATGCTCATGGTCTTCTGTCACAGAGATTGTTGTCACGTGACACGAAGGATTCCACCGTTCAAGTGATAAAAGGGGACCATATCTTATCTTTGTTTAGTCCGTTTTCTCATGAAGAAAACAATAAACACAACATCTGATACACATATCTTAATTTTACCATTTTTCCAAGCATTCATTTTAATCATCAGTCCCTGCCTCTTCACACATGTAATTCATAAAACCAAGAATGATCCAAGAGTCTCAAACACCAAAGTATGTTTTGGCAGTGACTAGTGGTCACCCCTCTTTGACTCTAGTCAGAGCGTTCATGCACTTCATGACAGATGAGGTGGAATGGAGGAGGAAAAAAACTGAATATTCCTCTCTGTAATCGTTTCAATCTGTTCTGCCAGAACAGATTGTGGTATTTTGCTTCCCTGTTGGAGCGCTGTGCATTTCTCCTCCCTCCCTCTCTTATTTCCCCTCTCCCTCTCCCCTTTTCCCATTATTGCAATATGGCACTCTCCATTTCATTGTCAGTCTGGGCAGCGCTGCTGTTGCATGGACTCGTTACATTGTGCCTATCGCCCACTGGCCACCTTCCTGGTGCAGGAGTATGATCATCCATCATAGATAAAACATTACGCGACACCCATGTGGCCACAAGTTCCTGCTAAAGCTGGGAAACGGTGGTGGGGATAAGCACAGAAAATGTGCTAGTGAAATTGGCCACCTACTATCAAAATGAAACGCTTAAGGAAACCTCCACCCTATTTGTCAGTTCAAATTGATTGTATTTTCTTCGGGCCTGAGAGAGCGCGGAGCATGCAAGATAGGTGCTGCTTCTTGTTTAGTATTTCCTGATGATGCCTGAGCCCCATTTAAGGAGTTGCAGTCCTTGTTGATTGAGAGAGCCCCTGTAAGTGGCCGTGGCAATTCAAACAACAACAGTGGACCACCTCTGGCAGGAAGAAGGCCCTTAACCACGAAGGCTGGGGTTGGAGGGGAGGGGAGAGGTGGGAGTTGAGCCAGGAGGAAGGCAGCTTGCGGTCGTACATCTTGAGAAGTCTGCATGTGTTGCCCAGACAGCCCCTTAAGTGACTTCACCTCATCTCAATGGTGCTCATTACCCGCGATAGAAAGCCATTCATTCAGGGCAGCAGTATAAAACAAACCAACCCCATCTGGAGAGAGGACAAGAGGGTGTCAACATGGGCTTGGCAAATTGATTGGGTTGCGCACAATGCTGTGAATGGTAGAGGGGTTGTACATCTCGTCATTTTTAGAGCTCTCTAATTTTTACACACTTCACTCCTTGCTGTCACAATAACTGAAGCATATTTTGAATTTAAAATGCATTAATAACAGGGTTCCTACAAAATTTCTGAACACTTACTCATAAAACAGAAAGAATAATCCCCCACAATTTGGTGTCTTTAAATGTATTTCAATGGCTATAACTCTGAAGCCCGTGTTAAGGCTGCTCGGTTTGGTAGCCTAGCGTCTTAGAGCATGGGCTCACGCTGTGATGAAGCCTCTGTCTTTCACAAGATGGAATCCAACATAGAGGAAGGGGAGGATGTGCAGCACACTCTTGAGACTGCATTATCTTCCACTGTCAAATTTGTTTGAAATGCCACTTTTGACAAATTACACCTTCCTTCACCCCACCGTAAATGCCTTTCCTCTTGCAAGTATATTGCTCTTGAACGTATATGCATGGCTTTTTTAAAGTGCAGGAACTGTCTACATTCTGCAAAGGAACTGTGGATAAAAATACTCACGCCTGCCTGTGAAATAAGCACAAACACAGACTTGCGCCATGTGAACTGTAGCAGGGGGAACAGATTCAGCCAACCAAGAGCTGTTGGGCTTAATGGCTTTGATTTGAATTCCTATTCCTTTCATTAGAAAACCATTGACATTTTAAGCCCACCTGTACACTGCTGTGACTGAGTAACCTTTAAGAAGAAGAGTGATGGTACTCTCTTATTAAAGAGAAAAAAGCCCAGGGGGAAGAAAAACACATTGACAGATTTTTTTTTTTTTCTTTATTCTGCTTTATAATTCTCACAGTTTTAGAACAAACTACATAAACTAATAATGAGGGAAAGCACTTAAGAAAAGCAAGTATAAAAGTTTTCCACTTTATGTTCAGCTGCAATGCAAAACAAACTGCACAACTCCATTGGTCATAAAAAAAATTTATTTCAGGAATTGAATGTTTGTTTGATATACAGTTAGACAAGCTTACATTCAGTTGTGGTTCAAAGTCTCAAAGCAGCACCAAATGTAGATATACAAAATATAACAGTTTTTACTACCTTTTTTTGGTTTGATGCCGTTTAGTTGTGTAGTGGTGGTATATTTTGCATCCCTGTTGGTTACTTTTAAGTCTTGTGCATCATCTGCTCTTTTTTGATGCAGTTTGATTCTATTGGGCTGGGATATGCTGTCAAGATTTTACCTGCTGTTCCCCTATCTCCATATCATATGTGGAATTTATGGTCAAAGTTTACAATAAAATGATGCCCTTTTCAAAGCTGACTGTTTCCATTGGCATATGATAAAATGTAGCCATTTCAGAGTTGCACCTGCAGCTGGACCACTGACAATTTGGCCTCTTTGGAGCTCATGTTTTTTTGCAAAAAAAGAAGAAAAAACTCACATCAAAGTGATGCTTGCCAGAACTCTAACATATAGCCTCACTTAACATTTCTGACCCACCTTTGCTGCACTGTTTCTACTTGTGATTAGGTTACCCACATGTTTATATATGCTTCCCTTGTTTGTCTCGTTCCCATATGGTGAACACATTTCAAATTGTACAGTTTTTAACTATGTTGCTTCGACATCTGGTATGCGCCCTTGATTCACAATGCGCTTTACTAAAACATGTCCATTGGCATTACCTATCATTATCATTAGGTTTAAGTTTCAGTTTAGCATGAAAGGGAAATGTGTCAACACACCCATACATACAGTAAGCCTCTTGTTTACGCTTCTTTTGTTTTATTAAGATTGACAAGTTTTGAATGAAATCATTGCCACACTTGTTGGCCAGCACCTGCAAAACATTCATGTGTTTGCATGTCTGTTGTGTGAATCTTTACAATGTAATCCTTTGTTTTTTAAGTTATATTTCTCAAATTTGATCCTTTATAAGGATTCACTTTCTGGCCCACATTTTTTCTTGTCTACTTTTGTTCCATAATCACTTTTTTTGTAACGCTTACTTAGATTCTGTTAACCACAAATTAGCTCCATCTCCTGCCTCACTCAATTCACATGATGTCATTCAAAATTAGTTGTCTAGAGAATATGACATTAGATTTGCCTCCAGACGTTGGTCAGTAATGTGGATTTTTAACAATCAAAATTCACCCTTCATTACTTAAGAGATTAGACTGTTGTAGATCCCAGTTTATGTGGTCACTCACCGGCTCCTTTGCCCCCTCAATGACTCTTTGAGTCAATCAAGCCACTGGTTACGTCGAATTTTCATCTGCACACTGAGAGGTAATTAGAACAATGATTACCCTGCATCCAGGAAAAGCATGAAGACAGGGAAATAAAGTGCTGACATGAGTGAGGTGAGCTGTGCCAGGCTTCTAAAAATGTGCCCAGGCAAGCAAGTGTATGCGAGGTCTCTGAGTAGGCCTACTCACCGGCTGCTTCCTGCCGAGGCAAGTCATCTGCGGTGCAGTGGCAGGTGAGAATGCTCCATGAGGCCATGTGCTGTTGCCAACCTTAGCACTGGGTTTGTGCCAGTTACACAGCAGCCACCGTTTGTCTCTGTGGGGCAAACAACCGTCAAATACACACCCATGTGTGACGGTCAAATGTGTCAGATTTAGAAAAATATCATCTGCCGGCGCCGGTTCAGGATTGAGGTGTCATCTCTTGGGGATTTAAACTTGTACACTGCCATAGACACAGAAAGTAAACCACACACTTACTGCAAATGCTGCAACGCCCTTAAAGGTAGAGTCAGCGATTCTGGAGAACGCTTGTTGTCAAAACACTTTTTGTCAAAATCTGTGAATATCTCCTCATGATGCGCTACTTGTCCGTACTGAATGTGCGCTGAAAATAAAAATCCAGTGTTAATACACAGCCTTGGCTCTGTAAACGTGTATGCTGCTAGCAATGATGGCCTCCCTTTGTTTACATACCGTTAGTTAGTTAGTTAGTTACAAGTTTACAGAGCCTAGGCTGTGTATTAAAAAAAAAATGTTGTACACACAGACAGGTAGCAGATTGTGAGGAGATGTTTTCTGATTTTGACAAAAAGTGTTTTTACAACAAGCGTTCTAAGGAATTGTTAACTCCACCTTTAACAGTCCTATCTATTTGATAAATGGTCAGTTAATTGATCCTTCACTGTATTTTAGTGTTGGAGCTCAGCTTTTGTGCTGAGCAGATGAGGTGATGTTTCATCCGGAGTGTAAATAATCCCAAGGATGCCCCAAATGCCATGCAAAAGACTGTTCATCCAGCTATCCTACAAACTGAGCCTCGTTTCTCTTAATCTGGATCTAAATAAGATTAGGATCATGCTGGGATCACATTCAGCCAAGGCCAGTATTGGTAATCCACACCAACCATTTGAACAGAATAACTGATTCTATGAGAATATATGATATTGTGGTCATTTCAAAGACGCAGATATTAAGAAAGTGAAGGATGTTCGATCTAATTAGTAATTAGAGGCACAATTCATATGAAATAGACCGTATGTGTGTGTGTGTGTGTGCGCGCGCACACGAGTGTGTGTGCGTGTGTGTGTGCGCGCGCACACGAGTGTGTGTGTGTGTGTGTGTCTGAATATCTGTTAAATATACTGTATATATTTTTCTCCACACACTAAACACGCACAAGCACACACACACACACACACACACACACACACACACACACACACACACACACACACACACACACACACACACACACACACATATTCAACTTATTGCTGTACATATGGTTGCTGCTTTTAACAGAGTTAAAAAAAATGTTAAACGTTTGAAATATTACGCTCAACAGCTGCTTCAAGTGCAAGTTAATCCACCGTCCTTTTCCATGCAGTAATCTGATGGCCATTTCCTCGACTGCATGGTTGCCATTACTTGATTCATGATGTGAATATCTCTTTAATTTCGGAGATTTGAGATATATGACCTTTTTCTTTAATCTGGAAAAAACATGTTCCCAGGACAGGCTCTTTTGATAGTGAGTTTGAGCCCAACTGTGTGCATGATGTATGTTGCATAATTGGCCTATGGATGTGATCTAACTTTGACAGACAGGTCTGCTGTTGAAACTTCATTATAAAGTGCAGGGCATACTCTAGAAAGCTGTAGGCTGTTTAGTGAAAGCTGTGGTGGGGATTCGTAAAGTGTTGGAATAAACGTTTCTTGTTTCTTATCAGCGGACTGGATATGTTTTGTAGAGGAGCACATGTTGGCAAATACAGTATATATAATGGCCCGTCGTGTAAAACCAGCTACAAAGCGAAACCATGATAATCTATCAGAGTGTACAGTATTTTGTCTTTGTTGTATGATCTTATTGTGCCATTACCCTCAATATCATACATTGACGCAACATATATATATGTATATGAATGACTTGTCTTTGATTTTAAATGCATCTGGTACAGGCTGTAGGATTGGGGACTCACTCATTAACCACCTTATGTACGCAGATGATCTGGTCATCTTTAGCCCATATAGTGCTGGTCTACAACAGCTTCTGAGAGTATGCACACAGTATGGTGATGATTTTGACATAAAATACAACGCAAAAAAGAGTAAGATCATGATTGTCAGAAGCAGAGGAGACAGACAGTCAACCTTCCCTGACTTCTATCTGTCTGGCACTGCACTCAGTGTGTGCAGTGAAATTACATACTTGGGCCATATTATGTCTAATGACCTGTCTGATGACAATGATATCTATAGGCAGCGTCGGAAGCTGTATGCACAAGTGAACATGCTCTGCCGTAAGTTTAGTATGTGCTCTGTACCTGTCAAAATCTCACTCTTTAGAGCGTATTGTACGCCGCTGTATACTGCCCACCTGTGGTGTCGTTATAAACAAGGCAGCATTAGAAAGCTTACAGTGGCCTATAATGATAGCATGAGGCTACTGCTGAGAGCTCCAAGAAGCTCCAGTGCAAGCCAAATGTTTGTAAGTGTTGGGGTCCCTACCTGCTCTGCTGTGTTACGTGGCCTGATGCATGGATTTATGTGTAGGGCATCTGAGTCAGAAAATAACTTAATTGCAGTTTTGGCCAACCCTCTATGCAGTTCGGTCAGATTTTCTTCCAGACTGTGGAACCATTGGCGATCATGTCTGTATGCTTGGCACTGAATATTGTGAAAGGCTGTGTATTTTTTACTCTGTGTTTGTGTATTTGTTTATGTTGTTTGTGTTGATATGGATCCCCCTGGGTCTGAAATAAAGAATTATATATATATACTGTATAGAGAAAATAGGAGCCTCTCGTGTGCAATCTTGCTGTATGACACATATTTAAAGATGTGCACCAATATGTGTTAAATATATTATCATTAATATTATTATTAATATACTTATTATTATTTATTTATTTCATTTTTCCTTCATTTGAATTGGATCTGTGAGGTTTTGTTTTAAGATGACAATAGAGTATATCCATTTGTAAACACAAACTTAATTTTCAAAAATGCTTTCCTGATACAAAGATACAACACATTATTAAAACACATTATTAGTTAATATACTGAGTTAGCTTTTACTTTTCATAATGAAGTTCAAGGAGCGAAAATTCCCAAGAAGGCTTCAAATCCTTGATATGTAAATCTGAAGCATTCATATTTAAAACACCTCTTATCTTTAGCCTACTGTTACCAGTCCCTGACCCTGCATAGTAATCATCTCACACCTACGCACATGGGTTACTGAGTGTGACGTTTATTTAAGTGTATTACCTGGGCCTTGCCATCCACAAAATTCACAGTCAATTCTCTGGTTAAAGCATGAGGTGCATTACTGTATCATAATAAGTAAATGATTCCTGAGAAGTTAAACCCTGTTTAGTTGCATGTTCTTCTTGTGCATCCATTTACATCAGGGAAAAAAACTAATTTGTTTGTAAGTACTTTGATTTATTGGTGTATTTAATGATTCACTCACTCATAATTAGCCTGTTTGCCCCCTACTGCCCACCAGGAAGCATGGCAGTATTTACACATGACACACTGAATCATCCATGCACTCTCCTCTGAAGTCCTGTTCAACTGTGCAACTGTGTGACCTTTTCTTGAGATGTGTTTTTATGACCTGCCTCAAAGGAAGTTATCAGTTATCTTGTTGACAGGAGCTCAAGAATGATACATCACAATTTAGTGGAAGAAGTTAGATAACCCAGGGTGTGGCAATAATTGTAACAAAAGGAGTAGAAAAAAGCTGACCAGTAATATGGCAGAAGTATAAAGAAGAAAAAGGTTGGCCCGAGAGGTGAGCCTTGAGGCATGCCGTACAATCAGTGAAGCAGAAAGAAGGTGTTATTAATGAAAGTACAAATGTTATGTTGGACAAAGTAAAGTCCAGGATAACCATAGACATACCAAACAGAAAGAGGCTGCCCAGGGGGTGGAATGGTCATGATAAATATATCATTGATGATTTGAACCAGGAGGGGGAGCTGTTCCATTTGTCTGAGTGAAAGACTTTGTTTTATTGGGTGATACAGAAGTGTTCTCTTCTCCCTGAAGCCTAGTCACAAGCTCAAGCACAATGGAGCACTTTCTTTGATTTCATAATCCTGCTCCATTTAACTACAAAAAAACTATGTATTTTTATACCAACAAATACAAAGCCTTCTTAAAAGTGATGCAAATGTCACCAGATGTTTTCTTCTTCTTTTAAACCTGTTTAATACTGTCTTTGTCCAATCAGTAAGAAACCAAGGATATTTACTTTATCTCCTCCATTATCCTCCGTAGTGTAACAAAACATACCAACACTGGGATTATTTTAGGCAATTTGAGCTAGTAGTTAAGGCACTTAATCCCATTTTTTGATTCCCTGCCCCCATGTGACATTGTCCGTTGGAATCAAGTTACAGCTGTTGGTATCTGCATCTGTTTGGATTCCTGTGAACAATTTTCTAAACAGGAAAAGATTTTTCACCCATTATTTGGACAATGTATAAACTAGTTATGAGAACAGCGGTGGTGGGGATGGGTGATTCACTGCAGTTTGGTCTAAGTCTTCTGTATGTGTAACTGTTTATTCGCAGGGTTATGCTGTAAGGGGTAAAAATATAAACTATGGTTCACTAAATTTGCTGTTATTGACTCCACAACGTGGATGTAGGAGACTATTAGTGCTAAGTGCCATGACTTAAGATCATGTTTAACTGCTTTTCAGCTGAACCCCAGTGTATGTCCCTTTAAGTAGGCTACTATGAAACTCAAGTGCATTGGAGAGTCAACCCAGCTAAATTCAGTTTGTCCACATTTATATTTGAGAAACATTGTCTGGCATTGAGTTTATTGGGCCAGAATTACAACATACAACAATGTAGTATGAACAAACATCTACAAAATGCTAGTAAGTAGGCTAAGTGATGATGCAACAGGTTAGGAAGTAACTTATTTTTGCAAACAATAACATTTTGCAGACCATTTAATTTATCTTGGTAGTATTATTCTAGAATAAAACACAAGATGAATATGTGGGTAAATGTACTCATTATAGGCATCAATGCAAACAATTATAGCATTACACATGGAGGCAACTCAGCAATGAGCTGTTCACATTAGCTTGCGAATTTGTTATCTCTAACTTCTTAGTATTCAACTGTCCTCTTACAGCTGTAACAGAAGCACATTGTCAAATACAATTTGCAGTCGTTGAGCATTTAATGCCAAACATTTTGTCATAACATTGTTTTTGGTTTATAATGACTTTGTCTTTGACAGTTAAGAACGACTTCATTGTCTAATAAGATGACTCAAATGTTTTATTATAATGTTAATTATTGTATACAAGGCTACTGTCTTATGTGTTTCTGTGGTTTCTGTAGCCTATTATTATTTTATCTCGTTAGACAATGAGATGTGCCACTTCCGGTCGCCATCTTTGTTCCGTCAGTCACCAATTTAAAAATAGTATTTCGGCCTACTGCAAATAATAGTGTAGTTAATAGGCCTGTTTGTTTTTCCTACATGGAAATGTTCTGAAAAAATGAGGGGTAAGGATTTTCAGTTTGGCGTGTATTTGTATTTCAGAGTAGGCTAAATTAGCCATAGACTAGCCTAGCCAGCCTACTTACAAAAGGAATAGGCTAGTCAGTCAGTAAGGCTAACTTAAAACAAAAGTTTAGTAGCCTATAGAACTTCTTACAGTCACTTCCTAACCTTAATTTAAATCAGTAGGCTATTATTAGGTCTAGGCCTACTATTAAATATGTTGTGTGGTTAAAGGAGCTGTAAGCGGAATGGTTCTTTTAGCTAACTTCCTGTCAGTTACTGCAGTTAGCAGTCCCCTCGCTCGTCCCTACGTCACCACATTAATGCATTGCGGTCTTCAAGCAGCAAGTTATCTAGCATCATCTCGGATCCATAAGTGTGATACAACCGGATAAAACATGATAAAAAACATCAAAACGGACATTGGGAAGGATTTTTACCTGCTCCAGGCGCATACACATTCACTCATTTGTTGCTCTGGCGTGCACCGGCAGTGAGAACATGGAGTGTATAGATAGGAGTGAGACGAGTGATGGTTTACAACGTTCTCTCTCCTGATTGGATAACAAATCGGGATACTACAACATTTTAAGTGAGCTGTTACTGCTAATCAGAATGACTTGGAGACCTGTGACGTGACGTCCGCACTCTGTTGAAGTGATTGCTGTAGGAATATGGAGTGATATAACACATAGGCTATATTAACACAAATAAACCGCTCACTTCACCTTTAAGTTTTGTTGAGACAGAAATCGTATAAAGGGTAGCCATATAGCCTAGTGTGTTTTGTACCTTTAACGTATTAATGTGTTAGGCTATTAATGCTATAATGTGTTGAATTAGAATTTGCATACAGCTTAAAAGACCTGCCGTGTAAGGTGAGCTGTTTTCTTAGGACTGAAATCCCACACCATATTTTAGTTTTTGCCTGAGGAGCACACAGACAGGCAGCAGCCAGGATCCAAACTTCCGCGTGATTATTCCACACCCTGTTTTCCGGGGAGCCGCTGGAGATCCAGCCCTCAACACGCTGCTCTCTACGCCCCGTCCGTGAGCAGTGAGCTGGCCGCGGCGGTGATTTCTCCTTCGGGGCAGATTTTTTTTTTTCAAATCTTTTCTCCAACTGAGCTCTTCTAGTGTTTTTCTTGCGCGCTTGACACATATCGGAGTAGTAAAGTCGGCGCTTTGGTGCTCAGTCGCCTGCAACATATTTGTGTCCTCGCGCTGCGCCTCCGTGGCAATGGATTGATTTCGGCGTTTTTTCTTCTTCCCCGACCTCTGCCTCGACCAAGTTGAGAAAACAGTCACTCTAACCTGCGGCTCGCTTCTTCCCAGCTATATGTTTCATCCGGCCTGTTCTAAAAGTAGGCTACCTGGCTCCGGATGTTTCTACACATTGTAGGACTTTGAACTTTTTTCTCCCCCTTGTGCATTCACAGGAGGTGACCTGGGGATTTTAAGGATTTCTTTTTTTAACGAGAAAAAGCTTCTCCTCCTGGGTTCCCTGAACCCTGCAAAGATTCATTGGTGAAAAGTGATGGCCGAGCGGGGAGCTCTGTCGCTCCTCTCTCTCCTCTGTCTCACCTTTCTCTACACGGAGACCATCACGGCAAAGCATGTCGACAAAGGTAAATACCTGTGATAATACACTGCTGCTCGTTCTGCTGCGTGTCTGCTTCTTTACGCCTCCATTGAAGAAACTTACCTACATCGTATCACGAGTTTGGGGGGGGGGGGGGAAGCAACATACGGAATGCAAGCTTATGGCTCTGAAGATCATACGTGGAGCTAGGTAGCTAATTGTGTTGTGTTTGGGTCAGCTATGTTACTCCTTTACCGTCCAGGGGAACTTTAAAGGTGGCTACTTTTCCACAACAGGCACCCTATTTTCTCTCAGGCAAGCCTTGTTGGAAGCAGTAAAAGCAACACGCTCTTTCCCACTCTGTCCTTTTGTCTGCGGAGAGGCTGCGGAGGCAGAACTGCTGCTGATAGGTTTCTATGTTTGTCTGTCACATAATTCGTAGACATACATGACGATCAGTTGTTTCACAGACATGTCTGTGGGGTTATTATGTGCTAATGGTTTTAAAAAGGCTATCAAATTATATATACATAAATGACTTGATCTCTCATATGTGTTGGTGCTAGACTGGCTAGTCTATGTATGTGGTCATGGAAATGCAAAGGATGGCAGGAATTTGAAGGAAAAAAATCACTATGCAAAGAGTCATTAGCGCTCAACGGCAGGTAATAAGCTGGCATCATCAGTCCGGCTGACATCTCATTACCTGAGCGTCAATACATGTTTAGCTGATGGATAAACAGAACCAAATTAATTAGCTTCTGTTAATGTTTTGAAGTGAGGCCACTGCAGTGTGCAGTCCAGTCTATGTCTTACTCCAGCTGGTGGTGCTATGTAGTGAGCAATTTTTACTGATATGTCAGGTATTGATTAGAATGTGTGTGTGTGTCAGCACAACCCACACAGTCTTAGAACCACTCCAAGCGGCCAGTGCCTGAGACAGTCTTTTCAGCAGTCATTGGAGCGCACAGTTCCAGCCTTTAACACACCAATGACCCAATCATGACCGTTATATTTTTATCTCATTTCAGCTGCTAAACGTGATCAAACAGAGTAGCATGTAGTGTGAGAAAATGTGTGAATATAATTGACTGTTGTTCAACATGGCCCAGTTTTTTCTGTCATTCTCGTGATATGCAAAATACTTATGTGTATGAAAGAAGAAGAGGAGAAAAAAAGCTTGAAAGCTTCTTGTTTGTTTTGCTGGCTAAAAAAAAGAGTGAATGTCCAAAGAAGACTGGGCTTGGAGTGACAGGCCTGTGTTAGCTGTTTGGCTCTCCTGCGTGTGGAGCCTGATGAAAGACCCTCTCCTGCATGAAAAGCGCTCTGCAGTGGTGGAAGGGGAGATAGAGAGAGGGAGAGGGAGAGAGAGAAAGAGAAAAAAAGCCCCTCCTTGGCTTTGCTGGAGATCAGTACAAAAGGGAGAAATGGGGGTAGGGTGTAACAGGCCGACTGTCTGGAAAGTAATAAAACCAGGAGATTAAGGGGACCAGGGAGTTCCTTTGGGGGCTTTGATTGATTCCAGAGAATTGGACTGGGACCCACACGCAGAGAGAGTCTCATATTACTAATTGTGGGGTCCCCTTCTCTGAAAATATCTGTTTATGCAAAACACATTTCTTTGAGGTCCCGGCTGAGGGCAGAACTTATCTTTACCAAAGTTGGCAGAGTAACAGCCCCCAACTTATAGAGTTTCAGTTGGTCTGGGGGGACCAGTACTCTCACTTTTTTCTTCTACTTTGGAATAGCCTGTAAAAGTTCAGTCAAGCTGCTGCAATGTTTTTAACCTTTTCCTCCTCTGTAGCTCCTACAAGTTGTTAGAACTTTAAAAAAAAATGCTTCAAATAGTTTGGCTTGTCCCTGTTGGGAGGAGTGTAAAATCCATCCAGGCCTTTATCTTATCTCTGTAATCCTGCTAGGAGGGGAATTGTGTGCTGATTGTCTCCCAGCGGACAATGCAAATAACTTGCTTGAAATGTGTAAATATTTGGCAACCCTCTGTGCTCTTACAGACCACTCACCAGTGTTTCATCCTCACGGACCACCTCAAGTTGCCCAGCCCCTATAGGCCAGGACACACCGGTCAGACTACCCGAAAATGGAGTCTGCCGTTTCAGGCAGCTCCAGTCTTCCCGTCGCGGCCAAAAAAGTGCCAAGAACACACTGAGCCGACTACTGACTTTCTGTACGCTCTGCGCTTGCGCGGGACGTAATTTCTCCATAACAGCAGGCGGCGCTAATCTGTATTGTGGCCCAAAAAAATACGGAAGCTGGAAATGATGGGACAGCTCTCTAGACCATAAACATAGATAGAAATACGTATTTATATTTATGGACCATAAAGAGCACCATTTTTAGCAGATGGTGTCGAGCAGTCAACAAGGGTTGATGCATGTGAGTACTCGCTGAACGAAACAAACAAACACATTAAAACAATGGCTAACTGTTGTTAGCAGTTTGTGCTACCCGTAGGGTTGCAAAATTTCGGGAATTTCCAAAGTTGGAAACTTTCCATGGGAATTAACGGGAATTTACTAAATTTAAACAACTCAAATGCACTAAATCCTTCTAACTGTTATTTCAGTCCTGGCAAACGTTATAGACAGTAAAAAGCAGTTTTTCCAACTATGTTTTATAATATTTATGAACATTTAACTTCAAATCAGATTTTTTTAAAAGCTTATTGAGACACCCAACTTGATATCATATATTGCTTTGTACTAGACCAGGTTTACAGAGGCTTAAACAGTGATTTTAAATAAAGGTGGGGAAAATATATTTTAGGGGGCATTTACTTAATTTATTGAATATGTTGGGTCAGACAGATGACTTTTACAGATGATTTTACTCAACATTCATCTTTTTGTTGTTCAGTGAAATTATTGATTGTTCATAAAATAATCAAAACTTGATAAAGTTCTACTTACAAATAAATCTGTTCAAATGTAATGTTTTTTTTATTGTATTAGTTTGCATGGGTGTCTGCCTATGACAAAACATAATGTTTATATGTTTAGATTTGTTCGGATATGAAAAAAAATCATCAATCGGCTCAAAAGAAGCCCGACGACATCTACGACGACCGACGTCACGGCACACACCAACCAGATTCGTGTCCCCGCCCCTTCCAGACTCTCCGACGGCGATTATCGGGCCGGTGTGTTCTGGCCTTATAAACAACTGTCGTTTTCTTTGGCGCATTTAAGGTCTTCTCGGTGGACCCTTCTGCTAAGAAAATCATTTACCACCTATTGTGTTGTTGTGTTTGGAAAGCCCAGGTGGTCCTAAATCCCAGTTTGGGGGTGGGGGGAAATAATGTTGGAAGGCTTAAAGGTGGATCATATTCATCCTGAAAAGTGTAATTACATTCTCTCTGGATTTATGTGACTTAATTTTACAATATCATCTTCATAAAATAGCTGAATCTTTATACACATGTCCACGTGATCTTGTGATGAGCCGAGAGTGGGGCGGTCACAGAGGGTCACCTAAAGTCTCTTTTGTATAGAGAGTAGGCTGTTTACTGATCATTTATTTATGGGCTCAAATCACTCATAAAGTCCTAATGACCTCCATCCACTGAGAGATGGATATAATTGCACACTCGGCCTAGTGTTTGATTCATCTGCTTCAGTAATGACAAACACCCCCATTAGTAGATGCTACCGATACTACTGATGTGGACGTACGGTTTGTTGTTGCTCAGTATTCTGCTGGAAGAGTTGGAGTGGAGAGGACAGCACTTTGAGATCAAAGTCTAAAAATAACACTATTTTTATTGCCTTGTTCCTGCTTGCTTTCTAAACAGGTGAATTCAACTTATATTTAATCGAACAAAGCTCTCCTGTGTGTCATTTTGCTCATATATTGCAGTTGTTTAAAACGTTGCTTGCCATTGTTGGCTTAACCGCAGCGTTAATGAAGACAAATTGCTGTGAAATATAGCAAGATCTCCATTTGGACCATGCATGGAAATACTGCACGGCTTTAAACTGGCATGAATTTTTCCTGTTTCTAACTATAGGAAACGTTCAGGCATCAGCTGTTGGATGTTTAATGCGTGTACAACAGATTGAAGCTACATTGTTGTGAGTGGAGAGTGGCCACGGGTCATGGTCTAAAACATAGAGATGATCAGGGACAAGTCCATGGCTTCTCCTGCCCCCTACTAAGAGGAAATCACCCTCATCCGCGCAGCCTCTTGTGTTGTAGCTCAGAGAAACATGACAAATGTCTTCTTTTCCTGTTTCTCCAGTGCAGCCTGTATTATTATTCACTGCCATTCATGGGCTTTGGACTTCCTTAATGCTGTAATAAAGTTTCCCCCACATTTTCTCCCTTTTTTCCTTTTATTTTAACCTGGTAAACCACATGTAAAACAGCCAACTCTTAATTGCACTGAAAATCTGTACATTTCACATTTACAATATTTTTCAACATAGCATTTTGGTTATTTAACATCAAGTAACATGTCACAAAGTTGGATTACAAACAGCATATTAATGCTTTTTCTTTTTGATTTATTTGTGCCAAGGAAACACTTGGTTGAAGTTGACTGGAAGTTCTATATTCATCATCTATTTTACATTTTGAAAGTTCCATATTTTGTATGTGTTGGCAGAGAATAAGGTTTTTTATTTTAATTTGATTTTTTTTTATACACCTTGCACTTTCGCTTATCATTTCCTGGGGGAAAATCAGCTCCCTGGACAGAGGGGAAAAACCCTTTCATTTAATATCGTTGAAAAGGCCTTGTAAGTAGTCTTCTGAACCATCTCTGTACTTTTGAAAGCAAGCCTATTTGGTGTTATGATTGGTCGCCTCACAAAAAGCAGCTTACATCAAGTTCTTAACAGCCGTATTTCTCTCGGCTTCAGAGGTGTTCCTGCTGTGACTAGAACAATGTCAGGCGCAGCACCTTTCCAATCCGACTGCTACATATTTTCTTTGCGTCTGCTGGCCCTTTCATGTCAACACATAAAAAAGCTGAAAAAAAAGAAACTTTCTGGGAGTTTGAAAAAAATAGTTCAATGGTGAAAAGAGGCCACAAAGCTGACCTTACTTCCCAGTGTGATGATTCCTTTGAGACTTAAGAGGAACTCCTAATGACATTACTGCAACAACATTTTATCTTTGACTACAGATATAGCTGCTGGACACATGTTTGCCTTGCCGTTTTTCACTTTTCCATCAGGCTTTTGTTTTTAAAATCGAACAAAATGCAAAACTTTAGATAACAAAATGTAGAACAAAATTCACTGTAGTGCTGCCGTTATGATCTCCAAGCTCCCTGTTCTGCTGCAATTGAATGATGCTCAGGCTTAATGACCTGTGGGAGAGCAGAGTCTTTTCAGTTTCCATGGCACTGACGCTATAGCAGCACAGTGAGCTCTTCTTTAAAATAAATTTAAAGAAGAGACTCAATGTCAATAAGAGTCTGTCATTATGCTGACTACCTCTGCGTGCCTTGGTGAACTAACCTGGTCATGCTCTGCCCTGCCGCCTTGCTCCATCTTGCAGCCGCACACATGTATGGGTGTTGGGGGCAGGTTTTTGGAGTTCAGGTTGTTTTGAACACATTAACAAATTGATTGATATTTAAGTATATTTTAACGGGGGCGCCTTTAGCTCAGTTGGTAAGGCGTCCCCCTCCCGGGGCCGGGCCCAGCAGCAGACCCGGGTTTGATTCCCACCCGCGGTCGTTCTCTGCATGTCACTCCCCTCTCTGCCCCATTTCACCTCTGTCTCTCAGTCTGCACTATCAATAAAGCATAAAAATGCCCAAAAAATATCTTTGGAAAAAAAAAAGTATATTTTAACAGTTGTGTAAGACTAGTATGAATAGCAAGTAGTAGTCTGGCAGCATGACACACTGTAATATTCATGTTCTGCTAGACTGCAGTCACATTTGGCCATGTTCATCTGGACAGCGTGGCATTGTCCAGTCTTTTACTGCAAAGAGAAAAACTACAGTAGCCCAGCTATGCTGGTTCAGAATCTAGTAACTGAAGTGTGACAGCAGAAAATGGCAGTTTTTGTATTGACGTTAGATTTAAGTAGCGTACTGCAAGCAAAGAAGTTTTTTTTACCCTGGCTGGCACTCAAGCAAAAACCTAAAAGGAATGGGCTCTGTGGGCCTTTCCAAAGGAATCTTTACACAACCTCAGCAAAGCATTGAGTACTTTTCCCCCTGAAAATCTTCCTCAAACTTTTTGCTATTTTGGTTCTGCCGAGCTTCTGTCGTGGTGTCTCCTGTCGGTAGTGGCAGCTGCATAGGATTATGACACATGCAAGCTGTGCTTGTCAGATGAGCTTGGACTAATGAGTGCAAGGCTCTATTGTACAAGGGACTGTTTTACAGCCCTCTGGGGCATATTACAGCCATTTCCCTATAAAAAATAAGATCTTTCAATACTTTTTTCCTAAATTGTTGTATTCTCATTTTTAAACCCTCACATTTTTTTCTATAGTTAACATTTCAGTGATCACTAAGCACTGGCTTCATTTTCTAACTTTCTTTTAGAGTTGCCTATTTGGCTGAATGTTTGAGATCAGTTATTGGTTTGGCTGAGCAGATATGCCACATTTTCTGTTGATTGTGTGAAAATGATATTTTGAGAAAACTTTTGGAACTTAAAAGACAAAAGCAAAAAAATGAAAATCATGAAAAGAAACCTCAACAGGAAGCAGGTGCAGCTTTGCAATTCCTTCAGATCTGGCATCTCCTCGGCCGTTTAGTTGTTACTCTTAAAAGCCCTAAATATAATTAGTGTAATTTCTATTTAATGCAATTGTGAGGTGGCAGTTTTCATTCCTGGCAGCGGGCCTTGTCGTAAATTGGGAGTGACTGATATTCTTTACGAAAGACAGATTAATTACCTTCATTTGGTTTGCACTGTACCTGCTTGAGTTGGAACACCCTGCAGCTTTCAGACATGAATTCATTCTCTGCTGTCTGTTTGGAGGACGTCCAGGGGGTGATGAATTAACTTGAAAGGCTTCTCGGTGGTGAAGATCATCTTGTGGTGCAGGTGTTACGTAGCTCCTGCTTCAAAGAGTATGCAACCAAACAAGAATCAATGCAGAATTTTCACTCTAAGAATTTTTACTCATCGTTATTATTGTCCAGTGTGGCTAGTGCAATTTTAAATTGTGTTGTTACCAACCCCAAATTGTTTTAATGCTGTGCCCTAGCAATACTAGTTCAGATCAGGGCTGATCTATTTCCCTCTCCAAATGATCAATTTTTTCTGAACCACTATACCACGAGCACCCCAATTATTTCTAACCTCCAACTGTCCAATCATATCTTCACTATACCCATCATAATTCTGGTGGTAGCTTCACCAGTATGTGGGAGAGATCTTACATACACAGTATCAATCAGCCATGTACACATAGAGCCTCTCAGCCTCTCGTTCACTCAAAGGAACTTTTCATGTGCTGAAAGGATGTGGGGGTCAGTCAGTCACAGAGAGAGGATTGTGAGCACTGCTTAATCGAGCTGGCTGCCACCGTCTTGTGCCTGGCCTGTATCTCTTGGCAGCCTTGGACATGGTGGGATGTGTGTAAGTTTGGCTGGGTATTGGTATAGGCGTTCGCCACCCATCTGGGGTTGAACAGCTGTTTTGTCAACAAGGATCAGAGATTCTTTACTTGAAAAAAACCTGTTTACTTACTTTCACTGAGAGGATAAGGAGAAATTAGACCATTTTAATCCAGCCATCAGTTTATTCGGTATGGCAGTTTGCGACCTTGGAGTAGTATTATATTAATTATTACTTAATCATTACTATTATAGCACATGCTTTGAAAAACTAAAAAGGGGAGAGATTAATAGAACAGATTACATTATTGACAAACTTTTACTGTGAAGGTCTTTATTTAGTTTAAGACAAATTACACTCCTGCATAGCAATGAGGTTTCTAGCTGGCTGGTTTGAATTTGTCAAGAACTTTGATTTCTAAAAACATGCATAGAAAATGATTTATAACATAAAACCTGATGTTTCACATTGGAACTTAGTGGCACTGGCAAGCCCTGCCGAGATATTTTCACATGTCTTTACTTTCTCAGATGCCACACATAACCCAATTAAATGCCAGTGCTCAACTCCTCGACCAACATTTCTAATTATGGTATTCTTTCAATAGATGATGAGCTGCTGCAACATTGGTGAGGGGTGCCAGAACAATTCTGTTTGAAGTTGCTGAATTTTCTACATCATTTTCTTGTTCTGTTATACAAGGCAGTAACTGATGTCTGGTTTATGTGGTGCAAAATCCATATAATAACCACTTAACTTCGACGCAAAGTCAGAAAGAATAGAAGAAAGTGCCTGGATTGTGGATTCTGACACATTTAACGTACTTTTCCACAACATGGTACAGGCTCTACTCTACTGGCCTTTTATGGTTTTCCACTATGTCAAAAAGGCTGTACATTGATAACTTGTTAACACCAGGGTAGGGTCTGTGCTAGTCATGTACTGTATCACTTTGTCTATCAGTTTTTCTTGAACCCTCTCCATTCTAACCCAGGTTTTATTTTGATTTCACCTGCTGCTATGGTGACCCCTGGAATTTTTCCCCCTTGGTATTAACTGATGTTCCTGCTGTTATACCCAAGCTGAAACGACTCTTTGAAAACTCCAGCACTAGATAGAGGCTCCTTTGTGCTGTTGGGAGCGCCCTTTTGGCATTTTGCTCCACTGGCTGCAGTGACTTCTTACCATGTTATTGGGGCCCTCCTCCAATGTGAGCTCATCTAAAACTAAGGTCAAGAGAGGCAGCCGAAATGGTGAAATTACTTGTTTAATACGCTGGCATGATGTAATGGATTGGCCGTCTCTTTTGATGCTGCTGTCTTGGTCCTTCAAAGTGAAATATATGCGTCCCTGAGCAGCACTTACTTAAGGGATGATGTCTTTTCTCCTTTTTACAAAGCTCCAACACAAAATATGATTGAGCTTGGCCGTAGAAAAGGCTAATTCAGGCTTGACATTTGATTTGCGGTACATATTAAAAAGTATTTCTAGTGTTGTTGAAAATGTCAAGCTGTAAGTGAGGTAATGGGACTTAGTTTACAGTTTTTTTCAATTGCTAAAGCACGGTGGGCACAACTGAAACCACATGTGCAAAACTCTTAACACAGTGTGCATCACTAAAATGCACCTGTGCAATTCAGTTCATTTTGCCTCAAAGTCACTCACAGCAACCAAACTCTTCATACAACATGTCTCAGAACAAACTCACTGGTGCAAACACTGGCAACATGTTACAATGAAAAACACACATTGACACACAACACACAGACCTACAAAACACTAACAACAAGCAGCAAAACATAAAAGATGAACTTTTGATATTTAAAATATTTGAAGTATAAATGATCTGAGGGATTTCAAATAAAACATTTTCATTAGAAAATACTGTAAGAGTAACATATTTTCATTTGACCGTACCATATTGTTTAGGTAAAACAAGAGTGAATGAAAACAGAGCAATTTGATTCAGTATCTCATGGCCTGAGTGAGTCCAACCGACTTGCTACACAGTAGCTCCATAACTAGGACATTTGGACTGGACAACAGGCAATATTTTTCCACTTCCCAGTCAGAGGATGGCATTGCATGTAATGTGGAAGGCAATGTGCTTTTTGAAGCTTTTCTATTTTTATTTGTATGTGTCTAGATGAACTTTACAGTGGGCTAGTATATCAATATTTCAAAAAGTCTGTATGATATTTTTAAATTCAAAAACCTTACAAAGTTCTAAAAACATCTGTGTTTTGCATAAAGCACATCCATGTGCTGTTGCTGCTTTGAAAGAGTAATTCAAATGGTGCATGTGTGTATCATCTTGATGCTAAAAACTGTTTTGAAAAAGGATTGTTAGGTTTGGTTTCAAGAGTTTCCTTTTTCCAGGGCTGTAATACATACTGCAATACGGTGCGAAGCCCTATTGAAATGCAAAGGATTTTTATTCTTCTTCTTTATTATTTTTAGTCATTTTTGGCACTTTTCACCCCCTTCCCGTCATGCATAACTTGACATTTTTTGCGTACCCATCAGACCTGCAAAAAATTCCAACTAATCGTTGGTTGAGACCGGGCCAAAAAAACAGCGCCCCCTGTGGCCACAAACAGTTTTTCAGGAAATGCATGCTCAAAAATTGGGCTAGAAGCCTGACATTTTAGGACAACATGTATTGGCCCGAGGCGCACCTAAATGCAATTTTATGTCCTGGGCCAAACTCAACAGGATGTCGGCCATATTGGATTTAGTGCCTAAAATCGCCATATTACATAATTATATATCGACAAACTCGTTCTAGAGTTTTTACGCCAGGGACGCCGAATCACTTCTCAAATACTCAAGACGCTTGCCCGATGTGAAATTGCGGAAAGATTTCAAAATTACAGTAGAACCAGGGAGCTATTGGGGGTCAAAGTTGACGTAAACATCATAAAAAACCAACCTCATGAAACTTTAATTCATCATAACTCAGGCTGTGTTATACCTAGCTACACCAAATTTAAAACCCAAATGTATCTTTGCAGGTCCCACAAAAAAGCCTCTTGAAGCCCCACCCCAAAATCAACAGGAAGTCTTTTAATTTGAAATATGTGAATTTCTGACTAGAAAATCATCCCAATGTTCAAAAATTCACAACTCCTAGCAGGAACATATTTTGCAAAACGAAAACTCTAGGGACACTCATAAAGTGGACTCATAACAACTTTTTGTGCAAAAAAATATATGATGGGGTAAGTCCTCAGACATGGAAGATGATATACCCGAAAGCTTGTTTTAACCGGAACCACCGTCTTGCAGCACCGACGTGTCATTCGCCAAAAAACATCAAAAACGGACGCCATGAACCCTTTAATTGATCATAACTCAGGCTTGTTACACCTAGATGCACAATATTTCATATAGCAATGTACAATCCCAGGACAAACAAAAAAGCCTCTTGAAGTCAGCCCCAAAATCAACAGGAAGTATTTTAATTTGAAATACTCGCCAAAAAAACAGGAAGTTGGCCTAGCTCCACCATACTCTGTCTCATCTTCTCCAAATTTGTTATGGTTAATGAGACCCAAGGCCTGAGGAGGCCCACACGCTAATATTCATATAAAGTGAGAGCGCCACCTGCTGGGCAAAGTAAATATCGCATGTTGGTTATTTACCTCCACGTCCGACACACTTGATCAAATCAATCTCAAAGCAGCTCAGGTAGGTCAAGAGACAACGATAACACGGGAAGCCGGTTCCGTCGACTCCGTGGCCTTCGTAGTTTATCGGCGTCATCACCACGAAACAGGAAGTCGTTGTGATTTTGCTCCGCACCGTCCCACGCGCTCCAAACTTCACCCGCCCGGTAAGAGCCCAGGCCCGAGGACGTCCTCGCGTCCGTGTCGAGCGCGTCGCGGCCACTTCCGTGCTTCCCGCGACAGGCGTAGCTGCGGCGCGCGCTCCGAAGAGGAGGCCGCGGCGCGTCCTCTCGTGCGGTCGCCCGGAGCGCCGAGGCCGGCACGGCGTCCAGCACGAGAGTGCGAGGGCCCGGTCATCACTGCTCGCAGTTTTAATTGGTAATATTCTTCCACAATTTCAATAAGGTAAATGTAGAATCCAATATTTTGTTTTGAATGAGCTCCTAAGAGTTTTGAAAACAGTGTCTTAGCAATTGAACATTTTGCCAGAAATACACAGTGTTTTGCAGGTTGTTGTCTATGAATGGTTGAAGAGCTCTTGAGTTTTGGTAAATGTGGTTACTGAATGCATTTTGTGTGAAATGAATGAAAAATTAAACACTGTTTGGAACACATGGACTTCTGTAGTGCACACTGTGTTAAGAGTTTTGCACATGTGGTTTAGCAATCGGAAAAAACTGTAAATAACAATATTAAGAAATGAGAGCTTCTAGATGGGTCTTCACTGCTTGTGATTTTACTACACAAAGAAAGACCTGTATTCAAGTTTAAACTGAACGTCTTTATACCCTTTCTACAAACCTGGACAACAGTGATTATAGTAATAAAATGACACCCCTGCGCATTTCCTCGTTTATGAGTGTCCTTTTACAAATTTGGATTCTAGTCCTTGGTCTTATGGGAAGATGATCAACGCGTGTCTAGCTTACAAACTCTGAAAGAAGTCTAGGTTTGCCTGTGATAAGAAACCTAAATTTGAGAGAAGAAGAAATTGGATTACGGAGAAGCTCACAAAATACAGGGGATGATTGCCCTCTGAGCATTTATATTCTATGGACAGCTAAGGACATTCTTGGGTAAAAAACTACAAGGATTTGTTGTTGCCAAAATTGCTCTAACTCCACGTACAATACACTAGCTGGGTATTACATCGCTGTTTAATGAAGCTGTTCAGAACAAGCAGCATCTGGGACGACACAGTCTCTTAAGCTTTGTCTAAATAAAGATGTGACCTTCCTCTGTCTGATGTAGAGGAGGATGGTCAGGTGGAGTCAGAGGCCATACACTGCTAAAGGTGAGGGTTTTTTCTCTTTTTTAATCCAGCCTGTATTATACACAACATGCGGTGATGGTAAAGCAGCTGCATCAATCCAGTCTGATTCCTTAAACATTGTCCCTTGAACCTTGACTCGGCTCACTACCCTCCACTTCTCTGCTTGTAACCGGTCACTCAGCCACAGCACCTGCATGGCTGTACATGGATGGCAGCCAACAGGGAGCACCTGCGGAGGAAGAGCAGGAGAGCAGCATTCCATCACAGGATCTGATTATTCTGGAGACACAGATGTCATATGAGACACGAGGGACGTGTTAGAGCGGGGGATGGGGTGGGCGGGCCCATGGCAGAGGTTTTGGCATGGTGGGGTAGTAATGGGCTGGGATAGCAAGCCAGCTGCTACCAACCTATTCTTAATGAGGTGTCCCATCAAGAACACAGGGAGATGAACATTAATAACTACTGCTAAACGTGTCTGTTCATGTATTCCTCCCTCTTTAATCACGGTAGGATGAAGTGCGTGATGTGTGTGGCCACTGAGTAGTTTTTTTCCCCCCAAGCCAGTTCTGAATGTAGTTTGGTTTGCCTATTCTAGAATAAGGTCACAAGAGTATTGATTGATCGGCCTATTGCTTATTTAATGGTTGATTGATTGTTTAGTCCATAAAGTCACCATTTCCCAGAGTCTGAGATCACTCTGGAAAAGGAAGGACAGTGAGTCCTTGTTCAACCTTTTTTCCGCGACCGAAAATCCACTTGCTTACATTACCAGTTGGGGCGAAAAGCAAAAAAAAAAACATGCGCACTCACTCACTCACTCACTCACTCACTCACTCACACACTCGCTCTTAATGAAAATTCACCCAACATGATCTAATCAAGCAGGTGTGAAAGCATCTTAATTCAAGCTGACCCATGTTCAGAGTGAAGCAACAATTCATTCGAAGACGTGAATGCTTCAAGCGAGGGTAACTAGTTGCACGCTTTCATTCCACCCTCAAAAGAAGAACTCAGAGTTATATAGGGTCGTGGTTTTATTAGTCACTGCTAGCCTGTGGTGGGGTGCTCTTTGTTGCAGAGTGACGGGGGACTTAATGAAGCTTTCTAACCCAATGAGCCCTGAGTCAGTCGAGCCCCTCTTCCCTTTCTTTGTCCCTCTCCCAATCCCCCCACAGTGCCACTGCATTCCCAGCCTGGCGGGGCAGTGTCTCTGGGCCAGGGCCATGTCACGCACCCCTTTTGGCCCCAAACCAATGTGGTGGTGGGGTCAGGGGTTCAAGTGCTCCCCGTGGGGCAATGCACCGGATGCCTAGTGACGCCATGGCCGGGCCCCGTATACTGGTGACGTTGTTAATTAATTTTCTGATGAGAAAGAGATTGGCTGACCTAGCAATAGCTAGCCTTTTTGCTCTAGCTCACTGTTGCTGCCCCTTTCTCCCGCACAGACAGGAGAGGCGAGGATAGCCCCTCCTGGGTCAACACTGATAGTGAAGCACTTGGAGACACATTCCTCGCATGCTAGACAGAGAGTTGAGGGGTGGATTTTATGGGCTGTGTTTCTGCTAGTCCCACACATACCTGTGGTTCATGTGCATGTTGTGGAAGCTTAGCTCCATTTAACCCCTTCTCATATGTAACATCAGAAATACAACTTGCGCTTTTTCAGATGTGAAGACTTCTTGCACTTAGTAAAGACACTGTATCACCCTGTGTTTGGGAAATACCATCTACAGTTGAGTTTTGTACCATTATCGTCCTTTGTTCATAGGTCTCCAATTTACTGGGACATTCAAAATGCTCTCAGATAATCACATGACATTTTGGAAAAATGTACGTATCTTACCAAAAGAGTTTGGTGCATTTCATGCAGCTTATCACAGAGGCTGGAAGCAGGGCTAAACTCAAAACAAAAATAGCATAGCTAGCCAGCAACTCTTCAACTTTTATTTTTGGGCATTTTCCTTCATTTGACAGTTTGGAGAGACAGAGATTAAATGGAGCAGAGAGGGGGATGACATGCAGATAACCCAGGCTGGATTCGAACCTAGGTCTGCTGCGACGAGGACTGAGTTTCCTTTAACTTAAAGGAAGAAAATAATTCACTTTTCCACCCCAAAGATACTAAATTAAACAGTATCCATGTGTTGTGGGTTTTTTGGTCAACACACTGCAATCTAAATCGATAAGATTTCCTGAGGGGAAACAATTGTGTGAAATGCAGGAAGTCATTAGGAAGCCAGGGACTCATGTCTCTCCCTGCTGAGTAAATAGTGTCTGGGCCTCTCTCCCCCCCCCCAACAATTCATCCACTTTTGAATGAGCCCAGCACTTGTAACAATAAAGGCAGGAAATGAACTGTACTCACACAGGAGCGTGCAGGATGCTCATTGTGTTCCTAATTGACCAAACTAGGTTGGGTGATAAAAGCAGACTTTTCACTTGGTTATTTGGAAAATAGCTCAAAGTTAGCGTACAATAGGTGTGGTGAAAAAAAGCAGCTAATGAGGCAGGATTTCATTGCATAATTTTATATTTTTTTATGCTGTTTTGTCTTGTCCTAAACTGACCCAGTTTGTGCAAAACTGGAGCTCACAGTTTGAATCCATAACTGCCTAATGCAGCCTTACATGCAAGTATAGCACACGATGCGAGCTTGTGATGAAATTAATAAATGAGAGAGCGTGAACAGGTCCCCCATTGTTGTGGTACTGTGTGTGCTGCGTGTAACCAATGGCAGCCCTTCGTGTCGACCTGTTTACTATTTGCTAATCTCACCTGGCTGCAACATTCTCTGTTTTTCTCTCTCTGTGTGGAATGCAGGCATGACTCAGAGCCAGACAGTGTTTCTCATGTTGTCAACTGAGAATCCCTCCAGGGGAAAGTTGTTTTGTCTCAGAGTGTCAACCATAAGCTTATTGGAGCTGACCTGCATTCAGAGAAGATTGGAAATGTATCTGGGATTTAGGTTATGTCCACTACCAGTCCTGCCACTCAGTAGACAAAATTCAATGTCTGTGTGTGTTGCAGTTATTTCAGCTTTTTACTTCATCAGCATCTTTAAGGTTATTTATGAGGTAATTTACACTGAGAATACAGAATACAATTTACCAGTTTAATTTGCCATTCTGTTTTTTTCATTGTTGGCGAAGGGGGATCAGTGGTTATCTGTCCCACATTTTGTGTTTAGCTTAATTGATATTTAGTTTACCCTAGATTATGTGACAACTAAGCAGGTTAGCATGGAGGATTTTCCCAGATTAATTCTCGGAGTCCAATCTGAGTTGGCTGGCCACACTCCCTGTATCATCCCAAACGTCTGCTTTACCTGGGATTTACTAGCATATGAAAAAAAAATGAGATCAGGGGTGGCAATAAATCCAGCAGCAAAGCCTCCCTCAGAGAAAATGAGATGCACACATGGCATCGTCGGTCACCAGCCGCTCATGTGCACGTTTCCGATAAATAGATTTTTGGGGTTCTCAGGTGATGAGAGGTGGGCTAGTTCATCAGAGTGGAGCTTTGTCAACTAATGCCACGGTCAGATTGGCCTTTCATTTCCTGTATTGGCTTTCTTGTCTCTAACAATATTGGATGTGGTTTTAGCAGTGCCTTGTTAGCATTGTGGTAGAAATGTGCTCCATCTTCTCTTTTGCTATAGTCCATTTAGCCCTGAGTGATACGTTCTACTTCACACCAAGAGCCATTCACGCACTGACTGTCAGGTTCCCCCATGTCCCAGCAGATTTGCAAGCAAATAATTTAGGGGTTGTTAAGTGATTTAGCATCTGTTTTTTATAGGACCCTAGTGAGCCACAACTGCCACCCCCCTTCTGCCCATCACTGTCTATGCCTTTGGCGTTCAAGGCTTGCCTTTGAATTTCAATCAGCCCTGGATACATTGTTTAGTTTATTTGTGGGGGCTGGGGATGGGTCGGATAGAGTGTTAGCGGTAGTAACTGGTTGTGTGTGTCAATCAGATATTCAGTGTGACCAATGGGCAGCTAGTTGGTGTGTTCTCTGGAGGCACAAGGCTTTAACTGCTGCCCGCGGGGCGAACCCTGCCCTCCATTCTTCACACATCGCCCTCCCTCCCCTCGTCATCCTCCTCACAAGGGGAACACAGGCAGAACAATCAATAACAGCCTTACCCTCCTTCTCTCTCCAGCGCTCCTGCCCCCCTCGCAGACTCCTCCTCTGGTCAGCCGCTCCCTGCTTTCCATTTATCAAAACTGTGTTTGATGTTGGCTTCATCATTCTCTGTCAACCCCCCCAACACCTCCATGTGTGTAATTGTATTAGATTCGTCATGGTGGCACAGTTATTTTGCCCGCCCCAGCTGGTATTGGGCCAACGGGCTTCTTTCCATGTACCTGCAACTGCAGACATTATTTTTAAGTGCCTCTAGTGCTTAATTTATTTCCATTATGGCTTTGCACAGGTGTGGATCAGTGGGTACACCTGTACCCAAAAGTAAATTTCGTCCTTTTGTTAAAGACTATTATTTCCTTTTTCCTGATTCCCATTGTTCCCAACGTCCTTCTCTTCCTAGCAGGCAGTGAAGCATGAGTACAGAGCTTCAATCAATCAAAGCCCACAGCAGACCCTGTTATAGAGGGTAAGTCAAAATGATGGAAGAACAAATCTCTGACGTAAACATGCACTCGGACAGTGAAGATGCCTGCATCACCGTCACACTGTGAAATATTCCTTGATAATGTTATTCTTTCCTGTTGTGCTCATTAGCGGTAGCCTGGAAATCCAGACCCTGATATCTTGAACGATAGAGGGTCTGGCCACGATCAATAGTAATTTCCAACTCAAGGGGCGGCTCCTACTCGTGCATTTCAAATGCCACTGCACGCAGTTGGATAGCACTACAACCAATCAGAGCGATGCACAAGGTGACGTAAGCCCCGTTCGTTTAGCGAACAGCTGTTAAACTGTTAAATTAAACGTTTGCCGTTGTCGGTCGGCAAAACAGAACATTCCACTTACTTGCTAATGAAAGATTTGAGTGCCGTCTTCCAAATCGTTAAGGGTCGAGGCCAAAGCAGTCTCAAACTCACACAACATATCCGCAGCCATCTTTGATGTTTACTATCACGGCTTCGACATCGCATGCACGTCACTGTCGTCATCCGGTTACGTCCTCCCCAGAGTACCATATAAAGGGCTCTGGCGTGCCCATATTAGATAGAACCAATTGAAACGTGAAACCCAGATTTCTGATCTTCTTGATAAAGCTTCAACGGAGCGTGGCCAGACCAACAGGCGCAGCAAATTTAATTTGCCAGCGCCTAGTGGCAGGTCTGGGAATGCCAGGCTACATTAGCGGCCCATTTCTTGAAGAATGTGCCGACTCTCTCTCGCTCTCGCTCTCTCTCGCTCTCGCTCTCTGGCATTATATCTTTATTGGCAAAAAAAGAAGAAGCTGTAATCCTATTTTATCGTATTCATCTTTGTCTCATCAAATCCCTCTCCATCAACTAATGAGCACCAATTTCCTTTTGTGAGGCACCAACCTGTTGTCTGGGGATAATAATCTCTGGCCACTACATTTCTTGTTTTGGTGAAACAGTGGGACAGGAGGATTTACTGGGAATGGGAAACCCTTAAGAGGCACAGTGAGAGAATCTGTCTCTGTCGATTACACACGCACTGCAACCTTGACGGCAACATTAGATCTCTTTCTCCATACAGCAAACTACCATTAATAATGGATATGGCTCTCTAGCTCTTTTGCTTTCTCCTTCCCCTCCCCCCAGCAATGCCCCTGGAGGCGTCTATCCCTCTCTCCCTGTCCCCCTCTCTCCCCTATCACCATCCTGTCCCGTCCTACCCTCCCCTGTTCTCCCCTTCCCCCTCGCTGTTTCAGCTGTGAGACTGCTAGCCAGGAGCCATGGCAGGTGTGCATACATCATCATGGTACTGGCCACACAGCCTGCAGCACCCAAACAGTCATCATCAGACAGACACATCCACCTGCCTAAGAAAGAACACTGTGGAATAGTTGAGTGTGTTTGGTTTTCCTGTTTGTATATTTGCGTCTTTTGTTTCCCCTGACAGAAACGATGACAAATGGATTATAAATTAATTCTGTAGAGATACTAATATGGAGTTGGATCAAAGCTTCTCTTGACACTCCTATGTATGCACTGTGGGGAAAGGATTGTTTTTATTCCTATTATTTTGTCTTTGATTGTCACTTTAGCATTGCACCCGTCATTTAATCTGAGGTAACGGTCCCTAAACACAAGCTTCATGAGCTTAGCTCTTGTATTGTTCTTGGCTCAGACTAGCTTGTAAAGATGTAGTTTAAAGTTGTATCTACATCTAAAAGCCCAGGAGTCTGCACGCACACAAACAAACAATAACTGCAGTGCACACAATAGCGCACTAACTGCAATAGGCAACCTTGACTGAATGGAGGTCTGCTGCATTGAAGATCCATTCAGGAGGGCCTGTTAAAGCGGATACGAGTAACATTTAAATATCTTTTAAACAACCTCATGTTTCCTCTGATAATCATAAATTACCTTTAACAGCAAACGAGACCATCAGTGCAAAGAAAGACGTTTTTATATAGTTTTTATTACTGCTTTTGGTCTGGTCGCACACCCAGTCCGATTTTCGGTTCGCTCGTGCAGGCTCTATGGTCACATATCCGTATTGGTTGCAGATTTCAGTGTGGCGCTGCAACGCGATTTGAGAAGCCTATCCCTCCAGGTGAGGGAAGGGGAGCGGGAGCCTTGTTTGAGACAGTTATTTGTCGTCATAAATGACTGATAACGGGGCTGAACCATCAAAGAAAAAAAAGAGAATGCAATGAAGAAAAGCGAAAAGGGAGAGTGAGTGATAGGCGGGCGGGAGGACGTTGCCAAGCAACGTGTATACAATTTCACGAGAGCGAAACTAGACTGCTAAATGAATGAGCGGTTGGTACTAACACAAAGTTTGCTTTGCTTCACCATCATCAGATAACCATTATCTGAAATAGTCATTATTTACATCAACAACACAAACACATTACCTCATCGTGATCCATAGTCTACTAACTGCCGTCTCTCATTCATTCGCTTTCTGTGAGGACACAGCTCCGTGAGAGAGAGAGTAGTTAGGTGACGCTGCTGAATCAACTCATTGCAAGCAGGTGTGTGTACTGACTGGCATTAGTTGATGCAGTGTCAAAACCACTCTCACGGAGCCGAAAAGAGTCCTCACACTTTCAACACACGAACATGCACTATATTGCGCCCTTCTCAGTCCACGCTCACGCGCCTGGCACGAGCATTTGCGACAGCGGGCGTCGTAAAAATACTACCGCTTTTGTCCAAAGGGGACGCCAACGTGCCATCTTACTCGTAGTGCCTTTAATCAACTGAAGATTTGGTCATGCTAATTGTTAGAACTTTTGCAAGGCCACTTTGATTTACAGAATAAAACCCAACCCAAGTGCTTCTTTTATTATGTTTTCACATGCAATAGAGAATGCAGAGGATTATCTAAAAATGTAGATACATAATTATCAATCTTTCTACCTAATCTATTACATTTTATTTTGAAAGATGTTTAAGGAGAACTATAAGAATAATGAGGAAAGGCAGATTTACAAACTAAAGAAGAACACTGAACAAAGTCATCTGGTTTCCATTTAGCATTTTTACATCATGGAAACTATGAATGCCGTAGACTTGTCAATTGATTTAATGCATTGCATAGCGCAATAGTTGGCAGTCTGTAAAGCTGTTTCAAAAGTGCACATACATGTGACACTGTAAATCACGTGTTTGGGCTGAACATGGATAATATCATAAACATTTGAAAGAAACTAATCCTCTCGCCATGATAAATGATGTGTATATGTAAGAAAATGGGACTTGCACAGTCGGTTTCAGCGCAGTACTGTTAACCCCTCTGGTCTCGCTACTTGCCTTCCAAAACAAAAATCCTCTCTGTGGATTGACGCTGGCTCATTATCTCTGAGTTTATGGCAGGCACTAAAAAAAGAATAACAGTTTGTATCTAAGGTTTAAATGTGCGAGCAGACATGTCTATTATACAAGGAACATCAATCTTTTTCAGCTTAATATGATTCTGTCATGGCCCGACAATAGATTGGTGACCTGTTTTGGGTGTTTCCGTATTTTATGCGTGCTCCAACGAGTTCTATCCATTTAGTGACTGATGATTTATCTGCCACTTGGGGGATTGTCTGTAGGTCTGTGGAGGTGCAGTTGCTGTGATGACGTCCCGTTATTTGGATGCTGCCGTCACGTCTCTCAGAAATTCTGGTTGTCTAAAGAAAACGGCGTGTGTCAAGTCTCTCAGTTAGTTGTTTTGTAGTGTCTCTGTGGCAGGTAGTATGTTTCCTTTCAAAAACAAAACACACCCTGAAACATCAGGCCCATAACACAGAAAATTGAGCTTGTTTGGATCCCACTGTCATGGATTGTCACGGTCAAACCTGAGTACAATAAGAAAAGAATCAATGAAAAAGGCTCACAGTTGACAGATCAAGGGCAGGTTAAGTCATAGATGAAAAAAAATCATATATCCCGTCCATTTCTGTGGGATTATCCTTATCTGCTACAACTGTAACTGTCCACTACTGTCTTTGTGATACTGTTAATGGAGTTTTAAGCACGCCATGCTACTAATGCTGCTGAGTAGTTGAACACAATTCCCATCGAAGTTTTGACCTGCATAGAAAAAAAAGGAATATAACTATGACCTCAATGGTGTAAGGCTTAGTCCAAGGTCCTCACACTCTACCAACAATGGGGTCAAAGCTCACTGTATGCAGCACAATCAGACAAGCTTGCTATGAGCAAATAATGTAGATATGAAATCATGGGACCGATCTGATCCATTATCGATATCAGGTGCAGACCATGCCGTTATTCACTTTTGGGATATCAGACTGACGTCACCATTTCATGTACAGATCCGTATTCAATAGTCTGATTAGGTTAATCCAGGTCCCTGTTCACCACAGTCCCCTTTTTTTTCTTGATAGTTGTTGACTGCTGTGTTACCATAAAGCCCAACTTAATATTTCCTAACCAGATTTAAGAACCAGATATTTGATAGGGTAGATGTTGAGGTCCACAGAAATACAGTGCAGACCAAACCTCTGAGTATCTATCGGATTAAGTGTGTGTGTGTGTGTGTGTGTGTGTGTGTGTGTGTGTGTGTGTGTGTGTGTGTGTGTGTGTGTGTGTGTGTGTGTGTGTGTGTGTGTGTGTGTGTGTGTTTGCGCATGTGTGCGATCTCTTGCGAAAAATGCTAATACATATAAAGTGAGAAGATGCTGTGAAGATAGGATATGGCAGTGCAGGCTTTTAGCCTTTAGAAGTAAGGTGCATTGCCCATCGGAATTTGTTTTTCTTTTCCCTACGGGAGCGTCCTCCCCTCTTCACTCGAGGCAATCTGTCTTCCTGTCATGCTATTGATCCCCTACAAGGTTCATTGATATGGAGAAAAGGCCATGGAGCCCTGCGATGGGAGGCTAGTGGCAGCTGTTTGACATTGAGGAGGTGTGTAAATGAAATAAGGGGAATGATTTATCTAGCCCAGAATTATATTCTCAGAGCAGGTATACCTTCCACATCCACCTTGAAAATGTCTGGCTCAAAGGAAAGAGCAGGCTTTTATGAAACCCCTACACTCAGGCAACCACTGTGATATGAGAGTGTAAATAAACCTGGAATCTCGTCTTTGCGCAGCCATCCACGGAGGTGTGTTGGGTATGTTTGACCTTGTGCACATGGACGACAAACCCCCTTTCAAGAGGAGAGTACATAGAAACAAGGGATTTTAATCCCCTTTCATCAAACCGCCTTCCTGAGAATGTCAGCTTTCTATCTAGCTGCGGACACTCTCCCTTAGCATTTTGCTTACTAAACTGGATAGGGTGGCGGCTTCAGATGCATTCTTAATTGTTTACTCAGCTAGAAATTAAATGTATCTTTTGTAAATCCACTCAGACAGCTGCATGTTTTTTTTTCTTTTTCTTTATACGGTCCAAATTTTATTTGCATTCATATTGAATTTGTTATGTGCCATATGCTCCCTGACGTTGTCATGGGATACAGGCCAGACTCATAATTTTCTCTTCTGGGAGGCAGCTGAGCACATGTATTTGTTTTAAGTGATGAGATAAGGAGAAGAACAGTCCATGCTAAGGCAAATGGTAAATGAAATGTTTGATACAACCAAGATGTTAGCATTGTCCAATGTTCCACTTTGGGTTGACATGCACACGGCCAACAGGTTCCCCTTCAATGTCATGTTGCACTGATAGTCGATAAATGTAATATTTAGTGTGTGGTCTTTCAGAAGTAACCACCAGCATGCAATAAATCCCACGCAAAATGAGCAACTGAAGCTGCTGGAGTGTCCTTTTGGCCTGATCCAATCTTCTCAGCAAATCTCTCTGCATATATATTCACTGTAAATGAAAATGATTAAGTCTTGATGGATAGTATAATGTCCTTGGAGAATCAGTCCAAGGCAGTTGCCAGGCAGCACCGGAACAATCAAGGGGGCTCCTGCGCAGTAATTTACAGCAAAGTTTACTCGGAAAGCCCCAACACACTCTCAAGCCTTTTTCTTAAAGCTGGGTTGGTTTCTCCATTCATCCTCTCCTTAACTTGTTAGTAAATCAAGGCCATTGTGTGGTGCCAGAGAAATTGTCCATTAATAAGCACTATGCCTAGTCAAGTGGCACAGGAAGCAAAGGGGTCAGGCCCGCCTTCCAATCATCATACCTCATCCACTTCCTCGTAAAAAAGGCCCCTAGCCACTCAGCTACAGGTCGCCATGGAGACCCAGGGACAGGGAGTGTGGGGGTCGGAGAGCAGCACAGACAACCATTAGCAGCCCATTCCATGGTAATTAATGATCATCCCACTGGCTCAAAATCAGAGCCTGGAGAAAAACACAGAGCAGGGTGCGCTCTCTGAGAGCAAATGTCACAGTGGCAAGAAATATGTTGGTGGACTGGAGAGGGGAGCTGGGATGGTTTTTGTAAGGGACACTGTTGGAAGCTTTACCTATATGGAGTGGTGAACTGTCACGGTGGAGACGAGGGACTGCGTGCAATGAAATTATAGTTTTTTGATTTGCATAGACATCCTTCTACAGATAAGCCTGTCTTCTGTTATTGAAGGCCAGAATAATTGACAAGAAGAACTTACAAATCACACCTCATTCACTAATTTCCACAGCTATGACCAGTGTCTATTTGCCTGCGCTAAGATAATCACTCCAATCCAGTTATGAGCGCTGTTCACCTTGCAAATATGAAGCTCACATTATTGGGTTTGTAATCAAATCTGAGGTCTGCCTGCCCTTAGGGGGTTTTCAGTCAGACCTGCGTGCCAGGCAGCCAATCAGCCAGCCAGTCGCTTTGAAGTGCTGGTAGACCAAACTACCCATCTTCCCCTCCCTCACTCTCTCCTAAGGCATATAGTTCCTCTCCATGTTGCACAACCAAAAAGGGATACACTCTCAGACACAAAGGCAATTCGGTGGGCACATAAAAATACAAAACGAATGCCACACAGATGCTGATGTTTGAGCACGCTGATGGGCATAGACAATAACACACATCAGAACAATTGGTGGCACATGGACAAATATTGTTGTCACCCCATTCAGTAAGGGCCAGTGCTGCTCTTCCTGACAGGCATGCTGTGTGTCTGTGTGCTCACTCAGTCTGCAGGCTCACAACCCACACATGAAGCCCCGACAACACACTTTCATCACACAGACACACTGAGCAGATTAGGTGGAATTTTGCCAATTTGACTTTAAGGCGACAGTAGCAATGTGATAGCAACACTGTTTAATTGCTTGGTGTTCATACTGAGACTCGGTATTTAATATTTGAAGTAGTGCTGTCAGACGATTCAAATATTTAATCGCGATTAACGTTGGTTTCTCTCCTAAGTCATGCTTATTGTCCAGTATTTGCAACCAGTTTGTCAATTACATAATAATTTTTGCATAACGCTTACATTTTCAGTCTTCTATTTTATCTTATTATTACATGCATTGTACCAAAAGTTGCAGTCAAAAAACAAATTAAAGGTTAACCCCAACCCTACAGATCAAAACACTTGATTGTAACCCTTGCTCAATAATAAATTATCCTTAAACAACAACTGGATTTACATCTAATGGTTACAAATGCTACAAGCAATTTGTTCATCAAAAGAATTAATGCCTTGCAGGCATTTAAATGTAATGTTTCTTACCTAAAACACAAGATGATTCTATTGCTAAAGGCATGTGTGTATTTAAACAGCTGATTTAAAGCTGAAACCAAGCCAACCAGTCCTTTTTGACTTACAGTTTTGAATTAATTGAATGGGATGAATGAAGATCGGCAGAGCAGTCTTTTCATTCAGAAACATCACAGCACTGAATTCAATGGCTGAATTGGAAATCAGTATTCATCAAAGCCTTTCTTTTATTTCTTACAAATACATATAAATACCCTCCGAATTAAGCAAACCAAATGGGATTTAGGCTCTGCTCTTTTGCCATTGTCTGCCTGCCTACAGTATGTCCAGTTAATGATACAGAAGGTGGCTGTTATTCTAGCCGTTGGTGCTGAGGGATGCATTATGCTCTGTGGCATGGCGGTGAATTCTAGCATGTCTGTCACCCACCGACTCATCCCACAGGCTATCAGTGCTCAGCCTCTCACAGGCATGCATACACACTGTATCCCATCCGTCGGTCTCCCTCCATCTCCTGGCTGCACCTCTTATTTATCTCTCTTGCTCTCCCTTAGCAGTACCCCCTTCTCTCTCTCTCTCTCTCTCTCTCTCTCTCTCTCTCTCTCTCTCTCTCTCTCTCTCTCTCTCTCTCTCTCTCTCTCTCTCTCTCTCTCTCTCTCTCTCTCTCTCTCTCTCTCTCTCTCTCTCTCTCTCTCTCTCTCTCTCTCTCTCTCTCTCTCTCTCTCTCTCTCTCTTCCCCCCCCCTCCCTCCCTCTGCTATCCAAAGGCAGTGGAGAGTATTATCTCCGAGGAACCATCCTCTCTTTGGCTAGGCTAATGCAGCCCGACTACACACACGCATCGCGAACAGAACTGAAGCTCGGATACAATACACACACACACGCATGGACACAGGCACGCGCACGGAGAGCAGCCTTATCAGTGCTTGCTGGTGTCAGACCCTCAATTAATTTTGTCATTAACTGAATCTCATTACTCCCACTGCCGTTGCAATGCCATGACGTCTAGACCTCACGGATGGAAGACACCACCAACACACATGTATTATGCTCTCTCTCGATCTCTCTCTCTCTAATACACATACACACACCAATTCTGTTCTTTCTCGCTGAAACCATTTACATCCTAATAATGCCATGAAATGACCCGTGCGATCACGTGACCTTTCACCCTTCCTTACTAATCACCGTGAACACATTCAGGTCTGTGTAGCCTCTCTGCCACCAGATAGGTCAGTATGGGAACTGGCGTTGTGAGAAAGGAAAGGGGATCAAGGGGGTAATTAAGTAATAAGAGAGCGTATGCAACAGAGTGTCTGTCTGTGATGAAAATGGACGTTGAATCCTCAAACAAATCATCTGAATTTTGTTTTTCGCCCTCATCACATGATGTATTGTAGCGGCCCCTGGGCTAGACAGAGACCAGTGGCGAAGCTGTATACTAGACTTGCCAGCTCATTTTCTGTTCAAAGGGAACGGCTTGTGGCCTCAGCCCCTTTCATGCCTGATACCGATTTCCCTCCTGCTGCTCACCCTTGTCTGTCTCTGTGGCTCTCTCCCCCTCTCACCACAATGATCTCTGCCACAGCAGGCTATGGTGCATTGTAACCCAACTCCATTTTGAAACCCAAATGGTCTTGTTAATATGACTTTCTGACTCGTGGAGAAAGTGATCTTGGGTTGGGTTTGTGATTTTCCACTGCAATTCTGCCTATGCTTTTTTGTTTGTTTTGCCTCTACCCTTTTGATTGTTCTCCCTGTTTTGCCAAATAAATCTGTTTTCTCTACTCCTCTCTGACCCCTTGCAAATAAAATGTGCTTGCAGTGCACTCTGGGGTTTTGAATGAGCTGTGTTGGTTGGGTACTGGGTGTGCTTGGTCTGTATGGGTTCACACAGCTGAGCTTACTATATGCTTTAGATGGTTTTAATTATCCCCACAAATGGTACAATGTAGGCGTACTCTGCTGGTGCATTTCGCACCGGCTTGTTCTTTTGGTGTTTGTATCCAACCCGCAATCAGTCACAAGTCTTTCCCTTGTCTAAGTGTTAAATACTACATTTTAGGAATGGGTGTTTTTAAATAAGTTTCTCAAAATTTGGATGAAAGCAAAACTGTATGAAAAATAAATACAGAGCTAATTATTTAGATGAATATGTTCCTGACATTTTTCATAAATAAATTGTGCAATGCTTTCAAAGAAACGTTACAGACAAATATGCACTACTACTGTGGTACCGCGTGACTTAGTGGGCACTACCAAGCATCCCCATCACCTGTGCTCTAATCAGTGACACATCCTAGCATGCATCTACCCCTGTGCTGACTGTTGTCTCTACTGATTCTTTTTCCGCTCATGCCTTAAATTCAAGCATTTTCCCTCCTTCACCATCCATGTGCTCTGTGTGTGTGAAAAATACATGTATAGGTGTGTGTATACATGTGTCTTTTAGTACCATCACCCCTCCTTTCCCCACCCCCTAATGCTATCCCTCCCTCTGTCCTCCCCACCCTTGCCCAGGGGGCTCCATAAATATCATTTCATCCTGTGGAGCCGCTGACACGCTGCAAAGGGCCTACAATAAATAATTCACTCCCTTGGTGCAGGGCAGTCAGACTCTCCTGCTTAGGTATTCAGGATGAGTATGTGTATGTTAGGATGGACTGGGTTGTGGTGGTGGTGGTGGGGGTTGCGGGTCCAGAGATTATCCACACAGACATACAGAGTCAACATACAGTATACTGCACACTTACTCACAATTCCCTTTTGTACAAACAAAGAATTTAAATAGTTGAGCAGAGGCTGTGGACACCAGTCGTGGCCGTTGTGGCCAGCGATAATCCAGCATCCCACCACACCAACCAAAAGAACCTGCTCTTTCACTCTCCTACTCCCCCTTCCTTTTTTCCTTCCATCTTCCTGCATCGTTCACAGCATGGTGAATTGGGTTGATCTGGGGGATTGTGCATGGACCATCACCTGCCATCCTAAAGCACTGGCTACATGATTTATTGATGATGCCTGGGATTATTAATGCCAATTGCCTCCTCTTGGTTTACTGAGCTGGCATGAGTCAAAAGCCCCCCCCCCCCCGTCATCCAAGGGCCAAGGGACAGAAAGAAGCAGACAATGAAAGAGACAGTAAGTGGGCTTTTGTGGATCCTCCTCTACTCAAGAGTGGGAAATCAACACCATGGGTGTCAGACGAATCCCGGTGCGAATTGGCAAACCCTGGCAGACACTTTTAATTTTGGTAGTTAGAATTTCTTTTCTTCAGGCATGAGATACTGTAAGGGAAGTGACAGAGGAGAAGAAAAGTAGTCACTTAAAATGTGTTTTCTGTCAGACTAATGTGTGTGCATCCTCATGCCTGTCTGTGTCCTATGTTTTTGTTTGTTTTTGGCATCACTCTAACTCTGTCTTGTCTAGTCACTTGCTTACTTAACTGTCCTCAACTTCACACTAGGGGTGGATAGTAGCTACATATGCGGTAGTGGGTTTTTATTCGACAGCAAACTTTTTTCCAAATAAATCTACTTCCTACCTGGGTATCCCCACCTTCTGTATCCGGATCCGTGACACTTCCTTGCATTGCCTGCTTCTACTTTTTTCTCCTACCTTTAATTCAACCATTGTCCATCACAATGATCCACCATTGTCTGTCTATGTGCATATCCAAGTACTTAACTGTAAAACATCTAATAACTTTTTTTTTGTCCAAGGCAAGTTTGTTCCTTCTCACGATGTCAATTGAAGCCTCATTTTGTCTTTTGTTAAAGCAAGTGAATTCAGTTTTGGATGAGACTTGACAAATGTTAATACTGGTGGAAGATCGTGATGGTTGCACAAATTCATCCACGCAAAGCCTGCTTACCAATGTGCCCTCTTATTGCCATGATATATTGAACATTTCTGTACCCAAGACTGCTATCTAATGTTTTGATATTGTTACGCAAAATTATACACACACACACACACACACACACACACACACACACACACACACACACACACACACACTCTGACCACTGAGCTGCTGTAAACAAATGTGGCGATGGGAAGAGCTGACTAGCACTGTGTCGGCAAGAAGGCAGAGGCCACTAATGTTTGACGTCTCATCTTCACCCAGCATCCATTCTAATGGGAGCCAAGGAAGGAGAGAGAGAGACTTGGATTTGATTAGCCTCAAGCTGCATCGTCTAATTGCCCCTTCCACCAAAGCCATATTGAAATGATTTATTCATCATCAAGCTCCAAACAGTCCCTTGTAATTGGCTGCCAGAAAAAATAGAATGCTCCATCCTTGCTCCCCTCCCGTGCACTATTGTCTCAGTTATAGGAGGAGAGGATAATGGGCGTGATGTTTCCATTGCTACCCGATTGTAGGTTGATGTTTACAGCTATGATAATGGTGGACATTACTGCTGTTAAGCATCCAGTGTGTGTAAAAGGGTAGGCTATCTTCGCATAGTAGAGGGATACTGCCTTTTGTGCTACTGCTCTGCCTGTTCTAGATTTAAAGGCCGCATAGATGTCAAGCATCTTCAGCTAGACTACTTGAGCCAAACCCCTTTGATGTCTAAGCTAAGCAAGTTTGTTAAAAGCTTCATTCTGAAAATGTTGGAAACTTGTACTCTCGTAGTTTTCCAGCATCTCTGCATCAGTCTGCTCTTATCACTAATCCAAGAACACACTTCCTCACCAGTAGGGCTACAGACGCTGTCAAGCCCTAGCAGAAAAGCTTAAATATGCCTTTTAAAGAACTCTTTAAGGGTAGCTTTTGATCTTTAAGCACGAGCGGGCATTGATGTTGAATATGTGCTGGAAATGGTGTACAGTGGAATGTTTGACTGGCGAACATGAGACTGGTGTCTGTATCTAAACTATTTACACTCTTTCTTCATAACCTAGTCTTTCTTCAAATCCCCCCTGGACATTTGTACCGGTAAGTCACATTGATGTCACATGAAAACTGAACAGCCCCTCAGAGGATCAGTTTAACACCAAAGCAAATCGCCTTTCAACAGAGTTATATTAATATACGTTATTGGCCGACGGCTAGCAGCAGGTTAAATATAGGGTGCGGGTGGTGTGGGCCTGTTGAGGTGACCCTGTTACTATTCAAAGGGAAACCAGAACCCGAGCACGTTGGCTCAGTTGACTTGCTTAGAACTGGCTCGCATGTAGGCCAGTTGTGTGTCCTGTTGTGCCCAAAGACCGGCCATATGTAGAGTCACAGGGTGTGCTGGCCTGACCGCATTTCTCATCCTGATGGCAGAATAACCCTAAGCAATCTGCCTCTGCCAGTGTGGAATGGATTTCAGAGAAATGGCACGGGTTTGCCCCTCTCTTTCTTATTATAATCTGATGCTGTTTCTCAATGACCTCACTCTATCTGTGTGCAGTATTTGGCTCCGCTCCTGTGTGCCAGATTATTGCTGTTCCACGGGCCTTGACTTAATCCTCAAAAAGGATTGTTCTAAGCTTTGACGAGCTAATATGGGCTAAACAGATTGCACCGGTGCACAATCAGTTACTGTAATGTGACGCTGCAAATCTGGGTGTTATTGTATTAGCATGTTATCCTGTAACCTTCACAGGTCTACTGATTGGACTACTGTTTAGTTGAATTCATTTGAGAACATATACTATTATGCTTGAACAGCCTTATAAGAGTTGATAAATAATAAGAGTTGCCATGTATTGTGTACTATCCCCTTCCGTGGATCCAGTGAATGTGCTGAGAAGTAGAGCTGGGGACACTAGTGGTGATGATAAGTGCTTATCAAATTGGAAGTGTCACCCAACATCACATTACTGCCTGGAGAGGCTCCATCATCACAGTCTTAGCTGCCAATTTAAAAAAATGCTTACAGAGATGGGAGTGAAGTCTAGAAGTTGATAGCAAGAGATGGTCTCCTTTACCCTTTTAATAATGAGTGTTATTACTAGAGATACAACAGTTTTAGATATTTGTAGTTTGATTATATTCTGAATAAATGCATTATTTTAGTTCACAAAACTGTACGTATAAAATCACATGATCACATTTAATTTGTAACTGTCCCTACAACATTTGTATTACTATACGATGTATTACAACTTTATTGATCCCCTTGGGAAAATATTACAAATGTGTGTGTAGTCATGTTAATGTTATCATCATTAATTGTCATCCTGCCAAAATGTTTTAATTCATGAACATTTTTCTACCTTAAACATGATTAACGTGGTGCAAAATCACATCAATCTTGGAATCGCAGAAAATAACTGATATCAAGGCTTTACATGGAACCTATTCAGGTGTGATGTAAAATATATTTTTTCTGCCTGCAGGCCTTTTTGCTACCTCATGCGTAAAACCATTGTTTCCATACCTAGTAGCATTCCATCTCTGTACATGCTTCTTTTGAAAGAAATGCGTACTTCAAAGAGCCACTGACAGCTGCAGTATCTCCTCTTTGAGTTGGTTGGCAGACGTGGGACATAAAAAAGCAACTGATAACTGCCTTGGAAATGAGAAAATAAATGGTTTGACATAGACCATGAAATGTCCACCTAATGCAAGCCATTTATTTATGTGTGATTAGTGTCAGCTTTTTTTTTTTTTAAGCGCTAGTTTTATTTGGCTTGAAACAGGCACAGAGAAATGAGGGTCAAATTGATTCCGAACGAGACATATCGGCTGGTTAATGAATCTGGTTAATTGACTGTGTAAGGGGGTGCCATAACAGTCAGACAGCTAAGAGCAGCAGCAGTCTGCTGAATCCAGCCAGAGCATCTGTGAGTACGTCACTCTACTCTTGTTGATTTTGGTTTTCTCTTGATGCCATGACGCTATTAAAATAATTGTAAGCAGAATAAAGATTCTGACGGTGATCATGGCAGCCATTACTGCTCTATCAGGGTCATTTGGATGTGTTGACACTCTTGTAAAGTGATTAGCCTCCTGGCTGTAGAAGGGTCCCGTTGGGCTTTGCACCACCCTCTCCCCTCAGGGACTCCAACTGACAGCTGCCTGTGACGGGTAGAGGTGGAGACAAAGAAACTTCACCATGAGAGAGTATGGACTGCTCTGCCTAGGAGAGTCCTCTGCTCTGCACTTCCTCCATTTGTTCCCCTCCTTTCAGGTGAGGTTGGAACATTATTTTAAGTGATTGTGCTTTTCAAATCACAGGAAATGAATCTTAGAGCTCACGCTGTGCAGTGACAAAGAAATCCATGGTTCCTATTCTTAAGCACACATACGCCCACTCGCGCACAGACAGCTTGTAAGAACAGTGTCTGAGGCATCTCCCTGGGTATTGTCAGGGCTCTTCAGGAGCTGCCGCCTCCTCAGAGCTCCTCTTCAGATCATCACCACCAGCTCACTCTGGAGATTTGATTACCCCCTCGATTATTTGGATCTCATACTACCAACAGAGTTTCTCCTGTCCCTGCACTATCCCTAATCCTTTTTGTTTTTCGTTTGTTCTTCTGCTACTTGATTTATTCTTCTTGTATGTGGTACTCCAAGCATCTACTTCCCCATTCTGTTCTACTGTACTTAACCATCAGTTCCTCCTCGCATTCATTTTGATCACATTCCCTCCCACCTTGCTTACTCCAGCTCAATAAGCAAACAAACCCACTTCCTTTTGACACCCAGCGCCGTCGCGGTGATTTGCTGTGCTTGTCAGGTTAGATATTGAGCGACACTGTGGCCCCTGTCAACAAAAGGAAGGCCCAGGAAGCCAGAGGGGCGGTGTTATTTGTGCGTAGGGTGGATTATCTCCCCCACACGCCATTCTGCCTTTTCTCATTGTCTGGCGTGTTACCCGGCATGCCGATGCCAGGATGGCTCCCTTATGGCATTCAAGAGGCACAATGCCTGCCATGCGTTGCCCAACTCACTTTAGTAAAATTGGATGTAAAACTCATAGCATTCTTATACAGACAGCTATGTTCTATTTGCTTCCCTGGTATCCTTTCCTCGCTGACCATCTGGGCAATGTCCAACACCATTTTCTTGATTGAACATTGGATGAGGATGGGGAAGGACAGGAGCATGTCCCTGTGAATGTCTTTATAATGGTGACCTTGTTGGGAGTACTGTCAAGGATGTTAAGCCATTGCACATATGTTCCTGCATTTCAGAGCCCCGATTTCTACCTGCTTTCTTTATCGCACTGTGAACATGGCTACGTCTGTATGCCAGTGTTCAAAATGTCTGTGTTTGTATGCATAATGCTGCCTCTCAGTCAGACAGACAGTTTTCAAACAGAGCATTCATGCTGCTGAAAGACAAAGAACACACCCAGGTAAAAGACGGGTCCTGAAATGGAAATGAGGTTCTTGGCTGAAGCGAGGGAAGACAACCAGCGCACCTATCCTCCACAGCTGTGATTATACCCCACTGAGCTGCGGTTGGACATTGTAATCAATGGCGCAGCAGGTGCTTTATCCCTCATTGACACACGTAGAATCCCCTGTTCACACACAAACACACCCCTATATGCAATTTGCTCTAAGACATGACGCTTTTGGACACGACTTCTACACCATACTGTCTGCCTTCATACAAAGTGTTTGTTTTACAGCGGGTGCGGGTAATGAGATGCAAATGATCATGCATGGGGAATTGGGGAGCCCAGGCCACCGGAGAGGATGTAGGGGGAAGGGATGTGACACATGTGTTTGGGACATTCTTAGCCGGTAAACCCAGCAGACAAACAGATTTCACGGCGGGGAACACCACAAAGTGTCAATGGTGTCATGCCTGAAATGGGTTATTACACCAGTCTATGGGTGGAAAAATGCGGAGGCATGGCAGCATTGGGTGCGCTGGCTCCACACATTCCAACATTACACTGTGATAGCAGAGTCCTTGTTTACCTGGTGGTATTAAGGATATAGCTGGAGGTACGACGAGGCAGGAACAGCTATGAAAACCTTGGCAGTCCATGTACTGGGGAAGCAGAAGGCTTGTCACCTTTACGTGTAACAGAGTAGCTGCAGGCTAGCAGTTTTTTCTAAGGAGCCATATTCTTCTGCCATATGAAGAAGTGGGTGATGGAGGAGAAAGAGGAAGGGTTGCAAATAAGGCAAAAAACACCATATATTCAAAAAGTGTCAAGCATGTATATAATTTGATGATCAAGTACTGATTTTCTCACACAGGCTTTGAATAAAGGCATCTTGAATTGGCATGTGTAAGTCCAAGTCCAGTGGAGGCCTAAATTCAGCCATGGAACTTTTAGCGAACATTTGTGATATTTCTTTTTAGGAAAATTATATGGAGATAATTATTGTTATAATTTTATTAGCCAACCCTACACCGGCGTTGAAGGAGGTTTAAAGGTTGACATGTTGGACACTCTCTTTATTTGCCTGATTTTATACACTCATGACATTCAAGTGTCAGTTTGGTAGTGCTCACAAGTTAACTTTGTCTAATCTCCCAGACATTGGCTGTAATGGTGCAACAAGGCCTCTGGCTTTCAGTGTCACCCATCATCATGCATGCGTGGAAACAGGCTGGCAGCTTTGTGCTTTGGGACCCAGTGTGGTGGCAGACGGTGCATTCAGGGAACGGACTGTTGCACGCTGTGTCTACCATGATCTTGTGATGGACTCCAAAATGCCCCCTACCAGCTAAGCAGATATCAGCCATAATTTTGCATATGAACTATAACAGTTTGCCTGACGTCTTGACAGCAGAATCAGATCGTCTGATATAAACTGCTGCTGATTTTGTTTTGTTCACCAGCTGGTGAGATTATTGTTTTGCATGATTATTGGACGGAAATGTGTTGACCGTTGTGATTCTATGCACCAGACTACAAACAAATACTACACCAAATAGCATGGTGGTTTCTCCCCGATCACACTGACCTATTCATTTCCATTTGTTGCTATTCTCAAAAATAGCTTATGTGAGATTTATGTTCTCCTTTCCCATTACAGCTGCATTTCTTTATTGACCTTAATAGCAGTCACATGTATGCACCGAAGATATTACAGGACATGCGCTGATGCAGAAATTGTTAAACCACACTGGGGTGTCTGGGTAATTGAAAATTGAACAGACACTTCAGTGTCACTCTATTGTGCAAGCGTAAATCTTGGACATATACAATTGCAACTTACGGCTATTTGTTATGCATTTTGCAGCCTTATTGAAGGGGAACCAAGAGCACAAAGGGTCCCATGGGGCTAATCTTGCACAGGAGTGTCTGAGCTGTGTCACAGTCAGGAGGGTTTTTTTCTGTTCCAGGGAGAGAATCTAGATCTGTTCTTTATGGCCATTTAATGATTATTCACCATTGTGCCCATTGTTTGTTATCTGTAAAAAAAAAATTATGAACTCAGTTGACCATGGTGGTTTTTGCCAACTGCGCTAGTAGCTGATACATTAATCCTTTCAGTTATTTCATCTGTTATTATGTTACTTCTGTTCTCAGCGCTTGTGAAATTTGTCAAGTCATAGTACGTCTTTCTGCGTGCTTTGTGCCTGCTAAGTGTTTGTGACGTGAAAAGTGAAATAGACGTAGAGACAGGGATAGAGTAGCTAAGTCTCTCTATTCCAACCACCTCCCTCCAATTTATAGCTCTTGGAGAGAGATCCGTCTGACGAGGCCTGTAATTAAAGCCGAGAAAGAAGGAAAGAAAAAAAAACTCTACAAATGCCCTCCAGAGTTTTTTCCCCCTTCCTCTCTTTTTTGGAAGAGTTGAGGGAAGAAAAAGCTTTTCCATCTCCTCGTATCATTCCTACTCCTCCCACTACTGCCACTTCAAACTTCACCTCCAGGGACCATTGCCATTGTCAGTGTGTTAAAAAAACACAATAAACTAAAAGTTATTTGATTTTAAGTGGGATGTTGTTTATACAAAGAGAATCACGGTTAAATTGTCATAAAAGTAACATTGTTCTCCCTATTTTACTGCATTTCTGACTTCTGCCTGAAGCATCTTGAACACTCATGTGCAGTCAGTATCATCACCATGTTGGCCACATACCACTACTCATTATAGACTGACATTGAGCCGTGTTGATTGATCTGAAATTATGGTCCGACTGCCTTTTACATTTAAATTTGACAGCTAATCAATGCCCCCATCAATAACCCCTCCGTTAAAAAAGAAACAACCCTGCGGCTCCTGAGCTACGGCTTTCAGGTCTTTGGGTTCAGCAGTGAGTCAGCGGTAAGGTCCTTTGACACCCATTAATATTTCCCTGAATTTATCGAATTTATCTTCTGAAACCCCATATTCTCTGTAAACAGTAAACACTATATTTGACTTAAAGTGGACATACAATAATTTGACTAGCAAGAAGTATGTAAAGATTCATATAATTGTCTTTTAAATAATGGACTTGTATAGCTGAATTGTTTTGTATGTTAATAAATATGTTTGTGCTGTAGATGGCAGATGCCTTTCTGCTTGATAGCATTGAAAGGGTGCGCATGACTAGAATATCTGTTTGTCCTTGCTGCCATGCAGATCTACTCCATTGTTTACTTGCATACATTGTTCTTTGCTTGCTGCTGGTCTCCTTTTTTATAGCTGACCTGATATTACTACAACAGATCAAAAGAGTATTTGGATGCTTTTCATAGATACAGAATTGTTTCTGCAGTCTGGTGAATCAAAAGATCTAGCAGGACTCCTTGGGGAGCATGAAGGTCTGCCCTGGTAGAACCAGCCTGGGAGGAAACATGGCTAAAGTTGTATAAATTCCACTCTGGGGCTATCAACAAAATGTAATTATGCATGGCGATGTGTGATTGTTTTCAGAAGTAATATGCATGGTCCCAGATGTGTTGGCGCTTTTTACATTTCACACATGTTGAAAGACATTGCTTAAGCATCAACATCAACATGGAATTCCCTTTTCTGATTCTGACCTTCAATTCCACCGTTAAAAGTCTTTGCACTGGATCCTTGATGGACAGGAAACAGTTAAAAGCTGCGTGTGGAGGAGGGAGCGCTTAGTCGGCCAGGGTGGACCAGCCAGTCGACTGAAGCAGGACTAGCCCAGTGACTGAGCCGAGCTGGCTGGCTGCCAGGAGTGCCCCACGCTGTAGACAATACCCACCTGTGTTAGGCAGAAGTGTGTGTGTGTGTGTGTGTGTGTGTGTGTGTGTGTGTGTGTGTGTGTGTGTGTGTGTGTGTGTGTGTGTGTGTGTGTGTGTGTGTGTGTGTGTGTGTGTGTGTGTGTTATTTTGTGCTCAAACAGTCACACAGTGGCTCCTCCTTCCCTTCGCTCTCCAAATGTCTATCAACAGGCTCCGGCTCTTGTTTTGGCTCATTGTGTTGGAGACTGACGTTTGAAAGCAAATTCGGAGACGAAAATTGAAACTCGTTGTTTTGAGATGACGGGGCTTTCAAATGCACAGAGGGTCTATTGGTTTGCTTTTTCACGTCTGTTCAAAGGACACCCCCCATCACCGATGCCAGACACCCCCAGTTGGAGCGCTGCGACCCTTCCACAAATGTGCCGGAGGCTAGAGGGGTGAGGGGAGGGAGGTGAAGGGGGTCCCTAGAGGTCTTTACTCTCTGGTTACTGCAACGAGGCTGCCACTGCCAGAGGGTCCCCATGGCAACGCTATTTGATTCCTTCAACAATGCCAGAGCACACTGCCCCTCCAACCCTGCTCCACTTCTGAGCCACACACACACATTTACAAACAAGGCCTGTGCGATTGGAAGATTACGGCGGGGATCTTGACAGAGTGGCAGTAGCCGTAGTTAGTTCATACAAAAGAGACTAACAATGCCCATGCAAATTAAAAACTGATCTACGTGTAATTAAATTGTACAGCTGTAAAGCATTTACCAAAGCACTCTCTGACTGAATAACAGCCATATGATAAACAGTATAATGTATTTATGAACATCCAGCTCTTTAGAAATAGTAAAAAATCAAGTCCTGAAAAATCTTAAATTTTTTTATTATTCCTTTTTAGATAAATCAAAACTGTGATTTTAAACAGCTTCATCGTGATACTGATTGTAATACAAAGCCACAGGCTCAATCATACACCATATCCTGGAATGGTAATAACACGTTGCCAGTAACATTTTAGGCTGCATGAATTCAGAGAGAGAGAGAGAGAGAGAGCATTTTAAGCAACTGTTACACCACCCGGACAGACGGTCACGCTAGAAAGCAACAACTAGACATGAAGTCTGTATTTTACAAAGACTGCGTGCGTGCGTGCGTGCGTGCGTGCGTGCGTGCGTGTGTGTGTGTGTGTGTGTGCACTTCACTGTTAAGGGACATGCATCGGCAGCCACGGAGGGATTAACAGCACTGTGCCTGAGTGCAGCACAGAAGTATTCCTTGTAGACTCACACACAGCCAGCTTCTGTAAAAAAAAATTGACCTAAATTACCACTGGATTATAAAAGACAAGGATTTCATACTTGTGAATTGGGCTGTTTTCGCTTTTTAAACGGCTGATAAAGCAGTGTTTGATGTCTAAATCCCTTCCAGGTGTCCACATTCATTTACATGACATGTCTACTAACTACTTGCATCAAGCCAGTTAGATGTTTCTCCCCCTTGTGAGCTGATGAAACATAATTGCAAGTGGTAATTTGCTCCCTGAAAATGGGACGAACAACTTATCAATAGGAAAGTCCCTTGCATGTTAAACAGAAAAATACTAGGGCCATATGCCCACCACACTTCCTATGGTGTGCCTAGCGCCATGGTGAGGGCAGGAAATGCCATATTGGCCCTCCCAGGACAGTGAAATCAGTGGCGGGGCCCCCCCAGGGTGTGGACACATGGTCCCAAACTGCCCCTTTCTCCTGTCTGCGTCCTTTGTCCTCCAGCTGACATAACAAGCTGTATGCTTCGAATAACTCTTTTTATTTAATTTGTTTAAGATTATATTTTGGCATTTTTGATTGATTAGACATTTTGGAGAGACAATGATGAAATGGGGTAGAGAGGGGAATGCCATGCAGAGAATGACCTGGGCCGGATTCAAACCTGGGTCTGCTGTGACTAGGACTGAGTCTCTATGGAGGGAGGGGCTCTAACCACTACTCCACGAGCATCCCCTTCTAAGAACTCTTTTGTACCTTTTCATCAAGTCTTTCATCTTTTTTTTAGGATGAATCAATGTCCTTCCTTTTGAATGGATTTTCTTGCCTGAATAGAAAGATAAGTGTTGGAAAGTTAACAGGGAGATGAGGTAAGAACCCAATGCACCTGTGGGTAATTTGGACATTAAAAGTAACCAACAGCCAGAATTAGGGAGCCAATTAGGAGGACATTGTGTTGCTTCTAACTACATGTTAAGATTGGAGCCAAGAAGTGTTTCCTATAGCTTGGCTTTGGCTGGATGGCCCTCGCTGGCCAAGCAGGGTCCCTTTTTAATATGATTAGGACGGATTATGGTGTTGTCCGCACATCAAAAGAGCCAGGACCAATTATCGCCCCTGCCTTTCAAAACGGCAGTCGCTCCTCCTCCCTTTCCCAACAAACGTAGACGGAAGAAAATAGGGGAAAATAGAGCCTAGGCATCTTGTAACACTCCAGAAGCCCTAATACTAATGGGTGGATTCATCATTCATTCAGGCCTTTCATGTACAGTGTAAAGCAGTGACGGTGCACAGTTGCCAGCGCTTTGGCTGGTCCCTAAAATAGATTGAGCGTCAGAGCTAATTATCCCACTCCCAGAGGCATGTACAAACAGGTTCATATGACAGAAAGCGAGGCAGGCTCTGAGGTCGTAAAGAGTAGGAAACTGAAAGCAAGTGTTCCATGCCTGCAGGGGGTTGTTTGTGAATATTTATTATTTTATTTTAATTTTTTTGCAGGATCTCAAGTTTTTTAATTGAGTCATGTGCAGGGTAACACCAACGCCAGTTGGCTTGGCTCTGTTTTGCTTAGGTCCACATTACATTACCATAATCCCCCGTCAGAGCGGGTCCTCTATTAGGCCTTTGTGCTGTCTGTGCTCATGACAGGAAACCAAATGGATGTGGATAAAAGTAGTCCTGGTTGATTCTTTATAATGACAGTGCCGTTTCCGAAAGGTCTCAACCGTTCCACACATTGGTTTTTACCTTTTGCCAATGGTCTCTACCGGTCCATAAAATGGTTTGTACCGTTTGCTAATGGTCTCTACCGGTCCATAAAATGGTTTTTACCTTTTGCTAATGGTCTCTACCGGTCCATAAAATGGTTTCTACCTTTTTCCAATGGTCTCAACCATTTCTACACTGACATGCCACTCATATCCTGTGGTATTTGCCGGTTCATACTGGCATAGCACTCGTGATCCAGCTGCAGAATCATTTAATAACAACAAATATATGATTGGCACTACATGATGGAAACATAAATTAACAATGTCAAAAGTGTGAAAAATAAAATGCAAATAAAATAAGTCAGAAACAATTGAATAAAGAACTGTGTGAACAGATTTGTGTGCAGGTTAGAATGAGGGTTGGTCTTTATTGGCGCTATATCACAACATAACACCGTAAATAAATGGATTTATTCATGTATCTGGTCCTTTCCGTTCGCGCTGGATCACGAGTGCTATGCCAGTATGAACCGGCAAATACCACAGGATATGAGTTAAATAGGCTAAATAGGGCTAATTCTCTGTTATCGATTAGTTAAACCTGCTCAGGAGGCTATGCTAACTACCGTCACCGGAGTAAGTCCGACTGTTTTATAAAGCATCTGTCATTTGAAAAGCAACAACAAACAGATCGCACATATCCTTACAACGGAAAGGACCAGAGACATGAATAAATCTATTTATTTACGGTGTTATGTTGTGATATAGTGTCAATAACGACCAACTATATTTAGCTTTCAGTGTTTCCCCCAGGAAATGTCTTAGTCAAGGTGGTCACTGTCTAGCCGTACAGGAGGCGCGGCGCTAAGCGCCGCGGCGAAAATTTTGGGGGTATTTTGCTCAAAGATGCCAATGCGCCCTAAAGAAATAGTTCTGTTTATTTGAATGACACTGACCTTACAGTTGTGCAATTTTGTTTGCTATGTGCACATTTTGTGCAAACATGCAGACGGTACAAAATACAATTAAAGAAAAGTTCTACTGTTTTGGTGCAATACCATGCAGACACACTAAAAAAAAATAATGGACCATACACTTAACATGTGTATCAAAGTGCTTTTTAAAGTTCCTTTTTGGATGGGGGGCTGTTGTGAGATTATTGTGGACAATAGGCATACTGTGATGCGATTAATTCATATATGGTTATTATTAGCCTACTTGCTTGATTTCTTTTTAAATACAGAGGTTATTGGTTGTTTTGGAACATGTATTTCCAAATTTAAAACATAAAAATAAAGCAGCATTTAAAATTCAGAAAAATAAATCTTGTATGGCTAGACTAGCATGCTGTTTTAAAAATAATTCAATAATTGAAATAATACAATGTGTTTTCCCCTTAAAATTACTAAATGCATTTCAAAGACAGTTACAGTGTGCACTTCTGTAAACTTACTGAAAGGTGCCTGGGCCATCACTCTCATGCATCAGACTTTTCTCTGCGCTGTATGAGCCGATAAGTTGTGTTGCCACGGTGATGTGGAGTGTTAAACTAGTCTAGCTTTGCAGAGCACTTCTTTCTGTTCAGCTAAATATCCCCATAGAACCGCACTGCGTTTATTATCGCCACAGGTTAAATGTCGGTTTGCTGCTGCTCGTTTCCCGCGTACATGCCGTAGTCGCGCGCAGCGCGGGACGGTCGCGCGCGCAGAGCCCCCGACACAGAGCAGCTGATAGTCTGAGCAGAGAGAAACGCTTGGAGACATATGTGCACATTTATTTACCGCAAATCACGGCCTTTCGCGCATTTCTGACCATGAAAAATCACACATCGCGCTTGCTAGTACATTAATTGTGCAGCACTAAAAATAAAAAAAATAAAGATTTAATTTTTTTTTTTTTTTGGTCGGTCAGTAGTCAAGGCGGGGGGCTGGTTTTGCTAAGGCGGCCGCCTTAACTATAAAGCGCTGGGGGAAACACTGAGCTTTACATGCCGCTGCCGTAAAGGCAATACCTGTCGTGAAATTATAGGGGGGAGGCGGGGCGTGCCGGTCGCAGAATACCACTTTTGGACTGGCAATTACCGTTACTGAACGGCACAAGCCATGGTATGGCAGTGGTCGCCGTGGCACTGGCCAAATGCCGGAAAACGATCTCGGCGTCTCTCCAAAATTTTCTGGGGGGGAACCCCAGACCCCCACTTATAATTTGTCCGCACCCAATGTTTAATTAAAACCTGTCCTACGACTTTGCAATTCATGAATTCGTTTATTTTAATAAGATTTTTTATGTTTTATCACATTTTCCAATTGTCTTTTATTTCTGATTTATTATGAAAAATATGTAAACTTGCAGGACACTAGCAAAAATGATTGGGTGGGAAAGAGGACACGGTTTTGGGTCCCTCGGCCAAAAAATCTCACTCCAAACTTTTGGTGAAACTTGGCAGCCCTGGTCAAAGGAAGCCATTAAAATTCCCTTTTTCCACTGCCCTGGGGCCGTATTCACAAAACATTTTAAGGCTAAGAGTAGGTCCTAACGTGCTGATTTAGGAGTAACTCTCAAAAATAAGGGGCGTTTCACTCCTAATTTTAGGACTCCTAACTTTTTAAGATAAGTGTAATTCGCAAAGCCTTTTAGCGCTAAAACTAGCTCCTAAATCTATGAAAAGCTAAGAGTCCTCGAGAGGACTCCTAAGTCACTAAGAGTAAATCACAGACAACCATTTGATGGTGTTTTGGAGATATTTAATGATAGTGAGCTTTGTAAAAGGTACCTTTAATAGCTGTAAGGGTTTATTGATCTTAGTAAAGCTATATTTAGAAAGTATAGACACATTTATATATATCATATTTATATAAAAAAATATTTATTAAGTTCTTTTTCCTGCAGTTGCTTTGGGTTTATGATGCACTGAAAGTTACTGTTGGTGTCACGGTGGGTTTAATTTCCTACTAGAGTAGGCCTATATGTGGCTCTTTGCAGCATCTCCTCCGTTCCACAGGTCCGCTACTGTATAGTTGCTCGTCTCGCCTTTTTCCTTCCGCATGCATTTTACGATTTCACCGGCTGTTGTTTCTAAATGGTGAATTTCCTGGTTTGTCGCTGTCTGACTATTTCTGCATAGTCGCCGTTGAGAGAAATACAGTGAGAGTGCATGGCGTGCAGCTGTTCAATGAGGATATTTTTTCCGATTCAAATCATTGTAATATTGAAAATGAATAGGCCTATGTGGCGCTATTGTTGGTTAATTGTGAACAAATGTGTGGGAAACCCTGCAGTATCTTGGTTTCATGTTAAATCAGTGTCACTTGTCATTAATTGTAGCCTATATAAAAACTCTTTACTTTAATACAGCGACACGATATGGATATCTCCCACAGTGTTTACATCATAAATTCACTCTTAGCTCTCATTCCCTCTCAGCCAATCACTGTGGGCATAGAAGGTATGAACATGGCATCATCCATAGCAACAGGGTCAACCCCGCCCTCTAGTCTTAGCTAAGGAGTCCCTCCCATTCCTTAGTAAAAGTTGGTCTTATCAGCTTTGTGAATAGGTTTTAAGAAATTACTCCTTACTAAGAACTTTTAGTGCTCCTTAGGAGTACTCTTAGCGCTAAGATAAAATGTTTTGTGAATACGGCCCCTGACATTCAGTTTTGTATCTGTGTGCAGCATGGAGCTCTCACCTACAGTGGCGTGGCGTGGGGATTTTTTTTGAGGAAGCCAAGTGAGACAACACCTTTAATCTACATGTTTATTGGAAGGTGGGGGACAGAAAAGGGTAGGCTACGTCGCAGCTTGTATTTAATGTAACTACAAGAGCTATTATAGCGCCTGGTCACTTTACCAGGACTTACACGCCTGTAATCTGTCCGACACCGCTCGTTCGCTCTCTCTCTCTCTCTCTCTCACTCACTCACTCACTCACTCTCTCTCTCACTCTCTCTCTCACTCACACACCTCCTTATCGTCTTATTAAATTATACATTTTATTATAAATGCACCCCCCCACCCCGACCGGAATGCACATCTAGCCGCTTAATGCCCAATGCAGATTCGAATTCATTCACAATATAATTAGGGGACGTTTTAGGCTATTTTAAGTTTCACGTTCACGTGAGACACGACTCACACAATCAGTTGTAGGTGCTTGACATACACACTTTCGAGACATCCTTTTCGTTTAAGCCAAATATTCATTACAACACTATAGCCTACTTAAGACAACCCAGAACAACTTCAGTGGATATACAGTAGGCCTACCAATGCAACTTAATCCAGGCAATCAAGGCACAATTAGCAATAAAATAACACAAAACACAACACACATAGCTACACAGACAGTTAAGGGAACAGTTAACCCACGCCGGGAGAAGGTGTGTATTTTACTCACTATTTGTAGAGGAAGGCCATTAGCTGAAGTTTGCCGCTACCAGCTAGCCACTCGGTGCAGACATAGTTCTCCTCACGGAAAGTGCGATAAACTTTCTTTCTCTCCACACGCATTGGCCTGCCGTCAGATTTGATTTTTAATGGCTTCTCAATTGGCAGTTTGGTAAAATAATTTGTTACTAAATACTCAAAATCTCCACCCTCCATAACTGTTCTTGCTAATATGATAACAATGCAAACATGCTAATCTCCCGCTATTGTTATTGTTGTTAAATTTCAGTGACGTTGATAAGGATGCTTTGATTTGATTGGTGTGAAGCCAAAGGCCGAGTGGCTTCCCTTGGCACCCTCCTGACACCCTCCTGACCAATCACAGGAGGGCAGTGTCCTCACCTGATTGGTCAATTCTTTTTCTTTTTTTTACCAAGGGAAGCCAGCTCGGCCTGGCCAGGCCCCCAGGATGCTGCCTTCTCCGAGCAACCAGCATGGACTAGTGGCCAACCCATTAGTACTGCATGCTGTGAATGGGGAGCTTATTTTCCATGGAGCCCAGAGGCAGATTTTCCCGTCCACCCCAATACAACGGCGAACAAGATTGTGTCTCCGCAAATTTTTTCTGGATATCAATCATAGGCTCATACTTATCTTTAGACCATGTACTAATAAAACTGAAGTTTTCTCATCTAAAAACGCCACCTCAAGCGTTTTATTAGCCCAACGGCTTTCAACGTCTTTCAGTTTGTTTTCGCGGGAGGAGGAGGGGTGGGCAGCCGTGGCCAGCTGAATAGAGTCGTAGTGAAACAAATGTTTCGGTTTTCTGCTCCGGCCTCCGAGAGGGCTCAGTGTTTCTTTATAGGTCCATGACTCTTTCAGTGCGAGGCTCCATTAACTTCTCGTGTCTGAGGTTTTTCCTTTTACTTAACATGAAGGACGTTGATGATTTTAGGCATGTGACTTTTTAACATTACTCGCCGAGGGATTTGTAGACTGGTTCAGCTGTTAGTCGCGTGAGCTCAACTCTCACGTTCCTCTGCTTGCGATCATTGCGATTCACCATATATTGATCCATTTATTCAAAAGATCCATAGGCAAAGGATGGGTGCATTACGGGATCATGTACAAAAACTAGTTGCTCATCCAGCGGCAGCCTCACTATCACCTCCAGCTGTGCTGATGAGCTCTAATAATCTCTAAGGGTACTATGCCATTTGCGCTACCCATGGTGTGGAAAACACCAAAACACATTAAATGCCTGTAACAGGCACGGATGTATTGATTAATTGAATGATTATGGGAGTCCTACGTAATTTTTATAACATTGTTAGTGTAATATAACCATTTCAGTTACGTTGGTTTTTAATTTGCAGTTGCTTGTTACGTATGACAGTTAACAATGTTGTGTATTGTAATTAATTATGTTGGTATAGGCTACTCCAACTTCGTTGCTGTTCCCATTCTGATTAGGCAATTGCTTTGACAACCACACATTCGGTCTTATAATTAAACTTTAAAAAGCTCACTTTGGCATTTGAACATTTGTTTGCTTTATTTCAATAGAGCACTAAGAACTTTGCTCACTACTTAACAGCACACGCTACGAAAACAGCGCTAACCCACTAGCTGGTGTAGCTTACATTAGCTAATAGTGCTGCCCTGATGGCAGGAGGAGTCTTCGTTTAGAACTTGTGAATCACTATATTACTTAACAACAACGGGATGTTATTTTACGATTACATACAGAGAATCATCGGGGATATGTAATGTATACTTCCATGGTAGATAAACAATACAACTGTGCTCGTCTCCGCTTAGCTTCAGCTTAGTTTACGGCATGGACATATTAGACTGTTACACTGCTTTCTTCATCCAAGAACGTCAGTGAAACGTGCACTGCGCGTCACGGTTTAGGGGCGTGTTGGCACCGTGTACCGCGGAAGGAATACTTCCTGTATGGTTGCCCTGCGCCAATGAGCAGCTTTCAGAGGAATGAATGGCTTCAACGTTCCAACGGTTTTCAGTCCGCTGTCCATTTCTTTATAGGTCCATGGGCCTGGCTTCCCTTGGCTTCCTCGCAGACATACAGTGTGCAGTGTCGTGTTTCGCCGCGTCTTCAGAAACTAAATGTAAAGGGCCGCTGTTTCGCGCATTGTGAAATGCTCAACGTGAGGAGAGAAATGGGGAAGAAATGACAGCAACACAGCACCAAAGATTACCGAAACTGTTAATATAAATGTTTTTATTAGATGACAACTACAGCCTAAAAAAACAGGGAAGCCTGGCTTCCCTTGGCCTCCGGGAGAAAACGCCACTGCTCACCTACAGTACACAGAGAAGGCAACACATAACTCTTGTCACAACCCAGTGACCTGTTTCCAAATATCACTGTACCCCGTTTTTCTTTGTCATAACAGTGTGGCCTGTATCATAGCTTCAGTATAACACATATTTCTAAAAACTGCACAGTGAAATAATCATTTTGAACTAAAGGGAGACAAGTTGTCTGCCTCTGGACATTCGTAAGCCAAGAGCAAGGCTTCGGAGTATATTCGAAGTATAGATAGTAGGGGTGTCTGCTGAGACATCATTATCTGTATCCATCTGTTCAACCAACAAGATTATCTCTATATTCGGATATGAAACCGGATGTGGTTGTGGATTATATCTGAATATTTCTTGAGACAATTATAGTCCCATCAAAGCATCAACTTGATTTGATATTGGCATAATAATTCTTAGGGAAAATAAAAATATTTGGATCTATCTTATTAACTGTGCTTTTTCCAAATTCATATTCGGATTTGGGCTCATCCGTAATCGATAGATTTATAAGTAAAGGTTTGTCCGAGTGTTGCCATCGAGACCTTGATGTTAATAAAGGTGTAATACTGGGAGGCATCAGTGGACAGCTGCTTCAGTGTCACTTGATTTCTACCTAAACCTCTTTCCTTTACTATTACCTTTTTTATTTTTGTTTACTTTAGTCTGAGCAGCCTAAATCGGCAGAACAGAGTGGAGCTGTTACCTGCCTGCGAAGATAATTATGCTCTATGTTCTGAGCTAATTCTAACGAGCAGACCGCTCCTCGTATCGCTGCACCACAGCTGGTGTCAGCATGTGCACGTCCAGCTTTCCTGCAGCGCTCGGTTTAATCACAGAACCTCTGCAAGCCACAGCCACAAATTTCCAATCCACCTGGGTGTGCGCCGCACGTGGGTTCACGTCTGTATTGTGTTTATACACAGGGCACGAATGTATATTAAATGCTCTGGGTATACAAGTGAATCCATGGCAACTATGTCAGCACAACCAACATCACTGTGGGGCAACTAGCAAGGTGAACACTCAATCACAACTCCTGCAAGCATGTAAACAAGTGGCCTCAGCGAATTACATCCTACCGCCCTGCCTTTTGGCTAACCTCGAGCCTGCAAGGGCAGCGTTAATAATTTAACCAAACACTCAGACGTGATGGAGCAGACAAGGCAACCCGGCAAGAGGCACTCTGTTCGAGAGAGGCTATTAAATATGAAAACTATTTGTGTGGACTAATAGTATTTTTGTTTTCCTAGAGCTTAAAGTATCACTGTAGCATCGCTTTCTCCCGGACAGCGAGGAAGGTAAATCGTTTGATCAGGAAAGATTAGGCTGGAAATGACTGCGGTCTGGATGTAAATTGACTCTGTTTGCTATTACAGTGTCGCCTCCTTGGTTCCATCAGCTGCAGATGAACTTTACCCGGAATTTTACATTATTATCGTTGCAATTAATATCTTTTTAAAGTAGTTCACTGTCTATCTGTGCTGGTGGTTGTTTGCTGATGGCTTAATCTACATGAAAGACACAAATATTTCCCAGCAGATGTGTTCTCCATTTAGCCTATGTCCGCCTAGCATACACACATACACACGCACACACACACACACACACACACACACGCACACACACACGCACACACACACACACACACACACACACACACACACACACACACACACACACACACACACACACACACACACACACACACACAGGTGACTGGGGACGGCAGCTACTTGTATATTTATACATTCATAGGGTGCTGCTGCATGCTCAATGAAAAGCACACACATCCCCCCCACCCCCACTCCGACCCCAACTAGCACCACACACACACACACACACACACACACACACATAAATGCAGACTTACATAGGGGCTTATTTTTGTGTCATGGATTAGATGAGTTCAGGGCCAGAGTGTCCCTCCTGTCCAAAGCTCTGGCCTTGGTGTGGTGTTTGGTTGGGGTGTGTGTGAAATGCCTAGGGGGGAAGACTGCACAGAACACGAATCATTAATGCTCATCATCAGCTGCCACTCGGCCACGTCTTAACTCAACAGCGTGGTTTGGACATCGAGACCCAGAGGGACACACACACACACACACACACACACACACACACACAACCCCCTCTTACAGAAACATGTCTCGATAGATATCACGTTTGTGGGGAAGAAATCATGGAGGAACGCTGTTGTTTGTAGTTTGTGTGCGCTGAGTGGGTCAGTACCTCAAACTGAATACACACGATTCATCATCATAACATCAAAGTTTGTCCTCAAGAAAGTCAGCATGCAGTTCTCACTAGGGGAAAGCTGCCAAGCGAGCCTCGACATGACGGAAAAGTGTTGCTTCAGCGATACACAGGCCCCTAATCTAATATATGTCTCAGGTGAATTATTTATGAGCGCCATACCACTTATGCTACTGTATATGTAGCATATTAAATACATAATCCTCTCATCTTTTATTGATCTTTTCACACAAGCGTCACTGATAAGATTGATAAGAAGAAGTCTTGATATGCAGGCCACGCAGATTTGACTGCCACTTTTTGAGCCAATAGTGATGAAACTTCACCCACGCCTTATTGGTAACGCAGTTTGCTTCAGAAGTGAGGAGGACTGGTTGTAGGGAGTGGAGGGCATTATCTTGTTTAGAGATAATGCCTGCTTAACATATACTGTATACACTTGCACACAAACCGGTCATGCTCAGTGGCTGACTGTTTACACACCTCGGCTGACACATAAGAGGAAATGTCAGCCACGCTCTGATCAAATCTGCCGCTGCAGGACAAGTCTGTGTCAAGTGCTCATGGTCTGGGCTTCCTGTGTTTTTATTGTGAGAGGGACTGATGAATGAAGACAGAATGGTGAGAGGGTAAAGGGGGATGGGGGGGGGGGGGGCGAGTGCCTTTGATGGGCCAAATCCCTTGCTTTGTTGTAGTTTGTACGCACACGTGCTCAGAGTAACACACAGGCACATGATCACATCACACAATGGAGCCAGAGATACAATCTGGCCATGTACAGGAAATGGGATTCATCTCTCTAACTCGATGACGCTGAGACGCACCGCAGATAGCACTGTTTTTCCAGTGGAGGATTGCCAAATTGATTCCGATAATTTGGTGTAATTGTTGCAGACAAATGAGCCGTCGCCGGTGAAACGAGCGGTGTCTTTCCATTTGCTTTCATTGCAGACATCTTCAAACACAAACACATGGCTGCAAGTGGTATCTTAAAGCTATAAATACCAGCAGGTATAAATAGATAGTGACACCATGAGTTTCTTTGCCAGTGTTCACTTCTTGAAAATTAGACATTTTCAGCTAGATTCAAGTACTGGTTTTACCTTTTCAAAATATGAAATTACATTTTTTTTATCTGTAAACGTAAAGTGCCGGCTTAAGAATAAACACGCATACTGTGATATCGTTGGACAAATAATTAGACACTGAGAAACGATACCCATTGTGATTGAGTGACTCCTTTCTGTTGTGGCTGCTAAGGATCAAGGATCTTCTTCTTTTTTTTAACATTCATCCTTTATCTCTAAGCCAGACTGATTGAGGCCACAAAGCCATAATTCTCTTTGCAAACATATGAGACGCAAACACAAACACAGTGTGTGAGTGACATTCACTTTGGCTGTGCCATGCTGGATTTATTTTTTCCCCCGACGTCTTTACTGCACAACAAAAAGAAAAAAGCCATTACTCTGTCTTGTTGCCACTTCACTGCACCTCCTCCTCACCTGCAATATGTTCCACATTAGCATCCACAACAGCCCGGGCGGCTCCCGTTGTCCGAGCCGACAGCACTAAGCGCAGAGATAAGCCCACTCTGTAATGAGTGTTCAGCCTCTGTTGGGCAGGAAAAAGGGAAAGAGAGGCCCATTCACACCGCAGTGTAAAAATGGGTATCAACGCAGTTCGCATGCATGCATCTATGTCAGAAGCAGCCTCTGTGACCGAGAATGCAGTTTTTTTGTGAGGATTGTGTGGCGATACAATGCTTTGTTAATTCCTGATATTCATGCCACCAGTGCCACAACATCCTCCTCCGAGCTCTTTTTTGTTGTAGTCACACCCTCAGAGACGGGCCCAGGCCTCGCACTCGCTGGTGGAGCGTGAAGAAGAATAAAAAAAGCTGGTTGCAGTGGAGCAAAGGTGCAAACAAAGAAGTTATGGTTGAACAGCGGTGGACGAGCTGTGTGTAGAAATAAATATATGAAAAGCGAGACCTGCCGAATGAGATCAGGCAGTTTCAAAAGGAATGAGAGAAAGGAGAGGATCAGCATATCATCACATCGGTGCAAATAATCTGGCTAATCATCCTGCTTTTTTATTCAGGCTAAACTTGCCAAGGTCTGAGTTTTACACACTAAAATTACACCAGTTAACTCCGAACTATACCTCTCTGCCAAAAACAATTATATACTATCTCCTTAACCAAATAGACCTTTAAAAGCCTTTTTCGGGTTTACATGAGGATTCAAACTAAACTGGAAACCGGTTGTGTCTTTCAGTCTACTTTTCTAATTGGTCGGCACAAATTAGCTTGTGGTGATTTAAAGGTATTTATACTTGACAACAGACAAATCTGTGGACCCACTTTGGAATTGGTAGTCCGGGAGTTGAAGGTGATGCAATGGCACTCTTGTTACAAATAAAGTGTTTATCGTTTCCAGCAGAAAAAGGAAAGAAAATGCTTTCATGACTTCAAAGAGAGCTTGTCAGTCTTGTACAGCAATAATATCTGAGAGACCTCCCTATACTTCACACAGCCTCTTGCTGCAAACACTTAACCCCTGTAACCACACGTAACTCCACCATACTATTCAGATTGGGTTCCCTTTTGAGCCCCTGCTTCTCAAAGTTGCCCTGGATATTTTGGTCCGGAGTTATTTTAAGGCTTTTTCTAGGGGTAATATCCGGTTTCAAGTACAATAGTAATTGAGTCTCCCTCTCAGTGTTGACTTGAAGGCTTTGATCTTTCCCGTGCTCCAGTGTTAAATGGTTTCCCCCAAATCTCTGTGAACATGCAGCGACTAGCTACTCTTTTATCAGCAGCCCGCTAACAGCACCTCCTCGCCAATCACTTTGAAGCCAAAAACTACTCGCTCTGAAAGGAACAAAAAAGAGCAAAGGATGAGAGAATATATAAATATACTGTTAAAATGAGTCTGTCTTTAAGCAGGCACTGTGCTAGGTTAAGGGTGGTAGGTAGGATTATTGCATAGAACTAAACTTTTGTTGTTGAGTGATTTGTGAACGAGTGAATCCACATTGGAGACCATATCAAGGCTTGGGGATTTTTGTCTTTTTCTGGGGAAAATGATTATATAATCTTTTGTATATAAATAGTTGGCCTGTGTAATGGTCTGTAAATGTTTCTTTGGGAACTTGAAGGAGGTGACTTTAACTCAGCTTTCTTGTTGTAATTAGCAGGATTTGCATGCAGATGCTTATCTTAACAAGGGCAGAAATTGAGATAGTTTAAAATGTTTCTGTGTCTGGGGCTGGTAATTGGCAGCCAGCTTATCAGAGGCACATTGGCTACACATGAGCGCTCAAAGGAGAACTGAGTCACAGACTGTGATCAACTGAAGGGCTGGATGTGACCTCCAGTATAGACCAATGTGCTGTACACTTTCATCCCAGGCTTCTGATACCACATGCTGCACTTAACTCTTTCCCTTTTCCCTTTTCCCCCCCATCTGGGAAATGTTACTGTGCTCAATTATTTTCTCTTGTGATAAAAAAAACCCCACACCAAAATGAAAAAATGACAGCCGTCAAGGACAAAACAGGCAAAGACCCAGACTTTGAAATCCAATCCTGATAAATTGCTGGGTGTTTGATTTTGCTAGGCATACTGGATTATATTGATTTTTCTTTCCTCTGTGTGTGTGTATGCAATCGTGTGAGCGAGTGTGATAGCACAAAACCAGGGGCAAGAGAATGCTATATTGTGTTTAATTAAAAAATCTATAGGATATCTCATTACAGCCACATGATTTTCTTTAGTATCGGGGTTGGTGGCGACGGGGCAGAGCTGGTGCGTGGCAAGACAAATGTGCTTTCCTGTTTCAGATGACTATCTCATCTGTTGTTCATGGAGAAAGAAGGGACCCGGCTCAATCTGCCCAGTGTGTGGAATACTTCCTGGCTATGTCTGCCCTCCCCCCTCCCAACCCACCCCAACTGTATCGGATAACTCTTTACTACATGGAAGAGCTAACTAAAGCTTCCAAAAACACACAAGTGAATTTGGAGTTTTTACAATACAGTATGTAAGTGTCACTATTCAATTTTAGTGACTGCATACTGTTGATATTTCACATGCTGCTACTGTATCATTCTGATGAACAAATCGCCGTTACGCATTATGCTAGGTTATCCAAATAATTCTGCTCCCATATTTGAAATGAATGAAGCTGGCATGTGTTGTTGGTCAAATGGATGTACATTTTCTCTCTTCTTAATCAGAGGATTTTAAACTGAACACGGTTTGTGTTTTTGTTTCGTGAAGCCTTTTTCAAGTTCTAGTTTAACTCTGAGTTTTTAGGAGTTCAGTTCACTTTGAAAGGCATTACTCTGGAACAGCAGATAATGTCGTCATAGTGAGATTTAGTAGGTTTCCCTAACAACCGGTAAAGGTTAGCCCAATTGTAAAATACTGACTTTAAGTGACGGTTTTAACCTTTCGTCAGTCTGCTCTGTAGGAACCTATTTAGCCAGAGAAACAGTCTGTTTTTTGGGCTTTTTTGCTTCCCAATCATTCACAGTGAGCCAGTGTTTCTTACGCTCTCTCACACTGTACCCACTCACCATCATTAAAAAAGCAGCTTTCGCAGTATGCTACGTCTGTGTTGCTGTCGTCTCAGCGGGCCAATCCTTCAGTGTGGGGCCATGGGGAGGCTGATAAGACGGGGGAATTTGAGCCTCAATCAGTGCTGGTTAATTATCACAACCATGGGAGGTGAGAGAGAGGTTTCCCCGTCTCCCCTAATCCCCCCTGGATCTCTGTCTCCCTCTCAGACGCACTAATCTGTTGGAAGCTCTGTTTTGCAAGTGTTATTTTTTCATTTATTTTAAGTTCAGTCTACTCAAAACTATTAGAAATTAACAATTGATTTATTCAGTTTTATTTATTTACATTAGGGTTATTTCTTGAGACATTTTAACACTATCACCTTCCTCCAGTACGTCCAACCAGTAGGTCACTGCAATTGTAATGTCCAGAGTGATAGTATCCCTAGCTGAGCCCAATTACCAAGCGTCAGTTTGTATTAGTCAGTCATTTCATTATGAGGAACACAGTTTCGATTACATGTGTTTTTGATGGTTCCTGCACAACCATTACAGAGAAATACAAATGTGCCTATTTCAGAAACATAGTTTCCAACATAATTGGTGTAAACATTGATGAAAAATTAATGCCACGCTAATGAATGCAAAAGCACGTATTCACTCAGCGTCTGAGAGCCATTTCTTACTTTCAGAGGAGCTTTGACTGCCTTCTACTTAGGGGCCACTCGAGCTCATTTGCATACTAAAGTCTAGAGCGTTTGGCTAGTGTGACCACGCCATCCGTATTCCAGCACGGAACAGCCCTTTGGCCACGGCACACCTGGGAGAGGTGTGCCGTGGCCAAAGTACAGATGCTAATGAGATGACACGCGCACAAGGAAGCGCACAGGCGGCGTTCCTGACGTGAATTTATTAAGGATGCATTGTCCGTTAACGTCCGCTGCCTTACTAGTCGGCACCAGAATTGCCCACCACTTGGACTGTAGCTACATAAAATGTGTGAGAATTAACGTGTGTGTAGGCCTAGGTGTGGGCTAATAAAAGAGGGAGAGAGCTAAATAGGTGAGCGCAGAAAGCAAAGCAAAAAGGTTTTCGTGTTTACTCGCGTTCGTCAGATGATTTTTTTCATTTTCTCCCGCCAGCTGTCATAATACTGTCTTTACGCATGGCGGTGGAGACGAACACAAAACAACACACAACGGGACTCCGCGGCCCGGTGATAAGGAAACAGTAGACTACACTAAGGTTTGACAAGAAACTTTATGAAGACACTTAAAAAAACTATCTCTGCCCATACAAAAAGTTCTGACTTACTCCGGTACGTATGGTCTGATGACGGGCCGTTAGGGTTAGGGTTAGAGGGTTAGGGTTAGATAGGGTTAGGGTTAGGGTTTAGGGGTTAGGGTTAGGGTTAGAGGGTTAGGGTTACCCTAACCCTCTAACCCTAACTGGAATCGTGCTGAATCTTCCTGCAGCACGGAACAGGCAAACGGCCCTAGTGTGAGTGGGCCCTTAGCATGCTCTTAACTAAGAAAAGAGGTACAATTCCACAGAAAACAAACAAATGCATCTATTTGCATCTCCAATCATACCATTTTACCTTTTATTTAAATGCACAAAAATGTGTTACGACAAAGTTTTGTTGGGCATTGAGAGTTCTTCAGAAGCTCAGTATCGTTTTGCCTTTAGACTTATTTAGCCCAATGCTTCACTTACAATGTTTTAACAATAATTTAAGCAATTGTATTTTCGTATTCATCAAGTTCTCCATAAAAAGCATTTTTCCAAGAAAAATGCTCATTAAACATTTTGAGAATGGAAAGTGTTGCCTTAAGTTTGCTTATTTTGTCTCAAGAGTCACGAACTTGAACTTGTAGAACATATTTTTTTTAGCTCATACTAACTGATTAATTGTTCATACTTTAAGTTTTGGAACTAGTTTTAAGTGGAAGCCTGTTAAGGGTAAGAGTCCTGTCTCCCTAGTTGTCTTGGATTGTGCTCAAGCTTCTCTTTGCAAAACAGGAAACGGGTTGCGTGGTTATTAGGGGAAAAATGGGTTTGTTGTGCATATATAACTGTTGCACTATTGTACATAAACATATTAGTAAGTGTGTTATGTCATTACATAGAATATGATAATAATCCCTGCAATTTGCAATTGGACTCATTGGACACAGATGTCTACATTTGATATGTTGCTGGACTCTTGCACTCAAAGCATTTGCTAATCCTATTAACCCCTCTAATCATTTGAGTAGGATCTATGTCTTCAACTGATTAAAGAGGGACTGACATTTGTATAAGAATGACAATTTTCTGGCAGTATTCAGGGAAACTAAAGCTGATGTCGTTTCAAGCGACTCAGCTCGGCCTGTAACCCTGTCAGGTTTTCTCCGGGGCCACCAGAGTTTTACAATAGCAGCGAGCATACAGGATGACGGAGAACTGTAAGCCGAAAAAAAAATTGGATCCTTTCCTCTTTTAATCTGCCAGTTGAGTTTGAGCCAGAGCAGAACAGCCAGTGGCGATAGGCGCCCCCAATCATTTTGTTCGTCCCTTTATGGCTTTGGCCTGAACCTCTCATTTCATCAACTGCTGCGGGGAATGCTGTGGATACCATAATCTGTGGGTTATTGCATCCCAGATCAGAGCTCTCAGGCATTGTTCCTGTCGTCAACTCTTAAAGTAAGACTCCAGTGGTCACACACTATCTCTGACAAAGTTCCCTTTACAAATCATTAAAAAGTCCAAGCATTTTTCTGACAACCTCTGATTTACTTCAGTTGTCTGTGGGAGCTTTTACCTTTTTGAAGGTGTATCCTTCCTGCCAAAGCTTTTGTCTGGTCTCAGATGTGTGAACACCAAGTCCATTTTTCCTCCTAACCCTTGTCTTTCATGGCATTGAATACACTAAGTCTTAATGAAAGTGTCCCCTTCACCTTTCTATTACCTGCTAATTAATTATGTGTCTCCACTCAAAATCTTTACTTCTGGGATTCATTTCAAGTCAAGTGCCACAATGTTAATTTTATCAAACTGAAATGAAGTAAGCAACACACAGAATCCTTGAGGAGACCTCTCTGCACTCTGTCCTATGATTAGAAACATTTTCCTTTTTAACCGCAATAGATACAAACCTCAAGTATCAAGGTATCAGCAACACCTTCTCCTGCTCTGTTACAGACACCCAGTCTCTTCACAATCACACGTGGTCTCCACATCATTGTTATTTCCCTCAGGTGTTTGAAGCTGACAGATGGGGCTTCAGAGGGGAGTTTGGAGGGAAAGTAAGTTAAAGGATTCGGCAGACAAAGAGACACAGAAACGAATTAAGAGGATAAAAGAGAAGAGGGAGAAAGTGTGGGAGGGAAACAGGGACCACCATTTCTATTAGTGTCTTTTGAAGCGACTCCGGAAGGACAGACGGCGGAGGGGCGGAAATAACAGGGATGCAGCGGCTCGGTGAATGAAGTGCTCTGGTTCATTACAAAGTGCCATCTCCCCGCCTCTATCTTTTACGGCCAAAGATTTCCATTCATGCTTGAACGTACCGTTAATGATTTTGGACTTTCTTGCTTGTCTTCTCGTAACGGTCTCACACAGCTCAGTGGCAAATCTTACAACAGGTATGTAGAACAAATGGTTTGAAATGGTAGTCCTACATGATAATAAAAACTAATACTACTCGTCTTTAGCCTTTTAAAAGTGTCATTAACATTTTGCAGTGGCTTTTAAATGCCAAACGTGTTAACCTTTTCAGGATACTCAGGATTTCCTTTGCTTGTCCCCAAGTCCAAGCCACAGAAGGGGCCTCTGTTGTTGAAGAAAAATGCGACTGGTTTTGAGAGTGGTCTGCTCTTTCTCAAGAGCGGCTCAATAAGGAGGGCAGTCAATATGGCTGCTCTCAGACGGTGGGTCAATGAGGGAAGAGGCTTCCTGCTGAGCCAAGGCTAGAACAGAAGAGAACAGGGGGTCTTTGTGTGGAGAGCCGACCCACACCCACACTCCTCTGTACTGCCTTTAATGGCCAGGACACACCAGTCCGACTACCCGAAAATGGAGACTGCCGATTCAGGGAGCTCCAGTCTTCCCGTCGCGGCCGAAAAAGTGCAAAGAACACACCAAACCGACTGCTGACTTCCCGTACGCTCTGCGCTTGCGCGGGACGTAATGTCTCCATAACAGCAGGCGGCGCTAATCTGTATTGTGGCCCGAAAAAATACGGAAGCCGGAAATGATGGGACGGCTCTCTAGACCATAAACATAGATAGAAATACGTATTTATATTTATGGACCATAATGAGCACCATTTTTAGCAGAGTGTCGAGCATGGTGTCGAGCAGTCAACAAGGGTTGATGCATGTGAGTACTCGCTGAACGAAACAAACAAACACATTAAAACGATGGCTAACTGTTATTAGCTGTTTGTGCTACCCGCCTCACTTCCGGGCTTCACTGATTCGCTAGCCCTCCACAAATCAAATTGCTCCAACTGAAAGACTGCCCGCCAATCGGCTCAAAAGAAGCCCGACGACATCTACGACGACCGATTTCATGGCACACACCAAACAGATTCGTGTCCCCGCCCCCTCCCGACTCTACGACGGCTATTATCGGGCCGGTGTGTCCTGGCCTTAACATGGAGAGACTGACTCTGTAATCTCCATTGCAGGAATTGTAAACCGTACTCGTAGGGAAAAAGACATCTATCGTTGTCATGGAAGACAATGTTGCACGAGTGAAACTTTTTTTTAAAGTTATTTAGGATAGAAGGACAGTGTTGTTGTTGGGAACCCTTAAACTTGAGTTATTCATAAAATGTGTGTGTGGCCAATGATTTTTGAACACCAGCTAAGTTCATACACCCATCACCTTCACTGGAAAGCTCCGCATCTTGTTAAAATGATGCGTTCAATGCTGGCTCAGAATGGGAAATACAACACTAACTCCACTCTATCAACTGGGAGCGAGGGAGGAACTGAAGGGAGGAGAGCAAAGCAGCATGTCAGGGGCACCACCTTAAGCTGTGCTCCCAAACCTTTTATGACTGCTGAGCAAAGTGAATTTTGGACAGAGGTAACAGCCCATACTGATCAAGCAGACAACCTCATTTTCTAGCCCCTTGCTCTCCTCTCCGCAATACTCGCCTTCTGCCCAGTGTGGCGGCTCCTGTTTTTCAATGCTGGGCCCGAATAGATTAGACTTTCCACGCTGTAATGTGGTTTCTGACACCCTCTTCCTTCTTTAACTCTGCAGCTATGTTGTTAAAAGCCTCCAGTGTTTCACTGCTAATACATGCTGGCATAAAGATGGGTCTGTTCTCTGTTGCTACTTCAGGAAACATTTAAGGGGAAGTTAATTCAACTCTGGTGTACTTTGGGTTACTGTATAAAAAATACAACAGTATGGACCCATGCATATAATTAATTACCACCTTACAAGACAAAACTGGTTTCTATACAACAACACCAGGGGGGTTATTGTAAATGTACTTATTTTAATTTTGCTCTGTTTCAGGTGTGTTTGGTTAGATATCTCCCCTGTTCTTTAATGAGGTACAGGAAAATACGCTCTTTTGATTTTTCTGTTGAACGCTTCAGAATACATCAAGAAGAGATTGCGGTTTGTTCTGTAGGTGTTCATTAGTATTTGTTTTCCAGGCCTGCGACTCACAACCTTGTTAGTTGCCAAAAGTAGACTTTACCTTGTCTTTGTCCTAAAAGTAGAAGCAAACTTTTGTTCAGTTAAAGCTTTTCTTGTGATATTTTCTAGTTTGTCCTCATGCCAAAAATAATGGGGATACAAAAACATTTGGTCAACAATTTGGAACAAAATTGGCTTGGCAGCTAGGGTCAAAATATTTGTTTTAGTCTGCAAGTAAATTCTGTCCCACCTTCCCTATGTTATTGGATTTTGGACTTTGGCCACCACGACCAGTGACATTGTTTTCCTTGCTTGTCTGTTGGCCTGTGTGTTTTGTCACCTCCAGTTGAAGGTGGAGATATTGTAAAACAGTTCATATCCCTCATACCCTCCGGCTCATATGTTTCTCCAGTCCTATCTGTTCCTCTTTCTCGTGCCCTGCTCTGCTGACTGTGGATGTTGTGTCTGCAACTGAAAGCAGATGGTTCACCATTTTGTTTCGGCCATAGAGCTGAAGCTAAGCCCTCTCCATACTGCTCCTAAGATAGGGATAAAAGGCTGCTAAAGGCGGCTGCTTTGGCTCTGATAGGATGCTGCAGGACTTTGAAGCCCAGTCAGTTTCCTTCTCAGATAGACAGTGGCTGAAGATGGTGTTTTGCCTGGAGGAGAGCCAGCCTTGGGCCTGGAAGCTCTGCCAAACCCACACACCCACTGTTCCAGTAGCGCAAAGCAGAGATGATTTAGCATGCCATGGTGCCTCAGGTCTGCAGGAGTGACACATTCCCCCCACTGCTTTTCCACTCTGGTCTCTCTACATCTGTCATGTACACCATTGGTAAACTACATTTGCCGGTTTTGTCACATTCTGCCCAATATCTACACTGGGTCGCTCTAATGTGCTGTGCTGGTTTAGCAGAGGTTTTTTTGAATACTTACATATTATTATGGGATTTAAATAACTACAAAATATTGGCTTTTTGGGCACATGGTGTGTCTTTGCATCAGTAGATCTTTGGTGTCCTGAGATGTTGCCTTCTTTGGTTCCAGTTTTTAGCTTCACACTGCTTAATCTGAATTGAAACTTGCCACTTACCTTATGTAAAAATGTCGATGTAGCAGCCATACAAGGATATAAGTAAGACAGCAGCCAACAACAGAGGTATACCTAAATAGTTTATTTGGTAATGGTACCATGCTAATCAAGCTGGCCTTGATGCTTCAGTCAGGGTGGCCAAGTTCCAATACTGTCCATTGAGCCATAATGAGGCCACTTTTCCCCCTTTCTCTGTTTCAGTCTCAGTGAATTAGTGCGAAGCCGATTGCACAGCATAGCTGGACTGTTATAGTGTCTTACCTATATTCCCTAAAGTGAAAGGGGAACATATCCATTCCATTCATTTATTTTCTGCAGCATTATGCTCCGATTGAATGTGCTTTCAATAGAACCAAATACACTGATATTGCCACCGTAATGGACCACGCAATACATTGCTTCTCTCTTTGGATTTCACTCTAGGGACTTGGCACCGTGAGTTTGGGGAATCACCTCCTAGTAGTTAAATAGCTGAACCATTGATATAGCATCTCTCTTTCTCTCTCCCTTTCTGTCTACCTCTCGTTCCATCTCTCTCTCTTCTTCCCCCCCCACCCCTCCCCTTGAGACTTGCCATCTCCTTGGAAAAGAGCAAGCATATTTTAAACTGCTTTTAACATTCAGCCACTTATTTCACTCCATTCGCTGAATTATTAAAAATACCTTCATACCCTCTTAATTATTTTTCTTGCTCTCCTCCATCCCCGCACAGATGATGATTGGTGATATTTATCCAAACAATAACACTGTGGTGTGACTCTTAGGGTGGGAGCACTTGAATTATGGATGAGGACAAAATGCAAAAGCATCTCTGACTTTGGCACTATCCATGTCAATGCGATGTTACCATTTATGCTCCTGGAAAGGAAATGGCAGCCTTTCTCCAAAGTGTTTACTCCTTCGCTGCACTCTCTACTTAGAATAAAGCAAGACGTGGTATTAACTTGCCAGAGAGACTAGACTGGGTTAAATTTGTCAGTTGCTCTCGTCCGATTCCAGCGGGGCTTGTGGTTTCATAATGAAAAGCCTCTCGGAGCCTCTGGGAGACTGTGGCAGAGTGGCTGAAAAGATAGAATGAACAAAAAGATGTTTTGCGTCGTAAACATTTCATTGAATGTTTGGAGCTCTTTACTGTCCTTTCATTTAAGCCACCGGCACATTTTGTGGAAGTGAGTTATAAATGTGCCTTTTTGATGTTTTGCTGTCACTTGACATTAGGGTGATCTCAAAAAGCAGCCACAGTAGTAGTTCCATGCGTTCCACTGTGATCAGCATTTTACCGCTCTCTTGAATATATAAAAAAATATATATGTGAACATGTTTGAAAGTCATTTGTACTCATCTGTTACAGCAGTTACAAAACACATCAAAACAGGTCGCGAAGAAGCTTTCCAGATCTTCTGCAGGCATCAAATGTACACACGCTGGCATTACAATGAAATCAGTCATTTCAATATAGGCTTAAGCTGCAGTGACCATTGAACACATCTGTTAAATAACTCAAACTACTTTTTTATTTATTTATTATACTTGTTGCCTGTTGCTGTTCAGGCTTAAGTGATAATGCTCTAAGTGTCCATTGTTTTGCCCCTCCAGGTTCAACAGCGCAGCCCTTCAGCCCCTTCTGGTTCACAGTGGAGCCCCAGGACACAATGGCCGTGCGGGGCAACTCGGCGCTGCTCAACTGTTCGGCCCACAGCGACGCGGCACTGACGGCGCGCATCGAGTGGAAGAAAGACGGCACCTTTATGAGCCTGGTGTCAGACGAGAGGCGGAACATACTGCCCAACGGCTCGCTGTCCTTCGCCCACGTGGTCCACTCCAAGCACAATAAGCCCGACGAGGGAACCTATCAGTGCGTCGCAACCATCGACAACCTGGGCTCCATTTCCAGCCGCACGGCTCGTTTCTCCGTAGCAGGTAAGGGCTGCCCTGGTTTTTTCCATAAAAGTGATTTGCAAATTCTGCGTTTTCACCAGCAAAAGCTTTACATACCCGCACTATACAAGTGTTTTGAGACCCCTCTCAATTACTGTGTCACTGTACGTGGCTCATTGATAAGGGGGGGAAATACAGATTGTCTAAGGGCTTGAGGCCTCATGAAGCTCGGCTTTAATGTACCACAATAACTGAATACAACTCTGAATGTGGGTAAAAGAAGATCATAATATTAAATGTCAAATAAAAGTGGTGTGTAAAAAGCACATTGTACAGCACAAATAGCAAACGGATAAGACTCGGTGATACCATTTAAAAGACAACTATACACGTCTCTATCAATCTTTGTTACATCCTCTCATTATTAAAGTGAAGGGTTGATTGTAAAGAATCAGTGCATGTCATGCAATATAAAAGACTGATTTCTATAACCATCTCTTTGAAATGTTTGATCCGCCACACTGCAAAGCCACATAACATCTGTAACTATGATGGATTCTTCAGATGCTTCTTCCCTTTTGTTGGTTGATTTTTTGCCCTTGAATTGCTCAGCCATTTTTACTTTCTCTTCTATAAATGTCATCACCCCTGCTGAAGCCTGGATGCATTGCCTTAACTGGATAAATTCTTGTAAAAGGTTCTGGGTTTTTCTGCTTCCATTACTTGTCCCTACAATGTGACCTTGTTCAGTTTTGGGAGGCAGCAAGTGACGTTGGATTATTAGGTGTTTTTGAGTCAAGTCGTGACCCGAAAATTCTATTTGCAGCCACAGAATGCGTTTACTGTGTGCTTTCTGCTCAGCAGCACTCTGCCAGATTTTAAGACTCTCAAGAAGGGGCCCCCTTGTTGACAATAGGATAGATACAGTGTAAGCTGCTCCGATACTGAGTGCCCATGTGAAGTAACTCTGACGGCGATTATGTTCCTTTTTCGTAGGCTTTTGAATAACAAGTTAATGAGGCAGCGTCTTACCGTTGAAGAGAGTGAGACGATATTTCCATCCTCACTCAAAGAGTTCAGTTGTCTGAATGCATGTGCAACGTGATCTCTCAGACACTACTTGTGTTGTCAAAATGGAAAAAAATATGATACCGTCACAGTGCTTCAGTGCTTAAAATAAATACAGCAAATGGCAAAAATAAAGGTCGTAGTATTTAACTTTAACATCTTTGACACCAGCGGTCCAGCTTTGATAAGTCTGGTAAGATTTTAGGGATGAAAAATGTCTGTCGTTTCTGTCAAAACGCTTCTGTCGATGCTTACAATTTAATTCAAGGACCTGGAGTTGGATATTCTTTGTGTTAACACATGCTTTAGCCTTTTTTAGCCTTAACACAAATTATCTTAATGTTGATGTTACAGTGGTGATATTAGTCCCCATGGCAACTTTCCTGACATATTCATTGTAAGTCTACACTTAAGGAAGTAGAACCACAGAACAAGAATGTATGTGGGTGTATTTTTGATTATCAGTTGAGTGTACGCGTGAAATGAGTAAATGCTGGTACGCTCGCATGTGCATCTTTTCACTCTTTCAAATCATAGCTGGACAAGAGACGATCCATCCAGGCGCTTCATTAACACTTGTCACTAAACCTGTATCGACGTATAATGCAGTTGGGACTTGTTTAGTTCCTGTGCCAAGATGAATTCTGCCTTCACACAGCCTCACAGCCTGTGGGAACTGCCTGGGTCACCCATGATGGGATGTTAGCTTCAATCAATTTCTATTTGAAGAAGGCAGCAGGTGAAATATGTCAGCTATTATAGGCACAGATACACACACAAACCACTGATACACTTTTCACATAGACATTAATAAACGTGAAACCATTGTGCGGACGCATGCACTCACAAGTGTTGAACACGTTAACCTATCGCATTTATGTTTCTACTTTCGCACATACAAATGCAAAACCACTGATGTATCTGCAGCTGGCTGGCAGGTGGCCAATAAAAAAGTTAATTGCGGTGTAGAGAGAGCAGGCCATTAGGCGGCCATCAGACCCGGGAAAGACTGCAGGCTGGGGTCGGGAGTGGGCGTGACCTCTCAGTTGTAATGACGGAATAAGTCACGGGTGGCTAGCGTGGCAGGGAGCATATCCGACAAATACCGGGGTAATATCTGGGATTGATTGCTAGGAGACGTGCGGCTCGTTCTTTTCAAGGAAACACATCCACTTTCACACATCACCACCGTTGCCATCAACACTAGTACCTTCACGTCTTTGAGCAGGCTCCTGCTCTCTGCAGGCTCCTTTTTCACATTGCTTACACCAGCAAAATAAAATGCTGTTATCGTTATAAGATTCAGTGAGTAGGACAGGTTACATGTAAACACAAACTCCGGATTGTATGATCATGCTACATTTCCTAGTCATTTTACCCATAGTAACTAAGATATGTATGAGTATGACATATCTATTATTTAACTAACTTAACCTTTTTCAATTTTTGTTTCAACTTATATTATGTGTATGCTTATTTTTATATGGACAGATGCTCCCTTAGGTAGAGAATAGAGACACAATAGACTAATGCCACATATAGTGCTAAGTTGCAGATTTCTCTGTGGTCACATTTGTGCTCATTTTAAGATAGACTACATATCCAATAAATTATTTGCAAAAAATAAATAATTGATAAATCAGTGGTAGAATAATCGATTATGAAAACACAATCATTAGCACATGGTATTACTTCAAAGAGTACCGCACACATTTTTTATAATAACTGACTTCCCTTCACTGTGCAGTCTAATGAGATTGACATACAATGTGTATGCCCAGGCTGTGATCATTTATTTAAACACTATACATACTGTAAACCATTATTTATAAATGGTTCATGTGTTCAAGAGCTTCCTCTTCGCCGTTGCTTTGTCATGCCAGCCTGCTGCTGTGTGTCTTAGCCTGTGTGTGCACAGTCTGATACTGTGGAAACACAAGCAGACCAAGAAGAAAGAAAGGGGGGAACTGTGGCCCAGTCTTATGTATTCAGTTTGAGTCTGTGTGAGAGAAAAGGAGGGGAAGAAAAATGATAGGGCAGAGAGCAAGCCAGTGGTATATGGCATAGATAGCCAGGGCACAGAGCGAGTAATGAGAAATCCCATCTTAACTGTCTGCTGTTTTGTTCTCGCACACAGCCCTCCCTACTCTCTACTCCCACCGGCACGCTTTGAACTCAGTGCTCCTTAAGAATTGCTTGGGGTGAGCCCCACCTCGCCACTGCTTAACAGGGAAACCCCCAAATGGGAAAATGGAGAATTCATTTCCTCTCTTTTTTCTCTCTCTCCCACTATCTTCCAGTCGTTTTGTTTTGTTTCCTCTCTGACCTCTCCATATGTAGATGAGACAGTTCTATTGTCAAATTGATATCGCAATTTTGTTTTAGTTTGTCTTTCTCTGCCCCATCTGCTTTTTCCCCCCTTATTTATGCATAGACCACAGTACCCCATACGGTGGTATATACAGATAACCAAAGCCACTGTGCTTTGATATCATGTTTAGCTGAAATCTATTTTCTTCCTCCCCACAGTAGTAGAATTTATAAACCAAACACCAACACTCGTCATGTGTCATATGCTCATCCTCTGATAGAGTTGTTCGCCCTTTGAAGGATTTTGGGGTGTCGGAAGATTCTTTAATCCTTTTTTGATGTACTTTAATCTGTTTTTACTAGAGGGGGCCAACCACCCAAGGACATGACATCTTATGTGGAAAAAAACAGGATTGCATCACTATTGCACGGATAGGCTTTGTTGGATAGACTTTGTTGTATTTTGAGAGACACATTGTAGAACATAATCGTAGAGTTTTTAAGTCGGCATCTTTTGTGCGAGTAATCAAATGCCAGCTAAGGTTTTTACAACGTGAAATGGATAAAGACATGCAGGGGAAAAAATAGTATAGTGGTCCAGATTGAGACACTGAGGTTGTTATGATTAGAAAAGCAAGACATTCTGTAAATAGTTCTCTATGTACGGCTCCTTTTTAGCATGACTTACACATTCAACCGCAATTACTTTTAAACAGTTATCAATAAAGTCATCTTTGCGATAGATACTACCTGTTGAATTGCATTGTGTTGAATTAAAATATGTTTTAATGTCTTATCATCTGGCCCCCATCGTTTCACAACCCCTATTCATATTTCCCTACTCACTCACCCTATTTATATATATCGTCTTATGCACTGACACACTTCATCTCTCGGGCTGTATCTAGATGTTGCCGTCAGCTTTCTATAATAACCTGATTTATTACACACCATTTTAACAAGAAACATGTTCGACCCTATCTGGTTGTGTAAATGGGCGACAGGAAAGCTGCAGCAAGATAAATCATACCATTTAAAAAAAATAAAAAAAATAAAATAAAAAATAAATCAAATTAGTTGTAGGTCATCCTTTGCATCTTCAATAATTAAATCACGTAAATAAAACTAAATATAACTCGCATTAAGCTACAGCATAATATTTAGCCACAATGTTTTTTTTTCCAGTCTTTATTTTTGACCAGCTGCATTTGAATCCTGCGTTTGAAGTAAGCAGGTCATTGGAGCGCATTAGAACTGCCTTTAATCTGATGTCAGCCAATAACCAGTTTTCTTTTGTGCACTTAGTCCATGTCACCATGTGTCTTGTACTAAATTCACACAGATAAGGACAAACAATAAACTTTTATCACAAAGGACGATCTGGTTCCACCTCCACACAGAGATGAAGCCCAATCAGAGGAGATCTAACCTCTCCCTGAGCTGCATGCATCCATCCTATGTATTCAGTGTATTTTCTTTCACACTACGTCCTTTGTATTGCTCCATTTATCCTTTCTCTCACTTAATCAACCTCCTGTGCTTTTTATTTTTTTTACCTTCTTTACTATGTCTCAGCCCTCCATTTCCTCTTTATTATCCTTTCAGCTCTCCACCTCTCTGCCGCTCCACCGTTACCCACTGGCATTCTCCCACACGGACGCCCATTTTGCAGTTCCACAGTGGCTGCACCCAATTTATAAAGCGCCAAAATGGCAAACAATTTGTAATAAATCTAAACAACAACAAAAAATTCCCACCTTATTCTAAAAGGAACCCCCAGAACAATACATGTCAACCTTCTCGTTGTTTTTGTCTTAAAAAGTGTGACCTTTTGGTTTTTGAGTGTGTGTGTTTGACAACAAAGAACAAATCAGTTGTGGAAATAACACACACAATCTAAAGCATGAGATGACTGAATGGAGGTTTAACTGCCCTGTCAGGACCACTTGCTACCAAATGATTGTTGTTATGCACATTTGTGTTAGCCAGTTATACAATAATTATATTTGCCATGGGGGAAAAGAAACCTTTCATTTATCATTTTTACCCCAAACACGCCTGAATAGATTCTGCTAGTCTTCAGAGTTAAGCAGCGTTTTTTGGAGATACATTATGTGACTTTGTGCAGTCATTGCCTTTATAACCCAGCCCAATAGCCTGTGTTGCTGTGCACATTTCCAGGTGTAGGTGCTTTCCCCTTATGACCAATTATGTACTGCTTTGCTGCTGAGTGGTGGTTGTCGTTGCCATGACGAATGGCTCCAACCCGGAAGCAGGGTCAGGGTCGCAGTGGTGTTCCATTACCCCGAGTTCCATCTGTCTCTGGCACATGTGAGGAGGGATGGAAGCGACAGAGAGAGAGGTACAGAGGAGAGAGAGAGAGAGGAAGAAGAGAGGAGAGAGAATGCTGCAAAGCTACACTTCTGCTCCGGTGCATTCATCATCTGTTGAGCTGAACAATGGAACATGTTCAGCTACCTTTGGAGCACAATTAATGAAAAAGAAAAAATAACTAAACAATGCTGTTTATAAATAAACAACAACTTAGTTGAGCTATTTTATCTGTGTACAGAGATGAGGCTGTAAAAATAAGACAAGAGAAAGTGGACTTGCAAAAGAAACAACCGAGAAAAATAAGATGTTGGACACGTTGGTTGAGGATGAAGCTGCAGGGAGAAAGATCCATTTTCTTTTTTTTTCTCTTAGGAGGATGTCGACAGGAGAAAAGTGTGGGCAGGGAGTCTGTTGGGCTGGAGCGAGATGACAGACTCCATTTTATGTGCATTCACTGACTGATTAGGTCCACTGGGTACTAGGTGGAGAAGCCGATGGACACGGCGCTATCTCTGCTCTCCAGAATCCTTATTGCCTGGCGTGTGTGTTTCTGCATGTGCGTGGGAATGAACACCAATGGGTTTAATTGTCGAGGTATGATTCTGGAAAGTAAAAACTTTAAGAATGGATGCAAGTTTGTTGTACGCAAGTTACCAGTTTCAACCCAAGCTATTTTTGAGGTTTTTGCCATAGTTGCAGGTAAAATATTGCTTATTTTATAGTGAAAGAAGAAATTAAACAGGGTTACAGTCCATATTTGACAACCAATATATAACATTTTAAGGTGTGCTACATCATGATTTGATCTACAAAAAGAATCTGTTTAAGTGGAGGTCTACAGTTTTTTTGCTGTACAATCAAATGTGCAAATATTTACTTTTGTGAATAGTTGGATTTACGGCAAAGATGGCCAAAAATTTCCAACCCTGTTCACCCCCTATCCCTAAACTCAATCAGTGTGAGACCCACGTAGAGGTTAGGTTGTGAGAACGACTGCAGCCCCAGGTCAGATTACACATGACCAGTTCATATCGACTGCAAACACTTTGTTTTTCCCAGGTTGTTTCTCCATGTGAAATGTAGTATTAGAGAGCAGTGGAGTCAGGTGTGTACCAGGACATTATTAATATACCCGTTCTGTGAATACAGACAGGAAATAGAATAATTCCCCAGTAAATTATTTCTTTGTCTTTGTTATCATTTACTTTTTTTTTTGTAACTGTGTCTTTGCAAGATTATGTGCTACTGCTCAGAGTGTTTGCAAAAACACTGCATATACCTGGGGACATTTTCTTCACTATAATGAAGCAGCATTTAAAATGTCAAATTAAAGCATACTCTCCAATTGAACTCAGAGCATTTTCCGCCCATTTCTTCCTCAATGGTTTGGCTGGTGCATTTACTGTGTTCTACTGAGAGTGATAATTGACTGCTGGTTTCAGCAGATGAAGATAAAGTCTTTGTGCATAATGACTTCCCCAACTCTCTATACTCTGTGACTTGGAGCAGCACCTCAACTCCCCCACCACCTGAACTTCTAATCACAACTGTACATTGTGCATCTCCCAGAAGGCTTTGTGTGAGGTGAAAGCACATCAGTGATGAGTCTTCACTGCTCAAGGCATCCACAACTTCAGAGATTTCCCTTAAATGCTCTCATTTTCATGGTGGATAACTTGCTACCATTTGTTCCAAATCTCTACAACAATGTGAGAAGCAGTGCACTAACGTTACAACAAACGTTTGAAAATATTTAATTTCATTGGATTCTCGTTACATGCCTCTGAAAGCAGCAACTACCTCAGGTCAGGTATGTAGATTCAGTGAAAAAGTTAAATATTCCTTGCAAGTATACCATGGAAAAACGACAGCACATGGCCACGGTGTCTTACTTGTCCCTACCCTGAGGATCTGCATAAAAAAAAATAGGCGAGACAGCATTTGCAAGCATTTTGTTACCCTTCCCTCCCTCATTGACATTCACCATCCACGTCTCCTTCCTTGCGGTCATACAGACAGAGATACCCTCGAAGTTACCGACCAGTGTGCTCATCCGCATCACCCTTTCATCTCCCAACACTCTTCCGACTGAGCTTGCATGATGCAGTTTTGGGTTTTCATATTAAAACCTCTCCATCTTTCAAAGCTAAATTTGGTTTCATATATCGTTTGAACCCTGAAAGAGGTTTGACTTTCAGTGATTTTTTGATGGCTCTCCATGCCTCTGCAAAATATTTTCAAACACGCCTCTGTATTCATCGGACACACAAGGTGGGCAGAAAGAGTGAGACTGAATGTTTTTTTATTTTTATATGTTCTGGCTAGTCTGGCTTACATTTTGATATTCAGGACCAATGGTCTTGGAACCTGTTTTACAAAGAATAGTCTTAGCAAAAATCAATCACATTATGATGGCCTTAAATCCTCCTATTATTGGCTGAATAATACTGAAGCATCGTCACTGGATGATGACAAGCATATCATATTTTATTTAATGGATATCCTTTGAAAGATGGTCTGACTATCTTGTGAGGAAAATGTGTGATTCCAGGGTGATGGAAAATGTATTTGATTTGGCTACTTTAGATGTAAATAAAATATGTTTTGAAATGTATATTTTACTCTGCTTAGCTTGTGCTGAGGAGGCAGAAATATGGTGCAAGTGTTTCTTTGCTTATTCTGCACTGAACAAACGTCTTGCCTTGGGCACAGACAGAGTGTATGGAAGAAACCAATGTGCAAAGTGCTCAGTTGGTGAGCATCTTGGTTTCTGATGGTTCAGAGACAAAAATTATTTATGAAATGTTTCCATAAACATTGATGGTATTATGAGGGCAGTGGAAGGGTATGAGAGGGGACACCCTGAAAAGCATTTCTCTACACCTTCACTCAACCTAATCCCACGCTCTTTCTTTTTCTTTTTAAAATGCTGGTGGAAAGATGGGAAGAAGAACTTTAGGTTACTTTCTTAACCCCGGTTCTCTGAGTAACATGAGTGAGATGTCTCACTATGGGATACGCCCCCTCGCGTATTCGCAGAAGCACCAATAACATTACTCCAACCCTGATTTGCTGGCAGTCATGACGTCTGCGCCTCCGGCTACAAAGATGTCCGCTCCGACAGAGGACAGTTGAGCTAGTAGGCAGCAGAAACCAGTACGGAGATATATTGCTTCGGAAGCGAGAAGAGGTGATTGAATGACGAGTGACGCCCCGTCAGGAGTTTATAAGGTGCGGGGTCCTGACGCGGGGTCATGACTGCCAGCCAATGAGGGCTGGCGTAATGTTATTGGTGCTTCTGCAAATACGTGAGGGGGCCATAGTGAGACATCGAAACAAATTTTAAGAAAGAGAACTCCTTGTATTCTTTCTTTAGTGACATACAACATAGAGGTTTTATCCCAGGAAAGTACACATTTAGCTTGACAATCCTTAATGTAATCTTCAATTGCATTCATTTAGTTTCTTTCAGGCAAAAACAGACTGCATGCCATTCCTCACTGTCACTCAGAGCTAATGTGAGGGCAGAAAAGGGGGTTTTGAGCTTGCAGAATCGATGACTGGTGCTTGCCAAGTATTCCTATACATTCTGCAGAGTGACAGGGATGAAAATAAAAGCTTGGAATGAATGGGGCATCGTATACGTGTTCTGGCCTGTTCCAACACACTGTGTTAATGTGTAGGGGCATGACGTGTGATGCAGGCAAGACTTGCAAAGTGTGAAAAAGGAGTGTGATGAAAACAGGAAGATTAAGAGCAAGAAAGTAATAAGTCATTTCAACGACCAATTCAGCTGTGCAGGGAACGTACAGCAGCTCTGAAAGTGTGCATGTGTGAATCCTCCTCTGACTGAGCTGTCCTGAACTCTGTGTGTACAGTTGGTGCCGTGGGGAGGGCTTTCAGACGTCTCATGTCCACACCATGCAACGCAGTCACACTTTTTCATTGGTGGTTGCAAGCTGTGGGGGTGTGGAGTTCTGGGTTGTGTGTGTCTGTATGAGTGTACGCACGCCACATGCATGATTTCAGGGAGCCGTTTGACTCAATGAGTTGAGTCTGATGAGGCTTGATTGATGAAATAAAAATAAAAGTCTTGCTGTGTTTGAGTACCCTGCTGTTAGAGTTGGTGTGTGGTATTATAGAATTGCCTTTTGTTAAACCGACTGCATCCTGCACAGCCCCCTGCTGTATTATTGAGTAGGGAAAGCTTTTGTCTCCGTGGGGTAATTTGGCTTACAGATAGTTGTCGATAATAATAAATGCAGAAAAATTCAGCATTCAATACAAAAAATACATACAATAAATACACAAATAAACACAAGTACACAGGCTACGATAAGTATTTCCCCTAGAATTTATTCACGCACGCACGAACGAACGAATGGACGCACGCATGCACACAGAGTGAGGGACACACACAAGCAGAAAAGACAAAACAGCACAACCACAGCTTGTCTGCTGTTCTATCCACTGTCAACACTGCGGTTGTATCTTCCCTCTACCTCACCTTTCAGCTCCCTCACACCTCAGTGCTGCGTTTCAACACTCGGGTCTCAACTCCTGTTACCGTACCGCCAGGGAACATAAAGCAAGCGCAGATACAGCTATTCCATCAAAGCATTTGTCATTTGATTACTCGCAGCAAGGGAACCTTGTGCCTAAAGGTAAGAAAGGTGCGGCCCAAGTATTCTCTTAGTCGTTCTTTGGATGGATAATTTCAATGTTGGACAACACAATGTTCAGGCACACAAATGCTCACACATATACAATTAAGACTCATCAGGTTGATTTTATTCAGAGTAGGTCTGCAACTAACGATTATTTTGATAATCGATTAATCTGTCGATTTTTTTTTTCTCGATTAATCGATTATTAATCGATTAGTGTTTTGGTCCGTAAAATGTCACAAAATGGTGAACATTTGATACATTTTCCAAAGCCCATGTTGACATCCTCAAATGTATTGTTATGTCCAAAACACACAGATATTTCATTTTACTGTCATAATAGGATTAAAGAAACCAGAAAATATTCACATTTGAGAAGCTGAAATCAGAGAATTTGGAATTTTTTTATTAAAAAATTACTCAAAACGATTAATCGATTATCAAAATAGTTGGCGGTTATTTTAATAATCGATTAATCATCGATTCGTCGATTAATCGTTGCAGCTCTAATTCAGAGGCATTCAACATAGCATCTGCTTCGTTTGAAGGCAAGGCAACGCACTGCAGATGGACAGGAGTAATTGGCAATGCCACACTGTCAGAGCGTCCAGGTGTTCTAGAGATTTGTTGCATCCTTTTCCATTAGGGTTGAGTGATTGATCTGATTACCTTCATTGTTATTTTGTCTGCCTCACTGTTCCTGATATGATCATTTTAACACCCCTGCTATGTTCATCTTTGCGCTAATTTGAAAAAAAAAATATATATCCAGTTCATGATTTGCACATTTAATTTTCAACAAATATTAACTTTACCTATTGGTCGTGTACAAAAAGTCAGCCACTGATCGCATACATGCTGCGCACTGTATGATCCTCATGCAAACAGATATTTCCCTTTCGCAGCTTATTCAATATGTGCGTTGTGTTTACACAGAATTTGATGTCTGTGTTGGCGCTCATTTGTTTAATCTGTATTATACATGGCATCTGCATTTTACCAGACATCGCTAATGAATTTCGAAACAGTCGTGTTTTATGTCAATGAGACCCGTCTTCTCATCATGTTGGATCCCTTGCTCAAATATGGGTGGCTCTGCTCTGCCTGTTACTGAGGCTCACTGGAGCATCTCGGAAAGATGTTTACATGAATGTGGAAAACTGAGAAAAGCTCTTGACAGGCACACGCAATCAGCCGTTTTCACTGATGATATAAACTCAAGCGTATAAACTTGGACTCGTAATTATCCAGCTATTAGGCTACAGCTGAATATGTACGGGCATGCAAGAACACAATACAGCGATTTAAACTTTCTATTTGCTTCAGCTCCTCCGACTTAATCACATGCTAACGATCTGTCACTCAACTATCCAAGTCTATTTTACATTCAATTTGTCTAACTTGAACCTGTCAGTGTTGTATTGATGTTCTAAATTGAAAGCTTTATTATTTGCACACAAAATAAACACTATTTTGTTTCTGGAATCCAAAAATGAAATGTTTTGTTTGTATGGTGGGCAAGGAGGACTGGAGGACTGCTAACTGGTGCTAATTTGCCACATTGTCACACCTCTGGACGAGGTAAACGATGATGAATGTCCCTCGCCGTGTTGAGTGACATCATCACCCTGCGCTACATCTGTGTCTTCAAAAAAACATCTGCTGCTCCCAAGCTGCCATGCCAGTCCCGTACTCATACATGTGTACACATACTCACACAAATACAGGCATAGTCCCTATTTGAGACCAGTGGTTCCCAGAGAAAGCCATCCGTCTTATGATGGATTGTTGTCACCAGCCGTCCTGCCCGCCTCTACACTTTGAAAGACATTTCCATTCATAGGGTTCGGGAGTCAAGCGGATGCTTTGTGTTTCATGGTTGACTACCTGAGCTGCCTCATTGTGTCTGCAGCATATTTAATTATCAACATTATCAACAAAACCCCATTGCTGATATATTTTTTCCGAATAACAGCTTTCAGATTCTTCACATTGATAAGCCTACATGATGTTACTGTGTGCAAATGTTTTTTTTTTTACCATTCCTATTGCAACACAGCTCACTTCTAATCACACTTGTGTAGGAAATGTATCTTTGCTCTACTTTAGCTTCATTGGGGTATAATTTAAAGCCCACACTCACCCACACACAGTTTTAGAGAAGTATTAAATTATGCTGAAGAATAATTCTACTGCTTGGTGCTTCTATGTAGCGCTTGACGCATTTGCATTTAGCTCCCATAGATCAATGCAAAAGACAGTTCTGTGAAAAATAGTGTGTTCTTTTATCACTGTTCTTCTATGATGATAAAGTACAGGTCAGCCCCTTTTTATAAATAGAATTCCTTAAGTTGGAGGTGATTTGCTTTGAGGGTGTATAACTGAATAATACCCTGCTGAGATCTTTTGTCTGGTCTAGGCTTTTACCGGTCCACAACATCTTCCGAAGGCTCTCCTTCACTCTATTCTACCCTCTCTGCCACTTGCTCCATCATTTCTGTTTAGGAAGATGCTCGGTTTTCACATCAGGCCCCATCCTCCACCAATCTCACAGTAGGCTGCTCTTTCCAGGGCTGGAGCATAAACAGAGCAACAGAGGCCGCTGATAGCATCTGCAGATGTGCCGCCAACAACCCCCAAGATAAGAACCAGTTGCAGCATGCCCCCCTCTCTCTGGCAAACAATAGAGCTCCCACTGAAATGTGTGGTGGTGGGAAGATGGAGAGGAAATGGGTGGGGGGAAAGATAGGTGCGGGTGGAGAGACCGACTGAATGAATTAATTCGGCTCGGAGACTAATTCCAGAAAGAGACTGAACGGTGGCAGAGAAGAGGCTAAAAAATTGGAAGGAGAGGTGGATGGTGCTGCAGGGAGGGAGGGAGGGAGCGGAACAAATTAAAGGCAGAGCTATGGGTGAATATGGAGAGGTTATCCCTTCAGCTTGTATCTATGTGTCCATCAACAGCAGGACCAGGGGTGTGTTTGGCTCCTTTATCTGGATGGCCTGTTGCGCTAGTGGAGGGTGGAGGGATCCTTAATTCCAGTGGAGGAGGGGGGGCCTTAAGGAAACAAGCACTTGGCGAAAGATGGGAGAGCCTGGCCCAGTGATAGCTGCTCTTTGTTGCACGGCGTGTTGCCTTTTGATTGACATTTCCTTCATAATCACGTGTGCTCCTCTGACACTGCTGTGAGCTGAGGCCGAGCTTCCCTCTCTGCATCCTATCTTACCTCTTCACCTCCTGCTCTCTGATAAAGGCTGGAGGTAAAAGCAGGACTGAAAGAGCATACGGATGTATGGCTGTAGTGCCAACACATCTATCTGTGCGCAGGTAATGGGAGCATCCGACTGCCGTCACCGTCTCCCGTGGCAACGACCTCTGCAGAAGGTTAGCCTGAAAATGGGCCAAAGAATGAGCTAAATTCCCAGTGATAAAATAAGACACCTTAACATGATTAAGGGGGCCCTAATGCAAACAGTATTGTTCCAGCTACAACTCAATTACCTGTAATGAAAAAGGGCTCTTTTCCCCCAAGATACTGTGTGGGGCTTTAGCTTCGGCTGGAGGTCGGGTGAAACACGCACATGGAGAATAGAACAGACATGTGATACCCTGAAACGAGAGAAGAACGTTTAAAGTGCTGACTCATGTACCGAGGAACATGCATAACCATGAAGTCCAACATTTGATATACAGTCACATCCCTCAGCTTTCTCATAGGTACCATAGTTATAAAGATGTCTATAGAATTAAACCCAAGGTACAATATTTCAATTGGAGCCGATTTCAATAGGGACATTTGTTGGTTTGTTAAGAGACTTACTCGGCAGCTCTTTTGATAATTGATTAATTGCTTTTCATTTTTTAAGCAAAAGTTCTGGGAAATAGTGATTGGCATTTTTCTAGCACATAGACAAAGCTATTAATCTACAAATAGAATAAATATTCTAGACATTAATAGATGATGAAAATAATCATTAGCTGTAACATTACATCCTAGTTTCTTGTTATTTTTTTTGTTCTGCAAGGTCATGCACATGCACATGTCAAAAGCTGAGGGATGGACGCCTGCTGTGTGGGTGAGGTGACCCAGCCAGATGGCTCGTAATGGCTATTGACAGTTTGTGGATATGTCAGACTGTGCCTCAATCCTGTCATTTCTCATCTAGATATAATTGACTGTGTGTGATTTCATTGCAGGCTAGTTATATATACAAGTAGAACGGAAATGCAGCAATTAAACAAGCAACTTCACACTAATAACATGCACAATGGAGGAGTCAGGTTGCTGAACTCTGTTTAGAGCAGAACTTTTACAGTGACCGTCCTCCTATAAAAGTGCATGTTAGATTGCCTCACTTCACGAGCGTTGCTGTAAAAACAAAGCAAGAAATGGCTTCTGTGAAATGCAGTAATCATCGGGCGGAGGTGACTTCTCGCCTCAGTTGTACTCTAAACAGCAGCTGCGCCCCCAGGGCCCATCCGCTGATAGTCATAAATGTTTAGAAGGGCGTCCTTTGCTCAACATCTGGTCTGCACACAGAATGGTTTAGCAGTTAAAAATATCCCTCCCTTGGCTAAGAGCTATCGGTGACGGTAAGCCCCTGCTCAGTCAGCTTAACACACTTAAAGGTGTCTTCTGGCTGAAGATCAATGCATTCTGTACACCACTAATACTCCAAAAAGCTTTTGTTTTTATCAATGACATGATATATATAGATTTGCACTGACTGCTTCCCGCCATCATTATCTTGAGGTTGTCGTATTGGAAGTGTAATAATAGGCTGATGTGTCATTCTGGGACAGCAGTTGTCCTGTAAAGGTTTCACTGTACTCTTCACACACTGACTTGTAACAAGGTCGGGGTATGCTCTTTTTACAGCCCAGCAGATAAAATAAGAACCGCTGTCTGAGGCCGACTCCCGTGGAATGCCACACATCCATCTTCTGTCTGTCCCTCTGACGGGTGTACACAACACAAGCATTTCATTTGTGTGTGTGTGTGTGTGTGTGTGTGTGTGTGTGTGTGTGTGTGTGTGTGTGTGTGTGTGTGTGTGTGTGTGTGTGTGTGTGTGTGTGTGTGTGTGTGTGTGTGTGTGTGTGTGTGTGTGTGTGTGTGTGTGTGTGTGTGTGTGTGTGTGTGTGTGTGTGTGTGTGTGTGTGTGTGTGTGTGTGTGTGTGTGTGTGTCAAATATAACGGAGTCAAAAGTACTTATTCATCTTCCATTCACAGTCTGCCCACTGATTGTTCTTTATTACATATGACAGTGTGCCAAATGGTTATTGCATTAAGCATGCCTATTTTTGATTATATTTCAACAGGTGTCATTGTGATCGCTCCATATACGTTAAAACACAGCTGTTTAAATCTTTTTTTTTCCTTTTTTTAAAGAACATATTCAATTAATCAAACTTAGACAGTTGTTATGGTCATTCATAATTTCTGTTATTACATGTCACATCTGCCTGTTGTTGGTGTTCAAGACAAATATGTTGTGATGACACCGGCAGACGTGCGTTTCATCATTTCCGCAGTGCGTCGGGCTTGTCAGGCTTCATACATGATGAAGTGCCTCTTAGACTTCTTTATTAGATTTCCACACACAGTCATTAATTGATCCTGTTTTCATTCTTGTCAATCTTGGGGCAAACTCCCACTCCCACATGTCACTCCTCCACGAGATGAAGGTTGTTGCTATCTTTTATGGTGGAGCGAGTGAAAAACATCAGCAGACATCTTTTACACAACTGACAGAACCATCAAAGCTTCTGTTTTCCTCACTTCTCTTGGCTTTGTTAAGTATATGAAGGCTGTGAACTCTCTTGTCCTTTTATATACAAATATAATGTTTACTTTTTTTTTTTTATGAAAACCCAATCTTTCTCAGAAACTGTTGACTCTTCTTCTTCCCTAATCAGGCTTTTGGAATTACTCATTGAGATATTTAGGTTGTTTTTGTAAATTACCTCTCAACCCCATTTTGACCACATCCCTAGTCCTAATAAACCAAATTAAGTGAAAACAAAGTGTCCCTTCTGGGTTTAGGATGTAAATAATTCACGCTGGGGTTTTCATGTAACACTCACAGACACTTAAGAATATCACTGAAGGACAACCCCTTAAAGCTACATTTCACAATGAGCCAGGCTGCATTAGAGAGATAGAATAATCTTTTTCCTTGTACCATAAACCCTGCAGTGCCTTTTTTATTAAGACTAATAACGGGGTTGAAAGTATGGTCCGTGTCGTCTGAAGGGAATGCATTTGAGTGGGTCTTATAATACATTGCAATTAAAGTTTGAAATTGCATAGAATAAAGTAGAAGTGTTTTATTCAACTGATTGTTTACTCATTACTGGGTGGTATGATGGCCTAGAGGATAGAGGGGCCATAGTGGTGACTGGTATTGCATCTAGGTGCCCACCATCTCTACCATTGTGTCCTTGTGCAAAGCACTTAACCCCAAACTGCTCCAGGGGCACTGTACTATGGTTGATGTGTGGTAACTTGAGAGTGGATATGCGAAAAGAGAAATGTAATGTAACCGTTGACTAATGAAGTAACTTAACTTACTGCCCGTCGGCTTCCTTTTGAACGCAATCTTTGGTGCATTAATACATTAATGTGTGCATTAATACATTAATGCACACGCAGAGTGGATTAATGTAGTACTCATGACACATAAGCAATGTTTTACCGGTGGGTAAGTCTTGCGCTAAAGCCTCTGAACATTTCGGCCCAACTGAGAAGTAATCGGCCCAGTGGCGTTTTAATCCAGTCCTAAGAGTGAAATGTAAATCCTGAAAGTGAATGCATAACACTGAAATAGGTCAAATGTATGATTTTATTTTCAAGCTTGAAAAGAGAAAAATTAGAAAATTGTCTTGAAGGAAAAACATCACACCATGTACAGAAAATTAAACGAGGTGTTTGGGATTTTTCCTGTATATTAAAATTAAACAGATTTGCCAAGTCATAACCTGTACAAACTCACCCAGTCCATTAAAATATGGTAACACAACGATTACAGAAGGTATAAAAATAATTATTTCAAATACATCACAAACATCTCCACTAAGTACATGTTTAAAAAACAGATAATTAGATGAAATGGTGTCTTACACAGAGCAGAACACAGTTTGAGATTTACAAAACCTAGGACGTATTGCAGTTGTGACTATTAGGTTGAATTAGACTTGGCCTATAATAAACTGGTACCTCTGATTGATATCTGCGGCATTTTTTTCACTTTGTGTTTGACTTTACATTTGACAAAGTATCAATGAGGCGTAAGAACTTTACTGTAAGAATGTAACCCTAAGTGTGTAGGCTGAATAGCATGATTTGCTGTAATGGAGGAAACCCTTAGAAATATTCTCCCCTCAAGCTCTGAAACTTTCAATTAGGGAATTAATTATCACTTACACTGCAGCTGGCTTTAAAGGGAGTATGAACAGAAAGGAGGCACTGAACTGAATAAAGAAAAGTACATATTGTACAGGAGGATAAAATACATTCCGACCTTGCCTGAGAACACCCTTCTTAAAGCCAGTACATCTAATAGACATTATTGTCTTTTTGGGGAGGCTACTTGACTACCCTGCCACTCCCTCACTTACCTTGATTTTCATTGCTATTGATTGGAAGTCTTCACACAGCAATGCAATTGTGGTTGTTCTGTCTTTGTGAGCATGGGTTGCAAAACACACAGAGATGTATTGACAAGAGAGGACTGTGTTGAAGAGAAAAGTGGATGTTGTGATGGTGTCATTAATGGGCTGCTTTAAAAAGAAACTCTGCTTTCTTTGGATGGTCATACACCAGTAAATATCCATTTGTAACACTCAGTGCATTCTGGGAATCAGCCTGACATGAAGGGCTTTAATTTACTTTTTTTTTAGTGTTGCCTTTCCTTCAACCTGACTTGTGTTCTTCAATTTCAGGTATTGATCGCCTGCATTTCCCAGAATGTCTTTCACCAAACCCCCCAGAGAGAAAGGGCGTGAACTTGTTGAATTCAGAGAGAGAGAGAGAGAGAGAGAGAGAGAGAGAGATTGTCATGCCTTTGAATTATGCTCTAGCCAGAGTTGTTAGATATACATTCAACAATAAATATTTATTAATAATAATTAAAACCATACTGAAATGTTTAGTTTTTGCGTGCAAATTATACCAGTATTATTGGCCCCAATCAGTCTAATAGGGTCATTTCTATGCTAATAGGTAGTACATTATTAAAGCTTCACTCAACAGCAGCTGTCTGCAAAACAAAAAGTAATTGCCCCGTTTAGATGAAGTGCTTACCTTAATTCTTGTCTTAAAGGCATAATAAACGGTTGGAACAACACTATGACAATGCTTGGATTCATTACTGGTGTCCTCTGTTTTGATTGCTATGCTACTACTGTTTTTCTTTTACACCCCAAATATCCACTGTGGAAAATGGGTTATTTAGTTTCACCAGTTACACTTTGTCAGACCAGAGCCATATAAGGAGGTAAAAGTCCTCGGGGGAGCTCAAAAATGTAAGCCAATTTCTTCCAATCTACTAAACTGACTCTGCTTGGACATATGTAACATAGAGTGCTGTTGTATATTTGATCCAAGGTGAAACGCAGCTATCCTGAAGTCAGTTACTAATTTAGTTGAATCCAGAGGGACATCCTTAAAGCCCTCTGCATATTCCATTAAGCTGCTCATTGTTATTCTATACCGGATTTTAATTAAGAATAGTAGGAACCCAACAGTGTGATTTAAGTGTATGTATGTGCATGCATAGTTGCACTCTGTAGTGCTCTGAGGCGGTGTAGCTGGTCGTAACGCCTCTGCAGCACAATTATTTCTTGCTCACCTCCATCAAATGATAGACAGATTCATTCATTAGCATTCATATGATTTGAAGCTCTGCTGGAAAAGCCAGATGATGTAGGGTTTGGTGAATCTAGGAAACCAATTTTTATTAAAATTTGGTGCTGCCATTTGGTTAACCGCTTCCTTTTCTCTGAAATGGTTGTGCAAAGTCATGTCTCGCTCTTAATTATGCTTTATGAAATTAAGGAAGAAACTGCCAACCATTAGCATAAAACATTCTCGATGGTCAAAGCCTTCTTGTGCTTTGATCATGGAGACATTATTGCTCTCTCGGAATAATTTGGCCTTATCCCACTGCCAACCTAATAAGTGTTGAGAATGGCAGTACAGCACTTCTGGTCAATAGATGGATCGAGCAAGGGTGTGGAAAATGAAGCTCCCATCCAGTCGATTTAAATGGAGAATTGTGACTAATTGGAATCGATGGCGTTAGCATCGCCGCTCAGCACTTCCTATCTGAAATGCCGTGACGTGACCCACACTGTATATTTCTTATGTACACTTAAGCTTGTCCGAATAACACATATTAATAAATGAGAACTAATAAAGTGAAGCATCGACTTCATTAACACTGGCCGTTATAGAATGGCATGGATACATCTTGACTGGGTGAGTTAGAATCCCCACCCCCCTCCCCCCTCAAAACACTTGTGCACATCCCTAAGACACAGCAAATGAACGCAGCCTGCAGAGATGTGATGAGCCTGGAGGAACAATTGAGAGTTAAAAACGCTGCAGATTCACTGCAGACTGAGTCAGAGAGTGCTTACTATATCTGAAGTTGTGAGGGGAAAATGTATATTTCCTCTCTACAAAGCTTTAGGCTTTGTGGAATCATAGTTTCTTCTCATGTCTGTTCTTTGGCTTTAAGGTTTTTTTTTCCTTTGTCCTCTTTGGCATTAACTCAGGGCATCATCTTCAGCTTCATCTTTTGAGATGTCATTGCTCCACGGGCCGAGGGATTCCCCCTCCTGTGTAGAGAGATCACTGTCTAAACTTTAAGATTATTTGCTGATACAGCTACATTGTTTAATCTTACGAATCCTCACGCTATAGAGAATTGTTCAGTATCCTGATCAAGATTACACAAACAAATCAGCTTGCCTGTACGTTGGGCAGATATTGGATATTAAATAAATATAGCAGATATCAGCTGCCACATAATATCCACTTTGGTTTATTAGGTAAAGTGTATTAACGTGTCCCTTCTTACCATCCTTTTATTTTGTTTGGCATTTTGTGTTTTATTTAGCTGAGGACCACTTAATTTGAAGATCCTAAAACTACAGTATATTTTAGGAATAAAATGGAAAGCGTTTGGCACATTGGTAAATGCTAAATTTTAAAATAATGTACATTTTTTATTGCTAATTTAAGATGATGATGTTGACCAGCATAACTGGAAAGTTAAAAGACTAAAGAATATATAGTGTAAAAGAACATGACGTCCAGGTGCAGTGACTTCGGACTGCAGCCATGTTACCTGCAATTTTTTTTTAAACATGTATTTAATTTTTTTTAATCAATTAGATCATAATTGAAAGCCTGATTTATGTCCCAGAATCCCCCATCATGGTTGCGTACCTGATGACCCAACCTGCCCTGCAGCTGCTGCTAGTATTTCTATTTGATTCAGTTTAGAGCGACTGCTATCTAAATATGTCAGCTAAAGTATTTTTTTCTACCATGGCATGATCATATAGTAGGTTAGGTGATTGGCAGCTTTGATACAAAAATATCAGTACAGGGATCGGCTAAGGCCATATTTGCGGAACCATTGAGAGATGTACTGAGAGAAGATGGGCCTGAGTAGAGTCTGTACCTGTACGTACCTTATCTTAAAAGTGTGATTTACCCCAGAGCAACTCTTGGCAGGGGATTTGATGAACTGTGTGTAGGTGAGAGGGGGCAGAGGCACCATATCGTCACCCCGCCAATCTGCAGCATCACTCCCTCTGCAAGAGCACAGTTACAGAAGGCAAACTTGCATTCATGAATAGATAAACACACAATAGACAAGCCTCTCTTTTATCACTTTGTTTTATCCATTAATTTCTGTGTCACGTTTCATTACAGAGGAGTAGCCACACTCAGTCCAGAAACTCAAGAGGCCCTCGATGGCAATATCACAGCTGGATATTCTATTTATTTTAGGAGTGGCCTTCTTACTTTTTGACTCCTTCCTCCTTCACTCATAAACTCAAGAACACCCTTTTGCAGTTTATACATTGTAAATTATTTTCAATTGAAGCCATTGTGTGCCATTTGTTTTTGAACGCTGTCCCTGAGTGTTTGTTTCAGATCGATGGCTTCAAATGCAGGAAACAATTATTTTGCGTTGAGATGAAAGTCGGTGGTACAGCAGCGCAAACAGCCTGTGGATCCAGCCTTTCTTTTAATTAGTGCTGTGTGTCTCCTGCTCTGCGTAGCAAATTATCATCCACCATCCAGGATGAGTGATTGTGCTACACAACTGTGCGTGGGTGATTGTGTGTACAGGAGGCAGGGGCTGGGAGGGGGGGTCCTATTTTTTTTAACTCCTGTTTTAAGGTATTCCTCAATATGGATTGCAAGATGTTGCGTCCAATATGCTGTTATGTTTCCCAGACCAAATATACACTCAACAAAAATATAAACGCAACACTTTTGTTTTTGCTCCCATTTTTCATGAGATGGACTTAAAGATCTAAAATTCATTCCAGATACACAATTGTACCATTTCTCTCAAACATTGTTCACAAATCTGTCTAAATGTGTGATAGTGAGCACTTCTGCTTTGCTGAGATAATCCATCCCACCTCACAGGTGTGCCACATCAAGATGCTGATCTGACATCATGATTAGTGCACAGGTGTGCCTTAGACTGTCCACAATAAAAGGCCACCCTGAAATGTGCAGTTTTGTCTCACAGCAAAATGCCACAGATGCCACAAGCATTGAGGGAGCATGCAATTGGCATGCTGACAGCAGGAATGTCAACCAGATCTGTTGCTCGTGCATTGAATGTTCATTTCTCCACCATAAACCGTCTCCAGCAACTTCGCACAGCCATTGAGGAGGAGTGGACCAACATTCCACAGGCCACAATTGACAATCTGATAAACTCTATGCGAAGAAGATGTGTTGCACTGCATGAGGCAAATGGTGGTCACACCAGATACTGACTGGTTCTGAGTCCCCAGACCCCCAATAAAACAAAAAAATGCACATTTCAGAGTGGCCTTTTATTGTGGACAGTCTAAGGTACACCTGTGCACTAATCATGATGTCAGATCAGCATCTTGATGTGGCACACCTGTGAGGTGGGATGGATTATCTCAGCAAAGCAGAAGTGCTCACTATCACACATTTAGACAGATTTGTGAACAATGTTTGAGAGAAATGGTAATATTGTGTATCTGGAATGAATTTTAGATCTTTAAGTCCATCTCATGAAAAATGGGAGCAAAAACAAAAGTGTTGCGTTTATATTTTTGTTGAGTGTACATCTCGCCATAGTAAGCAGCATCTTCCCTAGCCACTGTGTTAAAGGACATGTTTGGTTTGCCCATCTGACTGGTTTTGAAAATGAATATATTTGTTGAATAATTTTTATTTAATTACTCATTCAGTTGAAATGGGTCAATGATGCCTTTTACTAAAATAATTCTTCTTGGGGGGTGTTTAAAAATGAATATAATAAAATAATATAAAATGTATACTTTAATGATGTCTCTATTAAGGCCCCTGAAAATGTGGTTTTTGATTTCAAGGATTTAGCATTAACTATTGACTTACCAACAACCAGCAATAGGGTTGCAAAATTTCGGGAATTTTCTAAATTTAAAGAAACCCAAATGCACTAAATCCTTCGAACTATGTTATTTCAGTCCTGACAAACGTTCTGACTGTAAAAAACAGTTTTTCCAACTAAGTTTTTTGATATTTATGAACATTTAACTTCAAATCAGATTTCTTTAAAGCTTATTGAGACACCCAACTTGATATCATATATTGCTTTTTACTAGACCAGGTTTACAGATACAATAAATATAGGTGGGGAAAATATATTTTAGCATAATCTTGACTAAAACAACCAGATTTCATGCAAGTACACTTGGCAAGTGTACTTGCACATAGCGCACATCCTACTGCAGGGGTACTGAGGCCATGCCCCCTACATGCACTGTGCATTCCTCCATCACATGGGGGGAGGGGCATTTTACTTAATTTATTTAATGGGTTGGGTTAGACAGATGAGTTATATTTAACATTCATCTTTTTGTTGTTCAGTGAAATTATTGATTGTTAATAAAATTATCAAAACTTGATAAAGTTCTACTTACAAATAAATCTGTTCAAATGTTATGTTTTTTTTATTGTATTAGTTTGCATGGATGTCTGCCTATGACAAAACACAATGTTTACACTTATGTTTATATATGAAAAAATTCCTATAATTCCCAATTTTGAATATTCCCAAAATTCCCAAGCGAAAGTTCCCGTGGAAAGTTTCCGGAAATTTACCGGAAACTTTCCACCCCTTTGCAACCCTAACCAGCAACCAAAGATTTAAAAAAGTTTGATCCAGCTAAATCATGATGTGTGTACGGATATACTGTAGGTGACATCTCTTCTTTCTGTGCACTGCCCACTGTTATAGCTGTCAGAAAAGCACAGAAGAAAAAACACAGAGAAACGTGAAGTCAAATAACCCACACCGTAGCAACTTAACTAAACACTTTTTGTTCTGGGATTTCCATGTTTGTATATGAAGGAACATTTGAATTCTTGTTTTCTCCATGGCCTTAATTTACTACTTCCTCTGAATCATCCTAAAAACATTTGCCTGTCTGCTAATGTTTGAAGGGAGGGCAGCTTTTTACATCCTTTGTCTTGTCGTTTGTCTTTCAGGAACGCCCAGGTTCACCAGCCAGCCGTCACCCACCACAGTGCATCTAGGGAGCAGCCAGGTGATGGCCTGTGAAGTCAACTCAGACCTGGTGCCTTTCAGCCGCTGGGAGAAAGACCGCCAGCCGCTGGAGCTAAGCACCAGGCTGCTCCAGCTGCCCAGCGGAGCCCTAGCCATAAGCAATGCCTCGGAGGCCGACGCCGGCCTGTACCGCTGTCTGGTGGAAAACGTGGTATCGTCCAAATCCAGCGAAAATCTGGGATCGTCAAAGTCCAGCGATGAAGCCCAGCTCCAGATACTGCCAGGTAATTTGAGAAAATAATGTGTGTTTTTTTTTCGTTTATAGAAAAGGGGTAAAATGTTGTCCAGTTTTAATATACATCAGTGAGTTTTTTTTATGTATGGAAATAAGATTGTATAGTTATAATCTCAATCAGAAACATATGATGTGTTGAAGTTTAAGTGTGCATCATTTGTGTCCAGTGGTATGTGGTGTCCTCTCTGTTGCTCTTTACCTTCAGCATGAAGATGTCTGCCTGACTGTAGTAAGAGATGGTGGAATGTCAAACAGAGTGGTCCAACTCCCACTGGAGCTATCGGTGATGCCGACACTAACTTATCCGTAGCACAAAAGGGGGCTGAATTCATCTGTGGCAGTGTCTCATCTCACCCCTCTAGAAGTTTTATTTACTAAGTTGTTAAAGCACCAGGCTCCTGGCAGCACAAGAAAGATATTAGAGGTCATAAATCAGACTTCAACAAGACCCCAGTGGAGGTCTTTATCTTTGTATGTCTCATCCGAGGATGTGTGCTGTAGCAGCAAAAGGCTGGATGTATACAGAAAGGCCAGTCGTAAAGCTGTGTAAAGAAACTGGAAGAAAATTGGTTTGGATTCTACACGATGTTGATGTACAAAAATACATTTGGGCTTTTTTTTGTTTCTTTGAAGTCCCAACAAACCAGCTTGCTGCTTGAGGATAAAAATACTAGTGTTTTCCTGGAGAGAGATGACGTGAAAGTGATTTCATCATGCATCTCTGTTTTTTTCTGTTGATGATTAGCATCTGAGCTAAACTCATCGAACGATAAAAAAAAAGATGTAGCTTTTTACACTAACTTTTGTCCTGTGTATGTGCTGGGGGTCACACATGACATTCTGGTTAGTGCAGAATGCTAGTACTCAGGCAATTAGTTGCAGCTGGAATTATACTGGGGTTTACTTTGAACTCCTAAAGAGCTGAGACTTCAGCTGTCGCACACATCAACATGGACATTATTCATTGGACCACTCTTAGTTTGAATGTCAGCAATGACTGCCAGTCCTTTTGAAGTTTGGGAGACGGATGACACCCATTACTTTGAAGGCTTCTGCTCTGCCTCATTTAATCACCGTAAACCTTAACCTGAGCCTTAACCCTGACCTTTATTCTCTCTCTTTCCCCTTTAAGAAACTGGAGAAGACAGGAAGTTGGAGTTCCTGGTGCAGCCCCAGTCTGTGACCAAGGTGCTGGGTGCCACCGTGTTGCTGCCCTGCCTGGTCACTGGTTACCCGGTGCCACAAATCCGTTGGATGTTTGGAGACAAGCTGCTTGAAGAAAGGTATGAGCATGACCTCTGGCTGGATTCACAATACCTATTCGATCCTTCTTTTTTTAATTCACGATGCCCTGAAATGTTAAAAGTTTTTCTTGGGGCATGTGTTTTGATCTTATTTCTGTTGTGGAAATTGTTTGAAACCCACCATTCGAAACCTTACTCATCAAATTCTGCCACTGCTGTGGGATCCTGTATGTGTCAACAGAGACATCTCGGCTGAGAGACGAGGCTGCAGGGTTTGCCAGCGGAAGGGGAAGTTCACAAATTAAAAGCAATGAGAGTGTCACAGCCTCTGTGCTCTCACACCGCTGGCTCTCGTTAGCTCAGGGCCCAAGCAGCTCAAATCCCTCATGGAGCATTGCATCGGGACATGGAAAGTTTGATTCTCACCAATTAAGAAAGCGCTTTGTTTACCTCGCCCCTTGTGTAGCTGCCCTGTAGAATAGTAATTCTGCAACTTTTTAGATCAACATGAAATAGCTGAAATAGGACTCATTCATTTAAAAAATCCAGCCCCAGAGTGGGATTTCTGCTTTCAGTGAAATTAAATATAAAGTCAGCACACTGGTAACCACAAGCCTTCCAGTGTAGTGTGAGCTAGAATATAATTAGACTTTCCCACCTTTAGTTCCAAGCACAGCACCATTTCAAATTAAATGACTCAAACACCTATGGAATTGTCCGTGAGTACCTCTGACCTCCACTGGGAGCTTTGCTAAAACGGTACTGATAAATCTACCTAGTATTAATTACAAAACACTATCCGGCGTGCATACATGCCCCCTAAGGTGTCAGCATTGGTAATTAGCAGGTAAACTCTGAATAGACCCGGGGAAGCCTTGGCGATATTGAAATGGACCCCTATGCTCCTGCCTTTTTAGAACAGAAAAGGATTGTGTGGCAATTACATTACCGATACTGCACTTTTGATTTTTAATACCACATTGACAATTAAAAAGAATATCTGTTGAACTTTCTTTTTTTTCTCATTGAGAGTCTACCGTCCATTTCAGGCATCACATGCTAAATAGAAGAGCTGCTTCTAATTAAGAAAATGTGTGGAGAGCAGTGTAAGATAGAGAGATATGTCAGTTTTAAGTCTTTTTAAGAGTCTAAATAATATGTTATTCCAAACCTGTCAGAAGAAAGACATTGCGGTTTCTCCTGGATCACCTCTCCCTATTGCCATGTTAGGCTCCACGGCTGTTATTAAAGTCCTTGATGTCTTTGGTGACAGATGGGGACAGAGCAAAGAGCTGAAATGGAAATTTAAAACAGGTGGTTGTCTAACTCTTCTTTTGAGAATAGGATTTTACTCTGTTGAGTTACTGTTCCAAGTGTAGTACATTGGGATCATATGACACAATGTTTCTGTCTATTGTTACTGTCGGATTAAGCGATCATAGTCATAAATTCTTGATATGACAGAGACATGTTATACCACTCGTTGGACGCCAACCAATCATAGGTCACATACATGTAGACGATTGGGAAGGAGGTGCAGTGATGACATCACCAAAAACTCTTTCTAGGAAATCAAAGTGAAGTATTCATAGTCACTTTGTTGGGAGGGAGGGAGTTGTCTTTATCCTTGATACATGTAAAGCATATAAATAGGGTCCAGAGCATCGTTTTTCTTCCAATATTATTCATTTTATACATTATTTATGATTATGTAACTTAATACATACATTTTTTTGTCTTGTTGAACAGATTGACCAAGTAGATGTCGGTCATCTGATGCCTGGTTCTTGTTATTACTTAAATGTAGTTTTTAAAAGAGAAGTATGGCATACTCTATTATGCATTTGGGATACTCTGTTATGAATTGTTGAACACGTTCAACTGAAGTATCTCCTCCCGGTATCTTGAATGAAAGACTGATATTGCCGTATCAATTACACTATGTCTCATTCTACTATATCATTCCGTTTATGTATTCACCAGCGTCCCGATCTCAGCCTCAAATTCATTTAGGCTCAGCGAAAGTCAATTTTATTGCCAGTGACAGCAAGCTGACCATTTATTCTGATTAAGCTCAGCAACACCTTGCCAGAATACGAAAACACCTGAAGCTGTTCAGTCAACATGTTTTAAACCACATTCCTGGAGAATGCCCCATGTGTCATCTGTGTGTCACAGAGAAAACAGGCCTTTTGAATTTCTCAGACATACCGGTCCTGATGACTCTCATGAAAAGGACAGCCATCTTTTGTTCTTGCGAGTATCACTCCATCACCTAATAGAATTCCCCAGCAGTCAATAAAATAGATGAATTATGCATGTCGGCCAGCAACAGGGAATTGACACAGCATGTAAATTCACCCCCCCGTCCAGAGCCTTCGGTCTCCTCTCCTCCTTGTCTTCTCTCCTTCATTTAAATATGACTGTGTATATTGCATTTACTTGTGTACAAAGAGGGATGCATGGTGTGGGAAATGTGTTTGCTTTTGGACTACTATTGAACTGCGATGAAACCCTCGATTATATGTCACACATACAAAGATAAGACATATGAAGCATCTTATTCATTTGGCTGTTTTCTGGGTGAGAGAAGGAACATAATGCATACACCCACATGTATGAATGCTAAGGCACACTTTTTTTCATGGTCAAGTCTTCATTTTGAGCAGGTTACCATGGGAGCCAGAAGTACATGAATGATCTTTAAAAAGGACTTTCAACCCTATTGTCCATGCCACAATACATGTATTATACGGTTCAACAGTAATGCCTCCTTTCCACCGAGTAGAGCGGGTCGGATCGGAGCGGTTTGGTCCGGGTAGTTTGGCTTTTCATTTGCCAAAAGTTGGGTAGGGTACTGTTTAAGTGCACCTAACCACTCTGAGCCGCTCCTAATTTCAGTACTCCTCCGTTGGGGTACCAGCCGCCTGAAAGGGTGCCGAAAAGGCGGAGCTACACATGCCGTCCTTTTATTGGTCGAAAGAATCATTTCCGATGTGTGTAGTCACCTCGGCAAGAGTGAAGAGAGTATTGTGTTTTGGCGAAAAATTTAAGCGCAGCACTGTTTATTGCGTGGTGTTTTTCCTCATCATTAAATTAATCAGTTGGCTACACTGTGTCCCACTGCTACGATGTCACGTAGATGCCGCAGCCAGCACTATTCGCTCACTGTCTCTTATCAGTTGCACCGAGCCGTTTCTGTCCGTTAACACTCACAACAACACGGGGGAATAAATAAAGAAGCGGCTGCTTGACCACAGTTGTTCCACAGCCCTATATATATATATTTTTTTTTAAACTTTTATTTTAGTGGTTTTATAATTTTTTACATATGGACAAAAAAAAAAAAAACATAATAAGTAAACACGTACAATACATACACAACGCCCAACCTTTGACCCTCCTATCAAATTTAAACAAAGTGATGTTCTTTTAGTTAACACTTTAATTAATTGTCTTAATTTTCCTTTTTAATTTAAATAATATACCTAAATAATTATTTAAATACATTTAGCAGTAGGAATTCCAGGTGAATTGTAACGATGTGGAATTCTAAACCTACGGCATATTTATAATGGTTTGAAGATTGTGAAAGCTGTGGCAATTCTGCATGCAATCACAGAGAGAATTGGTTCTTCAACTCTTGAAAAGACAGCATGGTTGAGCAAATGCCTCTGCCATTTAAAATGTTCATCAAAGCTAGCAATCCTTCAGATGCAATAAACCACAAGGGTCTGTATGTTTGAGCGAAGTCACAAAGTGACACACTTAACCCACTCTGTCCTCCACATCATTTTAAGTGCAGCTGCCTACCATCATTAAAACCCACACACCATCCACTGCTGTCATGGATTTTTCTTTTTTTCATTCTCCATTTCACTTTACAAACCAATTGTAAGACATTTGGTACCCTTCTGCCCTTAACATGTTGTTTTCAAACAACACAGAGAATGGTCCCTGCAATACAAACCCGAGAATTGCAACTTTCAGCCTGGAGATACGACCGATCCATGTTAATGGGCTATGATATTCACTTGCTCCTTTTTTCAGAATAACCCATTAGCAAGGTTAATGGCAAATGTCCGCCTCCTGCTGAACTCATACTCATCCTGCAACAGCAAATTGATACAGTTTTTATTAGTGCTGTTTTAGATGTCATATGAAAGCTTTGATTCAGCCAACTAAGACAGAAAGGGATTTATACATGAGAATACAATGACTTTTGCTGAGCTGTTATGCTGGAAAAATGGAGATTCGTAGTTTCTTGGAAGTATACTCCCTGGACACTTTATTAGGTACACCTGTAAACCTGTGTGTGTGTTGCGATGTTTTGCCCTCCTTGTGTACAAATATGGTGGACTAAACATTAGAATCACATCGTAATATAATGCAGCGTTGTACAACATCACTGACGCCAATCAAACCCGAACACTATTATTAAAAGAATAATGAATGAATAAACTGTTTTTTATATTGGATTGTAGAATAAAAGTAGGCCTTTCTAAAAAGTAAGGCTCAGTATTAATAGTGTATGTCTTACCTGTAGGTCAGAAATTACAATAATACAGGGAACGTTAAGTTATAAGCTAACATGAATGAATCCTTTTAATAGTTCTTCTGCACACATTTACCTTATCGAGGTAGGTTGGCACGTACTGTAGGTATCCCGCACCTCACATTCAATCATTTTCACAGGAGGCCCTCATGGTTAGAATTCTGCTCAGGAGCTCCAAAAAATACCACTGTTAAAATGATAAATGGCTGCAGCGCAGTGGGTAAAGGTAGTGAAGTGGTTTCTTCTGGCTGAGAAAACAACAAGGGAGGCAATGCTGTTTGCTGGCTGCACAGCATGGGAATTCTCCTTTTAAGAATGTCGCTCAGACAGACACACAACCTCCATGGCTCTCTTCAAAACATGTTTTCCAGTCAAAGAATGGATTTTTTCGTCTTTGCATTCTGTTCATAAATCGTGTCATTCTCAAGTGAGAAAACACCACAGTACAGTAGGTACCAGGAAAATCTATTTAAGAACATGCTGCTATTTCCCCTCTATAAACTCAAATGGTGCAGACTCACTTGTTAAATTAGAACTGATAATATGATTCTTCGTTTACCTAGAAGCCTGGGCCGCGCACATTTACTTTCGCAGCATAAAGTAACTCACCTGCAGCACTTTTACTGGGGCTATTTACCAGACATTATGTGTGTATACGTCCTATTTAGAGGCTTTATAAACTTGGTGGAATGCTGTTTACTGTTTGTAAACGAGACCCAGCATGGGGCCAACAGGGTTCACAGGGCCCACAAGAGCCCTCTCAAAGTATATTGTTCCAGTTATGGGCTGAAGACTTCATTGTAATAAGCCTTAATCAAACGATCGGGTACTGGTAGAGTTACAAAAAAAACAAAAAAAAAGGCAAATAAAGTCAGGTATGCAAGAGTTGTTTTTGTCTCGAGGGGCCCTGCGGCTTTCCATTACGAGCTAGAGGAAAACAAAAACGTTTTCATGGCTGAGTCACTCAATAAGCCCTAGCCCGTGCTGTTGGCACCGGGTTGTTTCTCTCCTTAATTTCTATTTGTTTATTCAGTCATTTATTTCCACTGCTATAGTCTGACGTCTTTCTTCACCCCTTTATTGCTCACATTTGTTTCGCCCGTATATAACCACATAGCTCCTATCGGAACAGGAAGGAGGTTTGGGTCAAAATGTTGTTTTAAAAGCGGGGAAAATCAATCCAATCCGCTGTCTGCCCGCCCTCTTTGGCTGTAAAAATGAAATGCAAGAAGTGCTTTCCTCACCACATGAACATGTTTCAGATTCATGGAACTGTTATGCTTCTGGTGGAAAGAGTGGGGGTTGAGCATGGGGTTCAATTTGCTTTCACTGTGAACAGCAACACCTCAAAACAGCACAATAGTTGGCATTCATGGTGCCTGATGGCTTGAGACGGTGAAGGGATTGGTCTTAGAGAGAGAGAGAGAGAAAGGGACTGAGAAGGAATTCAATGAATGAGAAAAATAAAAGCAAAAGAGATACCAAATAAAGAGAAGTTTAGATATTCCCACTATCCATTAATAATGAATCTTTCTTTGTTGTGACAATTGTGATTCCACCTGCCCTCCTGCTGCGGTACAATGACCCTTTGCCCGACCAATGTCACGGCGACACTGATTGCTCTGTGACAGCACACTGCTCTGAACTGCCTCCATCAACACACAGAGCCAGCCGCGGTTCTTTAGGGATGTACAGAGTACCCCCTCGCCCAGATGTGCTGATTTTGCTGCCAAATTTGCGTTACGGAAGGCTGAGTCACCACTTACATATACTAAATGTGTCCCTCCGTCCCCCTCCGTCCCCCACAGCCCCTTCTCTGCTTCCTGTCGGTGGCTGCTGCTACCCTCAAAGCTGAATGGCAGAACGGGGGACGGTGTGTCAGAGACCTCTCTAGATGTTGACAGGACATTTTCAGCACCTTGTCTCCACCGGCTACACACTGGAGAGGGTCAGATGGAGGAGGATGTTGTTATTCTTTCCAACATTTCGAAACGGATAGATGAGACTTCTAGGTGTTATAGGCTGGTGACACAATGCCGGAAGTTGTTTCATTTCAAACATTGACACAAAACCCGATTGAGAGAGTGTGTGTGTGTGTGTGTGTGTGTGTGTGTGTGTGTGTGTGTGTGTGTGTGTGTGTGTGTGTGTGTGTGTGTGTGTGTGTGTGTGTGTGTGTGTGTGTGTGTGTGTGTGTGTGTGTGTGTGTGTGTGTGTGTGTGTGTGTGTGTGTGTGTGTGTGTGTGTGTGTGTGTGTGTGTGTGTGTGTGTGTGTGTGTGTGTGTGTGTGTGTGTGTGTTCGTGTTCACATCACGTGTGCATCTGCTTGTACTATTAGAAAGATAGGAAGTGACAATGGAAATAGCGAGCTTAATTACCATCTCTTTGTAGGTGAATACGGATGATGCCGTTTTAATTAGGGACCCCACTTAACGGCATCTCCCACAAAGGACGTGCAGCCAATGCGCTAGGTATCCTTCATATACTTTCAGCAGGCACCTTGTCCTTATTTAAATGAACACAAGTAGAGAGCGAGAGCTCCCTCACAATAGCACAAGCCGTCATCCTCAGCCCATTCAGCTTGAGCCAATTTACTCAAGTCTCCCTCCCTCATGGTACATGAACAGTAACAGATTTCCTTCTTCCACAGACGGGGCACTGTAGCCTCTGCGGTTAGAGTTTAAGATTGACTTGCTCTGAAAAGAATGAGAAAAATGGCCTGGTGGTTTGTTTTGTGCTGTATGTTCCCTCTTTTAAAGAAACAACAGGAAGCTGTCAATGCCATCCATGGTGCATGCAGTTTTAAAGCCCAAGAGTCTGAATAGTTGTCCTGGAGAGACTCGTTACAGGAATGCCTGGCACAAGGAACTCTGGGTGGCATCATTCAGGGGGAATGTTTTATACAGTGGGGATCCGACATGCAGAGCCTCTCAGCAAAAAGTGCCATACTGTCTAATGTGGACAGTGAAGTAATCAATGCCAAGACATTTTCGCTATTTCAGTGTTTCGGTGTTCTGCAGTGTTTCTCTATGCAGCTGCTTCCTTTTTTTCCCCACCTTGGAAGACCTAGGGCATTCTCTGTCAGGCTTTCTGCTGAGTACAATTTTTCTTGAGGGTGCTTTGACTTATTGAAAAAATCTGCTGTCAAAATGGGACCCATGTGCTGTTTCATACTCCTTTTAGACTGACCCGGGATTAACTTGTTCCCTGTCACTCTGAATGTCTCTCTATTGACCTGACTTCATGAACCTACTCTTGGCCTGAGTGAAACAAAAGGTCTTAGATGGCTGAACACTGGTTTATGGCAATTACAGGTTGCTGTATGGAATTTATATTGCACCAATAATTTTACTATAACTTGATTTTTGTGGAAAATGGCATCCCAACCAAACAATTTGCATTTCTCAAACTAAATTTACTCTTTGAACTGAAATAAATTACTACTAATAATACTAATGCCACTTCTACGTTAATGTTGAATGTTAGTTATTGTTGCATTAATGTAAGGTAAACAAAGCATTACCATGACAACAAAGCTTTAACCTTTCATACCAGCCTGGTGTTGAAGGTTCAAATGCAGGTTAAACAGCCTAATTTGATTTAAGTCAAACAAAGGCTTTTGTGTGAGAATAATATTAGGCACATTACTGCGGCCTGGACAAAATCCCTTCAAAGCAGCAATCTGTAATTGCATCTCAGACTTCAACAGACATCAGTTTTCAATCCGAGGTTCTCATTCTTCATTTTTCCTCTCTTATATGACTGTAAAGTCTTGCTGACCTGAAACTGAACCGTTAGCTGAACACTATACTTTAATGTAATAGCGGTTAATGCCGAAGTTAATAGTCCAGTTGAACCCAGCAACAGAAGTGAGACAGTGATGTCATTGTGGTGACAGCAGGTCGAGTGCCACTCGATTGCTCCTATCCAGCACAGACAGGCAGATGGTCTCTACAGTCAATGCTGCCAAAACCCGGAACTAGTAAGGGAGAGAGAGAAACAGGAGCTTGTGTGGAAGCCCCAGCTAGTCAGCAGTTTATTTAAAACCAAATCAGCCTGCAGCATGGGGCTGTTTTCTTCGGTGCACTCTTTACCTCTGCGTGTATCTTCACTCCTCTGTGCAAAAGCCATTAAGCACTGTTCTTGCTTTCTTAAGGATTTTTATCTTCCTTTGCCGACACGCTGCTCCTGCTATCCTCACTGCCTCTCTTCTGCTCCTCTCTCTTTCTGAATGCGGAGTTCTCTCTGCACGCTATTGATTTCTGTTTTCTTTCCTCCTACTCCCATGCTCCAGTTGTTGTTGAATCAGGCCTGAGCTTGGCCACAGAATGCTCCCCTCTGGGCCCATTGGGAAAATCAAAACTGGGACTGTATAAAATGGAGGAGGGTCACTGGTTAAGAGAGAGACTATAGAAATAGATGTGCGGTTGTATTTTTGGCTGAGGCGCATATAGCATAAAATAATAAATGTGTAAGATGTAAGAATACTCAGTCTGAAATGCCTGATAAGAAGCATGACTATGATGTTACCCTCAAACATTTGTTATTCAGTTTTCAGGGAGCTACTCTTATCTATCTAATGTACTGTATATTTTGAGCCACAGATTTGATAGAACATAGAGCCTGTGGAGAGTGCTCAATATGTTGAGAGGTTGTGAATTATCAATAATAAACATTTCAAAGTTTGAGGATTTTCCAGTGATTGAGGACACACCCTCTTCTCCTTGATCTTTGTATTGTAATTATGTATTTGCATGTTAATTAACAGCTGATGAAAGAAAATGAAAACCCTTGTTAAGGCTATGTAACAACTGCGGTAGTCACACTTCTCATATTCTTTAAAAATAGGTTAAGTTTATGGATCACTAAATTAAATGTTTTGCTTCTGGGGGAGGAAAAAAGGGGAAAAACTAAATCATTGTACTGTATTTGCTTTGCAAATCTTTTGATGAATAAAAAAACCTTTGAACAAAAAAAAATTGTTTTGCTTCTATCTGAAGAAAAGAATCTGGTGCCCACGGATAAACATGCGAAATATATAATTAAGCGGGATTGACTCTGCTTTTAGCATATTTTATTTATTCGGAGAGTTAGTGAGAGGTGACGGAGCAAGAGAGGCATGGCAGAGACGTGGAGTCAACTTGAGGTCAGCAGGGAAACATGGAGCTTCAGAGGCTGCAACCTTTTACCGCTACTACATGATATGAATGGAAATGGGCTGTAATGATTTTTTACATATTCTACATGTCTGCTAATTTTCTAACAAACATTTTGTTTCTTTCTGTCTCTGTCAGTGAGGGTCGTGTGGAGGTGCTGGGAGGAGGCAGTCTCCAGATCTCCAATCTCACAGAGGAGGATGCCGGCATGTACACCTGCATGGCCGACAATGCCAACACAACCATTGAAGCCCAGGCCCAACTCACCTTACAAGGTATCCCTTTAACAACCAACAGTCTGCTTTCTTTTGTTGGACCAACGGAACACACTGGGAGTACCTGGTATTAGCACAAGACATGGCTACAGGCCATTGATGAAAGTCAGAGAATCTGGGAACGCAGCATGCATTACCTTAGTTATTTTGAAGAAAGTGCATTTGTGGAGAGCTGAGCCCGTCCAGGTTAAACTGAACTCTAGGATCAGCCTTCTATCACAAATAGTGGTCTTATTAAATGCCCTCGAGACCCATATCCCAAAATGGATACAATGCGTCTGACAATTTAACTTTAAAAACGCTGGGAAGAGGTGTATTTCTTGAATGCAAACTTTGTTGGGTTAGAGTAAACTTAGGCCTGTTGAGATGTGCCGCACGCTCTGAATTTTTTTTTAATGTTTTTGTAGATATAAAGGCACTGTTGACACTGAGCAATGTATTCGGCATAGGTAGTCAGCATAGGGATTGTTTGTATCGGCTATTTCACCCCACGCAGGAATAACAGAAAGATTTGAGATGCACTACTTGCTGGCAGGAAAAAGACGAGCACTAAAATTACAGCAGATGTAAAGTGTAGCTCACAGTTAGTAGCTCACAGTCACCAGACACTGGTGAGAAGATGCACATACAATACACCACTGCAATAAATGTGTCTCTCTTCACGATGTGGTTGGCTTATTGTGTGTCCAAGTGCATTTATTCAGACTAATCAAAAACATAAAACAACAATTGTAGAAAATAGTAGATCAAATCATCAAATGTATTTGTATAGTTTTTCTCCTCTGTTGCAGAAAGAAACAACACATACTGCCAATTCTTGTTTATATAGGCCTACTATTTTTCCTGAAAATAATAAGCACCTTTTTGGCTGTTTTATAGATAGAGATTATGTTCATCTTCATTTAATTTTAGGTGAATTCTGTCAAGGAGCTGATACTGTTGTATGTATCACTCAAAATGAGCATATTTGAATTAAAGACATACAAGTTTGGAGACATATTTTTGTAATGAGTATTAATCATCACACTTTCACAAACAACAGCTGCTAATTCCCACGTGAATGCTGACTAATCTTCACTTGCAAAGTCCTGCTTCTAAAATTAGAGTCCTTAACGTATGCAAGACTTGTCTGTAATACATAGATATTTAAGCTCAGTATCTATATCATGTTGTAAAATACAAAAATGCAAAGTACATGTCTAGAAAATGTTAGACTAGTTGTAAAGGTGCTGTATAGATCATAACTAATAATGACCAATTTGACAAAAGAAATCTCACCTCAATCTTAGACTGCTTCCCTCTTCCCAAACATTATTAACTCCTCTTTGGCAATGTCCTTATTCACAAAACACAATGATACCCATTGCAGACACTATATCCACCCTGATGTGATGTGATGAAAATATGTCAATCATGTGAAATCTGGGCATTGATGAAACTACAAAATAGAGTGACAGTCACTTTAGCAAACATAAATGTTGCATTTTTTTATATCTGTTATTCTCTTAAGGACAATAACATCACATGTTCTTAAGAATATAAAACAAATTGTTTCCTATATTTTTCAATCAGTCAACCTTTATTTATACTTGAAGGACACTGCGGTTTCCCTCATTTGCAGTGACGATGAGTTTAAAAGTATTTACAGTAATATACGCAGAATCACACACAGGATAAAAGGTGGGGCTATATTCTAGCACAGACTGCAACAGACACACCCACAGTAATTGCTTTGTAATAACTGTTGTCAGGCTTTATTGGTCTGTGAGGAGAATACTCGTGAACACAAACGTGTCACATGTGCCTGACTGTATGCCTTTCTAATTTTAAATCGAATCAACAGGTTTTGGTGTGAAATAACTTCAGAATGGGGGAAACACCCTTAGGCTTATTCTCAGGATCACTGCTTTTCACCACGCGCCACATCATCGGCTATGGTTCCATTCTTTTCTTTCCAATATCCCTTCATCATCCTCTCTGCCACCATGTCATCACTTCCCGTCGCTCACTGTGATTAAAGGAGACAGTAATGGAAAAATAGGATCAGGTCACAGGACGGCATTTGACTTGTTCTCAGTGCAATCCTTCATGTTTCCCTACCCCAACCCCCCGCCAGCCTCCACCTCCTATGTGACAAGACTGTGGTGGATTGATAAGTACACTTGGACATATTGTTGCACAACATAAGTCACTGTAATGAGATCAAACAGACTGATTTGATATCATGCTGTAGACTCACAGGCATAATTGTATTTACGTCATTCAGACTCATGATGTAAACCAGATTGCAGCATTGATTTGCTCCCTTGACACTTGAAAGGTCATTTGATTCCCTCAAGAGGTATTTAAGCTTGTAAAAAGAAACCCATACGAAAACAGTGTGGTATGAATTTGTAATAACAGCAAAAACACATTTTCCTATGACCGACTCCTTCTAAAACACCTTAGGGCCTCCTTAGCATGCAGTAACAAAGAGAAAATTGTGTGTGTATGGCTTGTGGCGTTTTGTAAACACCGGACAGTTTCTGCGCAGGTAAAGATTCAGAGAGTCGGCGGGGGATTGTATATGGTAAAATGTTGTTGGGGTTTTGCCTGGAGATAGCGCGGGGGTTTTAGATGCAGCTGTTGCTCATCTGTGAAGGGAGGGCTGCAGGGGTTGCAGCAGGTGTGAATGCGCACTGACACACAACCATGCACACATTATGATGACACGCAAGGTCAGTTATGCAGTTACCCTGTGCACCTGTATGCATTGAATAGCTAATGTGTGCATGGTTTTCAGATTCGGACGTTATTGAATTTGTTTTATTAGACAACAGATTTACAGCAGCATATAGTCTGTTGATATCAATATCATTCTTAAAGTGTTATGTCATGGTATAGTGATTCTATGATTGTAAACATAGTCAGCAAGGTAGGGTTCAGTCATAATAGTCCCTGATTGTATTGGATGTGGTGGAAACAGTATCCCACAAATTACCAAGGTGTTCACACTTCAGAAAAACTTGCAACTTTTTTTTTAAGATAACCAAGTGCCATTGAGATAAAAAAAAATTTTTTTTAAAAAGGTAAAAAAAAAAAAAAAAAAAAAAAGGATCTGAGCCTCTATTTGTGCATAGACGAACACAATCTGACATTGCACTGAAGCTTATGGCAATTTTTCTGCTATAGTAAGACCCCAGGCAGGTAGTTTTGAAGAATGGCAGGATCTAAACAATAGTGTAAAACATTAATGTTTAGGTCACTTTTAGCACATGGAAAGTGTGTGTGTGTGTGTGTGTGTGTGTGTGTGTGTGTGTGTGTGTGTGTGTGTGTGTGTGTGTGTGTGTGTGTGTGTGTGTGTGTGTGTGTGTGTGTGTGTGTGTGTGTGTGTGTGTGTGTGTGTGTGTGTGTGTGTGTGTGTGTGTGTGTGCTGTTCAGTATGACTTTGCTGTGACATCTCACCCTCTATTAGAGCCAGCAAGGATAAATGAGGCCACAGGAGGAAACAGGTCTTGTGTGACAGTAGCAGCACCACACAGACCTGAACTCTGTATGTGTGTGTTTGCAAGACAGAAATAGTTTGTCCACAAACATCTATATTTTATGTTTTATAGGGCACTGAGTCAGTGGCCCTCATCTATGGCCTCATGCTATCATGTCATCAACTTAATTGTTCTTTCCATTTGCTGCAGGAAATCACTGCCCTCTGTACACATTTCATGTCTTTCCTTATGGGCACAGGAGATTTATAGCCACAGATGGGCAGCAGTGTTATTAACTTTTTATAAAAATGGGAAAAAATAGACAAAGACCTAAAATACCCTAGATGTGCAAAATTTCAGATCAAACTTTCATCTTCTTTTCTCTTTAAGTAGTCAGAAAAAAGGAGGACATTGATTGTATATCACATTTACACACCGTGTGCAGCTCACAATGTTCCGCCAGGGAAAATAGAAATGAAAGGAGAGGGAAATGTAACGTCAAAGCATATGCAGTGTCTATTAACATATCAGTTGCAAATGCTATACTGTAGAGTTTTTTTTTCCTATCTGTGATCAAATTGTTTGTTTCCAACTTGTGACAGGAATAGTTGTTGGAAATGACGCATGGAAGAATAACAGATTTTGATAAGATCTGGGTGAATATTTTGGTCTGTTTTTCTTTCCTGCCTTCTTTCGGGTGTCACAGGGCAAGTTATTCTCTGGCCAAAATAAGAAAAAAGAAAACTTTCCATCTAGCTATTAAAAGACCTCCAATCTGATAAGCGCAACACCCACAGGCACAGACCTTTTCCCATTTTTCATTGGGGCTGTTATCTCAACTAGTGGGATGGAGGTGTCCCTGTCTGATTCCTGCATGCCCTCTCCTATGTACTTCACTTGTATGTGTTATACTTCTGTTATCCCATTAAAGGGAGAAGAAACATGCAATAACACAGTCAGTTGAAACACATTTGCGGAGTTCATCATTACAGGAATTGTTAATGGTCTTTAGGGAGATGTTAGATCGAGTTCAGCCCTTAAAGAAAAATGTATTTACTTGTTTTTGTTAACTGAAGTATATACTTCATAAACTGTGTCTGTAAAGGTATTAAAACATACAGAACATATAACAAGTGAACAGTCAAATGAGTTGTTTTTTGTGCCATGTTTTTTAAAATGAAGGCAGTGGCAAAGGAAGCGCTGTGGAACTCCTCAATATGCCGTGACCAAAGCATCAAGCGAGCATTGTTTCAACATTTCATGCACATTTCATTTACAATCTCAAGGCTCTTCTTTCACCCAATTCTAGTAATTTTAATTCGATTCAGAGGGAGTCCATAAAAAACATCCGAAGTGTGAACTCCTTCTCTATGACCCTTCCTCTAACGGAACATGATGCTCTCCTCAATGAAAAGGAAAGCAAGCAACACCCATCCTTCTTGACTAACCGCCAAAACTGTTTGTTTTGGCCAGGATCAAGAGTTAAAGTTGTTATCTTTGGCAGAGCAGGATGGATTAGTTAGTGCAACTCCGAGCTCCACTTGGCCTCAGAGTAAACCTGACTGACTGACCAAGAGCTATTGTTTAACTTTATGAAGCTATTGGGACTTTGGCCAATTCAACAATATATAGGAAAATGTGTTTTTTTTTATATTTGGATGCTGTATCCTCAACAATCTGATATGAGGCCTTATTAGATGACGACTGTAGCCTAAATATTGTGCCAATTGTGTTTAGTTTAACTTTTGACATCCCGGCAAGCCAAGCTGTTTTGTGACTTTGATATCGTTTTTATCCGAGCCAGGGCATGGAGACTGGACTTTTTTACCCCTTGGTATGTCTCTATTCTGTTTATTCCTGGCAGTTAAACTTCTAGTAAATTGATCTGCCCAGAATCCCTTTAGGAAATCCAGTGGGTATTTGTTTAAACAAGCTCACAGTAAGACCAACACATAACCTTTTTGTGGCCTTTTTTAGCAGGGCACTGGAGTCAGTGTAAGTCTGCATTAAATCCTCTTTTACTAAGCTACAGTCTAGAGAAATAATACCAGCTCCCAAGAACTGGCATTGGGCTTCGTTCTCCCTCCTTTATATTTGTCTTCCTCTTTTTTTTCTCCCTCTCTTGCATGATGCATTTATTTTGTTGTTTTCCTCCTCTTTTGGATTAGTCTTTCATTAGGGAGTGGTATTTATGTTCCAATACAAGTCGGCCTCTTTGGGGACATTCCAGCTAGTAGAGTTAAGCATCTGTGTGTCTGGGTCCAGTTGGCCGTAGGAAAACATGGACTTGTCGTCTGTGACTTCATATGTTTATGAAGGGATATAGTTAGTCCTGGGTCTGGATCGATCACTCATCACCATCTTTGGCCGCGTTTCCCAGAATCGATCGTTCTTTGGGGCCAAAGAAGGGTCGAAAGAAGGGTTCGCCAAAGAACGAGCGTTAAGATACGGGTGTTTCCCAGATGGCTTCTTTGGTGCCTTCTTTGGAGAACGCGTAAGTTGAAGCGAAAGAGGCTCTTTGGTGGGAGCTGTCCACCGCGGTCGTGCTGAAACTGAATAAATCGATGCCAGGCGAATCGATCACCCACCTCTTTATCAGCGCATAAGTCACACACAGCGCCCCGTGGTCTCCCCCACACAGGTGGAATTAGGCTACGCATGTATCGTGTGTGTGTGTCGGGGTGTGTGGGTGCGGGGGGGGGGGGGGGGGGGTGTGGCAACAAGTGTATCCAAGTAGTAATCAAGCCCATTAGCGCATATATACCCCGTGGATAGGCACACACATGTGAGAGTGGAAGAAAGCGGCAGAAAAAGAAACAAGCGGGCACCGTCGTTTACCGCGGAGGAGATGGGCGTTAGTGGACGAGGTCTGGCAGCACCGGGCAGTTTTATTCGGGGGAACAAGGGGCAAAAAGAACATCACGGTGAAGAACCGTGTTAGGCAGGCCATAGCCGAAAATATGTCCCCCTCCATCCCATGTGGCCTGCGTGACTGGCGTGCTGTGAGGAAGAAGTGGCAGGAGTTCCAGAACCAAACAAAAAGGAAGAGTGCGAAGGTTTCACTAATCAATCTCCCTTCGTTGCAGGTGATGCAGACGCCCAGTAAAGACAGCGCAGAGTAACCCCTCCCCCATATGGTTTCAATAAACTACTTTGGTTTCCTTTTCAACCATGTATTGTGTGTATCATTTTGCATTGAAATGAGAGTGTCAAACCTATAGCAACAAAAAGTCCCAGGCAATTTGTAATTTATCTAAGCGTAGGTTAATGACGTGTGCGTATAGTGTGCCCTTTCAACAGCATTCCAGTGCCAGACTTTCAGGTAAAGCACTCGGACACTGCAGCAATACTCATAGTGTGCAGGACATTACATGTAGCCTACATCTGCTGGTTCTGTTTATTTATTTCAGCCTTCAGGCCTGAGAGTATATGGGTGATGTGGTGGTTGTGGGTTTATGGTTTAGTGATCAGTGCTTGGTGACTGGTGGTAAAGGGGTAGGGGCTGGGGGTTGTTGGACCTCAGAAGAGGTTGATATGTTCTTAAAAACGCAGCGCAGTCAGAAGCTGCATCTCCGGGGGGCTGAAGGAAAAATTGCATGTGTGTGGAGACACCAGAGTGATCAGCCGTTGGATCTCCGCACGGCCGGGGCAGTCGGTACTTTGCCTGGACGGCCCGGTCTGATAGCACGTCCAGTGGGGAGAAGTGCCGACGCACGTATGCATTTATGTAAACCGTCTGGCTTCGCGCACGGCGAGGCTGTTGTAATGCAGCCATGGTTTCTCACACGCGCGGACTTTGGCAACGCCTTTATAGCAGGTGGAGCCGCTCTGGATGAGGTTCAGCTGAGTTCAATTAAATCTGTTTCCTTGATATCTGTCAAATGCCACAGGGTTGTGGATGTTTTTTTATGTGTAGTACTATAAACTCACATGTGTGTGGAAAACGTAAACGTGTAATTCATTAAAACATTTTTTTTCTCTACTATTAGTTTATGTTTATTGCGCCAGGTCCGCATTGAACATTGTTTTATTATTTCGAAAAGTGGAGGAAATAAAATTCCCTGACGCAGCATGATCACTGACGATTTGGTCGCTAAGAAGGTTGAAAGAGTGGGTCAGCGCCGTCGTACAGTTCCATCTTAGTGAAAGTACTACTTTCGCTAAGAACGAATCTGGGAAACGCATTCTTCTTTCACAGCGTTCTTAAGAGCGCTCCAAAGTAGTACTTTGCCCAAAGAGGCTCTTAACGATTCTGGGAAACGCGGCCTTTGTCAGTTACTCGACCCAGAAAACTGGCAGAGTGAACAGCAAAAGCATTGCAGAGTGGGAGAGGCTAAGACACCTGTCAATCAAGCAAACATGCCCCAAACATACCCTCTTTATGCACTTTATGCACTAAGTATTTGTTGTTGCATAAGCCTAGCTTTTCCAGTACACTATTGCCAGTTACTGCTCTTCGCAGACTTTTTTATCTTGCCAAACCCTGTACTCATTGCTTTCTTGTGCATCTTGTTCGTGCACCAAAACATAATGCAGTTGTCTGCTGACCGAAACACATCTTTACTTGACTATCAACTAGTGCAGTACCCATAGGAAGCAGGTATTAGCTTATTCATGGTTCAATGAAACCTGTCTATGAAAGTGGGACACAGAAACCGATGTAGCCTACACATAGGCAGTGTCACGCAGTCTTTGAAATGGCTGTCGCATTGCTCGTCAATGTCAGTTTTGGTCTCTCCTTAATATTTTCTGGGCCATATATAATCCTCTATTCTTTATGGGCAAATCAGGTGAATTTTTTTTTATTGTTAATTGCAGCTTGAAGGCAGCAGCATTTATTTTTGCAACCAATATCAAGGGCATTTTTGCTTCTTACATAGACTTTAGCTCGTTATAATGTATTTAAAACATGTTGTAGAGGTGATCCGTGTTTACATTCAGACTGTGCTAATTTAAATGGAAAACGCTATTGACACGCTAACTGAAATTAGCATCACTGTTGTGGAAGTGTTTAACTATACATTAACTATATAACAGTGAAAATAGTGTAATGTGCGATCTTTAACACTAAAGGCCCTTTTCCACCGCCGCGCGGCAACGCCGCCGCCTCCATTCATTTCAATGAGGGAAGGGCGGCTGAGGGAAGGCGGCAAGGGAGGCGGTTCAGCCGCGGCGGTTGGGCCAGGAAGCGGTTGCCGCCCACGTGAACGCGCGCAGATTTTCCCCAACCGCTCAGCTTTCCCCGTGTTGAAACTTACAGCGGCAGCCGCCCGGCGGCAAGGCGGGAGTACAAGGCATCGTTGCAAACGGAGTACAGACATAAACAACACGGATCTACCATGTTTTAAGTCAATGTTAAAGTGTCTGTCGTTTAAAAAAGATTGGATATATATTCGACGTTGAACACAAACATGTGGACCAGTGATTGAAGACGATTTTGTAGGGGAAATATTTTTTAGACGGAACTGTATTTTCTCTCTGTACTTTTATTCTTCATAAAAGCTCATATAGAGAGACTATAACATCGTTATACGAGAGAGAAAGAGAGAAATAAGTGTGGTGGACTTCTGGTCGGGCTATATCAATGATACGATCACCGAAGCATCTCGCTGTCATGGCCGCCGAGGCAGCAGCCGCTTCTCAAAACGCCGGGCTCACCGGTGGAGTCCTCCGGCAAGGAGGCGGTTGAGAGGGCGGTTGCCGCGCGGCGGTGGGAAAGGCCCTTAAAGCGGACAGTTTTGAGGTGTTGGTCATGTCTGTGAAAAGGTTTAAGAACGTTTTGTTTGGAAAGTTGGGTGCATTGAATGAGGAAGTTACACAAGGCTGTGTCTGCTATGGCTCCCGGCAAGCCATATCCGGGAGCTCAGGCCGATCTGGCTAACAGTCAGAGAGATATGCGAGTCACAGACAGACACACAGACAGACAGACGCTTCTTGCTTTATAGATAGATTTATAGATAGATAGCTACATGGTCAAAAACATCACCAAAATCTGTAATGTCCTGGTGAAGAAGCACCTATTTTGGAAGGAGACGACAGATGTTTTCACAGCAACCTCAGTGCTGTTTACATTGACTGAATGCTGGCTCTAGATTCTAGAAGATCTCTTTGCAAAAGTTCACCTCACATATTTACATGCTTGATGCTGTAAACAGCTAATTAAGGGAGGTCATCAGGCTGGTTGCAATGAGATTCACCCCAACACACACACACACACACACACACACACACACACACACACACACACACACACACACACACACACACACACACACACACACACACACACTCCCATCACGTCAACCTCTGTTGGGTCCTGAAAGCTTCCTCCACCCCCACTACCCATGCGTTATTGGTATATTAAGGCGTTTCTACTCATTGCTCAGTCCAATAGGTTCCAAATGTCTGAACTCCATTTAGGGAAAATGGTGCATGTCTGGGAGGGAAGGGGAAGTTGAAGATGGAGAGATAGACAGGGAGTTAGAGGAAGATTAAGAGTTGGGGGAGTGGTGAAAGGCAGAGAGAGGGGGAGAGATAAAGAATGCTGCAGGGTACCAGTCACCAGCAAATCCTGTCACCAGCAAACCTCACCAGGGGGCTCTGCAATCGCACAAACACACACACACACACACACACACACACACACACACACGCCCATGCCCATGCCCATATAATTTATCTACTGACAGATATGCAATGTGATGCATTAACTCCTACGTACACAATGAACATGCAAAGTTTAAAATGGCATGTACATACCAAAACATATGTTTGCATACATAAGCAGACACACACACACAGCCACACACAAACAAAATCTACCCAAACACATACTGCTAGCAGGGAAGAAAGCAAACAGAGTTGTCTACACTGCACACAATTCTGTTTGCTTGTATAGCATATAGCAGCAGTATAAATGGGATAAAACAAGCCAGACATATTTAAAAATATTTATATCCACATGTCATGGCTCAAAAATTCCTATACACACTGATTCGCTGGTATCTTAACGCCGTGTCACTGACATTAACAAAGTAAACCAAGGATTCCACCTGCCTCGACTGCACAGCTACAAGATGCAAATATCCACGGGACACCACTATGTGAAACACATTATTCACAGCTCTCACACCCCCTGTAGGGAACACTAGCACACACACACACACGCACGCACGCACGCACGCACGCACGCACGCACGCACGCACGCACGCACGCACGCACGCACGCACGCACGCACGCACGCACGCACGCACGCACGCACGCACGCACACACGCACACAATTACACAAACACAATTACACAAACACACTCAGAGTAGGGTTATGGCTGCCTTGACAATCATACAGTGATCCAGTCTGCAAGCATCACCATCCTCATTTCCATCCTTGTCTCAGTCATCAATATTTGCCACAGTACAGTAGCTCACAGGGGCGAGGGAAGGTTTCAATATTCTGTGGGATGGTCCTCTGGTTTTGACTTTGGCTTGTTCTGGAACATGTGTGTGTTTGGAAAACATTGGCATTTGTAAGTCACAGTAAAAAATCAAAAAGCCAGATTCTGTTCAGTGGTCTTTTGTTTGGAACAAGGTTATTTTATTTTGTAGCAATCAAACCTGAAGGGAAACTCCACCTTGGAATACTCGTTCAATGTTAAATAATACAGTTTAGAGAATTGTATTTTCTACGGATGTAGTCTTCAAGTGGAGCTCTATTTTCCAGAATACCTTTTTGAAAATCGGAGTGGCATGCATGAATTTGTAGCTGACGTTAAAGTGTTCAGCCTATGGGCATATAATTAATATGAATATACTGTAGCTATCAAGGCCACTTGACAAGAACAGGGAACAGTTGACATGGTGACATGTTGAAGGACAGGACTTTATTTTGATTGCACACTAGCAATTCACAAAGAAAAGAAAAATATAATTTCCAAAGAATTGGCATGTTGATGTTGTTATTTACAAAAAGTACCATTTAGGGATTTTTTTGTTGCTCAAGCTGTTTACATGTTTGCATACACTTATAAGCCCCATCCCAAATGATCCTGTTTCCATGTCTTTCCCTATCCACAGGGTGATGTGAACATTTATTTTGTGAAATTTAACAAAACATACAACAGTAATAATTCTGATTCATCACTTTTTATTGAAATTGTGTTGAGGATGAAAAAAACTGTACTTAAAAAATTGAGGACACACACATGCTGTCCCTCGGTTTTAAGACAAGCATACAGAGAAAGCATGTTGTGGGAATGGCACTGTGCCAACTCTTTTAGTGCAACTTCTGTCGAGTTGCACCTTTTCTCCCACCTTTGTTCAATGGGCTCCATGAAGGGCATGACAATACCAAATACATTGGGCACTGTGTGTATCCAGATGATAGTCTATTTAGCTGTTTAATTACAAATGACTATGATTTGGGATTCTTAATGATCTTGCTGAGGGTAACAGCATTTCCCACCAGAATGAAAGCTGATCCCTTAACTAGTAATGTCATGCCCAAGTAATTTAGCCACCGCTACATGAAGCAGATGAGGGGGACTTGACCTCACAACCTGCGTCTCTAGTGAATAAAGCCAGAAAAAGGACTAATACACCCACTTCTTCTAATATCCAATCAGCCCATTTGAATAGCCATAAAATAGATGCTAATAACTAGCTGTCATAGAGCCCGCGAGGCTGATGGCGAAGCTTGACACACTAACAATACAGTCATTTAAACTGTGGTCAGCGAGGTCGCCGTTTATCAGAGGATGCACAGAGGCAGCAAAGGCACACACGCACAAACACAGTCTGTCTTACTCTGTCTCTCCTCACATACAGTCCAATTATAGAGAGAGGACAAGGCCTGGGCCGTGCGCTTCCAGTGACCTTGTTCCAGGACAGATTGATGAGGCTCTGCAAAGCCCCAGTAGATCAAATAACTCCTTTCTAGCCCTCATTACCAGGGCAAGGGGAGATCTGCAAGTGCTCGGCTAAGCTAGTGTAGAATGCGAAAATGGCACCAAAGTATCTGTTGTCTTCTTTTAACCTTTTTGGAAATGAAAAAGAACTGAGGCTATTGAACCTTCTGTATCAAATATGCTAAGCAATGCCATTTGCTGAACAGCGCACAGTTGTGTAAAAGGTGCATAAGATAATTGCATTAATAGTTGTTAGACAATGCAGTTTGTTGTTCTTTTCACCCTTTCTTAACTGGCAATTTGGCAGTTGAAGGGGAGGCATGGCATCATTCTGTCTTCTTCATTTCCTGGCATAGGCAGAAGTGCTGGAGTATGATGTGCCTAGTTAGTTTTGACGGATTGGTTTAGCAAATTTCATATGGAAAATATGACTCTTGCTAAATGTCATCTCTTTATTTTCTCCTTTGCTTTAGCTATTTAGTCGATTTCACCGACCTTTGACGGTAAATGTTTATTTTGAAAACCTCCCTGACTCCTCTTTCTCCTCTGGATTTCACAGTTCCTCCCCAGTTTGTCAAGCGGCCAGCCGACATTTACGCCCGCGAGTCCATGGACATCATCTTTGAGTGTGAGGTGTCAGGATCACCGGCTCCCACTGTCAAATGGGTCAAGAATGGAGATGCTGTTATCCCTAGTGACTACTTCAAAATAATTGTAAGTAACTAAAGTGTCTCCTTCCTTTTTCTGCACTGAAGACATTCATTGTACACGCATCAGAATGTGTGTGATTTAGCAGCATCACTGTGCCATAATAAAAGACTTTGAGATTGGTTAAAAATGCTACTTTCAACATTATTAACTGCTAGTCTTTGTCCTTTTTCTTTTTCTTTTTTTTCTGTAGAAGGAGCACAACTTGCAGGTTCTGGGTCTGGTCAATTCAGATGAGGGTTTCTACCAGTGCCTTGCAGAAAACGATGCAGGCAACATCCAGTCAAGCGCCCAGCTCATCATCTTAGCTCACGGTACGACACTCACCCACTACCAGCCATTAGTTTCCAAATCACATGCGTTGGATAAAGATAAAACTGATTTCCCAGTTGACAAAAAACACACAGCCATGAGCTAAAGTTTGATACACAAGCATCTATTCACAGCTGTTTGACAACAGTCTTTCAACACAATACTTTGTGTGATTATTTCTTAGCTTCTAAAAGCCGCAGCTCATATGAGTAACAGTTATGAGAGCTCTGATTGTTTTTTCAAAACCCTAACATTTTGAAAATAAAGTTTAGTGTAGTGTTTGGGCTTTTTTAGAATGAGCGATAAAAGCAATTCTTTTCTGTAAAATGCACAAGCTCGCTTGGTAATAGGGCAGGTCTACTGCTCTCTATACAGTTTACATCATTTATAAACACCTAGATGGATTCTAGAGGCTGTGTGCACATCTGTGAAAGTGTGAGTAGTGAGTGAGAGTGTGTTAAACCAGACGTGACTCAGAGGGGACAGAATAATATCTGGGGCAAACATTTGCACGCAGTCCATTTCACATGTAGTCTTACAGAAATGTTGTGAGGACTCAAGGAAAGCGGCCTGACACAACACCCATGCTTCTATGCAGTATCCTAATGTAAAGGTCAGTCATTTAGCAAAAGAGCTTGTTACCTAAACGTGAACCCATACATTCTGGGGAAGGCGAGAAGTCCTACAAAAGCAACAGCTTAGTCTATGTCTGTTGTTGTACATTTTCCTTTAAATCCAAAGGACGCTAATTCCTTGGTGCTGTCTTCAGTACAACAAAAGCAGATGCCAGGAACAGTGGCTAGAAGCGCCAAAAAACAGACAGTCCCCGAAAATAGAAGCAAATGTAGGAAATAATTTTAGCATCCTGGTTCTCGAGAACGTTCGGTTTCATTACGTCTGATCATTAGAGAAAATGTAATGCAACTGACATTTGAAATCGTTTGTACAATCATAATAATTCTAGACCGACAGGTCTCTAAAAAAGCTCTTCACAAAACATGATAACAACAATAAATTCAAGATTTTAACCAAGTCCCAAAACAACAAGGTTGAAAATGGAGGAACAATGAAACAGAAAGGGTAATGAAAAACTAACAACTATCCTAATCCGGCAGAAAGTAGTCACTCTCCCATTTTGTTGGGGCAGACGGCTAAATGTAATCAAGCGTGAACACCCCTTCACTATAAGCAGGTGGCTAATTGATTAGCGTAGCCGTGTCCAACTGGTGGCTTCCCAGCTGTGTCCCCTCCTTTGATTTGAGGACACAAGGTCAGAAATAATGATGACCTGCAGCTCATTGTGTGTTTTGTGTTTGACACCATTGATAAGGGGTTTTGCCACTTTCCACGGCCCCGAGGCCTTTTTTTTTTTTACTTGAGTTGATGATAAATGGGAAGGAATTACTGAGACAGCTGGCTTTGTCCATGGGGTCTGCCCCTAAGCAGGACTTTGAATAATACTCTCTTATTTTTTAATTCATAAACATCACAGAGTGTCTTTCCCTTTGTACTTTCTTTTCTTAGAGTGTACCTTTTGTCTTGTTCACAGTAATGATCATCCAAACACACTTACCACCACATAGCTTTATTCACTTTCCTGGTTCTTCTCCAGTTTATTATCCAGCCATCATCCGAGTCTCAGATGATGGATCCAGAAAATAACCGAAGTTGTAGACAGAGATACTGTTTATTTCTCCTGTGAATGATCATGGTTTATGTGCTTCCATAGACACATCGACTGCAACGCTCGCCGCTAAATACTTTGCTTCACTCTGTCAAAGTAATTTCCTTCTCTCAAAGGTGGAATGGTAAATCAATGAGAACATGTTTGTAATCAGATCATTTTCTACAGCTATTATGTGTGTGTAATGTGGGCACGGCTCTGTGATGGGAGGTTTCAATGAATCTCTTTAAGTTTTATTAGAACAGTTTCTCTCTCCCCTGTTGTATTCATCTCTCTCACTCTCCTCCTGTGCTGCTGACTGTGAACACATACTGTCCTACAGCCATCTGCCACCTTTCTCGCCACTTCCTCTTCTCTTTTTTTCCTCCTCGTCTTTCCCAGCCACCTGCTCTCTGTGATAATCCAACACACTGGGATTTGTGTTAATTGCGTTGCCTGGAATATTTTCCCCCTATATGGCTGGCCCCTCACAGCTGGGCATCTTTGTCCACTTCCAAAACATCCTTCGTGCACTTTGCCACCCCTGTTTGTTTCGCCCTCAGTCAGGTATCTCTCTTCGCACCTGCCGGGTTTGAATCATCCTGAAACCAAGCCAGGAAAGTCTGTCTGTCTGTCGGCTGCCGTTCAGTCGGTGGAGATAAGCCATGGACTTGCCACAGGGATAAAGTTGTCTTCACCCAACAGGGAAATCAATGGGGGTAAACTGCATGGAAGCACCCAGCGGCGGAAAGTTGGCTAATATTCATTAGTGCTCCTAATCTTTGCATCTTGGCCCTGCCAGCTGCAGTTAAACGTTGCTTTATTGATGGTTCCCACTTGTGAGTGTTCGGAATGGAAAGATGTCAGCTGTTATAATATGGGCAGTATTTTGACCGTTATTTATGTTGATATGTGCTTTGTTTCCATACTATTGGCTTTGAAACTGCAGTAGATGGCAATGGATTACCACATGTACAACTTGTAACCTTTTCTTTAAGTTAATTATTATTCAGTTTTGCTTCAGAAATCAAAAAAATAGGAAAGGCAGAAATGAGGGGACATGGTGGTCAAAAGTAGGTGCACGGATTGCAGTGCAGCATAGTCTTGAAAAAAAATTTCTGGACATTCCACATCCATGTGCAATATGGGTCAACAAGTTGCAAACAGATGTGAGTAAATAGGAGCACACATGCCTAAAGTGGACCTCAAGGGGACGTAATTATGCAGTGGAGTGCAGGCCGAGTAAGTGCCTCTTAATGTCCCCTATAAAACTGCCACATTCAGACGTTTGTGAAAGTGGAACTTTCTGTAGTTGTTCGTTTCGGTTGTAAGTCATTATGTTTTTTACCAAGCGGGAAAGTGGTATGATTTTTCTCAAGAGCAAATGCAAAATAAATTCTCACATATCATTAGAGGGTGTTTTTTTCTGAAACAATTTAAAGTTTAAGCTACATTAAATTAATTTTAGTAAATCAAGCCCACATGCAGTAGTTGGAATCAATAGAGGCTGTTTGAACCACGAGCGTTCTCACTCACAAGTCTGATTCAACATATGTTTTATTGCATATGAGGATGTATCAAAATCCCAGCAAATTGTCTAATCTTTTCTTCACTAATCTATAAATACAACCACTAATGGGCCTGTTTAATCATCATGATTACATTTCTGGCATTTATGATATTATTCTGCCAATCATTATTGTCAAAATGATTGTGAGGGAGGTTTGTCACCTGCATAGGATATGCTATTTATGGGACTGCAGTCGCGGGTCATCTACAGACAGTTTACACTTCACAGAAACAATATTCAGCCTTCTGTGTGATAGTGAAGCACAGTAAGCAGCAATTACAGCTTGGAGGGGAAAATTGTGACATATCTGAAGTTAAACGCTCAACAAAACACTTGTTTATGTGATCATCTTTCTAATTATGATACACAAACTGAAACTATGATTGAAGTTTATAAGGTGGCACACTAATATGTATAATGTGGCTTTGTGTGGTGTTCTTTAAGATGTAGAGCAGAGCTGAAACATATTTTCAGTTTTTTAGAATATTCAGCTAGAAATGAGGAGCTGTATCATTTTATTTAAAAAACCTGTATTCATAAGGCAAAAGAAAAGCCAGAGTTTTTTCAGCTTTATTCTTATTTTGAATAATAATTAAAAAAAACAAGGCCACAAAACCAGCCTGGGAGAACTGCCTTTAGATGCTCTCTTGTCAAAAATGGCAGATTTGACATTCAAGCTTCTAAAATTTTAATATAAAGAGCGCAGAGAGAGAGAGAATCAGCATTTAGCTCTGGCAAACAAAGAAGTGGATGCGCTCACTTTGCTGTTTACCCTTAAGTGTGTTTGAACAAATTAAATTATTATTTTTTTGCATAAATTCAAGAGATGCACTTCTATTTGCATGTGAATACTTATTTTTACTCTCTCTCTATTTGCTGGGTTGGCATCAATATGGAAATATATTGTCTGTCTGAGTTTCTCTGTCTCTCCATCTCCTGTTCTCCCTCCATTCCCCACAGCTAGCATAAATAATGTTTTGACATTTGCCTCCTAGTGCCCAAGCAAAGTACTTCAAGTGGAAAGCCTGAAAGCTTCTTTGGATGTACGAGCACTGCGCTGTCATGCTGTTTTTAGCAACCACAGACAGAAGTGAATTTAATTGAGAGGAAGGAAGGGTGGTGGGGGGGTTCACTGAATACTTAACCAACTTCAGCTAAGCTATACCACTATTTAAACACATCGGTTGATGCTGTGCAACACGGTCGGCAACATACAGTTTAGCTTGTTTATCCTGCAGGCTAGTTTTCCTTGCCTATTATTCAGGTCATTTTTATGACGAAACAAAGATGACACTCTTGTTTCTGATGCAAATGCATTTATCCAAGCTTTTTTTTTTATCCAAAGCTTGAACAGTCTAGCAGTCCTTCTTGGTCCCTCCATCTCTTTCGTCTCTGTCTTTTTCCCTTTCCCTTCTTCCGCTTATCTTTATCTTCTTTCTCTACGACTGCCTCTCCCTTCATCTACCTTTTTCCTGCTATGCTAAAGCTGCCATTAGTTATCCCTACTCCCCGTAGACCTGTGGCAGTCAACAGAGGAGCCCTGTCCTCTCCTCCCATCCGAGGAAGCAGACCCCCGCTGAGAGATGGAGATGCCTCATCACTGCCTGAGTGCTCACTGTGCCTCATGCTTTTCCCTCCCCCTCCATCACTCTGTGTATTTATGCGTGCAGGCACATGGAGAGATGGCAGGATAAACTGACACCTGTCTTGTCCCCAAAGCTGGAGTTTTAACATAATAAAAGACCCTGGGAGATACTAGGAAGGGATATTTGGAGAGTCACACATACCGTTACTTTATTAGGATATCAATAAATTACAGGAGACTTGAGCACCACCAGACCAAGTGACAAAGAATCCAGGAGTCTGTATTCGCAGACAACTTGGCCACCAGCTTTTACATCCAGCTTTGATCTGGGCCAAGATAGTTAACACCTAATCAAGGTCATGCCTCCGAAAGGATCCAGAAGTCAGTTTTATTTAGATGTCGTTATTTTAAACACATGAAACCAAATGAAGTGCATGTTTAACGCTGCAGATTGAAGATTAATGGCTGACTATAAACTGAACACATCCCGGCCAAAGAAAACTGTCTTGGACAGACCTTGTTGCTAGAAGAAATTCCGTAAACGACATAAAGCAGAGAAAGCTCCAAACCCTTCCACCTTATGTTCAAAATGTTGCGCTACACCTTAAAAGAATCGTCAAAACAGAACTAAGTAAATTTGACAGACAAACAACAAACTCAAATATTGAAACTGTATTGTTTCAGCACAAGCAGTCATTATTTTCACAGAAACAACTGATGCACATGAGAGAAAGGAAAACAGATGCCTAGATCTATCGTTAAAGTTGTGTGTAGACATGCAAGCTGGAGGGGATTTATCTACAAATATAACTTGATGCAGAAGTTTTATTTTTGTCGTCTTCTAATAAAAATGAATTACTATCAAGTACTTGAGTTGATATTGAATTGAAAGTAAAGAGAAAGATGAGGACAAGACGCTTCAAAAGTCCCAGCACTGACATACAGCAGCAGCGACTCTTGCTGGTGTTGAGGAAAGAAAATGACTATATTATGAGACCATGTAATATAAAATGTAACTAGATCATGTCTAAACAAGGGAGAAAGAGCTTCAGAGAAGTTGGAGCAGTGAATGATTGGTTTGAAAAAGAAAAAATCCCCAAACACATTTGTAGCAGACAAGCTACAGACAGGGATCCCTCCACTGCATTCCCTCTTCAAATCAAGAAGTGAGAATAGGTTGCTAAAAGAGCCTTCCCCTCCAGCCAGACTCTACCGCGACTGAATAAAAGCTCCGTTCCACTTCAGGGAATAAGGTGTGCTCCATCATCTGCTAGCAGGGTCATGGCTAGGCCAGCAGGACAGAATGTATAACGTTGTGAGCATGTGAATGTGTCAGCAAAGTGCAGGGCTGCGCGCCACATTCGCTGTTGACACGGACTGCATCGGAAGTTTGCCTTCAACAGCAGGCACCAGTGTGAAAACGTGACATTTAAACAACATGTTCATGTACTACTGGGATACACATGATGCTTGCACATTGCACACATAGGCTATCATCTCTTTTACTGTACGGTGACTTCCTTCATGAGCGCTTCATGACAACAATTAGTTAAAGAATTTGCAGCTGCAGTTCTTGTTGTTGCGATTTCCAAAACATTTTATATAAAAATATCCCATTAGAGTGATGTAGTAGATACTCGGAAGCCTTAAAATGGAGAGAGTGTAAGCCAATTAAGTGCGACTAGGGGATAAAATTGCCTCAATGCGGTTGAAACCTTTTCCCAAGAAACAAACAAACGCATCTATACACACCTAATTTTCAATTTAATCCATGTAGCTGCAGGTGCTATGATATTAAGTACCTACCATTCTAGCTAACCATATTTACTTTTATTCATAATATCTAAAAAATATAATTTCTTTACTACACCACACACTTGAGACATAAGGGACTTGCTGGATATCTTTGTACTTAGATCAGGCTCTACAAAATGTTTGCCTCATAGCAAAATATATTCAAATTTTAATTTGGGGATGAATCCATTAAATGTGCCCACAGTTTCTTAACTGAAATACACACAGAAAACCTTGCGTACACACACACCCTGTTGGCGATAGTGATTAGTATTCACCCACTGGGGGCTGTAGGAAGCTGATCACAGGGATTGTAGCTTAAATTGATTGTCAAGAGCTGAAATCAGCCTCCACCAAATTGCTGTTTGCACTGGTGCTGATGGCAAAGTGTTTGCGTTTTGACTGTCTCTGAGGGATGGTGCTGAGTGTGTATGTGTGTTTACAAGCCGAGGCTCTCACAGCACGGGTTGAACTTTTCTATGTGTTGTATTTACTCAACCGTGGTGAAAGGCTTTGCCTCATTTATGAATGGTCTGTCGCCTAAGTGCTCACTGCATAATGTTATGGGGGCCTATTATGCTCTTGTTTTGCACAAGGAGGTGCAAAAAGGATTAAAATAGCCTTCAGTACCTGCGTCAGTGCTATGTTTTGAAGGTCAGTCTTGTTATCAACACCAGTTTTAAGCCTGACTGCGTAGGTATGTGTGAGAAATATGCTTTTTCCTCAGTCTGTTGCCCTTACGTGCCCTTATTTAGGATGTAACACCATCTACCTCCAACACACACTCATTCAGGATGCCGATCTGATGTTTTTGGACATAGACTCTCCTCTGGGTGCAGTAATTGGAAGTACCAAATGGCACACAAACATTACTTTCCTTTCAGACCCCTCCCTTATCTGCAGGCGCCACCAAAGCTGGAGCTTTTATTTTTCCTGCTAGCACCAACCTCCCTCCACTGAGCCTCCCAGTTTCCATACGCTAAAAGTAGAATAGTGAGGAACATCACAGTGGGTTGTGGGCACCATGCTGCCTGATAGACGCTTCTCAGTGGGTCTAACCCAGGGAGGAGGCTTTATAGGTGGGAGTCTGATTAGCTGGACTGTTTGTTAGCGAGTCTCCCGAGGGAGGTGCTGCTGCGCCCACTTCTGAAAACATCCTCTTTGACCTTTTCAGCCCTTTGCTGGCTGTTCAGCTCCACTCACTTTATACATGAAATGTTGCAAGTGCACATATACACACATACATACTGTTACTGAGAGCTTTCTCTGAAATCAATGGCTTCATTCAAGGCTGGCTCTGCTCCCCTGAAAAGGTTGAATTGTATTCTTGTTCCTCCAAGGTAATAAGATACAAAGGCAGGCCGTGCAGAAATAAAAGCTTGCTTCCAGTGCTAGGCATTTTATGGCGAAATGCTCTGGAGATGTGCAGCTTCACTGGCTGTTTTGATCTGCTTGAAAAGCGAGCCCAAGAGGCCTCACTGTCCTCTCCAAGCCAGCATGTGGAGCACGTGATGCATATGATGCAGATTTGTCAAAGTGGAAAGGGAGGTGGAGGAGAGGGGAGTTGCCATAGTTGCACATCTTCATTTGCATAGCGAGCCTGGGCTAACAGCTGTTGGCCTCTTGATCGTGCATGTTTCTGCGAGTGTTAAAACCAGGCGTTCAGTGGAACAAAGCAATCATACTCAAATTAACTCAACGGTGGCTCCCAGATCAAGGGGGGTACACATGTTTGATGGTGAAGGGACACTGTATGTACACATAGTGCATGATTAATTATTGATGTACCAGAAACCCATCCAATTACTGCCGTTATATCCAAAAAAGAGGTGTTTGTTTTTCCCTTGTGCTTTGGGATAGCTGGATCCTCTGGGTGTTTTTGTCTCGGTAGAATGTATAAGGAATTTTACACATTCCCACACATCAAACACCGCTGCTTAGTGTTTATTTTAAGAACCCAGAGTAGGGATTGCCAATTTTTAAATGAAAACAAAATTACCAGACAGTGAATCGCCAGAGGTCCGCGAGTGGATGCAAACACAGACATACCATCACGCAATCCAAAACATACCCCATAGAGTTGCCTCATACTTGTTTATGAAAACCCACTGGGAATTTGAGAATGTTGATTTTGGCTATGAAAATAAAGAGAAATGCAAAAATCCATTTTAGATGAATTCGCTGCATCGCTGTTTAAAAGGGACAGCTTTTGCGGTTGACAAACAAGAACATGTACAGGATTTATGAGGTTTTAGTCGCCTGACATAGAGAACTTGGAAGTACAAACACCCCTTCCCACTAAAAAAGCAAGAAGTCCCATGGATCCATCAGATGGGTCCTCTCATATCCCACTTTGTTTCCTCCAGTACAGGAGTCTTCTGGGAGTGTGGAGACATAAATACACTTGAGACCCACTATAAAAGCATTTATTGTCCGTGCCTATTGAGGCACAGAAGCTTTTGTTTTCAGTTTTTATGTTCTTTGTGAGAATGTTGACGTACACACTTTATGCATTGTGAAGCATGCAGCAGTGATAGTATCAGCTTGCAGCGACATCAAAAGCCTCCTGTCCAAATCTGTACATGACCATCTGACATTGATATCAACCAAAAGACTTTATGAGGACAAAATGAATTCCTTTTTTTGGGGGGGGGGGGGGGGGGGGGTTGAAGTGTATTGTTTTAATTGGTTAAAAAAGTGTATTCCTCTCCTGGGGGAACGTGACATATTTCAAACATTTTTTTTGATCGTAGTGAACACGGCCTAGAAAAAAGAAAGGAAACGCGGAGGAGATGATGTGTGACATTTTTTGGAAAATCAGTTTGAGACAAAAGACTTTTATTCTTCTCAGATTATGTCAGCGAGTTGGAACACCTCGTCACTGTAAAGCCTTTGTGAGGTTTGAGCTGCACTTTAATCCTGGCTGTTATCACATCCAGAGGGAATGTGTGCAGATACTGATATACAGTATGCTCCACCAATCTGATACATTTTACCATTCAGTTTCCCACCAGTCACTGATAAAGTCTACACAATACAAGGTGTGTTTTTATCCTTTGTTGATGATCGTCTCGCATTAAGTTTGATGATAAAATTGCTTTTATTGTTTATTATTGTTGACAAGGTACTGTAGTGTAGAGAACAATCAACATGCTTGGTCAGCCTTTTTTCTTGCACTTTCCCATTTCTCTCTCCAGGTCTCACTCTGTCTTCACTTCAAGCATCTGGCTTCTGACTCACTTTCCTTTGTCTATCTATAAATAAATAATATATAAATGTCTGGAGCTGTCAGGCTTGCTGATCTTTTTGGTCTTATCATCATGATCAAAAAGAACGAGGGAAACAAGATTGTAGGAGAGAAAAAAAGCAGCCATACTTGTCAGCAGATGCTCTAGGGATCCAAAAGTTTTCCAACACATTTACTTCAAAAGAGAAAACGAAGTGTTGTATTGGGTTGTTGCGTACATTACCTTTACATTTTAATGAAAGGATGCATATGTGAATGTTTGCTGTTTTTTCCAGAAGGAATCTAAGATTTCACTGTTAGGACCACTGTTCTATGTTGATATGAAAACATTGCAAAGAAGATCCCTTAATTTAAGAATCTGCTTTGCATTGGTTTTTTTAAGGCTCTGGACTGCTATTTGAGTGGGCTATATTGTTAACTTTTGCTCTCTTCATTCTATGGCAGATATTAAAGTAGTGACTCAGTTAATGGACTATAAGCATTGAGCTGGGTCTGCCTCTTACACAGTCATTATAACCAAATCACATTAGACATGGAAACTAAAGTCCTGATCACATCTATTTTGCAAGAGCCCTTCTGACAAAAAGGCTATCTGTATTCTGTACCTACAGTGCCTGGGGTGCACGTATCTGCATTCCGTTAGATTGATGCTCTCTTGGTGCAGGTGCATAGTGCCTAGCCAGTGAGGTAGACTGTCTTATCTGTGCACTCAGGCCAAATAATGATAAAACTACTTCGCCTAAACTTCACAGCTGCACTGTCTGGGGGGAACACAGCAAAAGGATTATGGAATTAACAGCAGAAGATAAAAGTTAAAGTTGTGAGGTTTTAATCAGAACTTTCTCGCTACTCCAATTATTTTACTTCCGCTGAATATATTGAGATGAATGCTTTGCTATGCATGTCATTGTCATGGCTGTTTTTTTTGCGTATTGGTAACCCAGATTTATTATGCAGATCTAGAGTAACCTTCCTCGTTAAGCCTTAATGCCAGCCATTCATTACCTCTGGCACAGAGACTAATGACACTATTAATCAGCTATGAATAGTGCTTGGCAGCAGAAATGGGATGCTGACACCTCCTTACTATAACAATTCTAAGGCATGCATGTACAAGGCAGATTATTAGAAAGACACAGAAAACTTCCCGCTATGTCAATGACCTACAGCTGACAAGGTGTCTGAATATGGAACCCACATCTGATGGTATCCCCCCACCCCTTCCCCCTCCTAGCCTATCCCACAATGCATTTCAAAACAGATCTGAAGTGAGGTATTCCTGATTGCATTTGCTTGAAAAAGTTGAGTTTTCCACCGATAGACAAGCTCACTCAGATAATTAAGGCAGTGACCAAACTGACTGCAAAGGGTCTCTGTGACGTATTTCCTGTACCTTATGAAGCAACCCCCTTTCACCTCTGAGAAAGCTCTCATTCTGTAGCAGTACCAACCTTTTATCTGTTCTTTTTGTCACTGAACACAAAAGGGATTCCCTTGTTACAGTACGGTATCCCTGTTGAAATAAAGCCAGAGATAAGGTTGTGTTTCCTGTCTAATTATGTTACCTACACATCCAAGTGTTTGGCTGAACTTCTTTATGCCTCTTACTTCTCTCTCACTCAACAGGTGGTGGCTCAAACCAGACGATGCAAAACTGACTAATATAAAACATATTTTGGACACATGGTCTTTTATAGACTTTTATAGTTTAGTTTGCTCATAAATGTCGTGGTAACCCTGTCCCTAGTGTGATGTTAAACACCAGAGTGTGTGTTTGTGTTTATGTCTTTATGTCTTTTGAATGAGGATAATTGTTCGGCATCTGGTAATTTTGCACTGCAGTCAGAAAGTATTAGGACGCTGATTTGTTTTCCCTTGTTTTTGGCACGTTCCAGCACACTGGATTAAAAAAGGAGAAAGTGCCTATGAGGTTGAAGTGCTGACTTCCAGCTTTAGGGCTGTTTGAGGTTGTTGACATCCGTTTTGGAGTGCAGTGGTCCTGGCCGATGCAGTCAGTTCTTGATTGATCTCAGTGTGTGCAGGGGGAAAGACTGAGTGTGTTGTTTGTACAGAAAAGTGTGTGTGGATCATTATATTCTTCGGAAGAAGAAGAAAAACAGCAAATCCTTCACTTCACTCCAATCACAAAGGCCTGTGAACAGGGAGTAGAAATGTAAACAAATATGGCGAGCCAAGTTAGCGGTTTGTCCACATGCCATGATAGACTTGCCAGTGGCCGCTTTGCATTTCAAAACAATTCCTCTAGTAATAATACACCGTTTGCACACTGCAATTGCCATGTTCCTTTTTCTGTATTTCAGCTTTGCCCTCCAGTCAATTTCCCTGACCTGCAAACAAATGGGAATGTCATAGGCACCAACATGGTTTTTTTGTTTCGCCCACTTGCCAGGCAAATGGAAACCAGATCACACTGTGGATTCTGACCACAGATTGTTCCTCCAACATAAAAAAGCAACAAAAAAACCAAATGAGATCACACACATTTCTGTGGCTAGGCTGTGGAATGCAACGGCAAAAATGTTTAAAATACATCATCTGGGATCTGAGAACCTTGAGTTTAGAATCAATGTCTTGGGTTAGTCTTCAGTAGTCTAGTATGTCAAATAGATTGTTTTCTTATGTGCATTTGAGAAGCTTGAAGGTGTTTTTGTCCCCGTCAAAACAAAGTCTATCTCTGTTTTCCCATCAAATGCTGGAATAAAAAAACAATCATTTTTAATCACAAATGATTGGTGGGCGAGCCTTCCATGAAAAATGAAATGTATGATGCCATGTGCTTAGACTAGAGAGCTGTGTTTTAGATTTGCATGTGTAGTCCCCCTTTGTATTGTGCTTTTATTTGTCAGCTTCGTGAGTGTAGTAGAAGTGTTGATTTTTCTGTGGTTTCTTGTCACTCCAAATGTCTTTTTTGTTACGTTGTTGTTATTTTGTTTTTTCTTCTTTTTTTGTTTGTGTCCTTCTTTTCTTTCGTTCCACTGTCATATCCATTTCAACTCCTTTTTCCCTTCTCCTGGACCCGCTCCTTTGGGACGCTTCTGGGTGATATCTCTCTCTCATCCCCTCCTACGCTGCTGCTGTCTCCTGCACCCTACCCTCCCTCCCTCCCTCTCCCTCCCTCCCTCTCCCTCCTTACTCCTCCTCCCGGCCCCAAAGACGTATCCCTGCCCTCCTACCCTCCCCCCTCACTGACTCCTAACACTACTGACCATGTAACGCCAGGCTCCAGAGGCGTTGCCAGTCCAGCAGGGCCCACCCCCTCTGGCCCGCGAGATGTCGTGGCTTCGCTGGTTTCCACCCGCTTCATCAAGCTGACCTGGCGCCCGCCGGCCGAACCCCATGGAGACGAGTTAACCTACTCTGTCTTCTACAGCCAGGAGGGCACTAGCAGGTACACAGACTATGCTATAGTGTATGCTGTCAGGAGGGTACTGATGCAAACATTACTGCTGGAGTCAGCACGGATTTCCCACAATTCTTCTTTAGCATTCTGGCTACTTTTAATATTTCCCTTTAGTAATTTCCAGAAGTGGATTGAATATTTTTGAGTTCTGCTCTGATGCAAAATATTACCCTGAGCTCTGGAAACATTCGAGGGGTATAACACTGTTTTAAACATTTCATTGACTAAAAGAAATTATCTACCAATTGAACAATACATTGAAAGATCAATACACAATTGAAAACACTGCATCTAGCATAAGGCAGCAAATATGCACACTTGTATGTATTTATCAAAATGTTACTGTGCTATACACAATATTGTATAAATAACCTGTATAACAGGCAAGATGCACTGAGGAATTAATCCATCAGTTTATGACCTATCAAATACCTATTATAGTACAATAAACCTTTTAATTATGACGTCACACATCTAAAGAGTAACATGATTTTTTTATAATAGAAGATATTAGAATTCCTAAAATGTTTTTCTGCGTGTTACATTATCAGGGAGAGAGTAGTGAATACCAGCCGTCCTGGGGAGATGCAGGTAACCATCCAGAACCTCATGCCAGACTCTAAATATCGCTTCAGGGTTGTGGCCCACAACAGCAACGGCCACGGAGAGAGCTCTGCAGCGCTCAAAGTGGCCACCCAGGCTGAAGGTAAAGACACACACACACATACACACACACAAACGTTCATTTATACTGTATGTGCTCAGTAAACAGGGCACATAAACATAAAGCCAGTTTTTTGGAAACATTCTCACACTGGCACATTGAGGCAAACAGGATGTACTCAAAGGGATCACACAAATGACCAAATAAACATTGACACAAACAAATATTCACTCACATACAGCATACGCTCACTTCAAACAGAGACACCCCCTAATCCCTCCTCTCTCTCACACACACATACACCAACACACACACACACACACACACACACACACACACACACACACACACACACACACACACACACACACTCTCTCTCTCTCAGGCTGTTTAGTGCTGTGTGTTAAGACAGACCACCCAACAACACACCAGAGAAATGCTGCATTTTCTCCGTATAAGCCACATCTTGTTTATTCCCCAACATTGACTATAAGCCCTCTGTGTGCCTTTTAAACCATGTCTACTTGAGAAGTCTGAAATTAGTATTCAATGTTTTCCTCTGAAAAATGTCTACTCATCCAGCTTATACAGACAGAAATGCTATACAGAACCTCATTTGGATGTTTTGTTCGAAGGACGCATCAGATTTAAAGCAAGGGCAAAGCGCTTCTGTGTTTCCTTTCTCTTTGTGTTTGGGTGTATAAGCCTCTCTATGGCTTCTGCTCCAAATAACTGTTTCACCCATATTTGAAAGAGCTGTGAAGGGGATTTCCCAGCACGCTGTCGGGGTAGATGTTCCTCACCTCCACGCTCAGCTACAGCTCAGTCACTGTCGCTTTGTAGGTCAGCCGGTCGTCTCTCTACCTGTGTCCTTGGTTGGAGGGAGGACAGATCACACACATAAATACACACAGTAGACCCTAATAGCAGGCGCCTGGCAACCCATGGGGACTGCAGTGAGGGAGGGCGGTACCTGTACAGCACAACTCTGCTGTGTGGGAGCACTTTTAGTGTAAAACATGCTATGAATTGGAGCTTAAACTGTTGACCTGCATCTGAGGAGCAGACATGTGCACGCAGCACCCGGCCCTGTATCACTTCTCCTCAGAGACTAGCTTAATACACCTGTACACACACACACACACACAAACAAACAAACAAACAAACACACACACATCACACACATCACACACATCACACACACACACACACACACTCACTCACTCACTCACTCACTCACTCACTCACTCACTCACTCACTCACTCACTCACTCACTCACTCACTCACTCACTCACTCACTCACTCACTCACTCACTCACTCACTCACTCAAACCCTTATCCCTCCAACATCTGTTCACACTGACAAATGGCAGCCTCGTTTCCCTCTGTCAGGAACCACTGCAGCTAAAGCTTAAAAGATGTGTGCAGTACGGACAAATGCTGGTGTCTGACAGCTAGCACCATAACCTCATAGTGTTTCATTTTAAATCCAATGAATCACAGTACAGAGACAACAAGACATGTCACTGTCTGTATACATAGTGACATAGACTGTTCTGTATGTCTGTACTCTGTATGTATATCTGTCACATATTATTAGGGCTGCGATACATATTTTGTTATACTGACTCCTCCAGTGCACTGAATATAAAATTAAATATTTACTTACAGGTTAAAGTGCTGACTGTCAGATTTAATTTATATTTGCAACAGATATGGTAGCCCTATTGATCCAGAGTCTCCTATTCTCAGGGGATATAAAATAATCAGAAGAGTTCTCATAAACATGTATATAAGTTTATGTTTTTTTTTTGTCAAGTTCCTGCCTTTCTCTAACTTATCATACAAAAACAGAGCTGCCTGATAACCATAGTATCAAGCTGATAAACAGACACATTGTAATGCATTGTGCCCCCTATCTTGACTTACCAGACACGATAAAATAAAACTGTGCATACCACACTGAATATATAAGCCAGAGGCAAATTTATGATGGAACGCGAGATGCACATTGATGTTTTTGTCGAAGCAAAACCTTCAATTTGTTTGTCAAGGGAATTACAAGAAAAAAAATCAACATCGCTGGCAGCCCGGTCCAGAAGGGACGGCTTGGTCTCCAAAGAGCTTCAGAGGCTGAACCATCTTGTGGTCTCAGCTCCTGCTAACACGGGGAATTATGGCTTTGTAGTAACCAAGAATGTGTTTTTGGCAGCGATCACAAGACATTTCTAAACTCATTACTTGTTTGTTTTTTTCAGATGTAAGAAAATGCATCGAGACTAGCGGAAACAAAAATAGTCATACATTGTGGTATTTAATTTCTGCCCTTTTTGCTTTTCATTTCTTTTCACCAGTCCAAGTGCCTGGCCCCGCCCCTAACCTGCAGGCTGTGTCCAACGGGCCAACCACTGTCTCTCTGAGCTGGGAAAAACCCGTCACTGGCAACGGAGAGATCCTCACCTTCAAGCTGTACTACACAGACAAAAGCATGGGCAATGAAGAGGTAGGACCGGAAGGTTTCACTCTTCTATTTGCAGAGAAATCCACGCCATTAGAAGAATTCACCATATGCTGAAATGTATGACTGTCACTTTGAATATATGACAGCAGAATTGCTTTCAGGTATCTAAACAAGTTTCAGTGTCAGTATCTTTATAGAATCAAAAAGTGCAAGATGTTTTATTCTACTCCGACCATTTCAACCCAGCACCATGATATATCAAGAATAAGTTACAAAGAGTGTCAGACAGAAGAGCAGATTTAAAAAAAAAAAACAGGTAAATAAAGTCTGGACATGCTTCCAGATTACCTTACACTTTTTGGTGCCGGTTCGATGGTTAAAAGTTGAAACTGACAAATTTAATTTATTTGAAATAAATGTTAATGTTTGCAAATAACATGAATCTTGTGCCTTGTAAAAGGAAATAATCTTATGAAGCTGAAGCTTTTGGAAGGTTCATTAGATGCAGTAAAAAGAATAAATGCATATGAAAATTATGATGAGGTAAGTAGTTCCTAATCATTTGAGCAAATACTCTTTGTACAGCTTTTTTGTTCTGCCCTCTTGATTATGCCACACACACACACACACACACACACACACACACACACACACACAAAACATAATGTACCAAAAGAAAGTAGATATGATTGGCCCAGTGCTTCTCTGTAGGTATCACTCTGTCACAAGAGTGGAATCTAGCTGCTTGGATATTGAGTCTGCCCCAGCAGTAGCAGTGTGCCGGCCAGCGAGGCATTAAAAAGCCTTTAATATGATAATGGATGAAGCGTCAGTCTGCACACTGAGTAATGATGCCTCAGCTCCCTGGAGAGGAGAGCCAGAGATGATGTGAAAAAGGCAGGGATGGAGAGAGGGATAAAAAAGGGAGAGAAATAGGAGATGAAGGAGAGGGACAGGGCAGGGATGAAGTCAGAAAGATGCAACGCTGAAATGATATGAAATATTAAAAGAGATGGGGGAAGTCGGGGACAGGCTATGATTCATCTTGAAGGGGTGATGTGGTCACAGTAGATCATCTAACCCCAGTTCAGAGGTTGCCATTGGACCACTCTAGAAGTCAGACTCAAGAAGATTTCCATCAAATCTCCACTTTTTTTATTTTTTTTACTCCAAATGTCACAAGCAAAGAGCTGAATGCAAAGTAGCTAGAGGTAATTGGGCCTGTGTCGGCGTGCCGAATTTGCAAAACAAAAAAGTCGCAGAAGCTATCATTTTATTCTTCGGGGGAGGATAGCATTTATACACCGAATTACAAACAGAAATGTTAGTGTGACAAAATGACGAAAACAGCAGGCGTCACATTTAGTAGCTTTACCATATTGGAGAGATTTGATGAGTGCTAACTCTTTCGGAACCGTCTTATTTACTGCACATTTTTGCTCGTATCAATTTTGACAGCAAAAGGATACATGCTAACATTCACTTATTTTCCTTTTCAGTGTGAAAAACAAAACAGAAATTTGTAGTCACATAACTGTTTGAGATTTGAATCTATCTGTCTGTTTCTTCCACCCTGTCTCTGTCCTTCAGGACATAGACTCAGACGGTCTGTCCCACACCATGACCGGGTTGAAGAAGAACACAGAGTACAGTTTCCGTGTGGTGGCCAACAACAAACACGGCCCAGGTGTCTCCACTGAGGACGTTGTGGTTCGCACCCTGTCTGACGGTCAGTTGGTTGATGTAGAGAGAGAATATACTTTACCCCTTAGTTTATGACATTCCTATTACATTTAAACATCACTGTATGGGTGTACGATGTTATGAATGGTATGTAAAACAGGCTAATCAACACAAGGCCGTAAATATAGATCCGGCAGGACATATTTCTCATTATTGTTCAACAGTTACATTATAGAGATTCATCTTCCAATTATTTCTTTCCGTTAGAAAATAATCGTTTGGCCTATAAAATGCCAGAAACAAATGGGAATTATACCTACCACAATTTTCCAGAGCCCATGACAGTCAAGATAAGATCGGTTTCCTCACACTGACCCTACTAAACGCAAATGAATCAGATTACTATCACATAAATGGCTGGCATTATTTTCATAAATCAATTTTTAAAATGGTTGCCAATTATATTTTTGTCGATGCATGAATCAGATCATTCATCTACAGTAGATTATATATATGTATTCTGTTCGGTAGGGGAGAACGGGGTAAGTAGGCACACTTTTTACTCTAGTGAGAATTGCTCATCACCAAAACATCTGTCAATAGCCATTCCTACATTAAATTGAAGCTTAAGGTGTTGGCTAGAAATGTGTGTCTCTCTTTTTTTCCAACTTATTGTAATGAAGAAGTAATTTACCATCAAAGACACTCTGACACATTGTGACAACCAACCCCATCAAGGGGTCGGTTGTCACACACTATGGGGTTGTTTGTCACAATGTTATCTTAATGGGAAAAATCTTAAAAAGAAGGCAAGGAGGCAGAACCAAATTTGAATGTTTAATTGCATTGTCAAGTTGACAAATAGGCCTACATAACGTTCTGTAGCCTTGGCAGCTGGTCTAGTTTGGGATGCACTGGGTTGTTTTGATTTTGTTGCCCTTTTTTCTTTTGCTTGCTAGCTGCCTTTTCCTGCTCTATTCTTTCCTTCTCTGGGGTGTCAGTGAGGATACAGCCTGACAATTTCTTTCGTTATTGGGTTCCTTTTCTGGCTGCAGCCTTGAGATAACATGTGACAACCAACCCCCCAAAAAATTTGACGACCAACCCCAACTTGAATTTCTTGCTAGCATCAAGGCCAACAACCATCTGACAACTAATTAGCTTGCTAACCACAATCTAAACTACAGTTTACCCTTCACACTTTCTGAGGGTAACAAGTGTTTTGTTATAAACCCATTGTGTAAAAGCCTAGAAGAAAAATACTGAGAAGCAAAATATTTTGAATTTGACATGAAAAACACAAAACATCCTCTCACCTGAAATGCAGCTGTCTTCCTCCAAGGAAGTCTATGTATGTGACCTCTGATCCCAATTCTGGACCTTTTTTATATCAACATTTCAGAGCTACCGCGCTCTGGTGGCGAGATATAACGAATGTGACATCCAACCCATGTGACAAATTACCCCGTTCTCCCCTATTACACTGAAAACAATGTCATTGAATCAATAATCTGTTTTCTTTTGTTTCACAGTACCGAGTGCTCCTCCTCAAAACCTGACTCTAGAGGTCCAGAACTCAAAGGTAAGACTTCAATTGGTTTGACTGAACTGGATTTGTAAACCGGTCTTAATATTTCTGTTGCCTTATTAAGGACTTCTAAGTTTTTTGCGACATCCAAAATGACAAATGCACCTAAACTGCCTTACCGACTGGTATATAGCAGCTTCACCAAATCTATAAACGCTCACACAAACAGTTGAACAGATACATAGCCTGCAGACCAGAACAGTGATGTTTCTTTTGTGTGATTAGCTGAGTCAGAGGCCTGTAGCTGGTTAAGGGGGTGTATGAACCTTCATTGATCCGTCCATTGGCAGGAGACTCTCCTGTCAAAAGGTCTTATCCTCTGTTTCGCTTGCTATGTGTTCAGTATCTGGAAAAAGAAGTCTGCAGCACAGATGCAAGTGGATATGAAAACATGTTAGACTGGGACATACAGGAAGCCTAAAAATAAGGTCAAAAGAATTTTAAATCTGCTTTGAAAAGCTGTTTTTTTAGATGAATATAGCAGTTTTAAAATTGCCATATTTTGTGATAAGGTTCTGCTTCACATTTCTTTTTAAATGTAAAAACTTTTTTAATGAAAAAGGAGCTCAGTTATGTCAATATCTTTTGACCTACAATTATCCAAGCCAGTGCTTATTGAGATACTATTTGCAAAGTTTCCCTACTGACAGAAAATCTTTTGGTTTACATGTTGTTGTAGGTTACAGGATGAATTTAATCAAATAAACTGAATCATCAAAGTGTTTGAAAGGGAGAATTCTTTAATCCAAATTGAATTTCTATTTGGATCACAGATAACCGGATAAGGTTTTCTCACAGCCCAGGCAGCAACTCATGGTGTCCTGCGTTAAGTTTAACTGTTACATTCGGTTATTACAGTTAAACCTACTATGGTTGTTACATGACACTCTTGATTAGATTAAGGCTGCTACGGTGGCTGCAAGCCTCACAACAGGCTCCTGATTAAAACAGGAATCTGGCCCTGGCTGCCTATCTCTTTAGCCATTTGATCTTCAAACAGAGAGCCGCGGGCCTGTGTGTATTGTATATTTCCACCCGAGTGTTGGATTAAATTTGATAAAAGATGTTTCTCACTGAAGACACGCGAGACAGCGAGTGCAAACAGAGAGCAGCAAAGAGAAGACGATACGGAGCCGCCGCCAGCGCTCTCAGTCCTTTGCTGGTCGATGCAGAGCTGGAGTGAGAGAGAACTGTCAAAGCAAACTAGAAATAAAGCTGCTATACAATCCTATCACACACTCCCAGCTTGAGTGAGAACTGGCCACCCATGCTGAGGGACACTCGGCTGAGATTTGTTTGAGAGAACACGCTCTCATGCTAATGTTAAAGAGTAAGAGGAGACACTCTGTGGAGAGGAGAGGAATTGTAGAAGGATTGGCTTTTGAATGGATGCTGTAGATCCAGCTGTCCCTCACCAATTAAACCCAGAAAAACTCATTTAAAGCTGTGATGTGAACATCTGGCATCCTTTATTTAGAAAAATTAACTTAGTCATGTAATTTGTTTTCTTTGTGGTCATTGTCTTAAATTATGAATGTAAACAGTCATTATCAATAATTATTGTAAAGAACAAATGTGCACTTACAAAGCATTTATGCAATTAGCTGTTCAATATGCCTAGCCAAAATGTATATAAAAAATTTAAAAAACAAATTAACATACATTTTAAATTTAGTCTCCTGTTTGGGCCTTGCCAAAATAATGTTCTTGTGATCTTATTTTGCGTCTTTTTCTTTCTTCTTTTTCTTTTGGCATCTTCCATCCCACTTTCCCCCTGTGATTTTTCCAAAGTAAATTAAACAGGTTTTCTTGATTAGGGAGAAGAAGGGAGAAAAGCAACACGCATAACAAGTCAGGACCGATAGTGTAATAAGAAAAATGTAATAATTGAACACACTTAACACAAATTTAATTTGTGCAAATTCCCTTGGCTAGGCTTGGGAGGAGCACGTGTGTGCCCTCTACATACATTCAGGCTTTTGTGCATCAGTGTGACAGTGGGGAAGCATTAATTAACTCTTATACCACGCTGGGCCACCCCCCACCTATCTCTTTAAACACACACACAAATACACACACACAGGAACTCCGATGGATAAATCCCACAAGAGAGCAACATGGGCCCACCAGCATACGTCCTGCCTTCATGTTTCTCTGCAGCGTTAACCTGACCACACATTCTACTCACCACCAGGACACCACCTATTATTCTTGTTTTTATTTATTTCTAATGCGGCATTCTGCACTGCATCATCCACCCTTAGAGGGCTGTTTGTTTTTTTAGCGGGCCCTCCCATTTGCACCGCTGTCAGTAGGAAGGGAGGGGCACAAACACAGACGCCTATGCCAAGGTGTTTGGGAAGGTGTGATGCTACGCTACCTGCTAAACCATGAGGTTACAGCTGCTGCCCCGTAAGCAGATGGCCCCCCTCACATGTGCTAAATGTAGGTTTTTGGGTTAATTTATTCTAATTTTCCACACTTAGGGCATCATGCTTCGGTGGCAGCCCCCACCACTTAGCGGCCAGAATGGGGAGATCACCGGCTACAAGATCCGATACCGGAAAGGATCCCGGAGGAGTGAAGCAGCTGAGACCACTGGAGGCACCCAACTTTTCAAGCTCATCGACGGTAATGGAACACAAACAGCTAATGTTAGATTCAAACTCTAGCGGCCCTATCATCAGTCAGAGGTGTTCACTTTATCTAATGACTTTCATTTTCTGACAAAACAGCTGTTGTTGTGGTTGTTTAGCTTTTTTTGGTAGAATTATTTCTAGTCTACAAGCTTTGGTTGTGTTCCATTGCAGTAACTCAGAAAGACTTACAAATGATCCTCTGCAAGTTGGTAAGAGCTGTAGTAGACCAATTTCAGACCTAGTCGTTTACATCCAGTTTGTGTCCAGATCTAGCAGAGATGGACGGCAGTTACACACCTGGCATTGAAATACATACAATACAACTTGAGTCATCACATTTGGTTACATTTTTTTTGGGGTTAATAATTCCCTCTGTAATAGACTGTAGACCTGCAAAGTGTGAACAGGGCCATCAAAATAGTGAAAGCACCTTGACGGATGTGTGCCCTTCACTCAATACACAGCTTGTCTACTGCACTATCACGCAAAGTCTACAGGTGGTCTTCAACATTTGGATACGATGGTAAAACCTCATTCTAAAGTGTTGTAATGAGAAGAAAACCTTTAATACCTTTATTTGTTTACAATTTAATTTTAATTTCTACAAAATTCTTATGTCCACATCTAAATAAATCCTTAAAATGGTTGTACATTAAAACCAATATGATTTCAGACTCCATTTTATTGCCCCTAGAATGCGTCTAGAATTTACGCTTTGTATCTTACATGGTGACAGCTATGTTGGGCCTGCTGCATTTTCTTAACATTTTTGATTCTGAGACTTAAGATGTGTCTTCTTAATTTGTTATTCAAATTAAGTTTGGCTGTTTATTTAGTAAATATCAAAATGTTATCAAAAAATACTTTAAAATGGATTTATGTGACTTGCTGTACCCTAGCATCATCCGCTGCTGCCACCACCGAGATATGCACTATATCACCAGAGACACACAGCAATGGTGATTAATATTAGATGTTGTCTCAGCAACTTTCAAGTGGCCCGGACTCACGCTGTGTGCTGCTTCAAAGAGAATATACACTTAAAAGTAGATTTTGTAGAACCTTGTGGGGGGTGAAACAGACGGGTGTGTGTTGGTTCAAAAGCGTTTAGAAGATAGTGTAGCCTTGGAGGCATAGCTAGATAGTTAGGCAGTCTTCATAAACCAAGCCCAAGGGGAGCCCAGAATAATGGGAACAAAGAGAAAAGACTAGTATTACAATATTGCGTGCAAATAGGACAATATGAAGACCGTGAACAATTTTAACAGCAAATTAATACAGCAACAGATAATTTGTAAGCCGTCCTCTCCCTCTCTTCTGAATACCAAAGCTGGCACCCAGCAGTGCAACGGCTCTTTCTGAAGGAGACGTAGCTTTCAAATATGTAGGAATCCAACACTCCAAATTTTTTCTACTAATTAATTACACTAATTGCAAACAAAGTGGCACCCACCATTACATCACACAATCAAAAATAAATGTCAATCAATGCCACGATATGGAGTGGGAAATAACTACATTTTTTTCTTTTAACTTGTGCAGAGATGTCTCGTCCATCTAAAATGTTTGCTCTTTCAGGATATTTTGTGTTTGCATCTGTGAAACCCAATGGGACCAGCCAAGTGGAGAGCACCAGTAAAATATGAATGAGAAAGAAAAAAAACAGCTTTTTAGAAAGAGGGCAGTTTTAAATGGAATTGTTATTCTGTTCAGCCACCACAGCTCAGACTAAATACTTTTAATCTGATCTGTTTTGTTTTACCCGTCCAGGTCTGGAGCGTGGGACAGAGTACGCCTTCCGGGTGTCTGCAGTCACCGTCAACGGTACAGGGCCAGCTACCGAGTGGACCTTGGCAGAGACATTTGAAAGCGACCTGGATGGTAAAAAAAGACGTCCTTCACATAATTTATGCAGCTACTGTATAAACAACTTAGTGTTTCCTGTCTTATTACTGCTAAGTGTCACATTTGAATTAAAGAACTCTGCTAAAGGATGCACAGTTCAGGGCTCATTGAACAGATTTTTTTTTTTAAACTGGTACCCTTTCCTAGATTTCTATGCAAAATAATTTGATGCAACCACACTAGATTAGTGGCCATCCTCATCTCTACCCCCACCCTCTCTCCTATTCTCTCTTTACTCTTCACTCTTTCCTGCTGATTGTTTTACTAAATTGTAAAATGCTTTTATCCTGTTGCCATTATTAGTAGGAAAAAATAATGTGCAAAGTATTAAAGATTTGTATAACATAATTGTCAAAGAAGGCACATGCGTAACATAACTCATGTCACCGTATTTTATTAGATTTGATTTACTTTCTGTCAGTTTTTTCTGTGATTTTTCTTTGCAAATTTCTATTGAAAACTTTAAGGAAAAAACAATTTGAAATAAATAATATATTTCTGTCTTTCCCTCACCAGAATCCCGTGTACCGGACCAGCCCAGCTCCCTCCACGTCCGCCCGTTGGTCAACAGCATCGTGGTGAGCTGGACGCCGCCAGAGAACCAGGACATTGTGGTGCGCGGTTACACCATCGGCTACGGCATCGGCAGTCCCCACGCTCAGACCATCAAAGTGGACTACAAGCAGCGTTACTACACCATTGAGAGCCTTGGTAGGAACAAAACCAATTTTTTTATTTATTTTATACTGAGATATTTTGTCCACCACATAGTTTGACTGAAGAATATCAGAGTTATTGCTGAGACCCGTGGGGACGGGTGTATATTAGCCCAAAATGTCAGTGAAAATTATAAATGGGGTAGATATGACACTGAAACAATTTTCTTTGGAAAAAATTGCAAGCACACATAAACAACACGAAGAAACTTCTGTTGTTCCGTACCTCATAGTGAGTTTTTTAGGAATTAAAAGATCACACACACGCTAATTACCCACATTACCCTTAAAGGTCAGACATTAATAACAAACTTGTTTTGGGGATTTTATTATGGCTTTGATATTTATCAAAGTAAAAATTAACTAGCAACATAAAATTCTACCTCGATAAACACCAAAACACTCACATCATAATTTTAGAAGAGTTCGATTAAACCCTTTCTTAATTAAACTGTAGTTATTTTTCTGTAATAAGTAGTGATTTTGTATACAACATTAAACCTTCATTTCAATCACAGTAAGAGGAATGATTGTATTCAGATACCCATTGTGGCTAAGGTCACAATTACGAGTTGAGACTCTCTGGAGTTTTGGCTTGATTAGATGGCTGCATCAACTTCCTGTTTCTCTAACTTCACTGTCTTAACCTCTCTCTCTCTCTCTCTTTCTCTCTCTCTCTCTCTCTCTCCCTCCCTCCCTCTCTAGACCCCAGCTCCCATTATGTGATCACACTGAAGGCCTACAATAACGTGGGTGAGGGGATTCCTGTGTATGAGAGCGCCATAACAAGACCACAGTCAGGTACGCACTACACACAACTATACAGTATGTGCCCATAAATGTATCTGAAACTTAAAAGTTGCATAAATACTGTTCTTCTGTTCAAATATAATTAACTGTGTTCTCTTTAGCTCGCACACAACAGAAGCCACATACAGCATTATGGGATATACGCAAACTGTGCGTCTGAAGTCGACTCGACTGACATTTATCTTTGCTGTCTTTAACCAGATGATTATCGGGTAGAATGTGCTTGAACACAAAATGACCAACAAGATAGCTTGTCATCGGGGTGTCTCACTGCTCCAATTACCTCTCGTCCTAATAGGCCCCAGTGTTCATCCGTCTCATTTTCAAATGTTCAAAACTGGTCATATTTTGCCAGCTGTCCAGTCCAGATATTAAGATTTCAGAGGATAATCATTTGTCATATATTGAAATATCATTTGAGAATATGAGAATTTACTATGTAGAGTAGTTTTGGCTTTTCGGAGTAATATAGTTATCGGTGTATATATCAGTGAGTGAGTGACAGCAAATAGTACGATAGTAGGAGTGCCAGAAATGCCAAAGATACTGTATGTTTAATTTAGAAACAGCTGCCATGGCAGTACATCCACCAGAGAGTGTTGTCAAGTTTATTTTTCAGTTGTAAAATATCAAACTCAACACAATCTTCGTCACCATTCTGTCCAAATTTCAGAGATTTTTAACACAATCGTTAATTGATGTTATGTATTTGTGTGCAATAGCAAACAACGACTAAAAATTATTTGATTGTCATACCAATATTGACCTTAAAAATCCATTATCAGTCATCTGCGATGTAGTTATCTATGCATATCTGTCTGCATTACATTGAAACCTCAGCCACGCAATATGGACAATCCGGTTTTGGTTGCCAGCCACCAGGCTTAAAGCTTTAAGCTTCGGATCATGACCCTGTTGTTAACAATTAGAAGAAAAACTTTGGTCTCAACTCAGTGTGACAAATGATCTTTAAGTCTGATACACTGCCACTTAGACTAAGCGTTTGGCTGAGCTCACACTGTGTTCCTGTGACAGTGTCAGAAGAACAGCAGCTCATGCTCCCTGGAGTGTCTCAGAATGTGGCCCGCTCCCACCTCCTCTGCCACCCAGCCTCCCACCCCTCCGCTCTGCCTTGATCACTCCGCCTTGTTTCTGCCGCAGCACTTTTCAACCGCTGAGCTTGAGAGAAGGGAGGGATGCTGGATGACATGAGTCACGTCAACATGCTTCGAGGGGGGTGGCAGTCTAAAATTGAAAACACACACCATCCGCACACTGTCATACTGTACATTTATTGCTATAGAGCTCTGCTCTCACATACACAAACACACACACACACACACACACACACACACACACACACACACACACACACACACACACACACAGACACACACAGCTGCACACATGCAGAGACCCCCTGTGGTGGCTTTGGCAACCCTTTGTCACATCCAAACATTTCCACTCCAAGCAGAACCAAAGCCCACCACCACCATCATCTGCTGCTGAATCCTCTGGGGCTGCTAGTTTGTTCAAGTCGGGATTAAAAGACGGGCTGACCTACATACTTAGTATTTGTACTTTTGAAAATAAAATAAAATAAAAACTTGGTGAACTTAGGCTGAAAGAGTGCCAAGTTGAATATGTTATTAACGAAATAAGGATTACCTGAGAAAGCAGCAACTAAGGGGTTGCGCCCCCATCTGTACAACCTTACAAGGGCAAGTCGGCCTCTTTCCCACATTGCATTCTACTTGTCAGCTGGGTAAAGAAATGCAGCATGCATGCTACCCCAAAAAAACTGTCAAGACTGACTCGCTCTTGGGAATATAATGTGGGTAACTTTATACAAAGCTACAGAGCTCCATCATTCCCCTCACATTCACACAAACTCACTCACATTGGGCTTTATTGGGTGATATGGGCAGGCAACTGACAAGCACCTATACACACTTGTCACTCCAACTTTAACAGATAATTAAAAAAACAACGTCTTGTTATGCCACATACTAAATGCCATTTATCTTATTCAAGGGGCTTTGTATGGATCCTTTCAAGGTGAATGTTTGCTGAATAGAAATATATGACAACTGTTAACCGTGAACTGAAAGAGATTTATCAACCATTAATTATTCTATTTCTGCGGATGTAGCTTTCCTACTATCTCTGGTTGTTGTCAGCTAGCAGAATGCTACTATTTATAATAACAATTAATAATTATACATTGTGTGTCTTAATGTAAAAAGCTAAAATTTAGTAGAGCAAATTAATTTGCTAGTAATTACACAAGATGTGGATTGTTTTATACTCATTAACTCCTTTCCCACAAGCTTTTCAAAGCCTCAAAACAGAAGCAACATTTGGCAGATACACATCCGACACTTGTCCGTGACCCTTTCCTCTCCCTGCAGGCTCCCTTCCTTAATGACTTGATATTCTTTCTACAGTTTCCAAGGACACAATGCGCCTTGTCGACGTAACTCTGCAAAGGGGAGAATGTTCCAGTGCATTCATTGTCATTGTGTTTTTCCCTGTTGAATGTTATTGTGACAAGCTACATGATGTAAACATTTGTAAACACATTTCAGCGTTGCCTGCCTCTTTCTCAAGAGACTGGCTCGCACTTATATTATATAAATATGAAAGTTTGAAAAGTTTTCAGTAGTATTGTGAGATTGACTTGCACCTTAGTTTTCCATTGACTGTAATATTTTCTTATGAATAGACTATCCCTGTCCTTTCTCTCTGTAGTCCTACAGTAGGGTTGATAGAACAACACATACTGTACAGTAGCTTCTACATAGCAACTGAGTCTGTAGATTTGTCTTATTGTAGAAGTTGTGTCTGTTTTTTCTAATAGAATCTTCTCTCTCTTTCTCTTCACCCTTCCCACTCCCGCCCTTTTTGCACTTCCGTTATCTTGTCCTTCCTCCCTTGTCATGGCCCCTTCATTTTAACTCATTAACCTTATTTTTCTCCCGTTCCGTCCCATCCTGCATCCTGTATTTGACTCCACTGTTTTAATTTGTGTGAATGCATGTTCACTGCCTGATGTGCAGACCCCATAGACCCCGATGTTGACCTGTACGAACTCTTCCATGCTCCATACACCCCAGTACCAGATCCCTCTCCCATGATGCCTCCCGTGGGTGTACAGGCCTCTGTGCTGAGCCACGACACCATCAAGGTGACCTGGGCCGACAACTCGCTACCCAAGAACCAAAAGATCACAGATAACCGCTTCTACACTGTGCGCTGGAAGACCAACATCCCTGCAAACACCAAAGTAAAGGTAAGAGGTTCTGTGTGTGTGTGTGTGTGTGTGTGTGTGTGTTCAGGAGCAAGATTTCCTAAAGGTATTTGAATCAAAAGGCTCTGCTGCCCCATTTCTGGTTTAAAACTGCACTAGCTTGTTTACAACTTGGTGTGATTCAGTTAAATAATATCTATATCAGTCTGATTAATCTTGTGTGATACACCTTTGTTTAATATAGTACAATTTCTGTGTATTTTTGTGCATTAGGACTTTGTGCCTTCCTCTAGTCTACGCCTTTGCCTACACCAACCAGAGGTGTATTAATGTGCAATAAAAGAGTACGGTCTTTGATATAGTCATCCCTACAGCAGCTCCCATAATGCTGATTTGTGTAGCCGATTTAACAATCTATTTTTATCAACACTCGCACTATAAAAAGAAATGCTGACTTTGCCCTCTGTTACAGCAGTAGTCTTCCTTAGTGCATTGTTTTGTTTGAGTAATTAATTGTTCAAAGAAGAGAGATGATTCAAATCATTCAACTGTGGTTCAGTCAGGGGAAAGGCAGGATAATTAACAATACTTGTATTGTAGCTGAACATGAGGATGTAGGTTGAATACAATCATCTTTGCTCTGCCCTGTGCAAGTTTGTGTGACTGCACAAATCAGAGGCTGCCTCAGCTCCTTGCTATCTGTGTCTGTAGATATAGTGGTGTAATTAAACTGTAAAGGCCTCACTAAAGCCTCTTTTTAATAGAGTACAGTTATAATGTACATTAATTCAAGTAATAATCCTTAATATGTCTGTCTTGATTTAATTTGGCAACATCCATGGCAACAGTGTTAACAGCAAGTTACGTATTAACTACAGCAAACATGCGTTTAGCACCTACTTTGTCAGAAAATCCAGCAGAAGAGGAGAATCTTTCCTGGTAGCCAGCTGCAACTGCAACATGGTTCAGAACCAGCAAAAGATCTTGGGTACATGTCCTGCCACTCTGTCTCCCCTTGTTTCACGGTGTAGCAAAATGAGCTCATGTTAGTTGACTGTACTGTAAGAAGTCAGTCAGTAATGGCCTCCAACATCATGCCGTGAGTAAGAACTATCTAATATCATGCTGTGTACGATGCCAGTAGTTTCCCTCACAACAACGGGGCACTGTAAAGCTGTTGCCTTGCTGAGAGCCTAAAGCCCCCATTAGTCCCTGTCATATTGAAACATAGTTCCCACGAGTCCTTGAAAGTTTCAGAAAAACTCAAGGCCTTAAAAGTTTTTGAAAATAGACATAAATAGAAATGGGTCATTGACAGAGCTTGAATTTACATATTTCTGTGCAAGAAAAAAGAAATTCAAGTTCCCTGTAATCATTGTTGTGTCCTTGTTTTCACAAGGCCTGGGAAAGTGTGATGGGACTCTCATGCTGTTGAATTTGAAACGATGTTTGTCTGTGAGCTTCTCATTTCTCCCGTTCTCGTTATAAAAATTGTTAGTGGTATAAAAGTAATAAACCTTAATATGTGTCTAAACTCATGTTGTGTTCAGTCCTTGAATTTGATGGAATTTGGCCTTAAAGTCCTTGAGAAGTTCTCGATTTTGTTGTTTAAGAAGGTGGATGAAGGAACCCTGTTTATAAATTATCATCTGTCAATCTGGCCTTTTGTTTTTTTCTGAAGACACATTTTTAAAGATCAATTGTGATCAGTGCTAATCATGGTCATACGTTGTCCAATTTGCTGTGGCCGCTCTTCACAAAAAAAGCCTCTCTGATGAGCATTATCAACAGTAGGACATGTTTGGTTTGCTTTATCAGTAACTTAACACAGATCTGATACAGCTGAGTTAACAGTAAACAGTGAGGCTGATATCAAAAACGTTTTTGCTAGGATCAGTGTCGTAGAGTTGAAAATGTATGAATGTCATGTATGAAATCTGTGTGTGTGTGTGTGTGTGTGTGTGTGTGTGTGTGTGTGTGTGTGTGTGTGTGTGTGTGTGTGTGTGTGTGTGTGTGTGTGTGTGTGTGTGTGTGTGTGTGTGTGTGTGTGTGTGTGTGTGTGTGTGTGTGTAAACCTGTGACCGAACAGAGGCCTTCGTTTACTGATAAATTATTCAACAAGGACAAGACAAACTGAGCACTAGAGAAAGAGGTTGCAGGTCTGACAGTGCGTTCTCCGTACAGCCAGCTCAGAATACGCGCACAACACACACAGAGTATAGTCTTTCTGCTATGAAGAGGGTAAAATGTATTTCATTCTCACACTGACAGTAATTATAGAGTTCTACTGGCTCATTATTAACCTGTCTTTCTCACCAAATACAACAAGTCTATTAGAGTTTTCTGTTTTTTATTTATTCATTTCCAACGGTTTGACTCTGCATTATATTTTGTTCATCTTGTATTTTTGCAGTTGAAACCGGTCTGACCAACATTGACGCCTTCCTCTTAATGCTGCTCTCCTTCAAGTCTTCTCTCCCCTAGAGCGAGTGTAGCCTCACAAGCTTGTACATTATTGAAGAGACAGCTGCTTTCAAACTGGCAGCGTGTTTCCTAAGACCATAGTGTTTTCTTTTTTTTTTACTATCCCACTGCCCTCTGTTTGACACTCGCCACCAGAGAACTGCACTCCTGTCATCGCACGCAATGTTATAGATCGGGCTGCTAGACGCCTGGCCAATCTCACTACTGCTGCGACCCCTTAACTCAGGCCTGCACAGATCAAGATAAAAGTTTACATTGTAATGCCATATCAATTGTAAATTATCCCTGGTGCGCTGCCTGCATTTTCTCTTAGCATTATGGCTTTTGTGATGGCCATGGTGTTTAGTTGTATAGCTAATTTATTAAATGTGATGCCAAATATGATTGAACTTTTTACAAAATGTGTAAGGTTCTGGTTCCACTCAGTGGTCAGATGTGGAATGTATCCTAAACTCTTCACCACATGCAGATGAGTGATTGTGTTTAGAGGTTAAATGGGAAATCAATAAGTTCATTGAGAGAAAAATGAAAGATGATGACAGTGGAATAATTTTTTAAGCAAAAGTGTCAAACTTTCACCCCTAAAGGAATTGCTTAGTCCTGATCATACACTTTATATGTTTAGGTTTTTGAGAGTTACCTTGAGCTTGAGTAAATTGAAATGGATATTTTTTCAAACTTTTATAGACTATTATATTAGATTAATCAATAAAATAATATTCAGCATAGTGGATTGTAAAGAATAAACTTCACTGTGAGTAAAAAAAAAAAAGTGTTTATTTTTACGACTGACAAAAGACTACATGGAGACTGTTCACTGTTCAGATAATCACACAAAGTAAATCCTTGTGTGTGTCCCCTGTCTCTCTCCAGATGGCGAACACCACCAGCCTGAACCACATGGTAACGGGTCTGAAGCCCAACACACTGTATGAATTCTCCGTCATGGTGACCAAAGGCCGCCGCACCAGCACCTGGAGCATGACTGCACAGGGCACTACCTTTGAGACCAGTAGGAGCTCACACATTCCCACAAACACACACACAAACACATCCTTTTGCCCTGAAGTACAGAACATTTACATAATCACAAAGACATAAAAACCATCGTGCCCAGTGTAACAGGCCCCTGGCTGGCGGGAGTTACATTTCCCTTTTTTGAAGCCCCAAATGAAAGGCGGGAACAGGCCTCAGGAAACTCAAGCCGTTACTCCACAGTATAATATGATTTAAATAATACTAAGAACGGTATTCATCAATAGATATCACATCAACAGCAGACAAAATGAGGAAATCTAAAGCACATCTGTTGATTGATAAATGGGTTCAAGCTTAAAGAACAAAATACTCTTTTAGGCAGGGTTTTGGTTCTTTATTCCAATATGGATACATTTGAGTGGCCAAAACTCGTTTTGCTTTTTGCTGATAGTAGATTATCTCCCCTGAATCAGACGGATCAAAATTACTTAAATTGACCATATTGTTAGTATAAATACTCATAGTCAGTCACCATAGTGAAATATTTACTTATAAATTCAGCGTCCTTTCTGTATTTAAAAACTATAATACCTTGAGTGATTGTTTAATATTCAGGTATTGCTGTGCGTCTAAAACTGAAGTCATTAAAAATTACGATCTGGAAAGTGTCAGAGTCAGGACTTATACTTCATTGTAGTTGTAATTATTGAACATTTTGTTTGTGGAGAACAGCTGGTTGTCATTTCTGCCCAGCCAGGGGTTTGAAAAGATAATAAACTTTAACAGTATTGAGAGGAGTAGTAACACTGGCAAATTACACACAACTCAAAAGGCACATATGAAATATATGCTGAACTACACACCATGCAAACATACACACACACTTATATTTATGTAGTAAAAGTTGCTAGTATATGCACAATTTTAGAATTTAAAACTCTACAAAACATTGTCACATTTTGATCTAAACACAACATAATATGTCCCTTTCTCAACCCCCCTCCCTTTCCCACAGTTCCCAGCTCCTCGCCGAAAGACGTGACCGTGGTGAGCAAAGAGAACAAACCCCGCACCATAATTGTCAACTGGCAGCCTCCCTCTGAGGCCAATGGAAAGATCACTGGTGAGTAACACTTGTTAGAACACACATGTTGTGTTCACACAGATTAATCTAGTCGTTGAAAACAACAATGAAAACATATTGTGGAGGAAAATGGATCCAATTGGTCTAGGTGAAACCTCCTTCTCCATCTGATCACTGCACTGCAGGCCAACATGTCTCTACTAAGGAAATGTAATGCAGTGACTTGTGTGATGCATTAGTTGAGTTATTTTGCACGTTGCAATAAAGCTACTTAATTTGTCTCTTGTCTTTCTGACCTTTCCTGTTGTAGGCTATATCATCTACTATAGTACAGATGTAAACGCAGAGGTCCACGATTGGGTCATTGAGCCAGTGGTGGGAAACCGCCTGACCCACCAGATCCAGGAGCTGACGCTGGACACCACCTACTACTTCAAGATCCAGGCCAGAAACTCCAAGGGCATGGGCCCCATGTCTGAGGCTGTATATTTCCGCACTCCAACGAGTACGTTTGAAACATTTAGATGAGATAGGAAAGGCAGTACAATGAAATTGCATCCCCCCTTTTCCATTACAAGTATGGTTTCATACATAAAAGTACATAATCCCACTTAGAATTTCATATTTTTCTCTGGAGTTGGTAGAACTCCAAAAGGAGCTAAAAAGAAGAGGATTTACATTATTCAACTGAAACACCACTGAATGCTAATTTTGTCTCTGCGTGTGCTGGATGTTTAAATAGGCAACTGTTTTCATACAAGCATTACTATATGCATTACATCACATAGGTATGCCATAACTGTTTCATTAACATGCAGGCATGCAGACTGATGACAGTCCTGTAATAAAACAACCCAGCATTAGTTAACAGTGACAGTTGGTCTGAACGCAACCTTAATTGGAGGATAATATGCAATATGTGATTTGGTTACTTTGTTCTTAAGTTATTCTGCCCTAAATTCTAAAAAATTAAAGGTGGAGTCAGCAATTCTAGAGAAAGCTTGTGGGATTTTTAGTCAAATCAATCCACTATCAGTAGCATTTTCTTTATTCAATCATCTTTATGTAGATGCTTTGCTCCTACGTCAGACCCCTCACTATTTCTCATTCCTCTACTTTTGCCCATTTCTTCTTCCTCACAATCGCCCTTTTCTCGCTTTTTTTGGTCTGTCTCCTTCACTGCTCCTTCAGCTAACCTGTTTTTTGCTTTGTATGGTCTCTCCCTCCCTGCTCTCCTTTGGCCTGTTAAGCTGAGTCCTCTGACAAAATGGCTAATGACCAAGGTAAACTCCCCCTCCACACTTTATCTTTCACTACTGATTCTGCACTCCATCTATCTCTGTTACTAAATATTTCAATCTCCTGAGCTGCATTACTGGCAAAAATCTGTTTGTGTTTTAAAAATAAAGGATCTAATGAGTGTTTAGCAATAGAAGTAGTAAACAGTAGAAGAGGACATACAAACACTTTTGGAAAGTTTCAGTAGTAACAATTTTTTTTCAAATTTTCAATCAGCCTTAAATCTTCCACCAAAGCCAGGCCTTCCTGGCAACCACCACCCACAGGACCCTGGAACTGCAGTTGGTAAGATTGTTCTCCTACCCACCTGAACTGAAAGCTGATTGTGTCCACAGAGGTGGACTTAAAAAAATGATGTGCCTTTTTTTCTCTGACAGTGTATTCTGGAATCTGAACTTTGAACTATGGACCATTTTAGCTCCATATTTTAGTTGTGGTTGGATGTGGCATGTCTCGCTAGTGTCTCACTAACAGTGAGAGAGCTACTTTTAAATGAATCTGTCTAATCCAGTCGTTCTCTTCTCGAGGTAAATCAGGTGTGGGAGGCAACAGCGAAAGTCACATCCTGGTTATTGTCATCATCATCTCCGTGGGAGCGTTCACCATCATCGTGGTGGTGGTGGGGGCCTTTCTGTGCACACGACGCACCACCTCCCATCAGAAGAAGTAAGAAAGCTCACTCACACCATTTGCCTTTCTTGTCTTCTTTTGGTCTCTGAACTATTGCTCAGCTCCCTCCATTGTCCCTATTTCCTTGTACTTTTGGCCACCCTCTCATTATAAATTGGGGTCAGTCTTTCAGTGTTTGCCTCTGTGTTTTTGTGCTGCAGGAAGCGGGCTGCCTCCAAGTCTTCAAACGGTTCCCACAAATACAAGGGAAACTCCAAAGACCTGAAGCCACCAGATCTTTGGATTCACCACGAGAGGCTAGAGCTCAAGCCCATGGACAAGTCTCCAGACCCCAACCCAGTCATGACCGAGACGCCCATCCCCCGCACCTCACAGGACATCACCCCGGCCGACAGCGGCCTGGACAGAGACCCCCACCTGCAGCAGCGCCGCAACTCCTACCGCGGTCAGTTCCTGTCTAGAGGGGATGACTTCAAATTTGATGTTATGGGAAATAGATCATTGTGAAATGCTGCCTGAACTTAAGGGCATAATAATACACTGATTAAACTTATTGTGTTAGGCTGACAGACAGGGAAGTTAAACAGTTGTGTTATTTGGGAGTAGGAAATGGTCTTATTCCCACAGGTTTAACTCAGGCTTTTTTTCTAATTCAACACTTACTCTACGTTTGCTGTTTTATTTTTTTATGTCACTATCACGCAAAACATTTCATGCTCTTCATACATAATGCCCATTACTTGAAATGATTGAAGTGCTGCCTGCATGCACACATTGCCGATACACAATCTTCTGCAAGTACGGTCAATTTACTAAATCTAATTAGTTCACAACAGAAGAGTGCTTGAGTGTCACATGATATTTTTGAAATTCAACCAAAGCCCAATGGTTTTAAAATGAATGCTGGATCATAAGGCATACAAATGGATCATTCACCAAAACAAACAGCAGACTAGCATCTCTTTCTGATTGGCCGGTTTCCACCGTACCTTTTTAGGCCACGAATCAGAGGACAGCATGTCTACACTAGCAGGCCGACGAGGGATGAGGCCTAAAATGATGATGCCTTTTGACTCACAGCCACCTCAGCGTAAGTGTGTGTGTGTGTGTGTGTGTGTGTGTGTGTGTGTGTGTGTGTGTGTGTGTGTGTGTGTGTGTGTGTGTGTGTGTGTGTGTGTGTGTGTGTGTGTGTGTGTGTGTGTGTGTGTGTGTGTGTGTGTGTGTGTGTGTGTGTGTGAGAGAGATAAGTGAGCTTGTCATAATTTATAGAGAGTCGGATATAATCAGTTAAAATTAGGAAACTGGGAACCCAAGTTTCCAACTATTTTGTTTGTTTTTCTGAATCTCTTTCCTGCTAATTTTGATTGAGTGTGTGTTATCACAGAAAACTGCATGTGTGTTTATCTCACCAGCAATACTTCCACCTCCTTCATCATTACAGCTGTTAAAACATCTTGTCGTGTGTGTGTGTGTATCCATGTCCATTTCCATTCACAGCTGTGATTAGTGCTCACCCCATCCATTCCCTTGATAACCATCACCACCATTATCACATGGGCAGCCTGGGGTCGCCGACACGCAGCTACCTCTACCACCAGGGCAGTGGGCACTCACGCCCACATGTCTGCGCCAGCCCCATCTCCCACTTAGAGAGGGTGGACTCTACAGGTGAGACACTGCCACCTGCTGGGCAAGCAGGATCAGAAGCAAAGGGGAGGACGGGGCAGTCAGACCTGCTCACATTCATTAATTGATTTATCGTTTGCTCATCATTCATTCACATGCAGCTGCCATCTTGCTACCTTTCTCATATTTCAGTTTTTGAAACTGTTAACTAACCTCTCTTCTCTCACCTCCCTGCCATATGAAATAAAAAAATGTTATGCTCCTTCTACTCACCTCAGCTTTTCGGAAAACAAACTCAACTATGACACTAGGAATGCAGTCAGGAATGTCAATGATTTTGCAGTCTCGTTTTTGTTTTTTCTTTTGTATTTTAGCCTCTTGAGAATATTATGGACTAATCGTTTCAGCTCTAGCGCTTTATTCTCTCATCAAGTATACTGAAAGAAATCTCATAAAAAATATACTTGACGTGTGTAAAGGTTGGTTTATATTTGAAGTGTCTTCTATGTCAGAAAGATTAAAATAACCGGCAGCAATACACACCCGTAAATAAGAAGCTCATGCTCTACATACTTATAATTATATTCTATATTATTTTGGTTGGGCAGCTGGTAAACCGTTCATCCATCCCATTGTCTTTCCATAACCCCCCATCTGCTTGGTCTCCAGAATCAGTCAGGAACACCCCCAGTGCGGAGCCCCTGCCTCCAGCCACTGCCTCCTCACTGGTGTCCTGTCCTTCAGAGATCATGGCCGACCCCGAGGGCAGCTACCACGGCTCCACCACCACAGAGGAGGAGGCCAGCTACTCCAGCAACCTGCCCCCTCACCGCGGGGCCCCCCACCCACACGCACACGCCCACCCGCTCAAGAGCTTTGCCGTGCCTGCTATCCCGGCCTCCAGCCATCCATCATATGAGTCACCTGCCCTGCCCAGCACTCCGCTGCTGGCTCAGACCGGTGAGCCAGAAACACACATTCACGCACACGCACACACAAAGTTCAGCTCACGGCGTACAGTCTTTCTTTCAAACTGCCCGGTCAGGCAAGATGGGCGACCTCAAACTGATTGATGACACATAATGTGAAGATTGTATTCCATTTTTTTTAAATGAGCAAATGTCACTCATAAGTAAATAGTGCATTTCATCAAGACTATTTTTCCATACACATTTGTTTTTCAAGCGATTATTTCCAGCAGCAGGACGCTGCGTGTGGGTTTGAATTTTTCCCTATGACTTTCAACTAATTCGACACAGTCTAGTTAAAAAATGTTTACTAAAACAGCAGAAAGTGACTAAAGGTTACAAAGAAATTATTTTAATTTCAAACAAGTTCATTTGTTGCCTTCACTGACTGCTGTGGGTTTGTGTTGCATTCAGGGCCTCCTTCTCACCCCCATGTTGTTAAAACAGCCTCCATTGGAACGCTAGGAAGGACACGAAATCCGATGATAGTCACTGTGCCCAACGCCCCTGATGTGCCAGAGACCAGCAAGATGCTGGAAGATGTAGACAGCGTGAGTATAGCGCCCCACACTGACTGCTTGGAGCATTGCAATCTGTATCTACCAGGCCTGATGCTGGTGGTGAACAATTAATATTGTCTTGTAAAAAAATTATACCAATCACACATTCCTTCCAAATCCATGTCAGGTTTTCTTTGGGCACTGGTTTTATACAGTTACATTCAAGTGGACATTGATTTTAACCACATTTTTCTATTTGTTCTTTTTTCTCTTTTTTATTCTTGTCCAAATTCACTCTCACCATTTTTTTTGTGGTGATGTCGGCTGCCCTCTTGATCAATTAATTTATCATTCAACGTTAACAAAACCCATAACTGGAATGATTTCCTTTTTAACCGTTGAACCACCTCTCCATTTACTAATCTTCGATTGGCTTGTCGCCCCATCTGTTTACATCTTTGGTTCTGGATGCTTTTGCTTTTCGTCTGCTGCTGCTTTTGTATGCTTCAGTCCCATTGACCCGGCTCGCCTCACCCATAACCCCGCCCTCTGTGAAAGGTCCCTGACTGACCCTCTCCTCCTCTCCTCTCCTTCTCTTCTCTTCCTCCCTCCCTCCCTGCCTACAGGTGCTTGCCTCCCTCCCCCCCTGCCCCTCCCCCGCCCCCCGCAGTAACCCTGTTCCTCTCCCTCAGAGCTACGAGCCCGACGAGCTGACCGAGGAGATGGCCCACCTCGAGGGCCTTATGAAGGACCTGAACGCCATCACTACAGCGCCATGAGCACGAAAACACACAGAAAAAAAACAAGTTCTCTCTCATCCACAAACACACACACACACACACACACACACACACACAGGAAGACACACACTCTTAAGGTCAAACAAAGACACCCCAAACATAAACCTTTGGTAACCAGAGGCTAGTGGACACAAAGCGGCTTCTTGTGCCCAAAAAAAAAGTCTCAGCCCCCTGCAGAGAAAAAAAATCTAAACTCCAGACTGAAACCTAGGAACTGTTTTTTGGCTTACCTTGCTCAGTCTCAGGAAAGAGATTGCCATGAGAGGGTAGAAGAAAGTGACACAGCTTCATCTTTATATGAAGAACCATTCTCAGAGAAACTGAACTTTGAAACATTTGGTCGCTTTCAACCCGGAAGATTGTGATGTTTTTTTCCTCAGCAAAAATATGGACGATAGGTTTTTGTGTTTTGCGAACGCTTGCGCGAGACGGTCGCTTCAATGTCAAGTCAAAGGAGAAAGTCCAAAAATATGCTGGTTTTGATGTTGGTGCCCATGCGGCACTGTCTACACACAGTGTTTGTTTGATTAGTGTTTTCTTTGTGCATTTTGTATATCTATTGGGCCGTTTCAGTGAAGTGAGCATTGGATATCAGCCCCCCTCCTCGCTTAACAAGCCTACATTATTCATAAATCCTTTTTTTTATACCCCCTTTATGTCATATATTGTGCCATGACTTTTTATTATTTTTTATGTTATTGTATTATTTTTTTTACACACATATCCTTATAATACATGTACATATAGTATGTTGTGTCATTTTTTAAACTGCCTCATTCTTTTGATGTTTCCATTATTTCATTATTATTATTTTGGGATGAAAGTGGAATTTGAGTCCTGAAGCTCAGTCTTCATATCAAAAGGGGAGAGAAAACCTGATGTGTTTCTACAGTACATTGTTCTCTGGCATCGGGTTGCCCAATTTGTACATTAAAACATCTTCTTTTTCAGTCCTTTGTTTGTTGTGGGAGCTCCGTTTGAAAAGCCTTACCAACGTGTTTGTATATCGGACAGTCGAGGTCGACTCGACACTCGACACACAGGGCACGAGTTGCGCTGTCACTTGCTGCCTTGGCAGTTTCTATATAGTTCTTTGGGACTTGACAGTATCTCCTCATAGGTCATGGGTAACCAGGACTCAGGGCGCTGACCCACCCGCACCCAAGAAAAGAAAAAAAAAACTCGCATGGCACCCAGTAAATCTATCAATCACCTGCAACGGACGAGATATCTTTTATACAAAAAGTTCGGTCGAATGTTTGTGTCGTTTCCAAACAACCAATATTTGGTTTCAGACGTCTGTACTGCTGAACCACCGGTGCATTTTTTCCTTCACAGCGGAGTATGTTTGCTGTATTTTCCTTGCTGTCTTTTCATCAAATGCCCTGGTTCTTTTACAAATCTTCAAAGATGCAAAGATGTTGGCCTTTTCAATCGGACTCCCAGATTTTTTTACATGGTAGTTTTTGTATGAAGAAAAAAAAAGATGATGCTCGTTCTATACACAAATCCAATGTAAAAAAAAAGGAAAGAAAATTCATCTGAGAAACTAGTTTTTCATTACCCTCTTACCCAAAGAAATGTGTCACTTGCAATCATAGTAATTTGCTCTACTTTTGTGAATACCATGTTTCTCATAAATGTACATCCTCGTGAATGTCAAAAAAACGGTAAGAGATTCTAACTATGGATATAAACAAGGAACAAGTTTTTTTGGGGAAAAACATGAAAGGGGTGTGGGGGGGGGGGGGGTAGGACCGGACTCCATTTGGGAAATATATTGAGTTGTAAACAGTTGAACCTGTATTGCACTTTTTCACAATTTTTGAAAAGTACATTTCTTACATATCTTGTGTTTTGAATATCAAAAGCTGTTTGTGTAATGTAGTGTCCTAGGTAAGCATCAGGCAGCTGGTCTCGTTTTTATGTTTGTTTTTGTTCTTTTTCTTTTTTTTTTGCTTCAGAGATGATATGAATTTGTGCAGCTGAGGTTTTTACTTCGCTGCTCAAGATGAGGAATTATGTTGTTGCTTGTTCATGTACAGAGATTTTCTTTGCTTTCTGTAGAAAAAAATCTGTGGCTTTTTAAAAAATGTTGAAAAAAAGTTTGGAATTTTTTTTTCTTTTTTTATTGGTGCTCCTATACATTGTGTATACAAACTATTATGAATACTAACAAAGTAAACGCTTCTGCTCGTCTTCTTTTTCATCCAACACAATCAGGACGACCATCAGGTATTAACATCATGGTATATTTATTCATCAATGAAGGTTTAAGAAATAGGCTGTTATTTGTAATACAAAATACAGAATCCACAGTATATACACACAATATCGTCTCTACCCACTGCGCCACAAGCACCCCCAATTTAAGCAATTTTAAGTGAAAGTGCCAGGAACCTGTTCCAGCTTCTTATATTTAATTATTGTATATTATTAATTAATTTAACTGAATATATTATGTTGTTGTTGGTTAGATTTAGAAATTGATATACTTTATATATATTTTCTCATATTTCTGATGTTTTTCGTTTCAACAATGATAATAAGTTCCCAACAATTATTGCCTTGAATGTGAAAGAGTCATTTTTAGATAGTTACATCTTTACATAGTTCAAGGCTCTTTGGTATGCATATGGAGACTATGTTAAATTAATCCGAATTGAAGTTGAGTGTAATTCCCAATGCTATACAGTCATCTCATTTATATGCTTTTTTCTGGGCTACTTTCACATTTATCGACTAATTTATTGATATGAAGCATAAAGGTGAGTTTTTCCCGCACCAATTTATTTATTTTCTATTTCGGATTTCGTAATTATCCTCCTATGTTAGATTGGATAAAAACTAGCTTTCTGCATTAGCGGCTGATGGAGCTGACTCACACAGCATTTGGCTGCAAGTTAGTGTTCATTTCAAGTTCTATTGATGAAGCTGAAAAGGGATGGCATTGTGTGCAATTAAACCATGACCAATTTTAATTAACCATGACATTTAGACAAATCAGTTTAGGTAAACTTAATAAATGTCTCCATGTCGGTTTACATTAAGCCAATTTGATTTGTATTCATCTTTGTTATGTGTGTCTGAACAAAATCAGCACTGACTCACCATCAAGAAATGGAAATGTATATAATCATGAGATGGATTCACCTCAGTAAATGGTAAATGGTAAATGGACTTGACTTGTATAGCGCTTTTCTAGCCGATTTTCTCAGCCCCAAAGCGCTTTACATATCTTACCACATTCACCCATTCATACACACACTCATACGCCTAATATACACTTTATTTTTTACACTGAAAAATAAAGTGTATATTAGGCCTTTATCCACAGCTCATACGGTCTCGCGACCATGGTGCAGTCAAAAAGTGTATGAAAAGTAAATCTTAAAGGATCCATGTACTGCAGTATATCCTCTCTTTCAAGCACTCCACTCAGCTTTCATCAAGGAGACAACTAAAAGAATGAAAGCATTTGTAGATTCAGTAAAGTTCATCCGACTCTCCCCGTCTTCAGGTAAATTGCAGAGAACAAGTAAATGTTTCCATAACACATGCATGTCGTATTCACTCTGTGTTTGAAATATTTGGATTTTCACTGGGATTGGAGCTATAAAAACATAGTATATAGACTTATTTTCTCGATTTGAACTTTACTCTTTATTTCTGGTTCTATATTTAAAAATATTATTGGACAAGTATGTGTACTGTTGCACTGTTTCAATATAAATAGATGAACAGCTTGGGAAAAAAGGACAACTAACATGAACAACTATGCTGGATGGAAAAATAGCCAAAACATAAATATACAAGTAGGTGACAAAATAGAGGTCTATACAAGGAAACAATTAACAACAACAGACAGTGACTGAATACAAAGAAAACTGTAAAATGTTCACAATGCAAATAGTGCAAAGACATAAATACTGAGCATAAATTGGGGGTTGTGCATAGCGTGGGCTAAGCATTTTGGCATACAGAATATAGTGTGAAGGAACTAAATTTGATAGTGATGTAAGATATACATGTTAACTATTCGAAATTGTATAATTTACCATTTGTAGGTCAAGAGAATATTTAAGTGATACATGGTTATTGACGTTATAAGGGATTACACTGCCCATCAGAGTAATAGCTAGGCCTAAATTATGTTGCTTAAGAGATCAAAAGGCTTCATGGCAGACATCACAGCTTTCCTTCTCACATGAACATGTGTTCATCAAAACAGTTGCCCTCAACAAACAGAAACATATCAAAATGTTTCCGAGCGTTTTCTAATGAACGCAAACCTACCTACCAACAAATGTGATAGAACTTCATTATTAAGACAATAGATATATTTTATTATTGAAGGTGGAGTCAGCAATTTTGAAGAACGCTTGATGTCAAAATCACTTTTTGTCCAAATCAGTGAATATCTTCTCAAGATCTGCTACCTGTTCGTACCGAGTGTGCGCTGGGAAAAAAAATCTGGTTTTCACACCTATAAACACTGCAGGCAAATGTGGACTCCACCTTTATCACCATATTAGATTGCTTTAAAAGAAAAGCTATTCAATATTTATTTGACGGATATTTTTCAGTCAAATACGTAGTGGAGTAAAGTCGTGGCCAGACCAACCAACGCATATTCTGCTTATTTCCACCCTGATAATCAGAGTGAATGAAGGCCATGAGTCCAGTAAAAATAATAAAGATATTAAGCTAATATACAGCACTTTTCAAGCCAAAGTTTAAAATTATATACATGATTGAAGCAGGATGTTTCTTTCTTTCCTTCCCATAGTAACATTGTAGTCTCGCAGATACAGGCCAAACTACATTGTAATTCCCCTGTCGTGGTGTCTCTCATCGACCAGGAGGTGTCGCTGTAGCCTTTCGCCTTGACCTTTCTCGCGCCTTCCACTTCCGTCTACGTCAGTCGCTCTCACAACACTGAATATGGCGGCCAGCTCGGATCTGAATCCTCCTCCTTTCCCGTCCACAGAAGAGCCTGCAACCGGATTCTCTGACATGGCAGATGGTGATAGTGACGAGGGCGAGGACATTTTCATCAACAACGTATGTTTGATGTTCATTTCTATGAAAGTATCGCCTGTCTGTGACGGCTTTATCCGCCGTAGGTGAACGAGCCTCTTTATCTGGGATCATGGGATCCAACATAACTGGCAACCACTGATAGAGGGCGAGCACTGGGCGGGTCAGGTTTTCTATTAAAAAAAGATAAGAAATGGATTCATGAAGTCAGGTAAAGTTAGTCATTTGAGCAGTTTTACCTCGAGAAGAGGTTAGCATTACTTCATTAACCTTCTCTGGTGCTGAACTGTTATATTTTTAAGATGCTCCAGTTTACGTGTCTGGGTGAACAGATAATGTTTATATTTGTTGTTTAGAGCCGCTTTCTTATTCTTGTTTATCTACAGTGCTGGAGGAAGTATTTATTTCCTTTAGCCTATGTAAAAAGTGAAAGTAGGCTATTCATCATTGACTTATCGATCAATTATTTCAGCTGTTTGTACATACTGTGGGGATGCTTAATTTACAACTAAACACATTATACAAGCTTACCCTATGCTTCACATGCAAAAATCTTCATTTGTAAAGTAACTAGTAACTAAGTGCTGTGGAGAAGAAGAAAAATAAAGCAAAGTAAAGTACCTCAAGTCTGTACATGAATAAATGTACAATGTTGCATATCTGTGTCTGTGTAAAACTTTATAATGGTCATGAAACAAACAACAAAAACGGAGTACTCCTCTAAACTTGTGTCCCTCCTGTCTGCAGTGTAACCCTGTGGCAGTTAGCCAAGGAGTTTCTCAGTCAGAGCGTGTTAGTGAAGAGCCTCTGGACCTGTTTGAGAGGAGGAGAGGAGGAGGAGGAGGCCAACAGCACACCTGCCAAATCCAACGGAGTTCACTCTGATGATGACAACGACCTGTTTGCGGGTTGGGAGACATTTTCTGCTTTGTTTTTAACCGTCTTTTTTAATTTGCATTGTTTACAGGTTCTTTATATAATGTTTTATGGGAAGGTTTTTTTTCGAATGTTGGTCATGCTCAACCATTTTCATGCTGCTGGCTGCTTTAGTCATCTATTCAATAATAAAAATTGTTATTAAGCTAGTAGTAAACTATTGTAAATGTTGACACATGACTACCACAATTTCCCAGAGCTTAGTGTTTCATGATTTGCAGTTGACATGATATTAAACAGAGTATAGCAGCATAACTTAGCATGTTTGAGGCTTGAATCAGAGACTGTTGGACATTCCTTCCCTATAATTAATTTTGTCAGTTAGTTTTCTGTCTGTGGACAAATCAGTTTATCCTCTAAATGTTTAAGTTCTGGCTTGGAGACTTTAAGGGCCAGTTTCACAGACATGGATTAAGCCAATTCCTTGACTACATGGAATTTTGAATGGAGATTGTCCATTGAAAGTACAATTTAGTCGAGTACTTGGCTTAATCCATGTCTGTGAAACTGGACCCAAATATAAGCATTATAAACTTTGGGCGTGAAGTTTGAAAGATATGGGTAATTACTAGGCAGGGGAAGTCCAGTGTCATTTGTTTATGAGTTGTATTATAGGAGATGCAGACTCCATACTGGGACTTAAAGTCAGGATTTCTCTGCTCCTGCTTTTACTTTTCTGTGAACAAAAGTCTTTCAGTACTCCTTTTAGACAGCAATGCGCTTTTTTGTTAAAGGTCACGCAAAATGCACTCCTCCATGTTTTTCCAACATGCATATTGGCCCCAGCCGCCAGGTATGACTAGAGACTCTCAAAATATGAGGAAAAAACAACCATCTCTCGTTTGCTCCACCTCCACCTTTCTGAAAACCGGTGTTCAAGAACCCAAGTCACATTTCCCTCAATACCAACCTTTGAACCAAGATTCAGGGAAAATCAGAGCAGACTGGGCTTTTTAGAAGTTGGGCTCATTTCCAAGTTATTAGAACCATTTGGGGTTAATACAAGCAGCTTTACGGTCCAACAGTCTAAGGCTACAATATTTTTACAAGATTACTAAATAAAAAGTATCTTATCTTATGACAGAATAGAAAAGGCAGTTAATTTTATTTAATCAGAAGTATTTTCTTTCTCCAGAGGCACAAGTGGAGCTGAGTGCAGACAATCCCGGTGGCTCTGCAGAGAAGGAGCTCTCCACTTCCTCTGTCCCAGGCCCTGCTTTCTCCTCCACTCAGAGCCCTGCAGCCCTGCAGCCCACATCCATGGAGCAGGTAAGGGCCGCGTCACAGCTCACGTTCCAAGAAAATTTAAACAATAAATAGCATCCAATGCTTTTTCACCTGTCATGGGACAATATGAAAATCTCATCTACCGATTATCCTGCCCAACATAATTTATTTACAGTATTATTATCCAAACAATTATCACAATTTACCTAACACTCTTAACATGGTTTCAAGACAAAGAAAGGAAGAAACATCATTATAAGGAAGGAAACACATGTTTTCTTCATGGTAAACAGTCAAACAATCTTAGGAATTACTAATCAATAACAACTGTACATAAAAGAGCAAGTCACTCACGTTAGGATATTCACGATTTTTGATAATTGAAATTCACCACACATTGTTAGTTTTTTATGGCGATTAGTGATCAAATCTTTTATCCTCATATATATTTTGCATTGGCTTGCTTGTTGCTGCAAAATGAGATTGAGTTTTCTCCCAGTTGAGTTCTTCTTGTTGATCACAGTTGGAGGAGGCCAAGGATAGTTTTGATGTGGATGTTGCCGTCACCAACCCTGAGAAAATTGGTCAGTTTTTTATTGTCTCATTTTCAGTTCCTTCAGATGTTATTATTTGTAAAGAAAATGTATTATTAACATGGAATAAAGACCTCATTGATTCTTGTCTTTTTTTCAATGTTTCTATCCTTGTAGGAGATGGCATGAATGCATATGTGGCCTACAAAGTATCCACCAGGGTCTGTATTCAAGATTGTGGTGATACATATATTTTGTGTATTTTTACGTGGTTCCTTAAGCTGCTAGTATGTCTAAATCTTCACTATTGTTTCAAGTATATAGTTTTCAACTTTTGTCCCCTTCTAGTCAACTGTCCCTGTCTCTGCTCTCAGACGTCCTTGGCTATGTTCAGGAGTAAAGCTTTCACTGTGAGGAGGCGTTACAGCGACTTCCTGGGTCTTTATGAGAGGCTGTCTGTCAAGCAGTCACTCCAGGGCTGCATTATTCCACCCCCGCCTGAGAAAAGTGTTGTAGGTGCGTGTCTTGGCCTCTTTTTCTTAACTGTTTTTTTTTCCTTTGCGATTTGTCTGCTTTTGCGTTTTGTGACTTTCATTGGGATCAACAGGAATGACCAAAATGAAGGTGGGAATGGACGACCCTTCATCAGTGGAGTTTGTGGAGCGAAGAAGATCAGCTCTGGAGAGGCAAGGATCCAAACATGTTTCATACAGTGACATTTTAAATAAGATGATGACATGTGTATGTTTCTGTTCCCTCTGAGATTTGTGTGTGTTGTGTGCATGTTATATGTGTACGTTTTATGTCTTCATTCTCTTCATCTTGCTTGCTGCCTGCCTGTATGTTTTTGTTTTTCATTTTAGGTATCTTCAGAGAATAGTTTCTCACCCATCTATACTACAAGATCCCGATGTCCGTGACTTCTTGGAGAAAGAAGATGTGAGTGTTTTTAAGATACAACAAGATTTTCTTATAGCAATAAGCTGGAAAATGACTTCATACATGTTTCAGATTTTGTTCCTCGCCTTGAGAAGGAATGGTCCGCTGAGTTTTTGTTTAAATATATTATATATTACATATATAATATTTAAAAAAAGAATTATTCTTGAGTGACATATTGACAGATTAACCCAGTGTGTGTGTGTGTGTGTGTGTGTGTGTGTGTGTGTGTGTGTGTGTGTGTGTGTGTGTGTGTGTGTGTGTGTGTGTGTGTGTGTGTGTGTGTGTGTGTGTGTGTGTGTGTGTGTGTGTGTGTGTGTGTGTGTGTGTGTGTGTGTGTGTGTGTGTGTGTGTGTGTGTGTGTGTGTGTGTGTGTGTGCGCGTGTGCACGCTTTTTTTTTCAGCTACCCAGAGCGAACACCCAGGCGCTGAGTGGAGCTGGCTTCCTCAAAATGTTCAATAAGGCATCAGATGCTGTCAACAAGATGACCATCAAGATGAATGAGTCTGACACTGTAAGGGGACTTGTGTGTCTGTGGCCTGCATATGGACATCCATTTGATAATTCTGTCAATGCATTGTTGAAATAACCCTGATAGATTGGTCAAGGCGCCAGAATAAAGTAGGATTTTGGGATATGAAATGTATAAATCATGAGAAGATCATTTTAATATAAAACCTGATAACATGAACTGTCTTGTATTTCTGATTATTTTTCAATCTATACTTCCTGGGTATTGATTTTTTTACATTTACTCACTGCCTTTTAAAATTTCTATAGACCTTTGCACAGGATGATAACTTCATATCATGACTGATTTGTGTGATTTGTTTTGGAAGAATGTGAAGAAACATCTTGAGTAACTAATGCAATTTAAAACATGTATTTATTGTTTGAGCTGCAATTATACAAAGGATTAAACTAAGTTCCAATCATATTTGTTATTGTTATATATTTTATATTTTATTCAGTGGTTTGAGGACAAGTTCCAGGAGGTGGACAGCGAGGAGCAGCAGCTGAGGAAGCTTCATGCCTTGGTTGATTCCCTGGTCAATCACAGGAAGGGTGAGCTACATCTGCCTTTCATGAATTTTACTGATAATATGGCTTTCCTGTTCATTTATTCCTTGCTCATTTTGTGTTAAGATGCATTAAGTTATGTAGGCCTATTTGTAAGCTTGACAACGCAATTAAACTTTCAAATTTAGTTCTTGCTTTCTTCTTTTCACAACCGACCCCTTGATGGGGTTGGTCGGTCGTCACAATGTGTCAGGGTGTCTTTGATGATTAATTTCTTCTTTATTACAATAAGTTGGAAACACATTTCAAGCCAACACCTTAAGCTTCAATTTAATGTAGGAATGACTATTGAAAGATGTTTTGTTGATGAGCAATTCACACTAGAGTAAAAAGTGTGCCTAACAACCCTGTTCTCCCCTACAGTCCATCTGCAATAAAGTGTGACTCTAGGAGACTCAATAAGTTTTTTTGTTTCCTGCTTGTTAAAAAAAACCTCAGAGCTATGTGGGAACACGGCGGTATTTGCCAAAAGTATGGCCATGTTGGGAAACGCAGAGGACAACACTGCCCTGTCCCGGGCCCTGTCCCAGCTGGCCGACGTGGAGGACAAGATGGAGCAGCTACATCACGAGCAGGCAGCCAGTGACTTTTTCATCTTTGAAGAGCTGCTGGCCGACTACATCCGCTTGCTGGGTGCAATGAGGGTACGCTCAAAGCTGCACAATGGTAGATATACAGTAGGAAGAAATACAGATAAGGATTTTTCTGTAAAGGTTAATAATAAGTGAGTAGTTCCTGTGACAAAGAATAAAATAAAGAGAAAAAAAACCACCCCTTGAATATTATTATTATTATAGGTGCTCCGAGAAACTTTCACCCTGCGTTCCGTATCGCATCCTATCTTCTATTTAGTATGGTAGAAAAAAGATTTAGGATGTCCAGATTTAGGATGGTTAGAAGTACCCGGATGTCTACTACATCTGGCCAAGATTTTTAGTGTTGAAAACAGCATCCTATTTGGGCGATTCTGACCCACAATCCAGTGCGTACCTGTAGTGACGTCACATCGACGGAGCCTCCATATGAAAACAAACAGAGATGCGACGTATATAAAAGCAAGAGGCAAGATCAAGACGCAATGTTATGATGAACTAATTAAGTAAAAGTATGTCCCAATTGTATGCCTACTGCATCCTAAATATATTATTTTTATCATCCCATGTAGTATGTAGAATAGAAAAAAGAATGAGTATGCGATTCGGAACACAGGGTCAGTTTTTTTAGTTCTTGCATCCCCTTTGGACAAAAGAGGTGTTGTTTTTACTACGCCAACTGTTGTCCCTGGGTGAGCGTACCCATGACAAAGGCATTCAGAAAAACTATAAAAAAATAGCATTCAATTTATGAGCATCAGAGGAAGTATGACTGTTTCAGAAATATTTAAAAGTTCCTAATAGCACCTTTTTAAGTAAACATTATTTTGTAAAGCTGAATAACTTAAACAGATATGTAGATAAAAATGTAGTTATAAAAGCGGTAAATATTGGGATTTAAGTCAGGAAACTACAGTCTGTCAGTGTTTAATAGTGTTATACATCCTGCATTTTGTCAGAGAAACACAAAGACAGCAGTAAAGGAACTCTTGAGTATTCTTTAATAAGCTATTGTGCTAGCTTAGTTTTACTGCATGTGTGCTACCTGTCTCTCTGTTTATGTGGAATAATAGTGTTCCTCTTGTGATCTTAATCTAAAATGGATGACCACAGGGGTGTTTTGACCAGCGAGTGCGGGCGTGGCAGCGATGGCAGGAGGCTCAGAGCACGCTCCAGAAGAAGAGAGAGGCAGAGGCCAAGCTGCTATGGGCAAACAAGCCCGACAAACTGCAGCAGGCCAAAGAGGAGATCACTGAGGTAACAGACACATCTGCTACAGGGCTGCATACGTTCCAGTCTTTCACGTTGTTTTTAAATTTCAAATAGTAACCTATTATCATACTAGGTTGATCATTTCCAACCAGAACCAGACTCAATAGCTGATGCCCTCTCTTACAAAGGGGAGAATGCTTGTTCTTTCCATTGCTTGTATATGCAATGGACAAAATTACTTATTGTGAGATGAGAACTTTATTGTTTGATATACCTATGGTAGTTTGTACTTGAAGCCAAATCTTCCGTGACACGAATAGAAATGATTGCTGATTCAAGCTTCTCAATTGTGAGAAATTGCTACTCGGTGTTTTTTATGATTTAGATTTTTTTGGGTCAAAAAGCTATAAATAACTACATAGACGTCAGTCAAGCAGCAATTTAACAAAAAAAACTTTTGACATAATTTCATGTCATGTCAAAATGCATTCACCATATTACAGAATAGTATCAATGGGAGTATCAAATAAGTATTGATCGATGAGCACTATCAGTATCGATAATACAATACCGATACCTAATGCCACTAGTGCATTTTCCACAAAAGTGTTTGCTATTTCTTTCTTGGTACGGTATTTTCCGATTGGATGCCTTACTGTGTTCAGAGATAAGGACTTTGTAACGGGTTTCTGTAGTCCTTCAGAACAAGCAGCTGATGTTAATCTGATAAGGGCTTAAAGGAAATGCAAGTGTCACTCATGTTCTTAAATTGTATCATGACATGCTGATATATCGATATTGATACATTGTGTTTTGTTTTCATATTCATGTGTCCTCAGTGGGAGGCGAGGGCTACTCAGTACGAGAGAGATTTTGACAGAATTGGCATGACTGTACGCAAGGAGGTTCTCAGGTTTGAGGTATGTTTATCTCTTTTATCGTTCTTAAAAAAAATTACTAGATTGGATAGTGTATTTGAATCAAATTTGTTTCAAAGTGAACTTTTTCAACTGGCCAATTAATGACATTTCATTGTTGTTCAAAGTGAAAGTACTCTGAATATGGACATGCATTTATTTTTCATTAGCACTTATACTGTTATAAAATGAGCATTTTATTATGAGACCAACAGAATTATTTCATCAGGGTCTTCATTAGGCACGTTATATTTATCAACAAAAAAAATCAAACAGATAGGACTGACTGAGGCAAGATCTGGAAGAAGAAGATCTGGAACAAACGGTTTCTAAGAGCTAAGGTGCAGCAAGTAATGTTTCAACTGGAGGCATGACATCATCAGAGTACCAAAGACATGTTCACAGGAGTAATGAGTTTCAGTAATGAGATGTCTCTTGTGGGCAGAATACCGTAATAACAGATCTGTCTAATGTGTAGAGAGGTGTGATGTTACTTTGTAGCAGCCTGGTATCATTTACATGTGACTTAAGGAAGGCAAACACACAGAAATTGCTCTGGATAGCTAACCGCTGCAATATTTGGCGCTCATAGCGAGTGCCCAGCCCGGCTCGTTCACCGAATCGCCAATCCGCGGCTTTCTGGCCGTGCTTTGTATAAATATAAACTGCTGCTGGTTCTGAGCATAGATAGTAAATAAAATGGATGTAGCCTCCGGGCTGACCTCAGTTATTCCAACTGCATCCAATCGTCCTGGCCTATGTGCATCGCCATCTTGTCAGTTTGACTCTACCTCATTTCCTCTTGCCGAAAAAGGGCATTGATGTGACGTCCGGGGGAGGGCGATACACCCATCTAGCTGTCGTAAACCTCCGAGGCGAAGTGAGGGCTAGCGGGCGGCTAGCTTTCATTCAAGAGACCGCACCCTAATTATTCATATATATTTTAACCTCCAATAGAATAAAAACTAGCCAGCTAGAAAAAAATTCCCCCCCCCCCCTCAGTGTTGTCATGGAGATTTGAACTAAACATACAGACTAGAATGGTTTCTTGAACCAGGCCTTAAATAGGTTTAATAATGCTGTGAATACTGCATATTTAACATTGGAGTCAAAGAGAAATTGCTCTGTTTTGAAACCTGCCCTTAGTGGCCACTCGGTTTCACTGCAATTTTTGTCACTTCCGCATTGGATGCTGGTAGAACTCGCTGTGGTTGGGGCTTGGCTCTGAGCCAGCTTTTTTAAGATCACCGTTAGCGGCTGTTTGTAAACCTCCAACTTTTTTTTCAGCTTGCACACTACAGACAGGTAGCGGATTGTGAGAAGATTTAAGCTGATTTTGAAAAAAAGTGTTCTAGATAACAATCACTTAGTATGCCTTTAATTCTGAAAAAAAAATATAAATAAACTGTCTGGTGTTGATTTTTAATTTGGCGTTTTCCTGTTCCAAAAATTATAAATAAAGGTTAAATAAAAATTCCCCAGGTACACTTTGTTTGAAACAATTTAACAGCACCCATCCAATCAAGTTGCAGAAGGAAAACATGACATCAGGTTACCTTAGTAAGTGTCAGTTGGGAAAACATATTGATCATTTTGTGCGAGTACAGAAACTATGCTGTGGTCAACAAAAGACAAATTAAAGTTTGCAAACTGTGTAGGTCAAACATTACAGATGAAACAATTTGCACCTTTTGTATAACATTTGTAGGTTCACAATTGGCATTACATTTGGTGAAAAGCTCAAAATGACTTGTTTAAGGCTTAAAGCTCAAACTTGACTGGAACTTCAGTGCTAAGAATTGAGACTTACCAAAACAATGACTTGGTCCCACCTTTGCTTGGAAGTCGGTGAAGTTCCTTAAACTAACTTTTCAATTGGCAAAGATCTTGAGACATGACAATACTTTTTCTTTCATTTCAGAAAGAAAAAGCCAAGGATTTCAAGAGCCAGATAATCAAATATTTGGATGCAATGCTTCAGTCTCAACATCGGGTAATTATATAACCACATGAAGTATTAAATTCAGCATGAACATTTTAATTAATTAAATGTTTTTAACTATACAATTTAATTATATATTTTTATTATGACTATGATTTTTAAATATATGTTATAAATAATACTTATTGAAATATTGTGCACCCTTACTCGTTTACCTCCTTTAATTCTTCGCTTTCTAATTATATTCCAGCTTATAAAGTTCTGGGAGGCGTTCCTGCCTGAGGCGAAGGCAATAGCATAATGAAGGAGACCTTTTTACAGACCCCAACTGCCTTTTTTTGAACACTTTACCTCTTGACCAGGAACTGAGAGGACAATTTTTGAAACACACAAGAAACTTCCATCCATTTTTTTCTTTTGTCTTTTTAATCATAGTGTATTCTCTTATCTTGTACAGTTATTTGATATAATAAGCTGTTTGTCCTTGACTGAAAGATGGTATAAAGCAGGAATCCATCAGAGATGAACCTGGCCGTAGTATTTGTAAACCCCACTATGTCAGTGGGCTATATATTTATGTTTCTTGCTTAACACTGAGGTACTGACCTAGAATAACATTGTCTATACTAGTTTACATTAAAAGGAAGATGTATGTAAGTCATTCCAGTCTCTTAACAAGCTATGTTGATGGATGCTTGTCCATAAGGATTTGATGCACTAAAATGAATTGTACAGTTGGAGGAGCTGCTTTAAAAAAATAAAATACCACTATTGATGACTGAAATAATTTACCAGGAGTTTTAGCAGATTGTTACAGTGTATCACATAATAAATATAAGATCATACAAGTCATATGAAGACTCAGATTTGACAAGGTTACAGGCTTGTCTGAGATGTTACAATATAATAGGTTACAGTGCTTTCTTAGTATTTTCTACGATTATGTATTTCCTAGAATCATGTTTATTAAATCAATCCATTTCTTCCGCACAAACTTGCTGCAGAGATTGTTTACTGCCCATGTAAATGACTATTGATGTGTATGTGGACATGAGCAGTACTTTAAATTGAATCATACAACTGTTGTCTGATATTATAGGTTACCATACTTTTTTTTAAATTAAATTTGTTTAACAATGACAGAAAGGCACAGACATTCAATTGATATGGACCCTTATTTTCTTATTCGCATTTGTAAGTGTATTTTTTTTCTGTTTCATATTTACGCGAGAATGTGCTATATTTTTGTAACCACTTTGCATTAGCACACACATTTTCCTGGAAATGCAATGCAGGCAGATGAACAAAATAAATATGATTGGTTAAGCTTTCGACTCTGTTTCTGTGTGTGGGCGTGTGCATGTGTAATTTTATTTTGATGGGGTTGGATTTACCCTTTTTTAAATATATATAAATGCTGTAAAATAGAATTTAATGTAAAAAAAAATATTCTAAAACGAAAATATGCATAGCCTACTCAATGTGTACAGATGTAAGTTATAAGTGGGTATAAACATAAACAAGTAATATTATAAATTGGCACATTGGGCTTGAGAGTTCAGCAGTCAGATGACGTTCGTTTTGGTTTTGAGATATTATAAATATATTGTTTTATTTATTTTAATTTCCCCATAGATAGAATGTATATAAAAGAGTGGTATGACCTGGAAGTGCGCGCGGTGAAGCGGGCGGTGCCGTGTTTCTACATCCGGTGTGCTCGAGCCTCTCACGAGCAGCGAAGACTGGAGAGAGAGAGAGCCATCGACGCTCCGCTGCTAGCGTGAAACATCACTAACAAGTAATGCCGAAAAGCCCACATTTAGCTAAAGACATTTGCGTACATTTGGCGTGACAAGTACACCCAGCCGTGTCCTGCTCGTCTGCAATTAGCCACAGCGAAGGTAAGCCCGTGGTGTTTGTTTGCGATTAGCTGGCGAACCAAACACTTGATAGTAGGCTTTTTGGTTTTAAGCTAATGTTTTTTTTTTGCTAACAGAGCTAATTTCCTTGTTGCGCTTTCTCCAGCTGTCACCTAGCCGTCAGGAGGTGCGGCGTTGATGCCGAGCATTGAGTTTTTGTTTAAATTGCTGTCAATTAACTAAACAATGTTATGATTGACAAGTAAATATTTGTATCGCGTTGGTTCGCAGGATATATTTTAAGCCCGAACAGCAACTATGTCCTTATAATGTTAGGCTAAGGTTAGCTTAGTAGCTGGTTGGTCAGATGTTATGTTGGCAAACTGGAAAGCTTTGACTGGTGTTTATTCCGCTCACTAATCGATGTGACCATCACTAATGTTAGACTGCCAAAGCAGGCTTTGTCCATGAGACGTTGGCGTGCAGCTGCCAACTCTCTTCCTTGTTTTGATTCAAGGGGCCCGCTTACAAAGGATCGATCATCTGTATATTAGCTTCAGCTGCCTCTGTCCAACAATTCCTCACGTGTAAAGTTTCATCTCTTCTCCTCAATGCGAGGTAAGGGATGCAAAACAGACAGACAGGTTATGAAATGTGCGAATCAACCCAAGGCCCCTCCCCAGCCTGCTTACTGTGTGGATACAACTGTGTTGGAGCATATAGCTAACTGTTGCAAGTTTGATTTTTCCAGGTGCACAAGTTTGGTGTAAATGTCAAGTTAAAATGTACATCGAAGTGTAGATGTAATGCATAATCAATGCAATCCTCTGTTCGATGTCAGACACGCATAGATACGGTATATCGCGATGCAAAGTGTCCTTGTCAACTCTGCATTGATAGCTTATTACAAAATCAATATAGTATGGCTCGTATTCAGTTACTCCCCCATCTAGTAAAATAATTGATTAACCTATTTTCCACTAAATAACACAGTGCAGAATAGTGAAGTTGACATTTTATTGAAATATATATGGGGAAATATGCTCAAACTTGGGCTTTGTGGATCCATAATAAATAACTCAATGTATCCTTTTAAGAGAATCCTACTGGAAGAATAGCTGGAAAAAATTGTTTGTTGCATTTATCTAAAGTGTTGTGATGAAGTAGAACATGTCAGCAAATGCATGCCACGGTTTAGAGGTGTCTACTTCGGAAAATCCGGATTTAAGCAAAAAGTAGTTCAAATACATTTGCATTTCATTCCTGTATATTTGTTCGGAACATTTGTTTAATTATTGCAAGTAATTATTCAGTGACCAGGCTGTCGTCAACGGCTTGCCCTTCACCCTATGTTAGCTTTGAACAGTTGATTAGTACATCATGTAGACGACCTCAGTAAAGTTCAACTAATATAAGTTGCCTTGAGAAAGATATATTTCTGCTGATCGCGCAATGTTTTTAGGAGATTTAGATCAAACCCCTTAGGCGGAGGAATGAGGTCATTGTTGGCGCACACATCTGCCATGTGTTGTTTCCTGTGAAAAGATGGAGGGAAATTATGGATTCTCTACATTCCCTGCAGTTATAGTTTGAAAGAGTTGACTTTAAGGAGAGTCAAAAAGAGGCAGCTATGAGCTGGCATTGCCTCAGTGGGAGTCACACTACTGGCAAGCCCCCCTTTTAAGCTGATCTTTTCACTGAAGGTTTATCACTCCACTCAGTGCCTTCATGTTTCTGTTAAAATGAAAATATATCAACGGATTAGTTATTTTTAATAGATGGTAATAAGCTAGAAGCATCTTTAGTTTTTGAGATATTGTGACAGGCACATCTGTGGACTATACTCACGGTTTTGGAGTCTTAAATACATGTTCAATGTTGCCATAGTAAGGGAAATGTACCAGTCAATAGTGCTTGTTTAACAAAGTAGCTAGTAACCAATTGTATCAACTTTCCTGAACTGTTAGTTTTCAATTACCATCATCTTTGCGTCAGTCTGTCTTGCTACAGTGGTATTGTGCCTTTTCGATTAGACAGTAAGCAGTTGTGTTTATCTGTATGTTTTCTTCACAGTTCACTAGGAGATTATGACAGCCTGTGAAAATAATACCATCATAATTCCTTGTTTATATATTTCCATGAATGCCATATTCTTGCTTCAATCGTTTCCAGTGAGACTATAGCAATTGTGTAAAATGGCCTGATGCATATGTTCAGCTGAAAGAATATTGGTGCTGTGACGAAGATGTGAGATCAGCACAACTTACTGTCTGAACCCACAGCAACTAAATTTTCAGGGCATCGGTAACATGACACATTTCTTGTGCATGCAGAATGAGCTTCCTCTAAACGTGTAACGCAGTGGGATTTAGTTGAACTTAAGCAAGACAACATAATTTATATCATTGAGCTTTAGTGGATAAAAATTATATTATCACTGCAGTTTAAGGAAGCGGAATGAAGGAGAAATCAAATATAAGTGATTAAAAAAAAATGGTTTCCTTTTTATTGTTATAGGTTGCAAATAAAGATGTTAATGTTAAGCTCTTACACAGGCCAAGCCACTGTCAAATTAAATACCACTATGCAAATAAGCCTTACATCAAACATCAGGCTGTGTGATCGTAAATCTATGCCATCATCAAACAGGCAGTTATGGTTACGACTCTACCTGTCCTCATCCATCACAAAAGTAACTAAAGTATCCACGCCTGAAACTCTACCGTGATGTTCAGAATCCAAAGCATGGACACCTTAGCATTTCTCCAACATGCTCATCAGACCAGGTTTTGTCCTTTCTCTCACCTGGAGAAGTCGGGATAGGAATCAACAATCAGTTCTTTCTTTCTTTGTCTGGTTCCTGGTAGTCATGCAGCTCTGAATAACAGGGCCTGGAAAAGTGTGCTAGTTTTATTCTCAACGTATTTGTACACGTTTTACCACACAGAAAGGGCCAAAAGGTTTTGTTTCCAGCACGGATTTTAAGCATGCCTGGAAAACCACTTCTTAGCTCTTTGTTTGCAATGCATCACATTTGAATTGCTGTCAAAACAGTAATCCAGTAAAGAAACTGAACACATAGCTTCTTAATCTGCAGTACGAATTTTTAATGCATAGAATCCTTTCATGCATTTCTTCTGAGAAACAAAATTACTTTTATATGGTGCCAAAGGGTGTGTATCCTCAAACATGTCTTCATTTATCAGGGGACATGGCACCTCCACAGGGATAAAAGCCTGGGATTTCCCACGTTGCTCCAAAACTGAAGAACCCATTACACAGTATGTTCCCTATTCCACAGCCAAAGTCCAGTGTACTGTTTTAATTTATTCTTCCCTTTATTATTAAGTGGTCGACTGATATAAACTTATTTTTAGTTTTTTGTAATTGCTCCATAATGTGAACAAAATCCTCAGGGACATGCAATCCACTAGGGCTGGCCCGGATGCCATTTTTCAGGCTTCGAATATTCGTTGGTTTTTCCGAGCGAATATTCGAATATTCGTTCCATCAAAAACAACATAAAAAAAACTAAAAAAAAAAAAAAAAACTTTCATAATCCCTATATACTCCCTGGAACCGATTTTGACAGTATCTGCATATTTTGTTGAAGATTTACGCGCTCGGAGGTGAAGTAATGGATGCGCTATGACACTTAGTGATGTAATATCCTCCTAAATGAGCAATACTACTACTACTACTACAATATTACTAACTTTTATATCCAAATATAAAATTATTTGATGACATTATATTGCAGTAGGGGAGAACGGGGTAAGTAGGCACACTTTTTACTCTAGTGAGAATTGCTCATCACCAAAACATCTGTCAATAGCCATTCCTACATTAAATTGAAGCTTAAGGTGTTGGCTTGAAATGTGTGTCTCTCTTTTTTTCCAACTTATTGTAATGAAGAAGTAATTTACCATCAAAGACACTCTGACACATTGTGACAACCAACCCCATCAAGGGGTCGGTTGTCACACACTATGGGGTTGTTTGTCACAATGTTATCTTAATGGGAAAAATCTTAAAAAGGCAAGGAGGCAGAACCAAATTTGAATGTTTAATTGCATTGTCAAGTTGACAAATAGGCCTACATAACGTTCTGTAGCCTTGGCAGCTGGTCTAGTTTGGGATGCACTGGGTTGTTTTGATTTTGTTGCCCTTTTTTCTTTTGCTTGCTAGCTGCCTTTTCCTGCTCTATTCTTTCCTTCTCTGGGGTGTCAGTGAGGATACAGCTTGACAATTTATTTCGTTATTGGGTTCCTTTTCTGGCTGCAGCCTTGAGATAACATGTGACAACCAACCCCCCAAAAAATTTGACGACCAACCCCAACTTGAATTTCTTGCTAGCATCAAGGCCAACAACCATCTGACAACTAATTAGCTTGCTAACCACAATCTAAACTATAGTTTACCCTTCACACTTTCTGAGGGTAACAAGTGTTTTGTTATAAACCCATTGTGTAAAAGCCTAGAAGAAAAATACTGAGAAGCAAAATATTTTGAATTTGACATGAAAAACACAAAACATCCTCTCACCTGAAATGCAGCTGTCTTCCTCCAAGGAAGTCTATGTATGTGACCTCTGATCCCAATTCTGGACCTTTTTTATATCAACATTTCAGAGCTGGCGCGCTCTGGTGGCGAGATATAACGAATGTGACATCCAACCCATGTGACAAATTACCCTGTTCTCCCCTACTAGCTTCTTGCAAAAAAAAATATATATATATATAAAAAAAATAAATAAAAAAAACGAAGCTCCGAATACTAATTTAAGCTCCGAATACTAATTTTCCGAACGAATATTCGAATAATTCGGGCCAGCCCTACAATCCACCATCATCAATTAGTGAGAAAAGATACTGCAGAGTTAGGCCAGAGTTAAGGCATTTAATGTGTGTATCAATAACCAGACAGGAAACGATACACAGGTAAAAAATGCTACTTAGTGGCTCATTACAACATATAGTGTGACACACACTTATAATGAAAGGGTGGGGATGTTTTGACACTTTTCATGCATGTATTTTGCTGCCTTGTGTATATAATTAAGTTATTTTCCCACTTTTAATATTATTTTTCCTCCCGAATCCTCACATCAGGCATGTTGGAACATGTTAAAAATAAAGCGTGGCTGGGGTGATATAATCTTGCCGGTCGGTAATCCAGTTGACAAATGCACAAAGAAGAAACTGTACATCCATTTTTGTTTCCAAAAAGACACAAACTCTTCGGTTAACACTGTGAAAATCGTTCAGAATTCCCTCTCATTCATACACTGTAGCAGAAATATAACTACAAGCTCCAAAAGAAATACTGCATTTCTTTGTTTTCTTACAATAGACTCAGTTGACTTTAATCATTGTGGATTTTGCAAAAGAGTCACCCCTCAATTAATCCTTCGAGGTTAAATAAAGGAAAATGGAGAAATGTTTTAATGAATATGAACTGAGTTTTGAATCACTGACCAGGCTTAAAGGTTGAGTCAATGATTCTGGAGAACGCATGTTGTCATATTTGTCAAAGATCAGTTTTTGTCCAAATCGGTGAAAATGATCCGCTGCCTGCCTGTCTGTGTGTGTGCTGAAAAAAAAGATACAGTGTTAATACACACTTACACAGCCTTGGCTCTGTAAACGGGCCTGTTGTTAGCTACGGTGGACCACCTTAGTTTACATACCCTTTGTTAATGTTTACATACAAGTTTACAGAGCCACTGGATTTTTTTAGTGCAAGCATGCACAGGTAATGGATTGTGAGGAGATATTCACTGATTTGACAAAGTGATTTTCAGAACAAGCGTGCTCCAGAATCGCTGACTCCACCTTTTTAAATGTACACCAGTGTTTCCCCCAGGTTCACACAGCAGCGGTGCCGCCGCTGCTATAAAAATTATTTGCATATCAATTTAGGTTTAAAAAAAATAAAAATAATATTTTTTTTTGCTGCATGCGGAGCCTGTCTCATATCCGCACGTCGCCCACGCTCCCAACGGGTGGACTCTCGCGCAGCTTACCGCTAGGAATGTCTGCTGAAAGTTCTACAGCTCAGGATTTTAAGCCATGAATTGATGAACTTGCATCAATGAAAAAGATGTCAGTTTTCTAAAGGGCTTTAAATAGGCCAATCTATGTGGCTAAATAGCATAGTGTCTAAGGATGAATGCTAACATTATCTGGTTATGTGTTATGTAGCTAACGTTAGCTAGCTGCTCCGTTTTGTTTCCAGTGGTGGCTTTTTTCATTACCAATGTAAACTGTCATAAATAGTTTACACTGGTGCTGGGTCATGATTCCAAAAAAAAAATTATATTCCATAATAGCTTTCTCAATGAACCTGAATGTTGCCTTCTCCTTCACAGAACAAAAAATACATTTCCACTAAATTGATTCTAGAAAAGGCACAGATCGGTTGATTTGTATTCACCAGAATGCAGGAAATTAAGTTAATAAGTGTTAAGTTCAAAATTTTCTGGGGGGTGCCCCCATACCCCCCACCTATAATTTGTACCCCCAAATGTTGAAACAAAACCTAGCCTATTTGCCCTGTTGGTTTACAATATATTCATTTGTTTTTACTTTTTGGATTAAAAAGAAGGCATGTCGGTAAACTACATGTCTGGCCCTTAGGGCAACCGTGCACCAACCACTTAGTGCACCAGATTCATGCATTCAAATTTAAAGGGTACAAAAAACTTTCGGCCGGGGGGGCACACCACCGCTGCTGAAGAAAATCCTGCGGGAAACACTGTACACCCATAACTCTGCAGCCAGTTGCATCCATAAAGCAGAATAAACAAATCACACATCAGTTTCCTTTAAGGGGTAGTTCAGAATTTTTGAAGTGGGTTGTAACTTGTATTGAACTTATGTATAGTTAGTCTGTTACCTAATGGAGACGGAGGTCAGCGCAGTAATTTTAAGGAGTTTGAGTGAGACGTCACTGTAGCAGTCAGCCATGTACTATTGCAAAGGGGGCCAACACATTTTTACCTACAATTGTTCAATTGTACACTAAATTAAGGATTTTTCACTGCTGATTTTCAAACTGGTAGGCTGCACTGCTTAGGGAGACTACTATTTATTTCCGGCAATGTGTTATTACGCCAACTCGTGCTGGTTCAGTGCAGCCTATCAGTCCGCAAATCTGAAGTGAAAAAATCCTACATTAAGTGTACAATTGGACATTTAGTTTAGGTACGTATTTATATACGTGGTAAAAAGAAATTCGGCTAGTCCCCTTTGCAACAGTACAATGCTCACTTCTGCTACAGCGATTTCACCCCCCCAAACTTTGGAAATTTTGCGCCATCTCTATAAGGTAAAAGACTATGCATAAGTACCTCATACAACCCCACTTCAAAAATACTGTTCTATGCCCTTGATATTGCACTAACAACTTGGACTAAACTGAACATTTCTCTTTCTAGCTGCTTTACAAGGTCATATTTAATTCTGTTTCTTAGCTGCAATGTGTATTCAACTGCAGTTGCCTCAGACTGCTCTTGGGTAAACAGCAGCAACCAGGAAATAATCAGTGATAATAGTCGGGTGTGAACGGGCTGAACACAGATTGGCTGTGTGTTTATTATCCTGCGTCCACTGGGGCTTAATCTGTGTGAGGATGGTAAACCTTGTCTTCTATCAGGAGAAACAACCTAGCTGAGCTAATCTAAACGCAGGTGCACGCCCGATCAGTGTCCTTCAATTGAAATGGAAATGGAAAACTTGTACAGCAGCTCACCATTGGTCTTTTCCGCAAACCTGTTTTATTGCCATGTTTTTCGGTTCCCGGCTTTATATAATAGCAACAGTGCACAGTTGCCCTTGAGTGCAAACTAGCTGTATTTGATGCTGGGATTTGTGCAGGCAATACTGAACATGAGTCATCAGGAAGCCCACACACAATAATTTCTCAGCAGCAGCCTTTCCATGCTCAGGAATTAGAGCACTGAAATGAAAACATTAGCTGATGACTTTTTTTCAGTTAATAATAGGAGGAATTGGTAATCCGCTTTATTTAGAATAAACAAGTTTTCTTCAGCAGTTGCTGAAGATGAGTATCAGAATAGGAAGTGTCCAAGGAGGCTTTCTGTTGATCAACATTATGTCTTAGTGATTGCGAAATCATACACCAAACTGCCTTCATGTTGTATGAAAAAGATTTTGCTGAGCACTTGACAAAGTCAGACTAGTTTCCAGTCAGCTAAGCTATGGTGTCCTTGTGAGTAGTGGACATAGCTTTATACAATTGTTTACATAATATTCCCAGGTGACATTGTCCAGCAGGCTATAGCTGTGGCGCACTGTCTTAGATGCCTTCATGACCACAAACTATGGCTTAAGGTTTGTGTTGATGCTAAAACTGTTTGCTATGGCAACTGTGACTGGATGGCTATCTCTTTATGCCCAACGGTGCTGTTACATTAAGCCAGCCATGTCCTTATTTATCATTGTCTAGAATTAATTAACCACCATGAGTTAGCAAATTAATGTGATGCACCTAGTGCAATGTAGCCGACACACTGCCTGTGCAGTGCATGATTTGCCCCCCAACTGAACTGTGATTAGATGTGGTGGTCTTGTTTTTCTTCTTTTTTTTCAAATCAAAATATTTTCCAACTTTTGGTTTATTGTGTCTATTCACTTCATGAAAAGGGAGACATGTTTTTAGAAATAACAAGTATTTAATGTGGCACTACATTAAATTGTCATTTGCAATGTCTGCAATGCTGGTGTTTTCATGAGGTCATAGTCATGTCTTTTCATTATGAACCTGACTATTATCAGATCCTTTCAAGTAATTTAAATCTGATTTTGAATATCATAATTTCTAGTCATGTTTTTATGCTAGTGGAGTTAATACGATATTTTCACACTCCTAGTCAAAGAAGATCAGCATGCATCTTGTGGTTTTGTTCTTAAAACTATTTTTTTTAGCGGAATTTCATCAGATTAAAATTTCGTACAAATCATTTACCCTATTCTGCTCTCTGCTGAAATTGTGCTGTGTTGTGTTACAGGTCTTCCACTTCCTCCTTCCTGTGACAAATGTTGAGGCCAGAGATCAGCCTGTTCAACAACTCTTAGAGGTGACAAGGTGAGGAAGGGGCGAGTGCCGGTTAGCTACAAGGTTTTGTCTGATGAGAGTGACTGTGCCATCCAGGCACTGCCAGTGACTAGGGCTGTGGCTGTGGTGGGCCTGGCCCAGGAGGCCTTTTTGTTCATCACTCCAGGCCTCCACTCATCTTTGCTGCTCTCACCATGGATCAACAGAGAGACAAACACAGTGAGCGGCCCGCCAGGGCCACTAAAGCATCCCAGGGAAGTCGTAGCGGACACTCGTCCCGGCCCTCTGGCTCCTCCAGCTCCTCTGGGGTTCTCATGGTGGGGCCAAATTTTCGTGTGGGCAAGAAGATCGGCTGTGGGAATTTTGGTGAACTGAAGCTCGGTAAGTTGTGTGTAAAACTTGTATTATGTTCTAGACCAGTGGTTCTCAAAGTGCGGCCCGCGGGCCAGTGGCGGCCCGCGGAAGCATATCTGGCGGCCCGCGGCCCGCATTGAATTATGAATTATTAAAAAAAAAAAAAAAAAATTATATATTTTTTTATTTTTTTTATTGAAACGCACGGAGGGGATGCGTCCCCCGTAACAGTAAAAACAGTACAGGGGTCGAAACACTTAAATATCCCTCCTAATTGTTTGTATTCATTCCCCACTTATTAAACTTGCGAAGTTCGGCTGGCCTCTGCCTCTCGTTGCAGACGGCTGGTCAGCCTCCCGCAGTGCAGCAGGCAGTGTAGTGGTCCCAATGTAAGTTGTTAGATAGTGAGCTTGTCAAGCCCAATACGATGCACTTTCTCACATTCAAGGTGAATTAGATTAGGTCAAGTGTCTACGGATGGATGCTAACATTATCTGGTTTCTAACTCTTTTGCCTAAAGTTTAGCTAACAAACTAACGTTAGCTAGCTGCTGATAGCCATGGAACTATCTGCCTAGTTGACTGCTGATAGCCCACCCTGTTTATTTCCAATGTATAGTGTCATAATAGTTAACACTGCTGCTGCATCATGAGTAGTGAGTCCTACAAAAAACACTCCAAAAGGTGATACGTTTTCAATGTGTAGAAAGTTTTGAACAATAAAGTAGAATAAATATTTGAATGCAATACAGAATGCCTCAGTGCCTTGATTTATATTCCATTAGATGTGTGTCAATGGGAGCGAGTTGTCTTTTCCTTAACATTTCCACCATAAATAAATACAGAAGACACAAATTACTGCATAAAAATTAACCAAAATGCACAAAATTAAGTGTTTGAACCTCAGATTTTTCTGGGGGACAACCCCCAGACCCCCGCTTCTAATGTGTGTTCCCCAATGTTGAAATGAGACCTAGCCCTTCATTTATTACTTTAAATGTGTTAATTACACAGTATTGGATGCTGACCAATACATGTAAACTGTAAAGACGCAAAGACGCTGGCCATTGAAATTATTTCAGTTTTATAATTTTTTTTCCTTCGGCGGCCCTCGGTCCAATGTTGGGTTCCTAAATTGGCCCTCAGCTATCAAAAGTTTGAGAACCCCTGTTCTAGACACTACAGAAATTGAATGAGGTACACCCAACTAGGGGTGTGCACGTGTACATGTGTAACCGTTTAGTAAATCATAACCGTTTAGGAAAAATCAATAAACGAAAAACCGTTTTTTTTTTTTTCAAAATTTAAATTTTCTTTTTTTCAAAATTTTGAAATATGTTCTGGAGACACGCGAATTAGTTTATTTTACATCACTAATAAACTAATTGGGGATGATAAAAGCTAGTCTGCCGAATCTGTCTGTCCCTCGGCATGTGTGTATATCGGCGCACACACACACACACACACACACACACACACACACACACACACACACACACACACACACACACAGGGAGTCGCCGCGCTCGGGCTCGAGTCACAGCCACGGACGAGTGATGAAAGATAACCTAAAGATTAAAGTTACCCGGTTGACGCGAACTATGCGCGTAATGCTGGGCTTACACAAGAGGACTTTTAAAAGACTTTAAAAAGACTGAAGACTGAAACCCTCTTACATCTAAAGACAATCATCTCACACCTGAAGACAACTAGTCATTAGTTTTCAGTCACAGAGTGAGATTTTGAAAAGACAGAGGGTCTCATATTGCAAGACTACAACTAAATTCCTTTTGAGATTAATATTATTTCCGCAAACGCGATTTTGATTATTTAATTTAAAATAAGTGAATTCAATATTCCGAGTGGGGGACTTCCTTTAGTTATTTGACCAGCTTTATTTGCTGATCTCGTCCCCCAATAACTTTAACTCCTAACCCTAAATTTGACGGTAACGTGTTAAGGTTGTGCGGCTGTCAGCCTGGTTTTCCAGCCGAGGTTGCTAGGAAAAAGTGTCCGAAATAAGTGCCTCACAGTTGGACACAGGTCGCGACTAATGCCGCTCCTCCTGCGTCGTGCTTGGTGCATGCGAGAGTGTGACAGTGTTTACGTCATTTCGCTTGAGCCAATCCCTTAAGACTAACGATAATATCAAACCTGTTTGATAATGTCGGAACCTCAACACGGGAAGAAGACTGGCTGAAATCGGGTCGGATGACCGCCTTACACCAAACGACTAAGATTACGGGCGCGCGCGCCACAACTCCAGCACGACTCCTGTGATTTCAGTCCGACATTGGAAGATTGCCTTTGACTGTCAAATCGTGTGAAAAGTCGTTTAGTGTAAACCCAGCATAAGTAGCCCGAACTTTATAACACCTTTTCAACATGCATAAACGTGGACATGTAGAAAGCGATAGGCTATATTAATCAGGAAATTAATGAAGGGCGAACGCATGACAGACAAACGTGCGTGCGTGCGTGCGTGCGTGCGTGTGTGTGTGTGTGTCTACCATGGACCTATTATAAGAGGTGTGTAAACGAACGTAGTTCATGTCAACTGTGTGTTTAAAGGCGAACGAAAGCGTGTGTGTGCGCGCGCGCCTACAAGACGGTGGGTGCATGAGGACAATGACGTCACGGTTAACCGTGTACACGACGGAATTTTTTTCGTGTACACGAAAATTCCGTCGTGTACACGGTTAGACATTTTTGTAAACGTTCACACGTTTGGGGCGGCAGTGGCGAAGTAGGTAGGGAGTCTGCCTCTGGAGTGCAGGGTCGGAGGTTCGATTCCCCGCCTACCCACATGTCGAAGTGTCCCTGGGCAAGACACTGAACCCCAAATTGCTCCCGATGGTTCAGACAGCGCCTTGCTTGGCAGCTACTGCCATCGGTGTTTGAGTGTATGTATAAAAAATGTGTATTGTGAAGCGCCTTGTGACCCTGGTCTGTGAAGGGCGCTATATAAATAAAGCTTACTTACTTACTTACTTACTTACTACACCCAACCAAAACAAAAGTCTAATACAACGGCACTGGAAAAAGTTGAACTTTAGTTTGACTAAAAAAAAACTTAAGTCTAATTCTAATACGATGATCTTTTCCTGTTTTTATTTTAGGTAAAAATCTCTACACCAACGAGTATGTAGCTATTAAACTGGTAAGTGCACACTTTCTTTCTCTGCTTTGGTCCAATGCATAAAATGGTGCTGTCATTTTAAATCGGTTAGGAAAGTGTTGGTTTTGAACTTAAGAGTATTCTTAAACATAACTATATAAGAAAGGTAGGGTTGTTTCATAGACAGACTGTACTGGACTGTTTTGGTCTCGGGAAGAAATGTGTCTGAGGTGCAGATACTTATGCCTCGTTTCCACCGAGTAGAGCGGATCGGTCAGAGTAGTTCGGTTCGGTCCGGGTAGTTTGGCTTTTCATTTGCCAAAAGTTGGGTAGGATAAGTAGTTTAAGCGCACCTAACCGCTCTGAGCCGCTCCTAATTTCGGTACTCCTCCGTTGGGTTACCAGCCGCCTGAAAGGGTGCCGAAAAGGCGGAGCTACACTTGCCGACTTATTGGTCGAAAGAATCATTTCCGCCATGTGTAGTCACCTCGGCAAGAGTGAAGAGAGCACTGTGTGGTGTTTTTTCCTCGTCAATAAATTAATCAGTTGTTTACACTGTGTCCCACTGCTACGATGTCACGTTGCTGCCGCAGCCAGCGCTGTTCGCTCACTGTCTCTATCAGTTGCACCGAGCCGTCTCTGTGCGTTGACGCTCACAACAACACGGGGGAATAAATAAAGAAGAAGCTGGGAAACAACCGACCAAATTTAAAGTATAACTGCATATTTATACAAAAAATTTATTAAATTACTAAATTGTTAAGTAACACAAATGCTGGTATTAATATTGACAATTTTTTCAAAATGTTAAATATCAGCATTTTAAGACATTTTAAGTATTGTAAATTACTTTAGAACTTTACCAAGATTTGAAAAACAACTTTGGCCTTCGGGTTCGACTCGTGAAGTAGATTTGTATTTTTTGCCCTAATCTCCTTTACAACGTAGCCGCGAAGGCTTTGATGCAAAAGAAGTCCGGACACACACAGCGGTAGCAGTGTTGCTTAAAGGAAATTGCTTACTTTTATCAGCAGTTTAACTGCATGCTGCTGCTGCCCTGGGGCGGCCTTAACGATCTCGGGGCCCGTTTCAAGACCTAGTGTGGGGCCCCCCACTTATTTTTTTATTTTATTAATTTTTTATAAATAATGCTTGTGCATGCTCCCCGCAAAAAGAAAAAATATTGTGGAATCCAGTTGGTTCATAGACGGATCATGAGATAATGGGCCCCCGGGCACAGGCTCTTAAAGCCCCCCCTCCCCCCATCCAGTCGGGTACACTGATTTTATGTGAGATTATTAAGAATGAAATAGAATACATGTTTTGTATTACAACCATTAAATCTGTGTCTGTATTGCATCTTCAAACCTTAATACCATTCAATGAAGAAAGAAACACTTAGTCGACAAAGTCCGCTGTAGATTTTGTCAACTAAAATCCGCTTATATTTAGTCGACTAATGCTGGGTTTACACTACACAACTTTTCACGTGATTTGACAGTCGAAGACAATCTTTCAATGTCGGACTAAAATCACGGGACTCTTGCTGGAGTTGTGGCGCGTGCCCGTAATCTCAGTCGTTTGGTGTATGGTGGTTTTCCGACCCGATGTCAGCCAGTCTTCTTCCCGTCTTGTTTGATATTATTGTTAGTCTTAGGGGGTTGGCTCAAGCGAAATGTAGGGCTGGGCGATATGGACCAAATCTTATATCACAATATAGGTAATTTTATATCACGATATGGATATATATCACAATATAGTATTTTTCCTTTAAATTCAATGGATTACAATAACCGTACTGAACTTTAATCACATTAGATTATTTTCATCTTTTGCTTGGAACTTAAATTTCCATACAAAAGAGAAACTGGTGCAAAATACCACACCAGTCTGGCTTTAGTCAGTCAGTGCAAAATAAAAATGACAGCATCAACCAAATAGCCTACATTTTCCAATTGATAGTAGCCTATATCAAAATAATGAAAGACTTGAATTTTCCTGCAGTATTTGCTCATCTTCATTTAAAAACAGCTGTCAAAATTAACTAGTGAGCAAATGTCTGGTAATACTTTCACTCCAGCTTCAACACAAATAGTATTTTCAAGTTTTTTTTTTTTTTTTTTTTTTTTTTTTTTAAACTTTATTTCTACAGGTATATCCCATTGAGTCCGAAGACTCTTTTGCAAGGGAGACCTGTTCCCATTTACACGTTACCATTCACACACACATTCGTACACCGACAGCAGGCTAACTATCGACATTCACAGTTTGACATGTTTTAAAGTTACATAAAACCAGCCTTGCTGGCTGTCTCCACCAACAAGATGTCATTGTTAGCCAGCTAGCTCACGAGAGCTAACCCATGTAGTTTGCGGCAAGCCAACTCTGCGTCACGGCAACAGCATGCTGAAGCACCGCACACAGCATCAAGTTTCCTTTGCCCGATGACATTTTTGACCGTTAATACCAGCTGCTCTGCCACCCTGACACGGAGTTGGTTTGTTAACTGTAGTGATATATATATATATATATATATATCACTACTGTTAACAAGGAACAATACAGAAAATAAGGCTAATTTCATTATTTGTCCATACTGATTCAACATCAGCAAAAATGTTTCTGTTTTTTTGCGGTTATTGTTTCTGAGCACTGGTTTGTCCACTGTGCAGGAACCAGTGAAGTCGAGGGCACCACAGTTGCATTTAGAGTACCGGTTCTACAAAACTCTGGGAACTACAGGTAAGGTCACAGATTCATTTGCCACTCTTCATGATGTTTTTTGTGTGACCGCATGACTATGATTTGACTGTTTTGGAAGATCACCACAGGAGATTGCATCATTTTCACAACAAGTGATTTCTCCACTCAGATTACGTATTGATATTAAGATGGGTCAGCAATTTATTTTAATCTGCACAACTTTGTGCAAATGGGTGCATGAATTCCCATGTGCATAGAGAGCATGTGTAAACGGTTACCTTGCTTGACAATAGACCCTGCCATGGGTGCAATAATGAAAGGTGTTCACACAAAGCTTCTTATAAACCCACAAAACAGATGCAGCAGCTGATCTTTGTTCTGATCCACTGCAATGACTTCCTTCTTGTCGTATAGGCAGAACATGCAGGAAGTGTTGCAGACAGTATTGGAGGATGTAACTAATGTTCAGTGCTGTATGTCTGCGGTGTCCTGTCTGCAGAACATTTGCCACACAATGTTGAATGATGTTGGATTATGATTAACCTCAAATAAATTTAAAGGTGAAGTAAGCGATATATTTATGTTCATATACGAGTTAAATCGCTCTATATTTATAAAGTGATCACGTATATAGTGTGCTCTATTCATAACTCCGATCTCTCGGTCACCCGCTCTGCATATAATAAACTTTTCTGGGATCTCACAACTAATATCCAATCAGAAGAGAGAACGCTGCAAACCGGCACGTCTTAATGCCGGTGCACACGCAGTGCGAAAATTGGGTGAATGTTTATGCGCCTACAATGGCAGAGCAGGTAAAAATCCTTCCCAATGTCTGTTTTGATGGTTTTTAATCATGTTTTATCGCACTTACGGATCTGAGATCATGCTAGTTAACTTGCTGCTTGAATACCACAGTGCATTAATGTGGTGACGTAGGGATGAGGGAGGGGACTGCTAACTGCAGTCACTGACAGGAAGTTAGCTACAATAACCATCTTGCTTAAAGCACCTTTTTAAACATCATTTGTATTATTATACCTGTTTTCTAACATGTGTTTATGTACATAGTGAATTACTAAATGGTTGCCATTTGCGATGCAATAAATGTGTTTTTAAAGCTTCGATGTGTGGGGGTACAGTGGAAAGAAGCTTTGAATGCAGTGCTAAGTATTATCATCAAGTTGACATGGCAATCTCATCAGCAAACAGTTGCATATTAACACATTCAGCAGTTAATCTGTTTTCTTCAAACATGTTTCTGGACACCTGGTAAATCTGATTCCAATTTTAGTCTCCACCAACCTTCATCTAGCACTGAACGCTCCACAATGATTACCAGCTAGTTGTTGACCCCTTTTGTTTAAGTTCAAGGAACTCTGGAATCAGAGGAACTAATCTTGGGAAGTTAACTAGGAACTTTAACTCCATATTGTGTATTTGTGTTTTCACCACACGTGGTGCGGTGCTGGGCAGATAGCATACAATGGGTTTTTAGGATTTAAAAAAACGGCTGCCTGCCTCCTATGACTGGAAATAATGCTTACAAAAGCAGAAGCAATTAGGGCTGGCCCGAATTATTCGAATACTCGTTAGTAAAATTAGTATTCGGAGCTTAAATTAGTATTCAGAGCTTCTTTTTTTCTTTTTTTTTCTTTTTTCTTTTTTTTTCTTTTTTTATATATAGGGGAAGGTGGGGTGATTTGTGCAACTTTTTACTCAAAGTGATTTTAAAGTCAGGCCTTGACAGTTATGTCTCCAACTCAAATATGTACATATATTTCAGGATGTTGTGCATCCCTGGCAATAAAAACTTTGGATCTGGAATAAACTGTTTAAGAAATATAGCTTTCGGAAAAAAAGTTGTCTTGTCGCACAAATCACCCCACGTAGTGGGGTGATTTGTGCGTCATTGTGTCACAATGACAAAGTCACCATCATCATCTTTCTGGCCATCTGAACTCTCATCAGTGGTGTCGTTAAGTGGAATTGAGATGTCACCCTCTTCTGAGCTACTGTAGACAATCACTTTCTTTTGGTGACCAGCGTATACAGCCATGCCACTGGCACAACTCTCAGAAATGTACTTTGCACTAGTTGCTCCGTGCTTGTGGAACCAACTGCCACCTGACAAATGTGATTCCCCCTACATTTCTGCCTTTAAATCAAGGCTCAAAACCCATATGTACACCCTGGTGTTTCCTCCCCATTAACCTCTGCACTACTTACTTACCTCTGCACTACTATCTGTGTTTATGTGGATGTATGGGCTTTACGTCTTTTATTTTGGTTATTGTTATTTTACCTTCATTGTTTACCTACTGAATGCACTATGTACAGCACTTTGGACAGTGCAAACTGTCATAAATGTGCTTTTATAAATACATTTTACTTACTTACTTACTTACTTATAACTCACCCAGGCCCTTGCGCACAAATCACCCCATCCCCAGAATTTTGGATAATAGGCATGATGCAGCAATTTAGGGTTGACATTGTGCTAACTATATAGACTCAAAGTATAGCATACCAAAGCACTAAAACATGTGTCAAATGTTTTCAAACGTGTCTATAATTGTTCAGACACAATAATCAAAAAACCTTGATCATGGAAATTTTACTTTGAAAGGCAAAACACAGTTTTTTGAGCTTAAATGTGCTTATATCTTATTCCTTGTGTCTCCCTTCTTTACAGGATGAGTCAAATGGATGGCTCTTCTTAAATATGTGGTCACATTTCCAATTTCTTCCACGGTTTTCTAGAAACAAGGGGTTTTGCAACTTCCAAAATGCACAAATCACCCCACCTTCCCCTATATATATTTTTTTTTTCTATTTTTTTGCAAGAAGCTAGTACTTCAATATAATGTCATCAAATAATTTTATATTTGGATATAAAAGTTAGTAATATTGTAGTAGTAGTAGTAGTAGTATTGCTCATTTAGGAGGATATTACATCACTAAGTGTCATAGCGCATCCATTACTTCACCTCCGAGCACGTAAATCTTCAACAAAATATGCAGTTACTGTCAAAATCGGTTCCAGGGAGTATATAGGGATTATTAACGTTTTTAAAAAAATGTATTTTTAATTTTTTAATGTTTTTGATGGTGTGTTTTTCTGGAACGAATATTCGAATATTCGCTCGGAAAAACCAACAAATATTCGAAGCCTGAAAAATGGCATTCAGGCCAGCCCTAGAAACAATATAGTTGTAGACTGGAAAAATAAAACAATGATGCTTTACAGATGCTTCAAAGCTCCCTGTAGCTCAGGGGAACTGGGGAGTTGGGTGATTTCAAAGGAAATGCCCTTGTGAGGTTTGACCTTCTTGTTTCTTGGATTATCTGACTGAAAATATGCATTGAAATTTGCCTTCAGGACTATATACATAACTCGGGTATGAGCAAGGCTCCTTTCTTACAATGTGTAGCATAGCAATTTACTTATTTGTTGAACTTTCCATTAAAACAGCCAGGAATTATGGACCAACTAACTTTGACTGTTTAGGCTAGAACATTTGGGAAAAGGTTAGCTGTAATCCACAGCTCCAGATGGTCTTTAAATATTTTTTATATGCATGCATGCTATAAAATGTTGCAGATATCAAACGACTATTAACTTCAAGGGCATTTCAGCCAATATCCCTGCTGATCATTTTCATTTTACTGCGATGTTAGTGTCTGGTATCTGGAACTCCTTTATTAGCTCTGATAAATGTGCAATCAGTAAAGTTTTTTTTTCCTGATACCTGAGTCCATTTAACTGTTATTGTTTTTAGGGGGCCAAGCCCGAGCAGGAGCTGGGACCGCGTTTTGCAGAGCAACGCGGTTCCCAAGCCCTGCTGGTCAGGGAACCCTATTGTTTTTGTAAGAATTTCTTCTTTTTATTTTTCTCTGTGTAAAAGTGTTACACTTACATAATATTTAATGTTGTATAACATTTAATTGATTTTCTATTCCCTTAAATCCGCTCCCCTAAGAATTTCTCAAGTTTGTCATAAAAGATAAGCCAAGGTCGGGTGACACATCCCTGTTACAGCAGCCACTGAATAAATTACTACAACAAAGAAATAATTGAAAGGCAAACTTCTTTAGTATTGGTAGAAGAGGAAATGGGAGGGAGCACCGGAAACAATGGAACAATAGAACAATATTTCTGGTAAAATTGCTAAAATCATATATACTTATATTGGGCTCGCTAGCCAAGCAAGCTAACTCTCCAATCAGTTAAACGTTTCCCAAAAAACTCCACAGCGTGTTGAGGATTACTCATGTAGTTTAATGGTAATTTTGTGAAACTGTAAAGACAGTACAAACAAGGTAGGTATTAATCAAACTGTTGTTCCTGCATGCGCTCTCTACGTGAATAACGTGGTTGTGACTTCCGGTCACCTAACTAGCAGCCCCTCCCTTAGAGCATTCCCTCTTAAAGGTACAGACACCTATGCCACACACGTTAAGAACAACATACACTTTCAATGCCAGGGGCAGAACATACTTATTTACAGTATAATGTATACACAACACTGGTAGTAGCATGAATACAACATAACTAGCTATGGATAAAATTTGATTGTGCTGCTTGTGAATGTATTTGTAAAGGTTTGCCTTACAAACTGTTAAGTCACTGTGTTACAGTTAAGTCCGTGTTTGGCATTGGAAAATAAAAGCCAAGTTTTTTTTATGTATGGTCCTTGATGTACTTTTTGGAGCTCTACATGCATATATGATAACCAGACTGGGAATATAATGGCTATTGTTTTGCAAAGGCAGGGGCTGGAAAAGGCCAACTGTGCGGAAACTCATTAAATATTTAGAGAGCGGGTCTGCCTCTGTTAGTGCTAACCTGCCTCTGTCCTCTCCTCCAGATGGGATAACGTGACCTCATTTCTTCTAGGCTGTGTGCTTGTGCCACATTCCTCTCTGCCAATTTGGTTGTCAGGGTGTCTGTGCGACAAGGTCTTTATGAATTAATGTGGTTTGACTTAGATGCTCAGTCAGGTGTTGTATCTGGTGCATAACCAACTGTCACTGGATATTAATGAGCATGATTCAATTAGGAATTAAACATCTCCTTCCAGATATTTATATGAGAATATTTGTTGACGCAGGCGATCAGTTTAAATCAAGCTGCTTTGGTTTTTACAAGAAGATAGATGAGTAGGGCCGTAACGTTATGTGTATCGAACCGAGAATCGCGATACATAAAGCCACGATCCCGCATCACGGTGTGAAAAGGCAGAATCGTGTTTTTTTTTTTTGGCTTAAGTTTTGGATAAAATGTTTTGTGAAGGAAGCTGTAGCTGTTTTGTGTTTATTTGTTTTCCAACTTGACTTTTGGTTTACAGCACAGTTCAATATTTTTTATTTTTCAACAGTATTATTTTGTTAGAGAAAAGATAAATGTTTTATCTTTAGTTATTTATGTATTCATGTTGCTTATATTGTTCTTTGTGTTCAAATCTGTTTAGGTTATTGTCAAATGTTACATTAAGTTAAATGTTATTCATTTTATTTAGATAAAATGCTTTTCAAATTTCAAAAATCGTTGTATGTATCGAATCGTGGGTCAAAAATTGTGATTCAAATCGTGAGTTTTTGTATCGTTACAGCCCTACAGATGAGGCATTATTGTGTAGAGGACAATTAGGTTTTGAAGATCACAAGGGCTTGTTCAAGGGTGGGTGGATACAATATTGAGCTGTTAAAGTATTGGCAGTGGGACGCCATCATGAAACACTACACCAGCTCTGTGACCATTGCAATCCCAAGGAGTAAACATTCCCCACCATGACAGCTTCTTTGATTTAACAGAAGTAAAGGAAAGGCTGGAGATCTTAATCCTGGATGTCGGTTCCCCTCTAATGTGAAAACATGATCGTTGGCTGGAATAGAGCTTCTCGTCTAATGAAAAAAATTAGCCAATGAGGGTAGTGTTTTGTATATATGTGTGTGTATATATATATATATATATATATATATATATATATATATATATATATATGTATGTGTATATATATATGTGTGTATGTATGTGTATATATATATATGTGTATCTGTGTATATATATATATATATATATGTGTGTATATGTATATATATATATGTGTATATATATATATATATATATATATATATGTATATATATATATATATATATGTATATATGTATATGTGTGATATCCAAGTGAAACTTATGTTTATGAATAATAATAAAAAACTCGAGGTCATGCTGTAAACTGTAAAAATTGCAGCTTTATGTTTTATTCTGTAACTTTTTTTTAATATTGAAAACAAACACTCTTGAATCAAAGACAAAAGATAATTCAAGATGGTAACAGCTATGCAGTGCAAAGTAAAAAATTACTCGAAACGATTAATCGATTATCAAAATAGTTGGCGATTATTTTAATAATCGATTAATAATCGATTTGTCGATTAATCGTTGCAGCTCTAGAACAAATAGAATGTGAATTAATGTAAAACAATAGTATATGAATGATCCAACAAATGAGCTGATAGACGAACAGTACTAACACAGGTTTAGGGAGCAGCCACTGAACTGAAGCATGAAAGCAACTATATCCTTCATATATTTAATTTGAGCTACCCATCACAGACTGGAGCGGTCATTCATGCTGACATCTTGCAATCAGAAGTGGAGCAACACAGTGCACAAAACTTGAAATGAGGTTGTAGCTGACTGTATTCCACAAGAAGCATAAAATATTCTGTGTAAAGCGACTGCAGAATCGACATAAGTAGTTTATCTCTCCTTGTTCAAGAGCTTGACATCCACCCAACAAATGTTGGGATGGATGCATGGTGTTGTGAATTTCATACTTGTTCATCATATTGGTCTTGTTACCCTTTTGTTGTATAGGACTGCAGCCAAAACTGAGATCAGATTAAATTACAGTGGTGCATAGGAAAATGTATACTTTGTATACTACATGTATACCGTTTTTTTACCCAGTGCTGTTCAGCTTATTCTCTCATTGATGCATACTGTCAATGTGGATATTTGTTTGAAACTGGTGTCTCAAGACCAAGTCAGTAAAACACCCAGGCGTTTTTTCTCATTATATTTTTAAAGAAAAATGGACCAGAGAAGTCAAAAGTGGTTCCTACAAAATGGACAGCTTCAATCAAAGTTCTGTGTAATTAGAGTAAACTTTGCAGTACAGGACACACACAGATTCAGTCTCTCACCAGGACTGTTTTGCTCTATATAATGATGGTTGTGCTATTGCTGCCTTTCCTTTAGCAATTGCAATGCTTGACCAACCTTGCTTCAATTGAGAAAACCGTTTGTCCTCTTATTTACAGCACTTCTCCGATCTGACACATTTTTAGGCTTCCCACAGGCACCCAGAGATTCAAAACACTCATTCCTATGGTACAATTAGCAACCCACAGAACTGCATAATGGTGTCCAGAAACACAGAATGGAGCACAGCACCACTCCTACATGCCCGTATGCTAGCTGACCACCTTTCATGCTGCAGTGCATTTACCATTACCCAGCTGGCAAGTCAAATGTTTCCAGCAAGATTAGGATAAGGATTTAGCTCTCTGATTATCGGCCAAATAACTAGAGTAGATTAATAAAGTTATGATGGCAATTTGATCCCTTCACTTCACCTAAACTTCATTGTGCGTACTAATTTCTTAGAGCTGTGTGCCGTCATGGCACACACAACTTGAATGAACTGAGCAAACATCCAATATATTGTCAGGTGGCAGACTGTGTGTGAAGCTTATAGACAGACAATTATTTTGCTGTCAGAACCAAAAATGCACCAGTGTAACAAAACATTTGGACTAAAACTGTAGCTGCTCTTATCTATATTTTAATGTTTACTAATCAAAATGAGGACCTATCATTTGAAATGTGTTACTTTAAATCAGGGGTGTCCAAACTACGGCCCGCGGCCGATTTTTTAAAATATAATGTAATATGGCCCTTTTTTATTTTATTTTTATATTTAGCGCTAGCATTGGAAGGCCCCCCCCCCCCCCAATCAAATTCTACTTAGGACCCCATGAAGGCTTGGGCCGGCTATGATAGGAAATGTGTCTGTTTAATTTGCAAGGAAAGTGTTGCCGTAAAGAAGGATTAGGGGAGAACGGGGTAATTTGTCACACGGGTTGGTTGTCACAATCATTATGTCTCGGAACCAGAAGGCGCTGTCTGTGAAATTTTGGTATGTAAATATCCAGAATTGGGATCAGAGGTCACCTACATAGTCTTCCTTGGAGTTAGACTGCTGAATTTGAGGTGAGACGACTGTTTGTGTTTTTCATGTCATTCAAAATATTTAGCTCCTCAGTATTTTTCTTCCTGTGAAGGGTAAACTATAGTTTAGATTGTGGTTAGCAAGCTAATTAGTTGTCAGATGGTTGTTGGCCTTGATTCTAGCAAGAAATTCAAGTTGGGGTTGGTCGTCAAATTTTTTGGGGGGTTGGTTGTCACATGTTATCTCAAGGCTGCAGCCAGAAAAGGAACCCAATAACGAAAGAAATTGTCAAGCTGTATCCTCACTGACACCCCAGAGAAGGAAAGAATAGAGCAGGAAAAGGCAGCTAGCATGCAAAAGAAAAAAGGGCAACAAAATCAAAACGACCGAGTGCATCCCAAACTAGACCAGCTGCCAAGGCTACAGTAAGTTATGTAGGCCTATTTGTCAACTTGACGATGCAATTAAACTTTCTAATTTAGTTCTACTTGCTTGCCTTCTTTTTAAGATTATTCCCATTAAGATAACATTGTGACAAACAACCCCATAGTGTTTGACAACCGACCCCTTGATGTGGTTGGTTGTCACAATGTGTAAGGGTGTCTTTGATGTTTAATTTCTTCTTTATTACAATAAGATAGAAAAAGTGAGGGGTACACATTTCAAGCCAACACCTTAAGCTTCAATTTAATGTAGGAATGACTATTGAAAGATGTTTAGGTGATAAGCAATTCTCACTAGAGTAAAAAGTGTGCCTACTTACCCCGTTCTCCCCTACAATTTACGAAGACACTATGAAACTAAACATCAGAGCAGCTACATTTCCTGATAAATGTGTTATTTTTGCGTGAATATATACAACACATATATAAATGTGTTATATATACACGTGTATATATATATATATGTATATATATATATATATATATATATATATATATATGTATATATATATATATATATATATACACGTGTGTGTGTATATATATATATATATATGTATATATATATATGTATATATATACACGTGTGTATATATATATATATATATATATATATGTGTATATATATATATATATGTATATATATATATATGTATATATATGTATATATGTATATGTGTATATATATATATATGTATATATATGTATGTATATATATATGTATGTATATGTATATGTATGTATATGTATATATATATATATATATATGTATATATATGTATGTAGGGGAAGGTGGGGTGATTTGTGCATTTTGGAAGTTGCAAAACCCCTTGTTTCTAGAAAACCGTGGAAGAAATTGGAAATGTGACCACATATTTAAGAAGAGCCATCCATTTGACTCATCCTGTAAAGAAGGGAGACACAAGGAATAAGATATAAGCACATTTAAGCTCAAAAAACTGTGTTTTGCCTTTCAAAGTAAAATTTCCATGATCAAGGTTTTTTGATTATTGTGTCTGAACAATTATAGACACGTTTGAAAACATTTGACACATGTTTTAGTGCTTTGGTATGCTACACTTTGAGTCTATATAGTTAGCACAATGTCAACCCTAAATTGCTGCATCATGCCTATTATCCAAAATTCTGGGGATGGGGTGATTTGTGCGCAAGGGCCTGGGTGAGTTATAAGTAAGTAAGTAAGTAAAATGTATTTATAAAAGCACATTTATGACAGTTTGCACTGTCCAAAGTGCTGTACATAGTGCATTCAGTAGGTAAACAATGAAGGTAAAATAACAATAACCAAAATAAAAGACGTAAAGCCCATACATCCACATAAACACAGATAGTAGTGCAGAGGTAAGTAAGTAGTGCAGAGGTTAATGGGGAGGAAACACCAGGGTGTACATATGGGTTTTGAGCCTTGATTTAAAGGCAGAAATGTAGGGGGAATCACATTTGTCAGGTGGCAGTTGGTTCCACAAGCACGGAGCAACTAGTGCAAAGTACATTTCTGAGAGTTGTGCCAGTGGCATGGCTGTATACGCTGGTCACCAAAAGAAAGTGATAGTCTACAGTAGCTCAGGAGAGAGTGACATCTCAATTCCACTTAACGACACCACTGATGAGAGTTCAGATGGCCAGAAAGATGATGATGGTGACTTTGTCATTGTGACACAATGACAAAGTCAAGACAAGACAAGACAACTTTTTTTCCGAAAGCTATATTTCTTAAACAGTTTATTCCAGATCCAAAGTTTTTATTGCCAGGGATGCACAACATCCTGAAATATATGTACATATTTGAGTTGGAGACATAACTGTCAAGGCCTCACTTTAAAATAACTTTGAGTAAAAAGTTGCACAAATCACCCCACCTTCCCCTATATATATATGTATGTATATGTATATGTATGTATATGTATATATATATATATGTATATGTATATATATATATATGTGTGTATATATATGTATATATATATATGTGTATATATATATGTATGTATATATATGTGTATATATGTATATATATGTGTATATATATGTATGTGTATATGTATATATATGTGTATATGTATGTATGTATATATATGTATGTATATATATATATGTATGTATATATATATATGTGTATATATATATATATATATATGTATACACGTGTGTGTGTATGTATGTATGTATATATATATATATGTATATATATATATATATATATATGTATATATATATATATATTAGTGGTGGGCCGTTATCGGCGTTAACATGCTGCGTTAACGCCAGACTCTTATCGGCGATAAAAAAAATATCGCCGTTAATCTCTTATTCCACCTCCTGTTCGGCTCAGGGAGCCAGTCATTTGTACAGTTCAGCTTAGACTCGGCCGTAATGCTGCTGCACACACACACACGCACACACACACGCACACACACACACACACAGACACACACGCTGCATGTCAGAGACGAGGGGCGAAGCTTCTCTCACACACTCGCCGCTCTCTCTCTCTCCATCACTTGCCCACGACACGATCGGGTATTGGAACGCAGGGTGGGTGTGTGTGGCCACCGGTCGCCACGTGACTATAAGTTTCCAAGTTTTAAACACTTCTATCTCTTCAACGTCAACGTCACCGTACCCGAATCCTAAATATCCCCATAGCAGACGCTATATTTCATCGGGGGGAAAACTTTGTTTTGCGCCACAGTTCGACTCGGCCGTAATGCTGCTGCACACACACACACACACAGACACAGACACAGGCACACACACACGCTGCATGGCAGAGACGAGGGGCGCTACCAAAAAGACGAGAGGAGCGGTTGGAGCAGTTGGAGAGTTTAGAGACACATGCGCGCACATTTATTTACATAAAATCGCAATCGCAGTCACTTGTGCAGTTATGTAAAATGTTTCACTAAGGAAAATGACAGAAAAAGTAACGCACAGTGACTTTGATGAGTAACTTTAATCTGATTACTGGTTTGGAGATAGTAACGCGTTAGATTACTCGTTACTGAAAAAAGAGGTCCGATGCCGGTAACGCGTTACTATGTAACATCTTGTTGAACATTATTTATTTTCATCACCAATTATCATAGTAGAACAGCTTCCTCAAGCAGTTTGTGATGCATGTTGGAAACAGGAGATGAGCCCCTGGTCTGATGCGCCACCTGGCTTGAGAAACACGTTCTCAAAGATTTACTTTGAGTCATTATTTAGGGAGCACACACATATTATGAATGAATTCAAATGAGCCATTTTAATCTAGATTAATCTAGATTAATTCCAAAATTAATCTAGATTAATCTAGATTAAAAAAATTAATCTATGCCCACCTCTAATATATATATATATATATATATACATACATACATACATACATACATACATACATACATACATATATACCTCTACTCAATTATACTATTTCCGAGGACTGAGCAATGTCTCAAATCAAGGTCTGTCTGATTGAAGCCCCAGCATTTCTTTTAAGTTTCTTGAAGAGACCTTTTTAATAGGACTCTGACTGTCAGTAAGCATGGAAAAACTGAGTTGTGCTCCTTCGAAGGCAATTAATAGTTTGACCTGATTTCCTGTTCTTTTTTAAACAAAAGAAAGAAGAAAGGACACCAACGAAAAAATAATCATAAATCAATGGAAAAAGTATTTGCATAAAACTTAAAATCAGAGTAGGGTCAGAGCACCAGACCCACAATTATTACCGGTGCATCAGACTGGCAACACATCACTCAACTGCACGGTGACAAGAACTAGAAGAAGAGCCAAGGTGACAGATGGAAGGGATTTAAGAGCAATTAGAGTGAGTAGAGCAGAGAGGCTATGATTCAGTTGGGAGGATGCGATATGAGGCTGTAAAAAGATTTGTTTTTAATCTGCAATGAAGGAGAGGCACAGTTTTATTCGCAGGCACTGTGTTGTATTTCACTTCAGGGTTAATGTTTGCCTATCAGCTTTCTCTGCTCTCGGTCCTCCTCCGGTAAACTTGTAGTGCCCCTTCTCCTGTCTATCCAGTTGGAGGACTCTTACGATTCACCTTGGACCCAATTTAGAAATATCATTAGTGACAGGTGGCGGTAATAATAAACAAGTATGCGACCCTAACTCTCAGAATTCCCTTGTTAATACAACTGATAAATATTAAAGTTTTTATTAACTTTTTCATCTACTAATAATTTGCTTTTCAATAATTTCCTTCATATCCTGATGCAAAGTTAAACAATTAAGACGTGGGATCAGACAAGAAAAGTGTGAAGAAATGTGTCCACTGGGTGGAGATTTTAGTCTCTTGTAGGTCCAATTTCTTTCATCTTGCGTTTCAGCTGAAGGCGTGCCCGCTGTGTTTTACTTTGGGCCTTGTGGGAAATATAATGCCATGGTTCTGGAGCTGCTGGGCCCGAGTCTAGAGGACCTCTTTGACCTTTGTGACCGGACCTTTTCACTGAAGACCGTCTTAATGATAGCAATCCAGCTGGTGAGTTCAGAGCATTATGTAACACATTAGGTTTTTTTAAAACAGCATGTACTTGCCTATTACAACTGATGAAATGTTTGTATTGAGTTTTTATAGGCAAAATCAGACCAAACAACCAAGCGTATTAATGAAGGTAAATATGTGAGAAAATGCGAGAGCATGTAAAACCTGACATATGAACTTGTATAATAAATGTTAGAACTTGTTGAACAAAAGTCTCAACTTGTATGCATATATTTTCACTTGCAAGTGCAAATAGTTTTGCAACAGACCTATCGCAAGAAGTGTAGTGAAAGTCATGTGATGCGCGAGAGCACATTTGTGAAGTTGTATTGACCAATATGAGAGGTTGTGATCAGAGTTGCAGTTGTACTGTACAATGTTCAGAAGTACAACAAAGATATGTAATGTGTGTATAACAGTATCACACTTTTGTGAATATTTCCCCCCCTATATGTACATAACTATTTTTCACAAATGAAAATATATGTGTACAAGTTCAGAATTTTCTTCTTCAAGTTCTCACATTTAATCTACAACTTCATATGTCAGTTTTTACATGCTCTCGTTATCTCGAATTAACCTTCATACAGTATGTAATACCCAACACTGGGTTGGTATATGAGCCTCTGCTTTTCAAGGTCGAGAGAACTTTAATGCCCAAGACGGACGAAATGTGAGGTTTGCTTTTTAGCAGCAAATCGCAGAGGCAGAAATGAACATTTACGAGAGCTGCTAACTTATGATAGTATGACAAGGGAAATTGGCGTACCCGTCTCCAATAATGGCCCGTTTCTGTATTCTTGTTGGGTGAATTAAGACATTATTATTTACAAACATTATTTGAGAATATACATTTGTTTTGCCCTGGTTGATACGAGTACAGTGAACAAATTAGTTATCTGTCACTATTCACTTACCCTTGGTCAGAGTCAGGTAGGCTGGAAGTTTTCAAAACAGGCAAAGTCATTACTGATTCCCAGTAAGTTTTAACGGCTCAGTTTGACTCAATCGTAAGGTGCTTCAGCTCAAAAATTCAAGAATTAAATTGTCAGCTAAATATTTTTGCAGTTCTCTTATAATGCAGATAGCCTCTGTAAATCAAGGGCAGGAACCACGGTGGTTAATTGATTTACCCTCGGAGAAGTCCCTGCTCGTAGCGTTCAAAGAATTCTGATTCGTCCAGTACTTGCATCGTTTTATTTCATCTGCCATGTTTAAAATTCCGCTTTTGCTACTAGCGATAGTCTCCTTTCCTGTGTGGATTTAATCCATTTGTAAGCAATAAAGAACGATGAGCAAAAGCACAACTTGAACGTCCTCCATGCTAACACCCTGGCCACACATCCTCTGCTGCTGCACTTGTGTCTGCCTTTTTATTCGGTGCCCATGTTAACGGATTGAAGCAGCAACACAACGCGCATCGTCTTTTATACAGTCTCTGGTTGGCAGTGACGCCACATCTCAGATCAGGAGTCTCGCCTTTTTTTCCACCAGACGCACGCGTCTCTCTTTACAGATTAATAATCTGTTGATCGTATTGGCATCATACCAGCAACATTCACTATAAACTTTTTGAAAATAAGACCTCCCACAAGCGTGTTTGAGCAAATCATGTATTTATTTATTAAATGCATCATAAAATGACGTGTATAGACTGTAGGCTATGGGCTTTTAACTGTTATTCCATACGTCATTGGTCTGATTTGCATAACCTTGCGGGTAATCAGACTGCGGTGGATACACAGACGACAATGGGCCACATGAATGAACCTTTTAGTTCTTCGAAAAGGAGTGCCTGGAACAAAAAAATCCTGGTACTTCTGATCAGCTATTTTGTCATCTTGATTCTCATTTTGCTGACTTTGTGACCAAGTTCCTTATTAGATTTGTTTGCATTTCTTTTTGCTGACTCTGCTTTTTTCTTTCTCAACAGATTTCTCGGGTGGAGTTTGTGCACTCTAAAAACCTCATCTATAGAGATGTAAAACCTGAAAACTTTCTTATCGGACGGCAAGGGAATAAAAAGGAAAGCATTATCCACATCATTGACTTTGGTCTGGCCAAAGAGTACATTGACCCCGAGACCAAAAAACACATTCCATACCGGGAGCATAAGAGCTTGACAGGCACTGCCCGATATATGTCCATCAATACGCATTTAGGCAAAGGTGAGATTAATTTTAAAGCTTTGGTTTTTGTTCTTAAGTGTTCATAATGTAAGATGGTTTGGCACTCTGTTCTTGAAGTGTCTCAGTGACATGTTATAAAATCTATTGATGCAGAGCAAAGCCGGCGAGATGACCTGGAGGCCTTAGGCCACATGTTCATGTATTTTCTTCGTGGGAGTCTACCTTGGCAAGGATTGAAGGTATGCCAAGGACACAAAGGCATTTCAAAATCTGTTATGTAATTTGTTTTATCCTATGTTGGATAAAAAAGAAGTAACATATCTGAGAGCTCACTAGTGATTTTATTTCAGTCTGAAACCTAACTATCCCATAATCGGGTCTGATCCGATTAGATTTAGTTATTTATGAAACATCTCAGAATGTGTTTAAATCCAGTTTTACATAATAATCTGAATTTATATATATATATAATTTAGTTACAAATGTACCATGTGTCACTTCCATTAGACTGTAGAGTCAGGATTTTCTTTTAAGCACTCTGTGTTTGGAACTGATTATTGCTCTTTAGACATGAACATTGGTTAATGGGTTTTTCTGTTTTGATTTCCCTACAGGCCGATACGTTGAAAGAACGATACCAGAAGATTGGAGACACAAAACGAAACACTCCCATTGAGGTCCTCTGTGAGAACTTCCCAGGTAGACAGTTGATGGCTGTAATATACTTTAGTATCACAATCAGGCATGCAAACTCGTCACCTTTCGGCGAAATTCGCCGTTTTGGAAACTAAATTGGCCATCTAGGTGATTCGTGGAGATCCGTTGAGAATATATTAATATTTTAATAATATTTTTGGGGGGGGAGGGGGTCTGATGGCCAGCACTGTGTGTGTGTGTGTGTGTGTGTGGTGTGTGGTGTGGAGCGGCGCATGGACATGGAGTGACCATAGTGACTAACTATGATTGACGGATGTTAACTCCTATCATATGAGCTTTGATGGTCATTTGGCCAATCGGAAACAGTGTTTGTCATTGAGGGGCGGTGACATCAGTCAGTCAGAGAGTCTGCAGGAAAGTTAAAATTTTTTTCTCTCCAAGTCATCGGAGCGTTCAAGTAGCCGCAGCCGCAGTACTATTTTTAATTTTTTTTAATAAATAAGGCTTGTGATTGCTCTCCGCGAAAATAAAATAAAAGATTGTGGAAACCATTTGGTTCATAGACGGATTATGAGATAATGGGCCCAGACTCTTAAAGCCCCCCCCCCACTCCTCCCTATCCCTATTCAACAGATAAAGGGTGGATAGATGCTTTTTATGAACAGTATAGAATTTACACATAGAAAGCTTATTACTGTATGTGTGAGGGGGGCCTTCAAGGCCCCTCATGAAGCCCCTAAGACAGAGCTAATAATGCTTTTGTTTTGCACTTGCTTTTCTATTTTTCACCTACTAGTTGAGGGGCCCATGATGATTTATTTCCTTATTTTAGGTGATTCCTTTTTGGACCCTGTTATTGACATGAGTGACTGAGCTCTTTGACAATGCGACATGTAAAGTTACTATCAGTATTTCTGGCTTAGGGCCCCCCTGAGCCCTTGGGCCCCTGGGCCTGGTTGCATGCAATTTTCTTCTCAAAGTGCACCAAAGTGAATCACTTTTTAAATAAATTTAAGGAGTTTGCCAACCGTTGTTTTACAGCCATTTGCATTGCTTTATGCGCGCGCGCTGATTAACGGCCGCGGTTGGAGATTAACGTGTCACCTCAAGTTAATAATGTACTTTTGTCTATTGCTGTTTTCACGGTTTTTGAATGGTGCGTGGTGTTCTAGCCGACACACATGAGGTGAATGTAGTGATTATAGCAGATCAGCGCCGAAACAACACACTCACCTGCTTCCTCCACTATCGTCCCATTTTGCACCATTATGTTCCTGCGCACGACTGAGGTGTGTGTGTGTGTGTGTGTGTGTGTGTGTGTGTGTGTGTGTGTGTGTGTGTGTGTGTGTGTGTGTGTGTGTGTGTGTGTGTGTGTGTGTGTGTGTGTGTGTGTGTGTGTGTGTGTGTGTGTTTTTGTCCTTAATTCTCTTCACCAGAATACACCAAATTGCTTCTCTTAAATGTTCAAATCACAAAAAAAATCTTCTGGGGGGGATACCCCCAGACCACCCTACCGGGGTTTGTTTTCAGACTTCTCACCTTTTTCATGGCTTAAGAGTTTGCATGCCTGCACAATAATAGCCAATTATATTCATATTCATATACTCTCCATGTTGAAGGTTAAACCATTATTTAAATGTTTTGTAATCCAGAGGAGATGGCCACATACCTGCGATATGTGAGACGGTTGGACTTCTTTGAAAAGCCCGACTATGAATATCTAAGAACTCTGTTCAGTGAGCTGTTAGAGCGAAAAGGATACACCTTTGACTACACTTACGACTGGGTTGGCAGGCAGATAGTAAGTAATCAACGTAAAATATTACCAGACACAATTTTTAGTCGGTCAACAATTTTCTTTAAGCATTTAACTGATAATTATTCCCCTCAGCCAACACCAGTGGGGTCTGTCCATATAGACTCTGGAGCATCTGCTGTAACGCGAGAGACACACAGAGATCGGCCCTCACAGCACCCACCAATAAGAAATCAGGTACCCCAGGTTTTTAAAAACTTTTAATTGATATCGTAAGTGTATCTGTGGTTTGTGAGGCTTTTGTTCCAGTGAAAGCAAAGGAGACATAGTTGAGTACCTTCCCCCTGCCTACAAAGTTGTTCACAATGAGTCTCACCTTTTAACCTGGCCTGACTTTATCGTCATCACCTAAAAAAGCTAATGTGCAACTATTATTTTCTAATGAGATGTTTGATTGATGATTGTCCGGTTAAATCATTATGGATTGACAAGTATTTCAGAACACCTCTGCTGGCAGCAGCCCACAGAGCTGAATAGGACGTTGTTTCCTTCTAATCATTCACATACTTTTTTTTTTTTTTAAAGATATTTTTTTGGCATTTTTTTTTTTATGCTTTATTGACAGTGCAGAGAGACAGAGGTGAAATGGGGCAGAGAGGGGAATGACATGCAGAGAACGACCGCGGGTGGGAATCGAACCCGGGTCTGCTGCAGGAGGGGGACGCCTTACCAACTGAGCTAAAGGCGCCCCAATCATTCACATACTTTACTTCATTTTAAGTATACTGTGTAACTAAAGGATCATTTAGGATTACCTGATTTCTTATTTGATTTCTATATCCTATGGAAGAGGAGAGACCATTCTAAAATATACTCAAGTTGCCCAGTGTTTCCAAAATACTGCAGGTTCACCCTTGCATATGTTGTTGTTTGCCTTTTGGTTGCCTTAAATCAGTGGTTCTCAAAGTGCGGCCCGCGGGCCAATGGCGGCCCGCGGAAGCATATCTGGCGGCCCGCATTGAATTATGAATTATTAAAAAAAAAAAAAATTATCATTATTTATTTATTTATTTTTTTAATTATTGAAACGCACGGAGGGGATGCGTCCCCCGTAACAGTAAAAACAGTACAGGGGTCGAAACACTTAAATATCCCTCCTAATTGTTTGTATTCATTCCCCACTTATTAAACTTGCGAAGTTCGGCTGGCCTCTGCCTCTCGTTGCAGACGGCTGGTCAGCCTCCCGCAGTGCAGCAGGCAGTGTAGTGGTCCCAATGTAAGTTGTTAGATAGTGAGCTTGTCAAGCCCAATACGATGCACTTTCTCACATTCAAGGTGAATTAGATTAGGTCAAGTGTCTAAGGATGGATGCTAACATTATCTGGTTTCTAACTCTTTTGCCTAAAGTTTAGCTAACAAACTAACGTTAGCTAGCTGCTGATAGCCATGGAACTATCTGCCTAGTTGACTGCTGATAGCCCACCCTGTTTATTTCCAATGTATAGTGTCATAATAGTTAACACTGCTGCTGCATCATGAGTAGTGAGTCCTCAGGGTTCAACATAACTTTTTTTTCCTACTGGCCCGCCGGGCCAGTGGATCCGAGTTTTACTGGCCCCTTGTATATTTTCACTGGCCCTGCACACACTTTTTTTTTCTTCATAATTTAGTGTCAATAATTATAATACCTGTATTAGAAAAATAAAGAAAGATAACCAGATCTAAAGGGAATATCTATACTGTAACAGTATAGATATTCCCTTTAGATCTTTTAGTTAATTATATGAAATGTTGATATTGCTCATACACATAATATAAAACCAGGCAAACATATTGAATTAGAAGCCTACAACTGAAAGTATGTTGAAGGGGTCGGCCAGTATTTTAAAGTCCAGTAGTTTGATGGTTGTTTTTATTCTTGAATTTGGGCAGTTTAATGAATAGTTCACCTGCAGAAGTCATGTTCAAACATAAAAAAAAAATAAGAGATGAAGGTCTGATCATTTTTTGTTGTGTGGTAGGCTGTTTTTATTACTTTCTCTATATGCATTAGGGATGTGAATGTGTCGACCGAATGACCGGTTTTCCACTTGCGCTCAAGTTGACTTTAAAAATAGAATAGAAATCCGAAAATCAGTGGGTTATGCCGTTTTTTTAATGGGAGATTTCACCGTGTATGTGAGTTCACGTCTGGTCGTGAGCGCGCTGCAGGAGTGTCACTTCTCCATGAAGTGTCAGCTTCACATATAAGAGTCCGGTGTGGGACCATTTTTTCAAACTATTGATAAAAAACAATGCAGTGCAAAATATGCAGCATAAGTTAAACGCTCGTCTAAGACTATGACGTTAAATCACCTTAGAAACACACAATGCCTTCGTCCGATCACAGCAGCGTTTCACCGTGTGATCTCGCCAGCGAGTGAGCCGCCGCGCAGATGAACTGTGGTTTGTGGCTAAAATAATAACCGGGGATATTCTCCCCGTTAGCGATTTCAATGGGAAAGACTTCCGCGATCTGATTGAATGTCTCGAGCCTGAAAACACAGTGCCAAACTGCGCGACTATAGGAACTGTACAGTGAGCGGAGTCCCTCCGTTCGTTTCTGTCTACAACCGACACAATCACCGGAGACGCATTCACAGCGTTTAAATAACGCCTCTCATTTGTATTACCATTGGGGCTTGGATGCAAATACTGTAACATTACGGCGGCAGATAAAGGAAAAGCTCAGTTATCATTTTCTGCACCTCAACCTCTGCTGTGGGAAGAAAGAAAGGGGGCAGAGTAAGTCGATTGATTTGTCGACTCGCAGGCGGACGGTAGGCAGCTCTGCCAACGGAGCGAGAGTGCAACCGCTTGTTGCTCCGCCTGTCAAAACGCCCACGCATCGGTTGTCCACTGGCCTTTCATTAAAAAATATATTTTATATTAGGTTTATTATATTGAGTCTTAAATAAACACTGCTTTCATTACGACTCTGAATGCGCATTTCAATGAACCATGATGTAGTCTACAAAAAGATACTGAACTGTGATTGGCCAGTCACTGGCCCGGGCGGGACAGTGACTGGCCAATCAACTTGCCCTGCATATGATTTTACTGGCCCCGGGCCATCGGGCTATACGTTATGTCGAACCCTGGTCCTACAAAAAAACACTCCAAAAGGTGATACGTTTTCAATGTGTAGAAAGTTTTGAACAATAAAGTAGAATAAATATTTGAATGCAATACAGAATGCCTCAGTGCCTTGATTTATATTCCATTAGATGTGTGTCAATGGGAGCGAGTTGTCTTTTCCTTAACATTTCCACCATAAATAAATACAGAAGACACAAATTACTGCATAAAAATTAACCAAAATGCACAAAATTAAGTGTTTGAACCTCAGATTTTTCTGGGGGACAACCCCCAGACCCCCGCTTTTAATGTGTGTTCCCCAATGTTGAAATGAGACCTAGCCCTTCATTTATTACTTTAAATGTGTTAATTACACAGTATTGGATGCTGACCAATACATGTAAACTGTAAAGACGCAAAGACGCTGGCCATTGAAATTATTTCAGTTTTATAATTTTTTTTCCTTCGGCGGCCCTCGGTCCAATGTTGGGTTCCTAAATTGGCCCTCAGCTATCAAAAGTTTGAGAACCCCTGCCTTAAATGCACGTTTCAGAGTGCAAGTTTCTGCAATGTATTTTCTACATATACGGTTTGGGAGGAACAATTGAGTTCCTCCCCAAAAACGAATGCCAAAACGTTTCTCAATAAGGTCACTTGTGCTTTAATAATAATTTGTATTGCTTTTAGAAAAACAACACAAACATCTTGTTTCATAATTTTTTTTTTTATTAAAAACCTATTCAATACTTAAGGTTTAATTTGTGTGTTAAAGTGCAATGGTTTAGGCCAAAGTTTGAGATAAGAGCTTACTTCCATCTGGCTTCAGGCGTATTAGTTCCTGGTTTAGTTCTCTGGCTGAAGCCTTTGCTCTGATTTTGATTCACTCTTTTTATTTTGTTGCATTTTTTTTTCTTCTCCATTTCTCATGCTGCTTTGCATGACACCTGGTCTTGCACACCCTAATACCCATCTTTCCTAACAAAATTATTCCATCACCTCCCCCACCCCCACCCCCTGCTCCCATCACACCCACAATCCCATCACCGACGCCCCTGACTCCTGAGCAGACAGCGGTCTCAGATCGACGAGGAGCATGGGAGGTGCAGCCCACACGCCAAGCAAACTCCTCCTATCTGGCAGCGGACAGGCACGGGGGCTCAGTGCAGGTATACACCCCTCACCTGGTCAACCAATAGCTCCCACCCAAATCTTTATGGAGTCAGATCTGTCTCATTAGATTCAATACAGAATACATTCACTTGCCAATGTAGCCTGTCAATATGGGAAAAATAGCTCAAAGGCTTTTGTACTATAGCTATATCTGTGTTTACTCTGCATTTGTCTGTAATGTCCTTATTTTGGTTAAATTTTGTGTTTTATGGCTAATTGAGGCCATTCTTGCTTGTATTTCAAGACAATACTCAATAACATAATCAATGATCAATTAGATTAGATTATCCTTCATTGTCATTGCATATTAACATACAAAGACCAATCTACTCAATACTTATATAATATTTGAATGAACATTTGGGCATTTGAGGCAATTTTATAAATATTGATCAGTTTTGAATGGTGTTTTATGAATTGTTTTGATATTGCTTATTAAACTTACCATTTATGGTAAAATTAGAAAAGCTAATTAAACATTAAATTTTACCAGCCTTGTGCGTGTTAGACAGATCTATGACTATATACTATCCCCACCCCTTTATCCCTTGCTGAGAAGTGTTATTTTTCTGCAATACCATTATATGCATGTCATGCTGGTGCCACCCACCCCAGATGTAAAGTGTGATTTTAGCTTTATGAACAGCAGACCTGGTTGGTGCATTTTGATCTCCAGTCCTCAAACTCATCATGTTGCTTGGACATTCCTTGCAAGATCAAAAAGCCTCATGCATGGCATGGTGACCTGGCTTTGCCGGCTAAGTGCATGCCCTTAAGTAGTAAAGTAATTCTGCTTAAAGGAACATCCTGGTAAAATTTGGGCTACTCCCCATCAGCCAAGATTGTCCCCGTCTACCACAAGCTCTGTTTGCTTATGTGTGTACTGTGTAGGCTTCAGTAAATCTCTGCCTTTTCTATGTAATGCCATTCACTATCATTCATGTTGAAAGGGTGTGGAGCTTTCATTGTTGCTAGGCATAAAGTTTGTATTTCATCAATGCAAAAAAAAAAATATATATATATACAGGTCCTTCTCATATAATTAGCATATTGTGATAAAGTTGATTATTTTCCATAATGTAATGATAATAATTGAACTTTCATATATTTTAGATTCAATGCACACCAACTGAAATATTTCAGGTATTTTGTTGTTTTAATACTGATGATTTTGGCATACAGCTCATGAAAACCCCAAATTCCTATCTCAAAAAATTTGCATATTTCATCCGACCAATAGAAGAAAAGTGTTTTTAATACAAAAAAGTCAACCTTCAAATAATTATGTTCAGTTATGCACTCAATACTTGGTCGGGAATCCTTTCGCAGAAATGACTGCTTCAATGCGTGGCATGGAGGCAATCAGCCTGTGGCACTGCTGAGGTGTTACGCGCCCCACACACATCCTGCGTCTACCTCTGGAGCGCGTCGCCTTACCTTACTGCTGCCTCTCTCGGACTTTTCTCGGACACACATGCAACGTCTCAGCAGCTGCTGCTGCTTGTTGGAAGTTTTATTTTGAAGGGGACACACCAGGAAATGGTGAAACTACAGCGAAAGCTGCCAGTATGAAGTCAATATGACTCTCAGCAGAGTATTTCAAAAATCACTTTACTGATTTATACGGGAGAGAGAGAGGGGGGTGTGGTCGGGGAAGAAGAAGGCCGTAGACACAGATAGAGCAACGGAAAACTGTTGCGCTCATCATGATCTTTTTTATTTCTTCACTATATTGGATCTCTATATGTGTCATTTATCCAAAAATGAAATGCCAGAACTAATTGAAAATTAGGTTTTGAATCCCTCGGATTTTGATTGCACAATTACATCGTGAAATAAAGGGATTATTTGCGTATACGACTGAGGGATGTTTTATTTTGAAATAAACACACCGGGTAAACGTGTAACTAGAGTGAATGCTGCTGGTATGACTGTCAGCAGAGTATTTCTCTATCAGTTAAAGCACAGAGACGCGAGAGAGACGCGCTGCTCTCAGAAAAAAATAGGCGAGCCTCCTGAGGTGAAGGGGAGCGGCGCTGCAGACGTGCCTCCGACGCGCCTCAGCAGTGCGTCTGAGGTTGGATGTGTGCTCGCTCTACGTTGATTTCACAGTCTGTGACCAAAAGTCAGACGCAGACGCGAGGTAGACGCGCAGTAGAGGTAGGATGTGTGTGGGGCGCGTTATGGAGGCCCAGGATGCTTCGATAGCGGCCTTAAGCTCATCCACAGTGTTGGGTCTGGTGTCTCTCAACTTCCTCTTCACAATATCCCACAGATTCTCTATGGGGTTCAGGTCAGGAGAGTTGGCAGGCCAATTGAGCACAGTAATACCATGGTCAGTAAACCATTTACCAGTGGTTTTGGCACTGTGAGCAGGTGCCAGGTCTTGTTGAAAAATTAAATCTTCATCTCCATAAAGCTTTTCAGCAGATGGAAGCATGAAGTGCTCCAAAATCTTCTGATAGCTAGCTGCATTGACCCTGCCTTTGATAAAACACAGTGGACCAACTCTGGATGTTTCTACTCCAGACTCAGTCCACTGCTTCCGCAGGTCCCCCAAGGTCTGGAATCGGCCCTTCTCCACAATCCTCCTCAGGGTCCGGTCACCTCTTCTGGTTGTGCAGCGTTTTCTGCCACACTTTTTCCTTCCCACAGACTTCCCACTGAGGTGCCTTGATACAGCACTCTGGGAACAGCCTATTCCAGGGCTATTCAATAGGCGGCCCGCGGGCCAGGTGCGGCCCGCGAAGGAATATTTACTGGCCCCCGCCTTGACTACCGACCGAACCCAAAAAAAAAAAAAAAAAAACTTGTGATGTGTGCTTTTGCATGGTCATAACTGCACGAAAGGCCGAGATCTGCAGTAAATAAATGTGCACATGTGTCTCCAAGCTTTTCTCTATCAGCTGCTCTGTGTATGCAGCTTTGCGGGCGCGATTGTACCGCAGTGTAAGTGTAGGGTCCATTATTTGTATTTAGTGTGTCTGCATAATATTGCACCAGTAGAACTTTGCATGTTTGCACACAATTTGTACCTTCACATAGCAAACAAAATTGCACAACTGTAAAGTCAGTGTCTGTAGTTTTTTTTGTATTCAAATAAGCAGTTGTTTATTTCTGTACTGTGCATTGGCATCTTTGAGCAAAATACGCCTCCCATGACCCTGGACAGTGACCCCTTGACAAACACATTTTGGGGGGGAACCACTGTAAGGTGTTGCACTTAGAGTAGCCTACATTTATTTATATGTTTTTTGATAAGCTGTTGCACTCTTGGTAAACCTAGGCCTACCTGTATTTTGATAAGCTGTTGCACTTAGAGTACATTTATTTCTGTGTATTTTGATAAACTTTTGAAGAGTTAACCTATTGTGTTTTCCTGAACTGATAAGATTGTTAAACACTTAAACAACAGGCAACCTATGTTAATCAAATAGGGATTTTTTTTTGATAAGCTGGTGAACTCTATTTGATAAAATAAAGACAATATATGCACTCCTATGTCGTTGTAGTGTTTTACAGTATATGTAGCTATTGATGTGATGCTCATCAATTTTAGGCATTTTTTTCTGGCCCCTCATTTTGGATCATTTCCACCAACCGGCCCCCATTCAAAACTAATTGAATAGCCCTGGCCTATTCGCTCAGAAATGTATTTCTGTGTCTTACCCTCTTGCTTGAGGGTGTCAATGATGGCCTTCTGGACAGCAGTCAGGTCGGCAGTCTTACCCATGATTGCGGTTTTGAGTAATGAACCAGGCTGGGAGTTTTTAAAAGCCTCAGGAATCTTTTGCAGGTGTTTAGAGTCAATTAGTTGATTCAGATGATTAGGTTAAGAGCTCGTTTAGAGTACCTTTTCATGATATGCTAATTTTTTGAGATAGGAATTTGGGGTTTTCTGGAGCTGTATGCCAAAATCATCAGTATTAAAACAACAAAAGACCTGAAATATTTCAGTTGGTGTGCAATTAATCTAAAATATATGAAAGTTCAATTATTATCATTACATTATGGAAAATAATCAACTTTATCACAATATGCTAATTATATGAGAAGGACCTGTATATATGTTCACTTTATATGTTGGCGATGTCTCCTGCTTGTTTTTCTTCATCAGGCTAATCTCCCAGTGTGACTGGACTCTGAAGTGAAGGAAGAGTTGTGTAAAAGTTGACAATCTGCTTGTGTGTGCAACGCTATGGTGACTTGATCAACAGAGGTAGCTAGCAAATGCTAGCAAGCTTAGTTGTTGCCACCCTTGGCGTACAAAGCATTGTTAGCTAAGGGCTTGACTATTCTGAGTGTATATAAAGATGGTTGTTAAATTTATGCATACTGTATAATGATTATGGAATTCAATGTGTTCTAGTGTAAACAGTGTATTTGTTAAATTTTTGAAAGCTACAGAGATATGATTCTACAATGACAGTCACACATTTTCCTCTAAAACCACCAAAAAAGACTGGAAACACCAACACTGTTGCTGATAATCTGGCTGGAGTGATTGCTCTTAATGAAAAAGGCAATCCCAAACGCAGTCCAAAAAACAAATGTCATATAAAAAATGTATCATGTAAATCTTGTAAAATTACACTGAGCTGAGCCTACAGGCAGTGGTGATTAATAATAATAACTTCTTGGCTACACCGCAGCAAAGCGGGCCACTTTAAACCCAAAGTCGACCCTCGATCAAGTGACACCATTGGGGTGGTATGATGGCCCAGGGGAAAGAGGAACCAACTAGTTACCTTGAGGTTAGGGCTGGGCGATTAATTGAAATTCAATTTCGATCACGATTTTGGCTTCCCTCGATCATGAAAACAAGATAATCGTAATAAAAAGAGTATTGTGTCGCACGCCGTGTCTTGTGTGGTAAATGCAGCGAACCCTTCTGTGTGCGCTCTGCCCCGCCCGAACACTTTCGCTTTCAGCGATTGCAGTGCAATGGTTTATTCAGCATAAAGTTAAAGTACTCGTCCAAGACTGATGTTAAATCGAATCACAAACGCCTTGCGCGAGCGAAATAGCAAGTTGCCAGTTGAAATTCCGTGGCGGTGGGTAACGGTGTCATTCACAGTAGCCCCTTTTACACAGCCAGTGAAAGCCGGGAATATGCTGGAATTTCGGCCCTCCGCCCTGCTGTATAAATGCGACCATTGCGGAAGGAGGGAAGAAAGGTGCGAGAGATTGTTCCGGGAATTTTACTACCTCGGGGGGTAGTAAGATTCCCGACACAATCAGTTCCGCCTCTCTATTTAAATGCGGCCAGCTTGTTGTTGCAGAACAGGGGGGCGTTTGACGTTCCATAGCCTATGTTCTAAACATGCGACCATGTTAGCAGTTGAAGGACGTGTGTTTAACATTAACCACGGCGGCCTGATGTCCAGTAAAAATCACCAAATAAAAGGAACGGCGTATAATCTAGCTGGTCATAAGGTCCGCTGCTCAATCCAAACCCCCACGCTTCATTTTGCAGAGTGTATGAGTCTATTTCTGCCCAGGGGAAGTTGTACAATGGCTTAGCCTAGCCTAGGCTAAGCTAGGCTGCGACCAGTAACGTGACTTCACACACTGTGTGTCTGATTGGCAGATCGCTGCCCTTACAAAGAGACTCGCTCACAGCAAACCTGTCACACACACACACACACACACACACACACACACACACAGAGACAGACACACACAGAGGTGAAGCAGTGAGCAGCGGAGTGATTTTTGTCAGTTTGGTTAACAGTCCCAGAGATGTTGGCGTCGCAAGATCAACCGGCACATCGTGGGGACAGTAAAATACGGCCCTCTTACTGCAAGCTCCAGCACTTCTGCTCTCAATTCACCGGCCAGTGTTGTTGTTGTAAAGCAGCTGACCGGCGCGGCGCTAAATGTTTACGTCACACATGACGCTGTTTACAAGCACCTCTTTCATTCCGGACGCTGTGTAAAAGGGGCTACTGATGCGCCAGCAGGCCGACGTTGCTTGGTTCTGTGTAAATAACACAGAAGCAAGCAAAGCCGGCATATTGGAGTGATGTTGTTCCGTCAATATGCCGCAATCTCTGTGTAAAAGGGGCTAGTGACACCTCGCCAGTGTGAGCAGCCGCACAGAAAAGCCCTGTGGCTTTACGGCTAAAATGAACCGGGGATATCCTGCCCGTTAACGTTGTTGATGTGGAAGGCTTCCGCGAGCGGATTGCATTTCTTGAGCCTGGATACACAGAGCCATGTCGCAAAACTGACAGCGCGACAAGAGAAAATATACAGTGATCCGCCTCCCTCCGTTAGTTTCAGTCTACAACCGAACAAATTACAATAACCACCACGGACATCGTTTAAATAAAGCCTCTAGTTTTTATGATCATTAGGGCTTTGATGCAAATCCTGAAGTCTGAATATTACGTTGGCAGCTGCTGTGCAGTTTTTTTTCAGCAACTCAACCTGCACTGTAAAAAAAAAAAAAAAAAAAGGGGCAATGAGTTGATCTTTTTGTAGATTCATACCTCCTCAACGTGCAAATAAATAAGTTGTTCACAATCACATCCCTAGTAAAATGTTCATTTTAATCTTAGATTGGAAGGTTTCACTGTTTATTTATTTAGGGTGGCTTTTTAGTTGTAGGCTATGTTTGAGGAGCACATTTGGGAGTTTAATTTATGCGATATTGAAAGAATTTACAGAATTTTCAATTTGGGGCATCCCTACAGTGAATAATCGTCTTTAATAATCGTGATTACAATATCAATCAAAATAATCGTGATTATAATTTGCCATAATCGAGCAGCCCTACTTGAGGTTGCAGGTTCGCTCCCCAGCACCGGACAAGAGGGTGTTATTTGTAAAACTAGTGGTGGCTGGTATTACATATACGGTGCCCACCATCTCTACCGATGGTACACTGAGCAAGGCAACCCCGAACAGCTCAATCCAGGGGCACGGTACTTAGGCTGACCCTGCGCTCTAACCCCCTCCTAAGTGTGGTTATTTATTATGACGATATGTGAGAAGACAAATTTCAATGTAGCTATTGAGTGATAAAGTAACTTAAAAAAATTGAATAAAAAATTTAATTAAGCAGCGCCTACAGTTCAAAATTGCATCCCCTTTACTGTTATCACTGCAGATCAGCTTTTAATATTCAGGAATTCACTTTATAGAGACTGGCTTATGGTTAACCTGGCACCGCCTGCCTACGTACATCCGCTCAATTGTCATTTCCCTTCAGTATCAGTCTGGGCTTGCGGTATATTAGTGGGTTTCCTCGCCAGATTTTTTGGCGGTCCAATCAGCGAACAGAGGGAGTGGCTGAAAACAATGACGTTGAGTTTCAATTGTTGTCAGAAGCCGGCGCGTGACATATGTCACGAGTCACGACCAAACATTATGCGATTCGTTGGCAGATCCAGAGTGGCACTGGGCAGATCCAATAGTTTTAAACATCAACAGACACCCTCCTTCAAGTGAGTTAACGTTTGTCAATTGAGCGATTCTAGACCCTCTATACAAATGAAATGAAGTACGATGGTCTGGTAGGACCAGGCTAGCTTATGGTAGGTATACTACCTCCAATAGTCACATCACTCTGATCTTGCACCTCCTCTTCCCCAAAACAGAGTTCTGATATAGGTTACCTGTGCTAAGTTGCTGTACGCGCGGCTAGAGCTGAAGCACAGTTGAGCCATGCCAAACTGATACGGGAGTATTGAAGTTATGAAGGTCTAACCCGCTAAAATGGGAAGATACATAAAAACACACGCCACGTTAAGAGCATGTGAACCTGTCGGCACTGTGCGGGAGACACTTCCCTCTCCGTCATCTGATCGCTGTCCTCTCTATCAAATGTAATATATTGGCTCGGGGCTCCCTGTCAAAATCAAATCGTTTTCTTAAAAATGTGAAGCTGACGGCGAGAGCACGTTTATTAGGAAAGAAAAGGCACAGAGCTTCCTGCATTTGTGTCGGATCGAGGTCGGACCATAGTCACTCCACAAACTAACTGCACCAGAGTTTGTTTGGAAGCGCACCAATACCACCTCTTCAGCTGGGTCTCAGTTCGCTTGTTTGGTCCGCAACCGAGTGTGATTGCTGTATTCACACCTGCCTGAAAGATGCGCACCGAGGGTAGAAGCGCACCTGAGTTTGTTACAACCAAACTAAACACCTCAGGTGGGAATACGCCCCAAGATGAAGCAGTTTCCATTTATCCCAGTAGATTTGTTTAGGATCCTTAAGTGGCCATCTCTTGGTCCCAAATTCTCTTTAATTGACTGCGGCAGTAGTGTGGTATATCGTAATGTTGTTTGTTTTCTGTGTTAAGGATTTGTCAAAACAATAAAAAATGAATTGTTATGATGAGAATGTGTTTTTAACCCGTGAAGCTCTATCTCTATCACAGCAGGACCCGTTGTTCACTTTGATTCTGCCTTATTGTATTTTAACTGTCTGTGCCACAGGTGGTGAGCTCGACCAACGGGGAGCTGAACGCAGACGATCCGGCCCATTCCAACGCTCCCATTACAGCTCAGGCAGAGGTGGAAGTGGTCGATGAGGCCAAGTATGTTACATACACCCGCCACCACACTTTTCTCCATTTCCATCTCTCGCTTCCTCTCTCACCTGCTCTTCCCCTCTCTTGCCGTCTCTCCTGCCTTCCTCTCTCTCTCTGCTATGCATTGGAATAGTGACAGCCCCCACCCCTAGCTGTCATCCTGCTCCTGCCCCTCTTGTCTTCTGTCTCACTGTGTGGGCTTTTGATCTGTACTGCTGCCTCTCTCTGTGCTGTTCTCTCAATACAGAAAGCAGATGCATATTAACTTCTCAGTGGGAGATAATATGAGTTCTTATTTCTGTAATTTGAGCAGTCAAACACTGACATAGGCCTCACTGGCAGCCATTGAGGATGTCACTTCACTATCATCTTGTCTTCAACAGTACCAGTAATTCTCAATGCCCCTTGCGATGTAAATTCTCTCCGTGTGCCAGTTGAGATCCACCAGATTGTCCATGTGGTATCTCAGTCACATGGATAAAGATAATACACATGATGTAATTTTATGTGACTCTCACTTCTTTCTCTCCCACTGAAAGGCAAACATGTTGTCTCAAAAGAGATCTATTTAGTTCTTCCCACAGCAATTGGAAAAGGCCAGACTGATCTCTGGGAGAGAAACGATGTGAATCAGGCTGGTCTTGCTAGGCTTCATCAAAGCCGCTACAGAATATAATTCCCCTCAGCTTGTCTCCTTCTGAATCTCCCAAAGGTTCATTCACTTAAATATGTTCTCATTTCTCCCCCTGCCCAGAGGTCGGGCCTTCGTTCTGTTGTCTCCTTTCACACAATTGTTTTATATGATGATTTGTGGGTTTCCTGATATAAGAACAGGAAATAATGGATGCACGTAGTATGTCTGATATAATTTAATTATTGTTTTGCCTTTTCAAAGGGGATTATGAGGTTTCCATATGCATAATACCACAAGAGTTGTCGTCTCTTTCATATTTTTCAAAGTATGTGTAGGATCAGGTTAAACTTACTCTGGATTTAGTCGTTATGATTAAAGGAACATTTATAATGGAAATGTGCCACAATCAACCTTGTGTTAGTTATTGCAATTCACAAAAATCTTTCAAATCTCTAGCCACAGATGTTTTCATACTCCTAACTTACACATTACTAAAATGTTAAGTGCCACACACACAATTATGGATGGAGTTGTTATGAATGGTTGAGTCAGCTCAATCTTTAATTTCTTTCCATTGTCAGTGGTGTTCCACCAACTTCTATCATGATGGAGATGAGCATGCAATGTCTGACATAAAGAGATATTAGAAGAAGTTCCAAAAAAGGACAATTACAGTAGTAATGGAGGAAACACATGGTTTGATACCGAATTGTATGGTAGAAATAATGAACTTAACTTCCAGTTCAAATGTGCTTTAGACACTGCTAAAAGAGTCAATGTCATGTAATCTTTTCTCCTTTCTAACCTCTCAAACCTTCCCTCTCTGTATCCACCTGTTTCCTGTTTGTGTGCATGTTTGTGTGGCATGTGCCCAGTCCCATCATCGTGGTCTTGCTATATTAATCTTTCTTACTTTTCTCTTTACACTCTTTCCTCTCTTCTTCTGTAGCTGCGTGAAAATGCTCAACCTGTGGTGAGTCCCTCTGTGCTAGTCCACATCAGACTCATGGGACAGGAAGTGGACCGACCTAGGCTGCGCCCAGTGGAGTTGATTTATAAAATGTCAACTTCTCTGATTGCTACAATAGTGCCATATATGTCTTAGAAGATAACTATACAGTACACAATGTTAAGGATAGAGTCTGCCTTTTTCCCTCTACCGCCCGATGTTGATAAGTAGCAGATGGGTTAGCAATGTGAGCAAGCAGGCTAACTTAAAACATGAGCAGATGTCACATCAGGATAGAAAAAACAAACAAGACCTGCTTTGATAAAAGTTGACTAAATCCTCTGTTTTTTAGGCCCCTGTAGTATTTATAACCGATGGCATATAACTCTTTTTGGAAGGTCTTTAATCTCTTGTTGCATGTTCCACCAATATTCCTTATTAATGTCTTGGTCCACAGGTTTTTTCTTGTCCTTTGTACGTTTCTACTGACCATTCAGGCTCACCATGTCTCGTGCTCTTTGTGTGCACTCCTCCATTGTTTTTTTGCAAAGGAGAAATATTTCCTTCAGAGTCCCTGCAGCAGTTTGTAGTCCAGTCCCATCTGCCCTTATTTATCTTTTCTTAAGAAAATGGAAGGAAGTGAACAAGCATCCATCTTGTACAGGTCCTTCTCATATAATTAGCATATTGTGATAAAGTTGATTATTTTCCATAATGTAATGATAATAATTGAACTTTCATATATTTTAGATTCATTGCACACCAACTGAAATATTTCAGGTCTTTTGTTGTTTTAATACTGATGATTTTGGCATACAGCTCATGAAAACCCCAAATTCCTATCTCAAAAAATTAGCATATCATGAAAAGGTACTCTAAACGAGCTCTTAACCTAATCATCTAAATCAACTAATTAACTCTAAACACCTGCAAAAGATTCCTGAGGCTTTTAAAAACTCCCAGCCTGGTTCATTACTCAAAACCGCAATCATGGGTAAGACTGCCGACCTGACTGCTGTCCAGAAGGCCATCATTGACACCCTCAAGCAAGAGGGTAAGACACAGAAATACATTTCTGAGCGAATAGGCTGTTCCCAGAGTGCTGTATCAAGGCACCTCAGTGGGAAGTCTGTGGGAAGGAAAAAGTGTGGCAGAAAACGCTGCACAACCAGAAGAGGTGACCGGACCCTGAGGAGGATTGTGGAGAAGGGCCGATTCCAGACCTTGGGGGACCTGCGGAAGCAGTGGACTGAGTCTGGAGTAGAAACATCCAGAGCCACCGTGCACAGGCGTGTGCAGGAAATGGGCTACAGGTGCCGCATTCCCCAGGTCAAGCCACTTTTGAACCAGAAACAGCGGCAGAAGCGCCTGACCTGGGCTACAGAGAAGCAGCACTGGACTGTTGCTCAGTGGTCCAAAGTACTTTTTTCGGATGAAAGCAAATTTTGCATGTCATTCGGAAATCAAGGTGCCAGAGTCTGGAGGAAGACTGGGGAGAAGGAAATGCCAAAATGCCTGAAGTCCAGTGTCAAGTACCCACAGTCAGTGATGGTCTGGGGTGCCATGTCAGCTGCTGGTGTTGGTCCACTGTGTTTTATCAAAGGCAGGGTCAATGCAGCTAGCTATCAGGAGATTTTGGAGCACTTCATGCTTCCATCTGCTGAAAAGCTTTATGGAGATGAAGATTTCATTTTTCAACAAGACCTGGCACCTGCTCACAGTGCCAAAACCACTGGTAAATGGTTTACTGACCATGGTATTACTGTGCTCGATTGGCCTGCCAACTCTCCTGACCTGAACCCCATAGAGAATCTGTGGGATATTGTGAAGAGGAAGTTGAGAGACACCAGACCCAACACTGTGGATGAGCTTAAGGCCGCTATCGAAGCATCCTGGGCCTCCATAACACCTCAGCAGTGCCACAGGCTGATTGCCTCCATGCCACGCCGCATTGAAGCAGTCATTTCTGCGAAAGGATTCCCGACCAAGTATTGAGTGCATAACTGAACATAATTATTTGAAGGTTGACCTTTTTGTATTAAAAACACTTTTCTTTTATTGGTCGGATGAAATATGCAAATTTTTTGAGATAGGGATTTTTGGTTTTTCTTGACTTTTTTGCCAAAATCATCAATATTAAAACAATAAAAGGCTTGAACTACTTCAGTTGTGTGTAATGAATCTAACATATATGAAAGTCTAATGTTTATCAGTACATTACAGAAAATATTGAACTTTATCACATTATGCTAATTATATGAGAAGGACCTGTATTTGATGCTAATATTTTACTAATCAAATCTTTTGCCAACTGCAGTTTTTCCACTTTTAAGATCACAAACAATTTGTATCTGACTAGATTTGGAAGTCTTTAAGGGAGGCTCTTGTTAAATGCAACACTCATTTAAGCAGACCTCTGGTGTTGTGTCTTTTTGCTTCATCTGAATCCTTGTCCCATCTACATATTGGCTTACTGTCTGTCTCTGTCTGCAGGTGCTGCTGTTTCTTCAAACGAAAGCGGAAGAAGAACACGCCGAGGCACAAATGATGGTTTATCATCGGCCTGAAACGTTCTAGTTGATTGTGATTTCAGAAATCAATATGGTCCCATTCAGAATAAAAGAGGGAGACAACTGAAAGATCATGATTGAATTGTTCCCTGGAAGGAGACCAGTTAAAAATGGTTTGTTGAGATGTACAAGACGCTTGTCTTTTGATGGGAGTCCTTTTTTTATTATTTTTTTTCTTTTCCTCCTCACGTGTGGCAATATTTTGCAGGCCAGTCGTACAAATGGGGAACTTTTTTGTTGGAATTCTGCAGAGAATTGTCCTTTTTATTTTATTTTATTTTTTCTCTCCCCATGCCCCAATCATTTAGATTTTTCTCTCCATTTGTAACTTCTTTTCTTTATTTTTTTGCTCATGTTTCTCCTCTGAGATGTTGCAAAGAAAGAGACCTCCTGTGGAATCTTGCCACCTTCAACTAGTTGAAAACTGTTGATTTCTCTGTTTGACTCAAAATCATGTTTTGTTTTCCCCCTCTTGTCAAGTCCCAGCTCAAAGTGGTTTGCCCCTGGTTAGTTTGCTGACTTGTTTCGACTCAAAGCCCTTTTGGTCGTTCCTGATGTGGGACTGAATGTAAACCTGAACACACGAGGAGCCAAGAGTGTAACTGACTAACCTCACATAAGGGCACAAAGAGCATCAGTCTGCCATTTGAGGCCCCTGCACTTTTTTCCCCCTCCAAAGAGGTCAACCTTGGCACTGGGAACCGGGCCTGAGCGAACAGAAGACCAGTGGACGCCTCCTGCACTGTGTTCTTTTGGGGATGATTTCTACTCACGCTGCTGTCAAAACACACTACAGTGTCTTTCGACTCATGCAGTTTTCCTGTTGGCTTTGTGATGATGAGTGGCAACCTGACACTTATATGGGGGGAGGAGGGGACATGCTATTTATGCTATTTATCTCTTGGTTGCCACCAGTTTTCCTACTAATTCTAAAATCATACACACTGAATGTATGGACAGAAAATACAGTGCCGTAAGAGCATTTATGTAATCTGTCATGCGCATGGGAAGGAAATTGCAGTCAAGGATTTTGACCAATGTTTTAAAAAAAGGAAAAAAGTTTGACCAAAACTAAGAGGATTAGAAAATGGGAGGGTCTTAAATGTTGTTGATCTTAATAATGTGATGGTTAATAATGGGCTCTACACCAGTACTCACTGGCTTTGCAGTGACGAGAGAAACTGGCATGATGTGCTTTGGAGATTGAATCACAGCCTCTCGACGCTACTGTCCAATGCCTTAACCCTGACGTCCAGTCCACCGCCACAATACATCACCTCATCCGTTGGATGAACAAAGTTGGCAGTATGACGGTTATGAGATTTCTTTGCTGCGCAATTCTTTGGGGTCACCTGTATAATAAAGCCCAAAGTTGCGGACTGTTCCCGTCTAGTGTCAGAATAGTTAAGGACTGGACTTCCCTTGTTACAGTGACAATGTAGGTTCATCAGATAAACGTTTGGTGTAATCTGTAACGGTGGTAAGACATCCCTGCCCCTGTACGTGTCAAGTCTGAAAACCCCTGTTTGGACGACTGCTGAAACCTCCCCAGTCCATCTCTTTCATGCAGAGAGAGAGAGGACTACCTTAATGTCAGTGTGAGCTTGGGCGTATAAGAAAACGTGTCCAAACCTTTTTTTTTTTAAACATTTTTATTTAGTGTCATGGAGGACTGCCTTGAAAAAAAATCCTCAATATGTCACCTTGCCTATCCTCCAACCAGACTGAAATCCCATGCATAGGGTGTTTTATTTTTTTTATTTTTTATCTTGTTAATGTGAATTTTGTTAATGCAATTACTTTTGTTTTTCCATTCCAAATAGCCATGGTTTTATGGGGAAAGAGAGGGTAACAAAAAAAGCTTGAGACCATGACTGCACTACATTTGTTGACCCCTGCTTTCCCTGACAAGACCCTGCCTTCTTACTAGATTATACCTTCTATACTGTACTTTAAAACGTGCTTATTACTTTAATTGTAGCTGCCTCGTGTGCTAGGTCTTCCCTGTAGGATGCAGGGAATACACTTTAAATTGTTTTTTGTGCCATGCCACAGCCCCCCCCCCCCCCCCCCCCCCCCCCCATCCCCATCTCTTCTGTGTGCACACAAAAACACACACGCATGCACACACTCACAAAAACATGCAAGTCCTAACTGGCTCTTTAATCAGCTTGAATTTAACGTTTTGTGGACCTGCCTCATCGTTGTAGATGTTACAAACTATCTCAAATGAATCAGTATGTAAACCTGCTTGTTGCGTGTATTTACACTGTAAAGCGTTACTCCGGGGTCTAAGTTATTGTGTTAATGAAAGTACTTGAATATGAAAAATCTACGGGACTTTTCTGTCTGTTTCTGTTATTAGTTTCTTGGTCATTGTCATCTTAAGTCCATAGGATTTTGAGGGGAATGGTGGGAGATCAGGCTATTTGAATGACATGTATTTATTAGTTGGAGATGTCTTAGTGCCTCTTGAGTCTGTTGGACAGGTGGCGTTTGTCAGACTCACCTGTAGAGTCCTGTGCTAGCTGGTGTAAATGACCGAGTGATGGGTTGTTCTTTTTACCCTGAAGAGGTGAACTAAGATGATGGTTTGGAGGTTAAAAAGCCCCTTTTCTTTCTTTATGTGACACATTCACTATAATGTATTTTGATGTGGTGTCGGCGGCATCATTCATTTCTTTCAGACCCAAACCTGTGACATCTTCTGCCTTTTGATTCTCCCCTATAAAGCATCAGCGGCACCCGGACTGTTTCGTTCCAGCTACTTAGGAAAAAAGTTTGAAAGTATTTTTGTGTAGGGAGATGGATATCCAGACTATATAGCCTTCAATGTTCCCCCTTGAGTTCCCCGAGTGCCATTCCTGAGTCGACTACTAGCCCATGCCTTTTACCTGTGCCAGGAAAATATAAAGTTGAATGTTTTTCGACCATCACATTCCACCTTGTGTCCTTGACGTGTCCACTGTCATTTTTTTGAAGAAAATCGCAGAGCAACACAGCTCAAATCATTACCAGGAAGTGTTGTCAGATATGTTGAATAGAAAGAAAGTGTTTTAAGAGTCGTTTTCAACATTTAACGGCCAAGATTAATATTTCAGAGTTGAATCTTTTCCGGGTCATCTTTTGCGGCATCTGCTTCTTCCTTAAACTGTGGGTCACCTTTACTTGCAGCTGAAATTGGTAGATTTAGATATATTACTCTGATGTATTTACTTTTTATTCTGCGGGCCTCGTACAGAGCAATATAGGAGTACTCTGTATGGTTTGTATCTGCATGGCTTATCTGGAGACGACAGCAAGTGGTCTCTCCAGTGAAATTCCCCACCTGTAGGGCTTGTATACGGTTGGGTCAGTGAGACATTATGGCTTCCAGTCCTCCTGTAAAGTAAATAACTTGTTTTGTGTCTTCTCACAGCACATTCCATTTCAGTTCCCATTATTTCTGATGGACTTCACTTCAGTTGGACTTGGTGTTTCATGGCTTTGGTTGTGTGTAGCTCACATTCCTGTGTCAAAACTGTGTAAATCAAAGCAAAGGACAGTTAAAGTGTGAATGAATGGCGTAGGTCTTTTGGGGTTTTCTGGCACTTTTTCCTTGTTGCTGTACTGTAGAATTGTCTTGAATTTACTGTACATTTTATTTCTTTGAGGGAGAGGTTTAGGGTGACATTTACTGCAATATTGTGATGATTATTTGAAAATTGTAAATTGTACAGAGTTCACAATTATACTCTTTGTTCTTTATGTTGGGAATCCATTTTGAAATATGTATTCTTTGATTTTTCTTTGTCCTCTCAGACTGTGGAAAATCAAAATTGTACAGCTCCAAGAGTGTGTCCTCCCCTCAGCCTTTTTTTTCAGAGCTATGATTAAGAGAAATCTTAACTGTAAATAAATATTACTGTGTTGAAATATGAATGTCACTTCAAAAATCTATTTGGATGATTTAGTCAAGGGCTTCAAGAATGAAGGACCCACATTTCCTATTTTTATGGTTTCATATTTTTTAATTTACAGAAAGGTAATGGTAATTTTTTTTCTTATCTGAGATGATTTTTATGTTGTTTTTTTTCTCTCTCTCTCTCTCATTGGACTCATAATACAATGTTTCACACATGAACCTTATAAAAACACTTTCTATTCCCTCCACACCTAAAGGGAAACTCCAGTTTGCACCCTTTTTTATGTAAAATAAAAGATCTCGCCACCTTGTGGGAATGTCTGCTGTGAGATTATTTTGTACTGATTGTGTTCATGGATGGGAAACGAGTTTCAGCTGAGTACCTGTGTCAGCAGTTTAGCCTGGCGGATTTTTATTTTAAGGGGTATAGGCTACACTGTTAAAAAAAACAAATGGAACACTTAAAAACACCCTAATGAAATAGTACAGTTGAAAATCTTTATTCATTACATAGTGGAATGCGTTGAGAACAAAATAACATGAGAATGATCAATGGAAATCAAAATAATTAACCCATGGAGGTCTGGATTCAGAATCGTATTCAAAATTAAAGTGGAAAATCAGATCACAGGCTGATCCACCTTCTGTGGAAATTCCTCAAACGATTCAAAATGAAGCTCAGTAGTGTGAGTGGCCTCAACGTGCCTGTATGCACTCCCTACAATGTCTGGGCATGCTTCTGATGAGACGACGGATGTTATCCTAAGGGATCTCCTCCCAGACCTGGATCAGGGCACCACTCAACTCCTGGACAGTCTTTGGGGCGACCTGGATGGAACGATACATGATGTCCCAGAGGTGCTCGATTGGATTCAGGCATGGACGAATTCAGGCCTAAGGAATAGGCAGGCCAGTCCATAGCATCAATGCCTTCATCATGCATGAACTGCGGACACACTCTAGTCACACGAGACAGAACGTTGTCATGCATGAGAAGGAACCTAGGCAGATGCTAGTTGGGTTGCACGGTGTTGGACTGTGAGCACAGGCCCAAATTGTACGTCGGGCCCTCATACCACCCTCATGGAGTCTGTTAATGTGTTCTCATAATGTTATCTCAGTTGTTTTAAAGTGATATTATGTGGATTACGACCGAATTTTGTATCCAACTTTATTGTACACCAATGTGATTGGTTGTTTTATTTTGTTTTGTTTCTGTATTGAATTGCATTCTGGGTCATTGACCGTTTAATTCTTGTGACTGTGCACATGCCATGGCTGCTGATGGTAGGCCTATACCGGAGCTGTGAAAAAAGAAAGATAAATGAAAGAGATGTAAGACGTGATTCTTTAACAACATGACAGAAGAGAATGAAATCTCAAAAGAGTCCGTTTCTGACAGTCTGAGCAGAAATATGCATATTTGTGGCGTGCTGGAAGTCATTTTGTAGGGCTCTGGCAGTGCTCCTCCTTGCAAAAAGGAGCAGTTAGCGGTCCTTCTGCTAGGTTGTTGTCCTCCGACGGACCCCTCGACGTCTCCTGATGTAGGCCTACTGGCCTGTCTCCTGGTAGTGGTTCTCAATGAATTATGAATTAATATTATTATTATTTATTTTTTAAACGCACGGAGGGGATGCGTCCCCGTAACAGTAAAAACAGTACAGGGGTCAAAACACTTAAATATCCCTCCTAATTGTTTATATTCATTCCCCAATTATTAATAATAACACCCCTACAGTGTGGACCATACCATCTTAAACTTGCGAAGTTCGGCTGGCCTCTGCTTCTCGTTGCAGACGGCTGGTCAGCCTCCCGTAGTGCAGCAGGCAGTGTAGTGGTCCCAATGTAAGTTGTTAGTGAGCTTGTCAAGCCCAATACGATGCACTTTCTCACCTTCAAGGTGAATTAGATTAGGTCAAGTGTCAAAGGATGGATGCTAACATTATCTGGTTTCTAACTCTTTTGCCTAAAGTTTAGCTAACAAGCTAACGTTAGCTAGCTGCTGATAGCCATGGAACTATCTGCCTAGTTGACTGCTGATAGCCCACCCTGTTTATTTCCAATGTATAGTGTCATAATAGTCAACACTGCTGAGTAGTGAGTCCTACAAAAAAACACTCCAAAAGGTGATACGTTTTCAATGTGCAGAAAGTTTTGAACAATAAAGTAGAATAAATATTTGAATGCAATACAGAATGCCTCAGTGCGTTACTGATTTACAGTATCTCACAAAAGTGAGTACACCCCTCACATTTCTTCACATTTTTCTTTATATCTTTCCATGGGACAACACTGAATAAATGACACTTTGATACAATGTAAAGTAGTCAGTGTACAGCTTGAATAACAGTGTAAATGTACTGTCCCCTCAAAATAACTCGACACACAGCCATTAATGTCTAAACTGCTGGCAACAAAAGTGAGTACACCCCTTAGAAAAAATTTACAAATTGGGCCCAAAGTGTAAATATTTTGTATGGCCACCATTATTTTCCAGCACTGCCTTAACCCTCTTGGGCATGTAGTTCACTAGAGCTTCACAGGTTGCAACTGGAACCCTCTATCACCCATTTATGACAGCATCACAGAGCTGGTGGATATTAAAGACCTTGCGCTCCTCCACCTTCCGTTTGAGGATGCCCCAAAGATGCTCAATAGGGTTTAGGTCTGGAGACATGCTTGGCCAGGCCATAACCTTTACCCTCAGCTTTTTTAGCAAGCCACTGGTCGTCTTGGAGGGGTGTTTGGGGTCGTTATCATGTTGCAATACCACCCTGCGGCCCAGTTTACGAAGGTTGAGTGCACATGGTCAGCGTCGTACACAGAGGTTGGCTTTGGAAAATAGACGTATGAGTGCTGCCAGCATTGCTGAAGGGCTTGAAGGGGTGGGGGGTCAGCCTGTCAGTGCTCAGACCATACGCCGCACTCTGCATCATACTGGTCTGCATGGCTGTCATCCCAGAAGGAAGCCTATTCTAAAGATGATGCACAAGAAACCCCACAAAAAGTTTGCTGAAGACAAACAGACTACGGACATGGATTACTGCAACCATGTCCTGTGGTCTGATGAGACCAAAATACATTTATTTGGTTCAGATGGTGTTAAGAGTGTGGAGCGGCAACCAGGTGAGGAGTGCAAAGACAAGTGCGTCTTGCCTAGAGTCAAGCATGGTGGTTGGAGTGTCATGGTCTGGGGCTGCATGAGTGCTGCCAGCACTGGGGATCTACAGTTCATTGAATTCTAACATGTACTGTGACATACTGAAGCAGAGCATGATCCCCTCCCTTCATAAACTGGGCCGCAGGGCAGTACTGCAACATGATAACGACCCCAAACACCCCTCCGAACGACCACTGGCTTGCTAAAGAAGCTGAGGGTAAAGGTTATGGACTGGCCAAGCATGTCTCCAGTCTTAAACCCTATTGAGCATCTTTGGGGCATCCTCAAACGGGAGATGGAGGAGCGCAAGGACTCTAATATCCACCAGCTCCTTGATGTCGTCATGAATGGGTAGAAGAGGGTTCCAGTTGCAACCTGTGAAGCTCTAGTGAACTACATGCCCAAGAGGGTTAAGGCAGTGCTGGAAAATAATGATGGCAAAACAAAATATTGACACTTTGGGCCCAATTTGGAAATTTTTTCTAAGGGGTGTACTCACTTTTGTTGCCAGCAGTTTAGACGTTAATGGCTGTGTGTCGAGTTATTTTGAGGGGACAGTAAATTTACACTGTTATACAAGCTGTACACTAACTACTTGACATTGTATCAAAGTGTAATTTATTCAGTGTTGTCGCATGGAAAGATATAATGAAATATTTGAAGAAATGTTAGGGGTGTACTCACTTTTGTGAGATACTGTATATTCCATTAGATGTGTGTCAATGGGAGCTAGTTGTCTTTTCCTTAACATGTCCACAATAAATAAATACAGAAGACACAAATTACTGCATAAAAATTAACCAAAATGAAGTGTTCGAACCTCAATTTTTCAGGGGGACAACCCCCAGACCCCTGCTTTTAATGTCCCTCCCCCCAATGTTGAAATGAAACCTAGCCCTTCATTTATTAATTTAAATGTGTTAATTACACATTACTGGATGCAGACCAATACATGTAAACTGTAAAGACGCTGGCCATTGAAATGATTTAAGTTTTTTCAATTTTTTTCCTTCGGCGGCCCTCGGTCCAATGTTGGGTTCCTAAATTGGCCCTCAGCTATCAAAAGTTTGAGAACCCCTGCTCTAGAGTCTCTAGACACTGTGCTGGGAGACACAGCAAACCGTCTTACCACAGCGCGCATTGATGTGCCATCATGGATGAGATGTACCTGAGCAACTTCTGAGGGCTGCAGACACCGCCTCATGCTACCTCTAGTGGCAAAGTGCAAAAGTGACCAAAAATCTGCCAAACTGGCACTGCAACAAAAAAACGGGGAAAAAAATGTCAAATGTTCTGATATGGATAGTAGTACTGTCTGCATGTCCATGACACCTATGAGTGTGTGTGTGTGTGTGTGTGTGCGTGTGCGTGCGTGCGTGTGCGTGCGTGCGTCATCATGGGCTATTAAGACTGCAAACCGTACCCCTTGTATTTCTCTCCTCTCATATCTACACACAAAAGCACACTTTTGCAAACACACACACACACACAGGACATTTTAGAACAAGTGACTGCCTTTTTGACTCATGTCTTTAAAGGTCACATATTATGCTAAATGCACTTTTTAAATGTGTTCTAACATATCCATGGGTCCACGGTGTGCCTAGAGACTGCCAAAATATAAAAAAAATAACAATCTCTCCTTTTCTCACTCTCCCCCTTTCTGAAACCCCCACCCCTCCCCCCCAATATACTCCAGTCAGAATTCTCGCCGTCTATAACGTCATAGACGGCACAGCCACATCCCCATATTTTCTTTATATGTCCATGCTTCCCCCCCACATTAGTAACCAGAAACTTCCACCGTGCAGTGTTCTATGGTAACTTCCCTCCCCCCCATTTCTTATTGGTCCACGGCCCCGAGATCCTCTGGAAAATTTTCCAAGCGACAGCCATGTTGTTTTCCCCGCTAAGCGACAAGATGCCCATAGTACAGCAAACCATGCAGAGTGTTGCATAAACCAACACAGAAGCATTCTGCTCATAATCCACCAATTTATTTTAATCACAGCAGTCTTAATAATGCCGCGTTTATAACGAGACAAAGCTTAGGGAACTACTTGTGTAATTCCATCGGTGAAACTAAAAGGAATCTCCTAAATGGTTGTTTGCCTGTTATTTACCTAGTGTAGCATGTAGCTTCGGGAGTAGCACACAACGTTTGCTTCTATTACACTAACTTAGCTTTCCCATTGCAGTTTAATAATGCCTTGTTTTTAACACCACAAAGGGTGGAAAGTTATTCCTGTAGAAACCAAATGTGAGGCTACTGTTTTCACTGGTTTTAAATCGTCTGAGTGTTACTCTTAGCCGTTAGCGCACATGTAGCTTCGGATGTAGCACCCAACGTTTGCTTCTATTACACTAACTTAGCTTTCCCATTGGAGTTTAAAGCTCCCATATTATACACTTTTCGGTACTATTATACACCATATTATATGGTCTTAGTGGTCACTAATACGTTTTTCTTTAATTGTTTGCTGAAAAAAACTTTCAGATAATTTATTGTACTATACTGAAGTTCAGCTAATCTCACAATGGCCTATTTTTTAAAAAGAGCTGCAGCTCCCCTCGTAAATATACAATCTTTGCGCTGCCCCCGCCCCCTGTCCGGAAGCGAAGCCAGATACGCCTCGCCCTCTGTCTGTCAGGGCCGTGGACCAATAAGAAATAGGGGTGTGGGCTGCACAGTGGAAGCTTCTGGCTTTCCAGTTTGTGAGGTCAGAAAAGGGGAAAATTCTGACTGGAGTATATTGGGTGGGGGAGGGGTGGTGGTTTCAGAAAGGGGGTTTGTGAGAAAAGGAGAGTGTTATTTTTTAAAATATTTTGGCAGTCTCTAGGCACACTGTGGACCCATGGATATGTTAGAACACATTTAAAAAGTGCATTTAGCATAATATGTGACCTTTAATAATGCCTCGTTTTTAACACCACAAAGGGTGGGAAGTTATTCCTGTAGAAATCAAGCTTTGAAGCTACTGGTTTTAATCATGTCAGGTCATGTCAAACTGTTATGTCAAAGTATGGCTTCGCTCCGGGTAAACACTGTGTTTGCAGTCACGCAGTGTCTCTCTAGTATCACGAGAGCACGGCAGAGACGGTGGGAGGGCCCGGCAGAGAGGTGGGAGGGGCCAGCCAGATCGCAGGCTGCAGACACCAATATAGGTCATCCGGAGACCAGAGGAACATCAGGGTATAGAGGCTTGCTACAATAAATTATCTGGTTTTTTCAGCAAACATTTAAAAAAATAAGTATTAGGGACTACTTAGACCAGGGGTCCTCAAAGGGCGGACTCCGGTCCGGATCCGGACCCAAACGCAATGAAATTCGGACCGAGACAAAAATCAATATTAGGCTACAATTGTTTTCATATGGCGCTTTTCCACCGCATGGTATCAGCTCGACTCGACTCGACTTGACTCGCATTTTTGGCTTTTCCACCGCAATTTCATGGTACCTGGTACCACGTAGCGGCTGCTTTTTTGGTATCGCCTCGCTCTAGGTTCCAAGCGAGCTGAGCCGATGCTAAAAGGTGACGTCGGCAGACGGCCGGCCACTGATTGGCCAGAGACTATTGTTTGGCCAATCAGTGGCCAGAGACTACCGGCTTCATTCTGTTGTTTATTCTCCCCAACTCTCCGGCACTTTTGAGTGTATTTACGCCGCGTGCAGCCTTCTCTGGCTCTCTTTCATTTGATTTGCATCACAGATCCGAATTTATTTTCCATATATTCGCTAAGCTCACCCAGTGTTGGTTGTTGGGGAAGTTACTTACATACGAGAGGAGACATGTAGGGCAGCTAGCAGCTAGGCTAGTATAGCCAGCTGGGACTGGGACAGACATGATAGCGAGCGATTACATTACAAGCCTCGGACTGAACTGATTACCTCAATAAAATATTCAGGCTGAGACACGGCTTGCATTTGAAAACACGTATCCTGAAACAAGCACTAAACAGTCAACTTTATCATGCCCGTGTTTACGTAGCTGTACGTGACGCATCCCTACAGCTGACTGTGTGGCACACATCGGGACAACAACCATCCCTTTTAATGGCCCGTAGCAATATTCTTCTTGTTCTTTTAGCAAACAGATACAAGGGGGGTATTTCTTAAACATTTTTCATCCGTGTTTTTGGCGGTTGGTTCAGTTAATAGTGCAACAACTGCTCGTAATTTCTGCTTTGCTACTTTGCTCCGGAGTAGGCTTTCAGCCCCTTACGACAACCCCGCCCACGTTCAGCAGGTACTATTTGCGGTGGAAAACGACCCGTGCTGCTACCAAACCAAGTTGAGTCGAGTCGAGTTGAGTCGAGTCGAGCTACATGTGCGGTGGAAAAGCGCCAATAGTGATCCAAGCGAGATTTTATTGGCGTATGATTTCTGGATGTTTCCAATCACGTATCTGTCTCGTTGCCAATGCAAATGTCCTATCAGCGATTGTACTGTATAAAAACATCACTATGACAACTCAATTGTGGCCGTGACTGCTTTTTTTTTTTTTTTTTTCATCCGCGAGTGTTTTTTTCCTCCGCCGTCTCTCGGCTCGTTACTCAGTATGGCAGTGAAGTTAGTTTTATGTTGGCCATTTGACATTCGCGCTTCTTCGCTCCGGGTGGGTAAACCTATCGAATATTCAAATTCAAACTAACTTCACCGCGGTCACACAGCTCATTAGCTAACGGTGAGATTAGCAAACGGTGCTTTTAGTAAAGAGAAAAATCATGGCGTGCTCCAAACTTGACAAAAAGCGAAAAGTGGATTCCGAAAATCGTGAGTTTAAAACAGAATGGACCGACAAATATGCATTTGTGCTGCCTGTGGGGAGCACGAAACCAATGTGTTTAATCTGTAATGAGACAGTTGCCCTTGTCAAAAGTGGAAACGTAAAACGTCATTATGAAACAAAGCATGGCCACTTCGAGCAGAACTATCCACAAAACTCCGAGGTAAGGACCACAAAAATAAGCCAAATGCAAGCATCATACCAAGCAACACGCACTATGATAGTCAGGTCAGCCACACAGCAGGAGCGTGGGACTGAAGCCTCACTGCGAGTGGCATGGGTCTTAGGCAAGCACAAAAAACCATTCAGTGATGCAGAAATTGTGAAGGAGTGTATGAATGAAGTAGCAACCGCTCTGTTTGAGGGAACTCAAAAAGATGACATCATACAAAAAATAAATCAAATACCACTTTCTGATGCCACTGCAGCAAGACGCACTGAAGTCCTTGCTGATGATTTATTGGACCAAATGAAATCTGCTGTTAAAAAGGCTAAATGCATTTCATTGGCTTTGAATGAATCTACAGACAACACAGATAATGCCCAACTTCTGGTGTTTGTCAGATTTTTTGATGAAGAGAAGGGGGAATTTTTCGAAGATGTTTTAGGCCTCACAAACCTTCATGGGCATACAAGAGGGGAGGACATTTACAAAGCAGTGATGGAGATGTTGAAAGACAGAGAGATAGACCTGAAGCATGTTGTTTCTGTTGCAACTGATGGAGCCCCAAGTATGACTGGGAGAGAGAAGGGATTAGTGGCCCGCTTAAAAGCTCATCACCCTGACCTCTTAGCATGCCACTGTGTTATTCACCAGATGGTTTTGTGTGCCAGCCTTGGAAAGGAGTACTCAGAAATCATGACAACAGTAATGAGACTTGTACATTTTTTGAAGGCATCATCTGCTCTGCAGCATCGTTTGCTGCGCACATTCCTCACAGAGGTTAATGCAGAATTTGATGATTTGCTTTTACACAACAATGTCAGGTGGCTCAGCAAAGGCAAAGTGCTGGAGCGATTTTGGACACTACGGAAAGACCTAGAAACGTTTCTGTTGAATCAGAAGAGTCCAAAAGCAAAACCATTTCTGGAATTCCTGCAAAACAAGGAACAAATGGAAATTGCTGCATTTCTATCAGACATCACTTGCCATCTCAATGATCTGAATTTGACACTCCAGGGCAAAAATAACACAGTGTGTAACCTCATGTCATCTATCCGTGCTTTTCAAAGGAAACTGGAAATATTCAAAAGTGACATACAGGAGGAGGGCCTGCTTCACTTCCCAAAACTGAAAAGTCAAGCTTCAGCAACACAGCATCACAGTCACGTGGAATTCCTGGACAAATTGATTGAAAATTTTGAAACCCGGTTTGGAGATTTCCCTCTGGGAAAACAGGTCTTACTGTGCATTGAAAATCCATTCCTGGTGAAAAATATCAAAGAATTCTCGATTGAAGCCCTGAAGATCTGCCCATGGGCTAGTGCTGCTTCTCTTCAATCAGAGCTGATTGAGCTTCAGGAAAACCTTGCACTGCAGGAATCTCTGTGTGACCCTGCAACCTTTTGGACGAAGATGGTCCCTGCAGCATGTGTCCCCGTCTTGCAGAAAATGGCCCTGAACATTCTGACCATCTTCCCTTCTACATACTCTTGTGAGTCAGCCTTTTCAACGATGACTGCAGTGAAGAACAAATACAGGAGCACACTCACTAATGAACACTTACACCAGTGTCTACGCCTGGCCCTCACTCGTTTTGTGCCCAGATTTAAAAAACTGGTGGTGGCACAAAAACAGTGTCACTTTTCACACTGATGTGGACAGAACACGTCATCCTTTGTGCATAGTTCAAATGTTCTTTGTGGATTTACTGCCTTTTATTTTGTTCGGAGTTCTAATTTTGGAATTACACCGTCACTGTTCCGGACCCCGGACAAGTTCGAAATTTGGTAAGTGGACCTTTTGAGTTTTTAATTGAGGACCCCTGACTTAGACCATATAAAATTGACAGCAAAGTGCATAATATGTGAGCTTTAAAGTCAATAGATCAAAAACTTGTACACTCCCTCATCTTGTCAGAAGATATCAACACAGACCCGTCGCCAGACCTCAGTCTTAAGGGGGGCATATGAAATGCATAGGGGGGCACAATTATTATTAGCCTACAGTACGTATATTTGTAATAGGCTAGTCCTATACTCTATTCGCGCAGCACGTAATCATCACGTTAAACTAATCAACAGCGGTAGCCTATAGCCTACAACATCAGTCCTCATAATTTAAAGCAATACATTACATAGAAGCAATGTTATGAATATCCATAAAACACTTGACTATTCAACATATTAGATGTAGCCTAACACCAGACGCATATCTCAAACATTGCATTTTAAAGCAGTCAACACAGGGATATGCATTGCCATTACACACACACACACACACACACACACACACACACACACACACAGTAGCCTACTTTGAGTGGAGGCAGGGCTGTGCTCTCTCCAGTCCCTTCTATCAGTACAGGGGGAGGCGGCGTTTCTCCGAGCTCAACCTCCTCATCAACATATCTTTCGGCCTCCGGGTTCAAAGCAGCCAGTGCGCCAATGAGCTCGCTACTGCGCTCTCCAAAACGCGCATCCATCTCTCCTTGCACAGCATCAATAACACTGTAAAATAGGCTACTGTGGTGGCCGAATCCCCCATGGCGACCAAGACAAAGGGCGAGGCCTGGACAATCATCATTGTGTTTCAGAAAGGTTTATTTCAGGAGTATTCATCAGGACGTTACAGAGGATTTCATGGAGCATCGAAGCAGCGGGCTGGAGGCCGCAATGGCACTCTCATTAGTTACAGAACAGTGTCTTATATTCTCATGTGTGGGGGGTATCAAGTGTATCATATCTACAAATAGACAGATCGTTTCATCATTTGTGCAATACCAAGTCAAACACACGTCCATCTAGGGAGGTTCTACTTCTTCCTCGTGACTTTAACCTTTAAACATACACAGTCAGCAACCTTCTGGATATTATAGACTACTGAAAACCATCACACTACTCTCTTGAACTCAGTCTTTTCGTCTATGTCACTTTGTGACGGACCAACTGTTTCCTCAACTGCAAATCCGCGGAGGTTCTTGTAAATTGTGCGTCTTCTCTTGCTTGGACCGGGGTCGGTCTCCGGCACAGCCTCGATGGCCGTGGCTGGAGGAGCGCAGAGTTCCCACAGTGCAAAACTGTGGCTTCACGCAATCAGAAGTGTCACCGCGCTGAACAAGTCCATAATTTCGGCTTGTAGTAGTCTGTTATGCGGCTCGAAAAGTGACAGTTTGACAATCCGATTTGGCAGAGGAGACTGTTGGTGGGCTTTTCAACCATTACCGAATATCGATTATGATGAACTAGAAATGAAATAGTAAGCCGGCGAAAACTCATCCAGCTTCACTTTCAAAAATGCGCGGTAACTGTTGAGCGGCTGTAGGCTATTGACGTATTACGTAGGCCTACGTAGCCTTACTTTCTTTTCAGTAAGGCCGTGATAGGCTGTTGCAGTGTAGATAGATTCCCATCAATCAAACACAATCAAACCATTGTTTATTTATATTTTAAATGTTTTGATGATAAATAATGCTACATTAGCATTTATCAACACAAAATTAGCTACTGTGATAGTATAGATTAGAATAAAAGCATTTCTGGGGGCGGGCCCGGCCCCCTATGGCCCGCCCATAGCAACGGGTATGTATCAACATGTCCCCAGTGCCCAACAGTTTTAGTGTAGCGAATTGCATGGTGCGAAAATGTAAACAAGGTGAGAAGGCAAGAGTTCTGTTTATGCAGGTGGGCTGCCCTAAGCTTATACTGTACCAGAAAAGTACATTTCTGGCAGCCATCGACAAGAATATATTTTATGGCAAATCCTGCACCCAGCTCAGTGCTGACAACATCCGTGGCCATCGGCTAGACCCGAGGAGTCAGTGGCACTGACTGACATAAGACAGACAGACACACACACACACATACAGTCCCCTCCATAAGTATCGAAACAGTGAGGCCAATTCCTTTATTTTTGCTGTAGACTGGAAACATTTGGGTTTGACACCAAAAGATGAATATGAGACAATAGCTCAACATTTCAGCTTTCATTTCCAGGTATTCACATCTGGATCTGATACACAACTGAGAAGATATAATTTTTTGAAAAAGAACACAACATTTTTAGGCAAGCAAAAGTATTGGAACGGATAGACTTTAAATAAATTAAAGTGAATAAACCGTAATATTTTGTCGCAAATCCTTTGCTTGCAATAACTGCATCAAGCCTGTGACCCATTGACATCACAAAACGTTTGCATTCTTCTTTTGTGGTGCTTTTCCAGGCTTTCACCGCAGCCTCATTCAGTTGCTGTTTGTTTTGGGGGGTTACTCCCTTCGGTCTCCTCTTTAGCAGGTAAAATGCATGCTCTATAGCGTTTAAGTCTGGAGATTGACTTGGCCAGTCTGAAACTTTCCATTGCTTGCCCCTGATGAACTCCTTTGTTGTTTTTGCAGTTTTTTTGGATCCTTATCTTGCTGCATGATGGAGCATCTTCCAATCAGTTTGGTTGCATCTTTCTTTAAATTGTCAGACCGAATGTTTCTGTAGACTTCTAAGTTCATTTTGCTGTTGCCATCATGTGTTACTGTGTTGTTGTCAAGATGAACCTTTACCAAAGTGATGGAAAGGCTAAAGTTTGGAGAAAGAAAGGATCTGCTCATGACCCCAAACATACAGGCTCATCTGTGAAACACGGTGGAGGCAATGTCATGGCTTGGGCTTGCATGGCTTCTTCTGGGACGGGCTCATTATTCTTCATTGATGATGTAACACATGATGGCAACAGCAAAATGAACTCAGAAGTTTACACAAACATTTTGTCTGACAATTTAAGGAAAGATGCAACCAAACTGATTGGAAGATCCTTCATCATGCAGCACGATAATGAGCCAAAACACAACAAAGGAGTTAATCAGGGGCAAGAAGTGGAAGGTTTTAGACTGGCCAAGTCAATCTCCAGACTTAAACGCTATAGAGCATGCATTTTACCTGACAAAGAGGTGACTTAAGAGAGTAACCCCATAACACAAACAGCAACTGAATGAGGCTGCGGTGAAAGCCTGTAAAAGCATCACAAAAGAAGAATGCAAAAGTTTGGTGTTGTCAATGGGTCACAGGCTTGATGCGGTTATTGCAAGCAAAGGTTTTGCGACAAAATAGTATGTTTTATTCACTTTAATTTATTTAAAGTCTATCTGTTCCAATACTTCTGCTCGCCTAAAAATTTGGTGTTCCTTTACAAATAATTATATCTTCTCAGTTGTGTATCGGATCCAGATGTAAATACCTGGAAATGAAAGCTGAAATGTTGAGCTATTGTCTCATATTCATCTTTTGGTGTCAAACCCAAATGTTTTCAGTCTACAGCAAAAATAAGGGAATTGGCCTCACTGTTCCGATACTTATGGAGGGGACTATATACATATGACTTCCTCTCATTGTTGTCACTGGGGTTAAGGTGATGTCTATTTTTTGTTGAAAGTTGTTTAAAATGCTGTTATTTTGCTCAGTGTAGTGGGAAGAGCGTTCCCCTAGAGCAGTGGTTCTCAAAGTGCGGCCCGCGGGCCAATGGCGGCCCACAGAAACATATCTGGCGGCCCGCATTGAATTATGAATTATAAAAAAATATATATATATTGAATCAACTAGTAATGTTTGAACAACTGAAACACCACAAACTATACATATGGCTCACAGTTAAGTTACTGTTAATTCAAACGGAACATGTCCTACAGCGTAATTTCACATTAAAATCATTTAACTGGCAAAACGGCTAAACGTCCAGTCAATTCTGACTTTTATTTTGAAGCAGAAACCGGAACATAGCACTTCATAGCTCAGCTGCGCGACCTTTACTAGTAGCTTCTTCCGTGTGTGAGTCTGGGAGTTCGCGGAAAAAGAACAGAAAAGAAAGCTTGTCATTTGCAGAAGTCTTACTTATAACCCTGCGCGAATGCCTCAGTGCCTTACTGATTTATATTCTATTAGATTTGTGTCAATGCTAGTTGTCTTTTCCTTAACATGTCCACCATAAAAAAAATACAGAAGACACAAATTACTGCTTAAAAATTAACCAGAATGCACAAAATGAAGTGTTTGAACCTCAAATTTTTGCTTTTAATGTGTTTCAATGTTGAAATGAAACCTAGCCCTTCATTAATTAATTTAAATTAGTTAATTAAACATTACTGGATGCAGACCAATACATGTAAACTGTAAAGACGCAACCTGGCCATTGAAATTATTTAAAAAAAAAAATGTAAATCCTTCGGTGGCCCTCAGTCCAATGTTGGGTTCCTAAATTGGCCCTCAGCTATCAAAAGTTTGAGAACCCCTGCCCTAGTATAGAGGCTCAGTCCTCGCAGCAGACCAGGGATCAAGTCCAATACGTGGTCAGTTCTCTGCATGTCATTCCCCTCTCTGCCCCATTTCATATCCCTCTGCACTGTCAATAAGGCCTTGAAAAGCCGGAGAAAAAAAGGCTGTAATTTTGTAAGTTTTAGTGAGTGGTTTCATCATAAAAACTCATATTTTGAAATAAAGACAGAGGTGATAAAATGGGTAAACTGTACTATTCTCTTTAATTTTACCAAATTGCATTGTGTTTTCGTCAATGAAAAGGGAAATCAGAGGCAAAACAATTCTTTCACTTTAATTTAAAGGGGGGGGGGTGTCAAAAGTTGTTATAATGGAAGTCATGGTAGAAATCTAACTTTTTTATTCAATCTGGCATAATACAAAAAGTAATAATGCACCAAAATCAATTTTCTCACCTATCATTCAGATGGGTGAGCCGGTGATACTAATAATAATCAAAGTAAAGAAAAATATTGAATTTTTATTGAATTTTCAAAAAAGCGGTTGGTGGTATATGATCAAAAGTGGCATCTAAAGGGTTAACGTTTTGTTGTGATTAATTAAATAACAATGGTGCGCTCTGGTGGTGTAGTGGATAGAGCGCGTACCATATTGGCTCAGGGCTTCATTGCAGTGGTCGTGGGTTCAAATCCGACTCGTGGACCTTTACTGCAGGTCACCCCCTCCCCCCCTCTCTCTCTCTGTCTCCCCATTTCAACTCTGTACTGTCTAATAAAGCTTGAAAATTACAAAAAAAAATAACATTAAATAACAACAGAAATTGAACAACAACCCCTTCAGCAGGGCTGTACAGTGCGACAGTTTTGATCGCATTTGCTACTGAAATTGATCACGTGCGATGATGAATACAAGTCCACTCGCACCGTGCTAATGAGCAGATGCTGTCTCTTTGAAACACAGAGGAGCGCTGCACAACACTGCTTAGAGGGCTCTACATTAACACTCTCCAAATTCGGGTAAATGTAGTCTTAGGCAAGTAGCCTAAGGGGCACTTTACACGACAACACGAAACGGTGCAAACGTGGAAAAATTCCCGCGGTTGCACTATATCATTTACAGGAAAACAGCAAACGCAGGCATGAAACCGCAGGTTTTTGAGATCACCTCCCAGGGAGGATTTTTTGGAAAACTTAACGGTTTTGGTTTCCTGTAAACACCGAAACCATTTCCCCTGATAACGCTGACGTCACGGCTCCACCCTCACACATGCGTAGTCTATAACATTTGCTGTCAAAATACCCACAACACAAGCGAGTTATAAAGTTAGAAGACGACATGAACGGTGTCTCCACGGCACCATCACTGTGATCAGCGGAGAGTGACGTGCAGGGCTAAAATATAGGCTAACACTCGCCAATTTAGTCCAAGCGATTACCGCAGTAAGTTATTGAGACCACCCGCCACTTTGGCTGGGGAAAGATTTGTGCTCTGCCTGTTTTTCTAGCTAAATAAACGTGTGTCACTTCTATATGCCAGGGACACGGCTCTCTCTACATTAAAAACACTATCAGCGTGCAGCGGTTAAGTTAGGCTACTGTTCAACAAAAGGAGCATTAAGGCTACGGCTTCACAGTAAAAGCATTTCACTGGCTAAACATTAATAGCATTTCACTGGACACACGTGAGTTGACTTTTATTTTGAAGTACGCCTAACAGGAAGGTATCCGCTCACGAAGCCCCTTCACTATCAGCAAGTCTTCTGTTTTTACGAGTTCAATGCGGTGAAATAAGAGGACAGAAAGCTTGTCTTTTACAATATTTGTAACCCCAAGCTTACACCAACCGCTTTATGAACGTTAGTGGTATTAATTTTTAGGGATGGGACGATCCACTTTTTTTAGTTCCGATCCGATTCCGATACCTGGGGTTTGGATATCGACCGATACTGACCGATACGATATCATAATTGTTATACATTTTTTCGTTGGTGGTGATGTTATGTATTAGGCTAGGAAGGCTTAAGCAATTCTAATTTAAAAGAGCAATAAATATACACAAATGCATATAGGTTTATCTTAAAGGCAGAAATCCTTCTCAATGATCACTTCTGCCCCACTAGAATATGTGGTGGTCTGTTTGTCTAAACAGTCTTTCTCTCTCTGGCTGTATTTTACATAGTAGAATTTGTCACAAGCCTCTCCACTTCCTTGACTTGGATTAGCTTTGGTTAGCTCACTGGCTAACAAACTGATATGTACTGTATGTCAAATTATAAAGTGATGTCCTCTCTCCCTCCACCGAACGTCGGCGCATGTTCGCTCTTACATAGTAAAAAAAATAAAAATAAAAAATTATTAAAAAAAAAAAAAAAAAAAAAAAATCGGATTTTAATATCGGAGCTGTCAGTCCGATATCCGATACGCAGATTTCGGCCATATCGGACCCGATACCGATACTGGATCGGATCGGCCCCATCCCTATTAATTTTCGGTTACAGTAAGGTTTTATGCATCAAATTGTACCTGAAGAGCTATCTACTAGGCTGTGTCACCGCTGACTATTGGCTTGGCATGGCTGCTACACTGCTACTACAGCGATTTCGGCCCGTTTCCTCTGAAAACATGTGTACGGGTGAAGATGTCAGATAAATTGTGTCTGAACGGGGTTTTTTTTTAAACCAAAAACTGGAAAACTGTCACGTTTTCACCGTGTAAAGTGCCCCTAAGTTATTGAGTCCACCCTCCACTTTGGCTGGTGAAAGATGTGTGCTCGGGACCTGTGGAGCGCCGATTCTAGGGTCTAATAAACTTCACAAATGGTAATAACCGGAAGGAGACGGCACGCAGTTAAGTTAGCGCGTGTGCAAACAGAACATTTCCTGCGCGCCTTCACATTAAAAGCATGTTACTAGCCAAACGTCAGTTTACTTTTTTGAAGCCGGTAAGAACAGGAAGTTCGCGCTTCTCAGCCCTGCAGTGCGCTAGCTTGAAAGGCAACTCATTCAGCTGCAGAGAGCAGTCAACAGTAGTCTATTTAAACAAAGTTTGAAATAACTGATAAGCCACTGAAGAACAACTCCCAACACATTCACAACCTATTTAACTTATCCTAAATTGTACCAATATGTATACTTAATTATTTAATAGGCTATATGTTTTAAAGTTAGGTTTTAATTAACAGAAGGACATTTACCAAACATTTTTATTATTATGAATATAATAATGATATGTATATACAAAAAATATATAGATATTCATTTTATGGGGAGAAATAATTCTGAATCAGCAAAAAATTGCAATTGGCAGATTATATTCTTTTGTCTAAATTACAATCAGTGCACCCCTATTAATTTTTCTACAATTATTACTGCACACACTAGGATATGACATTAATTGAGAATTTCAAATGAGACCAAGATGACAGGCTAAAAGGTAATTAGAGCGAAATGCATGGGTTAAGGTTATGCAAGTTTTCGATCATACTTTGTGTGCTACTGAATTTATTTTTGTGCTACTGATTTTTTTTGCTTGCTAGCACCAGTGCTACCACCTAAAAAATTAAACGTACAGCCCTGCCCTTCTGGAAAAAAATGGGAAAAAATATTGATCTTTATTTAATTGCAGTTTAACCCTTTCACGCATAGAGGTCACTACAGTGGACAGCTATTCAAATGCTGTTTTCTTGAATATGCATGGGTGTAGATCGCCTAGTTGCATATCAGCCACTACAGTGGACTCTTATGTGTCATCCAATGCACTGCCAACCAGTGGCCAACCATTGTAAGAGCAGCCACAATTAGTCAAAACCAAGATGGCCGACAGGGAGCAGAAAAGTTGTGTAGCTCAGGAATATCCTGTAAATACTTCAAGAATAGCAGACTCTGGCAGGTAAAAAAAATATGGCAACATCAAGTAACATCTTAGGAGTCATATAGTTGTTAAAATTTCCAATGATTGATTTTACATTGGGAGGAAATGATGTTTAATCACATGTCCACTAAATTGGACATCATGCATCACAGACTTCAATAAATACTATGACTGCAGATGTGTTGTGCTTAAAAAAGCTTATTTTGCTGTAACTTTTTGGTTTTAAATCAATTGATTTATGTTATTAGAATGCAACTTGAAGTATTTGTGTAAAAAGAATAAAAAAATTCCAGACCATTCCATTATGTGTAAAACAGTTGGTGTCACTATGATGCCAATGTTCATATTAAAATAGCTTTGATGAAGTGATGTACAAGTCAGTAGGCTATACTGCTAAATGACATCTGAAAAAGAGAAATTGGAAAACCAAGGAAAAAGTTATCTGTTATTTTTATAGAAATTTTTTATTTAAAAAATTATTCCACGCTTTTGCATTAGATTGAAGTATTGGAATATGTTAATATATGTGAACAGGCATTGAAAATATATATTATTTTATAGTTTTCAGATAATATATCATTTTTTTCACTGTTTTGTTAAATAAATAAGGTCAAAATTGAGAAGTCAAAACGCATGGAGTCCACCCGAGTGGACATGTGTAAAACTCTCTGAAAAATGTGTGTTTAAAAAAAATGAAGTTATATTTTTTCTTTTCATGCCTAAAGAAGTATAAAATCACTTGAGAAAAAAATCCAGACTAAGGATATCATAATTCATGCATGAAAGGGTTAAAGGTAGCCTGGCATTCCCAGACCTGCCACTAGGCGCTGGCAAATTAAATTTGCTGCGCCTGTTGGTCTGGACCATAGGTCTGGACACTCTTCATTGAAGCTTTTTCAGAAAGTCCAGAAATCCTGACTCAAGTTTCATTTGGTTCTATCTAATATGGGCGGGCCAGAGCCCTTTGTATGGTGCTCTGGGGCGGACGTAACCAGATGACGACAGTGACATGCATGCGCCGTCGAAGCCGTGATAGTAAACATCAAAGATGGCTGCGGATATGTAGTTTGAGTTTGAGACTGCTTTGGCCTCGACCCTTTACGATTTGGGAGACGGCACTCAAATCTTTCATTAGCAAGTAAGTGGAATGTTCTGTTTTGCCGACCGACCATGGCAAAAGTTTAATATAGGCCTAACAGTTGAACAGCTGTTCGCTAAACGAACAGGGCTTAATACATCACCTTGTGCATCGCTCTGATTGGTGGTAGTACTATCCAACTGCGTGCAGTGGCATTTGAATGATTAGGAGCCGCCCCTTGAGTTGGAAATTACTATAGATCGTGGCCAGACCCTCTATCGTTCAAGATATCAGGGTCTGGATTTCCAGGCTAGTTTAAAGGTCAAAAATACACAAATTTCAAAAAAGCGGTTGGTGGTATATGATCAAAAGTGGCATCTTAAGAGTTAATTTTGAATTGTGATTAATTAAATCACAACATAAATTGAACAACCCCTTCATGAAAAAAAAAATTGGGAAAAATTATTGATCTTTCATAATTTTAATGCAGTTTAAAGGTCTAAATACATATTTCCACTCACATACACAGTGTAACTTTTTTTTACAAGGCATAAGGGTTAACCTGGAGTTGCATTGTTATAACCAGTGTTGGGAACGTTACTTTAAAAAAGTAATTAGTTATAGTTACTCACTACTTGTTCCAAAAAGTAACTGAGTTAGTAACTGAATTACTTTATAATAGGAGTAACTAGTTACCAGGGAAAGTAACTATTTGCGTTAGCCTATACTGTAAAAAGAAAAAAGTTGCTATATGTCAACAAATTTGGATTTTTCTGAGCAGTTTTCACAAGTCAGTTGAAATTAGTAGAACAGACAGGTAGAGCTGTAGGCTACATAACCTTCAATGTTTATTGCACATCAACAGACAGCAAGAGGTTTATCCTGCACAAGTATTTTGTTCTCAACAAAAGTAGTAGAGGAAACTGCTGAATGTACCGTGCTGATCTGCTATATCACTGGATTCACTTCAGGGCAGTGGCGTGGCGTGGGGATTTTTTTTTGAGGAAGCCAAGTGAGACAACACCTTTAATCTACATGTTTATTGGAAGGTGGGGGACAGAAAAGGGTAGGCTACGTCGCAGCTTGTATTTAATGTAACTACAAGAGCTATTATAGCGCCTGATCACTTTACCAGGACTTAAGGCCGAATTCCACCGGCTGCGTCTCCGGTCCTTCTCCGCTCCAGCACGGCAGAAACAAAAATAGAATTAAGAGCAGTCAGTGGGTGAGTTTCCACCACGGCCGCTGCGCCGTCTCTCTGCTCCGCTGCTGCTCCAGCTCTCCGGTGAAATACGCAGTGCTTCTATTTCTGCCGGATGCCTGAGCTCACCGCATCAATTTAGCACAGAACACTTCGAGATAGACAGGAACACAGGCGCCGACAAAACAATAAAACCTCCGGTTAATTTTCAAAATAAGACACTCGGTGTTCACTGCAGGTGACATTCTCAAAACAGAGACACATACAAGCATGACCACTGTTCTTTTACTCGTTCGGATGGGAATAATAACCTTCCGTGCGTTCGTTGTTGTGTAAATACCATATGAGAATCATATTATCAAGAGCGATCGCCCGTCACTTTTATTACCGCGGGAACTCCTCGTTCTCGCGACTCCAGCTGTTCAGCGGAGCTGGCCGTGCCTGCTTTGAAAACGGAGCCGGTGGGTATTGACGGACGTGGGCGCTCGGAGCAAAACCGTTGGACACCGTACGCGCAGCCAGTGGAATTCCGGGGTTACACACGCCTGTAATCTGTCCGACACCGCTCGTTCGCTCTCTCTCTCTCTCTCACTCACTCACTCTCTCACTCACACACCTCCTTATCGTCTTATTAAATTATACATTTTATTATAAATGCACCCCCCACCCCGACCGGAATGCACAACTAGCCGCTTAATGCCCAATGCAGATTCGAATTCATTCACAATATAATTAGGGGACGTTTTAGGCTATTTTAAGTTTCACGTTCACGTGAGACACGACTCACACAATCAGTTGTAGGTGCTTGACATACACACATACTTTCTATACATCCTTTTCGTTTAAGAACTGGCCAAATTTTCATTACAACACTATAGCCTACTTAAGACAACCCAGAACAACTTCAGTGGATATACAGTAGGCCTACCAATGCAACTTAATCCAGGCAATCAAGGCACAATTAGCAATAAAATAACACAAAACACAACACACATAACTACACAGACAGTTAAGGGAACAGTTAACCCGCGCCGGGAGAAGGTGTGTATTTTACTCACTATTTGTAGAGGAAGCTCCATTAGCTGAAGTTTGCCGCTACCAGCTAGCCACTCAGTGCAGACATAGTTCTCCTCACGGAAAGTGCGATAAACTTTCTTTCTCTCCACACGCATTGGCCTGCCGTCAGATTTGATTTTTAATGGCTTCTCAATTGGCAGTTTGGTAAAATAATTTGTTACTAAATACTCAAAATCTCCACCCTCCATAACTGTTCTTGCTCATATGATAACAATGCAAACATGCTAATCTCCCGCTATTGTTATTGTTGTTCAATTTCAGTGACGTTGATAATGATGCTTTGATTTGATTGGTGTGAAGCCAAAGGCCGACCCTGCATTCCAATAGTAGTTGCACTTCCCCTTGTTCATTTACCCTCAGCCCTTGGCATGACGTAACAGCATACGTTGCACGGAGGGAACTTGGAGAGCGGAGGGAGACTGGGCGGGGGAGGAGCGGAGGATTTAAATGGAACCCACTTGCCCACTTGCCCTTGTAGTCGCAATGGACCGTCAGTTACATAGGTAAATCTGAATGCAAATAATACAGAAGTATAACATTCTGCTAAGGTAGCCTATGTTGCAGAAAGCCATTTCCATAGCATAACAAACATTGAATTTCGACACGGTAACTCAGATTATCAAGATATTGTTACTTACACATGTAAATAGTTTGCTCCGACATATTTTCTTATTTATACTTTCAACCAAAAACATTTGTTTTAAATAGTCCTCTAATTGGCAGCCATCGGTGTTATAGCAGCAATGTGTAAACTGCAATACATTCACTGGATTGTTCGTATGGAAATAGGATAGCCTAATTGAGGCGTTTTGGAATATATTTATATATATATATTTGTCCTGCGGGTGGCCACGATGTCCCTAAAAGCATACAGTCTATCGGAAAATAAAAGGAGAAGAAGAAGAAGACGAACTGCAATGCACTGTGGGTGATATCCACCTCGGAGTGACCATCCATGTTGACTTGATCACTCAGCCCTCCGAGGGTCTATCTCACGAAGTTCACTTCAGTTTCCAGACTATTGGAACGACACTTAAGATGGCAGCGGGGATTCCCCCGAGGGCAAGTGCCTAGGGCAAGTGAACGAGGGCCTGTTGAACGGGTATTGGAACGTACCCCGAGTGGCTTCCCTTGGCACCCTCCTGACACCCTCCTGACCAATCACAGGAGGGCAGTGTCCTCACCTGATTGGTCAATTCTTTTTCTTTTTTTTACTAAGGGAAGCCAGCTCGGCCTGGCTTCCTCGCAGACATACACCCTGCGTTCCAATACCCGTTCAACATGCCCTCGTTCACTTTCCCTAGGCACTTGTCCTTGGGGGAATCCCCGCCGCCATCTTAAGTGTCGTTCCAATTGTCTGGAAACCGAAGTGAACTTCGTGATATAGAGCTGTTAAGCGGAAGTGGCGGAATTACGGGGCATGGGACCTCTCGGCTGAAAAAAAATGAATGGGAGTCTATGGAAAGTAATCTACTATTTTCTGGTCCCAGTCATTAAATGCCTTGGATTACATATATGTTTTGTATGGGTCTAAATGATCATTTTTCATGTGAAGAGTTTGACGGTATGTTGTATGATTATTCGTCTAACGGCTTTTGAAAAAATGTTACGAGAACAACTACAAGTCTTGTCGCCTCTGTGACGTCACCTCAACACATTCCCTCCACTTCTCGACTGACAGTGCTAATGCTAATGCTAATGGCTGGCGTGGACAACGCCAACAATCTCCCCACTCGAGAAATTGAAACTCTCCACATGTCCACTTGTGTAGTGGTTTTCGCCACGCTGAAGACTTATGTCTTGTCATTGAAAGAAGGCGGTAAAGTGCATTAAAGACACGTTTCTGGGGACTTCCGGTTGGCTACAGAACAAGATGGCAGGTTGAGCACTTTGCTCCCGCGAGTCAGCGTATTATTAACCCCCGTGAACTTAATTAAAATATAACGAAGTGGTTTCTTTAAAGATTATGATGGGGGGAAAGAAAGGCAGAGGTAGAGGGGCGCAAGATACAGCGGAGAATGATTCCCACCGTGCAGAACAAGCCGAAGACGACATGCGGGGTGATGAGGGCCAACATGGCGGCGACTCAACACCGGGAGCGGTGCGCACAGGGCTTGAAGCTATAAGTAAGCAGATCAGCGAACTCAAGTCTGAACTAAAGGAAGACTTAAAAACGTTCAAAGACGAAATTAAACGTGACATGAGAGAAGAACTCATCGAGTTCAAGCAAGATGTTAACCGGCAGCTAGCTACAAACATGCTAGCCATGCAGGAGCACAACGAAAAAATCAACGAGATGGCTACGCGGATCGACGACACCGAAAGGTGGAGCGCGGAGGCTAACGCAGCCCTTCAGCAAACCATACAGGATCAGCAGAAGCTAGAAGACAAGCTGAACGACATAGAGGCTGTGTCTTGATTCAGGGGTTGCGGTCTTGGAACCGGCCTCGTAGGCTGCATTTGAAGACCGATTGCGTCATAGCGGCGCGCAAAGGCTGTCCCATTTGCAAGGCTCCTCGCAAGGCTCCTCATATGCGGTCGTGAAATGCAGCCTTCGTTTCACGGTTTTGAAGCAGTTTTGAAGGCTGCATCAGATGTATCCTTCGCAGCCTAACATATCCCATGATTCATTGCGTTTTTTTCAGAGATGGCATACAATACAATAAAAAATAACAAAACAGCAACGTGTTGCTCCATCTTCTTAACTTTTATCTTCCTTTCTTTTTTTCTTGTACTTTTTTTTCTTTTCGTCTGGTAAGCAACTTCTTTTTCTTTTTTCCTCCATTGACAGGGCTGTCTCCGTTGGCAGCAATCAGGGTTGCTAGGCAGCACAGGAGCGGCGAGTCGTCACGCAAGGTAACGACTTGTTACGTAAACCGGAAATGCCTGTAAACGGAGACCTGCGGAGACCGTCCCATTTAACAAGGCTCGTTGGCCTTAAAACCGGCCTTAAAATCGGCCTTCATAGGCTATAGCCTTCATAGACCGCGAGACTGCGTCCTACCAAGTGCGTGGTCTCTGAATCGAGACACAGCCAGAGTCGAGGGCAAGACGAAACAACATGAGGATCCACGGTGTGCCGGAGGACGCAGAACAAGGCTCGGTGATGGAGTTTGTCGAAAAAATGCTCCGGTCCGAACTCAAGCTGAACGACGATGTGGATTTACAAATACAACGCGCACACAGAGCCCTGGCGCCCAAACCGGGCCCAAACTCACCTCCGAGGTCTATTATAATCAATTTCCAGCAATACAGCACCAAGGAGATGATTATCCAAAAAGCATGGCGACAGAAAATCACAATGGGAGAGAAACCGCTGTATTTCGACCATGACTATACAGCTACCGTTCTACAACAGCGCAAGGCGTTCACCAATATCAAAAAGGCTCTCAAAGAAAGGGGCATCCGTTTCCAGACGCCCTTCACTCGGATGCGCATTCACTGGGAGAGCGGTGTGCAGGTGTACGGCAGTGCTTGGGAGGCAGCGCAGGAGCTCCGGCAGCGGGGATACAGCGTGGAGGTGCCAGAGAGACCACCCGGTAGGAGTCACCTGTTGGAGCTTCTCCAGCGGGCTACACCGTGGCAGCGAGTGGGATCAAACGCAGATGTAGGCACTGCCAGACGCGCTAAAGAGCGCCTACGGAAATTTCAGCACAGACGCCAGGAAGAACAGTAGTGTTCAAAAACTGATGGTAAACAAGCGACCCTCAACATAAAGATAAACATTGTATTTACGCACTGGCTGGCGGGGCAGCGAGAGTTCGGCTCTTCCAACGGACTCACACGTAAGTTCAAGAGTCAGTTTGTAGCGGACTAATTGGGGAGGGGGCCCTTTCCTTGTGAGAGGTTTATTTCCCCCTCAGCTGAAAACTGGAGAATGCTCTTCAGACTTTGGAAGTCCTTTCACTTTACTGTTATAATGCTTGTTCTAAGCCGTTCTGGGCTTGTTATTGTGTTCCTGTTATCAATGGTTTGTAAGTTAAGCCTGTGGAAACATAATGTTGTAAGATTGACTCAGTTTAGTTGTGATGCAGTCTGATGAGGTAAAGCTAATATCCTTAAATGTGAACGGTTTGGGAAACCCGATTAAAAGGTCTAAGGTAATGGCAAAATTGAAAAAAGAGAAGGCAGATATTATTTTTATGCAGGAAACTCATCTTTCCCGACAAGAGCATGAGAAATTGAAACGATTTGGTTTTAAGAATACTTACTATAATTCATTTGTGCAAAGTCATAGAAGAGGGATTGCTATTCTTGTCGCCAATAAATTCAAATTTGAATCCTTTAAAGAAATAAAAGAAAAGGAGGGCAGATATCTCATTGTTAAGGGTAGGATTGAACAGGATATAGTAACCTTAGTAAATGTATATGCACCACCTGATACTAACAAACTGTTTTTCAAATCATTAATGGATGTGATTGCACTGGAAGCTGAGGGTGTCTGTATATGTGGTGGAGATTTTAATGTAGTATTAAATCAACATTTAGACACAACTAGCTTAACGAGAAATAGAAACAAATTATCAAAATTGATTAACACAGCCTGGGATGATATCGGGTTTTGTGATGTCTGGAGACATGTTAATCCATTTGACACAAACTACACTCACTACTCAGCTCCACATTGTACTTACTCCAGGATAGATTATTTTTTTATGCCAAAAAGTGACTGTTATAGGGTGAAAGAATGTAGAATTGGGGTAGCTGATGTCTCTGACCACAGTGCTCTTTACTTGACGGTTCAAATAGAAAGAAGGAAGAGGAAGACAGGTTGGAGGTTAAATGTAGGTATGTTAAATAACAAAGCAGCTGTAGAACAGATAAAATTGGAAATTAAAGATTACCTGAAGATAAATGACAATGGAGAAGTGGACCCATCTATACTATGGGACACATTGAAGGCGGTGATGCGTGGGAATTTGATTGCTTTAACAGCATTAAATAAAAAAAAGAAAATCATGGAATATAATAACCTGGTATTAGATTTATCAAATGTGGAGCAACAACATAAAAAAAACAGAGACCCAGAACTGCTGGTGCATATACAACAATTAAGGAAACAGATGAATGATCTATTAGAACAAGAAGTTGAGAAGACAGCCCGATTCTATAAGCAGACCTATTATGAATCGGGTCCCAAAGCAGCCAAATTACTTGCCCGACGCTTGCGTAAACAGCAAGTGGATAGTTCGATTCATAAGATACGGGACCCAGAAACAAATCATTTGAAATATCAGCCACAGGAAATAGAGGCAATTTTTCTAAATTATTATAAACAACTTTATACAGAGACCTCTGATACCAAGGTGGAAGCCATGCAAATGTTTCTTAATGAACTGGATTTGCCTTGTATTGGGAAAGTACAAAACGATTTCATTATAGCAGATTTTACACTAGAAGAAATAAATAATGCAATTGGCAACTTAAAATCAAGTAAAACTCCAGGTAGTGATGGCTTCCCTGCGGAGTGGTATAAAACCTTTAAAGAAGAACTAGCTCCACTCCTGCTAAAAACATTTAATTGGATTAAAAGAGAATGTAAACTTCCGCCATCATGGAATGAGGCAGTCATTACAGTACTCCCAAAGGAGGGTAAAGATAGGGAATATAGTAGTAATTATAGGCCTATTTCAATTCTCAACGTAGATTATAAAATGTACACAGCAATAATCGCAAAAAGACTTGAGAATATTCTCCCAGAATTAATAGATGAGGACCAAACAGGATTTGTAAAAAGCCGACAAACACATGACAATATTAGAAGGACTCTACATTTGATAGATAGAATAGAAAGGGAAAATAAAAAGGCAGTAGTACTAAGCCTCGACGCCGAAAAGGCTTTTGATCGGGTCAATTGGCAATTCCTGTATCAAACTTTAGATAGATTTGGCTTCAATAAGCAATCTGTAGATTTAATAAGAACACTTTATCAACAACCAACAGCAAAAATTAAAATTAACGGGTCATTATCTCCATCATTTATATTACAAAGAGGAACTAGACAAGGTTGTTGTCTCAGCCCCACATTATTTGCTTTTTATATTGAACCCCTGGCCCAGACAATCCGTCAACATGAACAAATACAAGGCATTACAATTGGACATAGAGATCATTTAATTAGTTTATTTGCGGACGATATTTTGGTCCATTTAGTGGATCCTGAGAACTCCTTCCCCATATTGATGGACATCCTCGACAAATTTAATTATTATGCTGGTTACAAACTAAATATTACAAAGACACAACTTCTGTCATTTAATTACAAGCCTTCAGAGGAAATAAAACATAGACATGATTTAAGATGGGATATGGAAGAAATAAAATATTTAGGGGTAATCATTACAAAAAATTTGAACAGATTATACGAGGCAAACTATAATTTGATTAATCAGAATATTAAAAAGGACATTGAACGATGGTCCACCTATCCATTGGATTTCGGCAGTAAGATAAATGTAATTAAGATGAACATGTTGCCTAGATTGCTATACCTGTTTCAAGCTTTGCCAGTAGGGGTTCCTAAACACCAATTCTTAACCTGGGATAAACTTATTTCTCGGTTTATTTGGGATGGAAAAAAGCCTAGAATAAGATACACAACACTGCAGTTGGCCAAGCATAAAGGAGGAATGGCACTCCCAAATCTCAAAGATTACTTTTATGCAGCTCAGTTCCGTCCGCTTTTTCTGTGGTGTAATGATAACTATTTTGCTAGATGGAAGGAAATTGAGACATATGTTGAGGGTTATCAGATCCGGTCAGTTTTAGGAGAAAAAGAAATCCCCCTATTAGTCAAAAGTCAAATAGATTCAATAACCTCTGGCTCACTGGAGTTCTGGTTTGACTTTGTAAGGCAATTTAAACTAAGGAAAGACCAGAAAGCACTTAGATGGATAGCCTTTGACACTCAATTTAAACCAGGAGAAAATGATGCCATATTTAAGCAATGGGCAGTAAAAGGTATTAAGGCAGTGTGTACACTGATGGGAAAAAACAAAGAATTACAGACTTTCCAAAAACTAAAAGAAACATTTTCTCTTCATAATCGGGATTTATTTAGGTACATACAATTTAGAGATTATTATAATAAAGAATTGAAGATGGAAATTTCTCACGAAATAAACCCAGTTATAAACAATATGATCAAAGCATATAAACCAAATGCTAAAAGTGTAAAAGTAATCTCCATGTTTTATGACAGTATTATGGAATGTAAGGGCAACTCAACATTGTATCTAAAATTAAGGTGGGAAAAAGAATTAAATGTAGAAATTTCATCAGATGTATGGTACGATATGTGTGAAACTCAACATACTTCCACAAGTTCACAACAACTGAGGGTTTTCAACTGGAAAAATTTGGTGCGGTTTTTCATTACACCTAAAATCAGTAGTAAAGCATCTTCAACACCCCAGCCATGTTGGAGACAGTGTGGCTGCTTAGAAGCACACCACACACATATTTTTTGGAGTTGTGAAAAACTGAGGTCATTTTGGAAATATGTTCATTTAGTCTTAATTAATGTGCTTGGATATAAGATTCCTTTGTCATGCAATGTCTTGTACTTTGGTCACATTTCACTGGTTACTCTACAGAGGGACAGATACTTGGTAAAAGTACTCCTTACAGCAGCAAGGAAAACCATAACTAGAAGCTGGTATAAGCCTGATTCACCTAAACAGCAACAATGGTTTGATGTCATTCAAGAAATAAGGACAATGGAACGACTGACTTGTGTGTTAGGTTTGAGGTTAGATTTGTATGCTAAGAGATGGCAGAAGTGGATACTTTACTCAGATGAACTATAAGGACACTGGCTCACAGTATGTTTGCATTTAAGTGTAAGGCAGCTACTTGAGCTGCGCTTATCTTTACATAGGTATGTATTTCAGCTTTTTGTCTACATCACGTTTTCCCACAGGCTCTGTTTTTGTTTGTTTTTGTTTTAATTGTATGTATATTGTTGAATGTTTTGTTATATCTGCACTGAATTAACATCTGGAAGTTGATCTACTATGTGAAGATGTGATGTGCTAAAAACTCAATAAAAACTAAAGTATAAAAAGACACGTTTCTGAGCTAAGCGGGTAAGAGTGGTGGTGACGTATATCATAAGTGTCAAGAGCAGCGAAGAGCTGTAGTCCACAAAAGCGCTCTGCACAAAACCTGACCGTATCCAGCTTCTACTCGCTAAATTGTTCCATTCTTTGCACGAAAAAATACCATCTAAATCCATACAAACCATATGTGTAATCGAAGGCATTTCATGACTGGGACCAGAAAATAATACATTTCTTTCCATTGACTACCGTTGTAATTTTTCGAGCCGATAGGTCCCATGTCCCGGAAGTAAGGCACTTCCGCTTAACAGCTCTATAGACCCTCGGAGGGCTGAGTGATCAAGTGAACATCCATGGTCACTCCGAGGTGGATATCACCCACAGTGCATTGCAGTTCGTCTTCTTCTTCTTCTCCTTTTATTTTCCGGTAGACTGTATGCTTTTAGGGACATCGCGGCCACCCGCAGGACAAATATATATATATAAATATATTCCAAAACACCTCAATTAGGCTATCCTATTTTCATACGAACAATCCAGTGAATGTATTGCAGTTTACACATTGCTGCTATAACACAGATGGCTGCCAATTAGAGGACTATTTAAAACAAATGTTTTTGGTTGAAACTAACATAAATAAGAAAATATGTCAGAGCAAACAATTTACATGTGTAAGTAACAATATCTTGATCATCTGAGTTACCGTGTCGAAATTCAATGTTTGTTATGCTATGGAAATGGCTTTCTGCAACATAGGCTACCTTAGCAGAATGTTATACAGGTCCTTCTCATATAATTAGCATATTGTGATAAAGTTCAATATTTTCTGTAATGTACTGATAAACATTAGACTTTCATATATTTTAGATTCATTACACACAACTGAAGTAGTTCAAGCCTTTTATTGTTTTAATATTGATGATTTTGGCAAAAAAGTCAAGAAAAACCAAAAATCCCTATCTCAAAAAATTAGCATATTTCATCCGACCAATAAAAGAAAAGTGTTTTTTGAATACAAAAAAGTCAACCTTCAAATAATTATGTTCAGTTATGCACTCAATACTTGGTCGGGAATCCTTTCGCAGAAATGACTGCTTCAATGCGGCGTGGCATGGAGGCAATCAGCCTGTGGCACTGCTGAGGTGTTATGGAGGCCCAGGATGCTTCGATAGCGGCCTTAAGCTCATCCACAGTGTTGGGTCTGGTGTCTCTCAACTTCCTCTTCACAATATCCCACAGATTCTCTATGGGGTTCAGGTCAGGAGAGTTGGCAGGCCAATTGAGCACAGTAATACCATGTTCAGTAAACCATTTACCAGTGGTTTTGGCACTGTGAGCAGGTGCCAGGTCTTGTTGAAAAATTAAATCTTCATCTCCATAAAGCTTTTCAGCAGATGGAAGCATGAAGTGCTCCAAAATCTCCTGATAGCTAGCTGCATTGACCCTGCCTTTGATAAAACACAGTGGACCAACACCAGCAGCTGACATGGCACCCCAGACCATCACTGACTGTGGGTACTTGACACTGGACTTCAGGCATTTTGGCATTTCCTTCTCCCCAGTCTTCCTCCAGACTCTGGCACCTTGATTTCCGAATGACATGCAACATTTGCTTTCATCCAAAAAAAGTACTTTGGACCACTGAGCAACAGTCCAGTGCTGCTTCTCTGTAGCCCAGGTCAGGCGCTTCTGCCGCTGTTTCTGGTTCAAAAGTGGCTTGACCTGGGGAATGCGGCACCTGTAGCCCATTTCCTGCACACGCCTGTGCACAGTGGCTCTGGATGTTTCTACTCCAGACTCAGTCCACTGCTTCCGCAGGTCCCCCAAGGTCTGGAATCGGCCCTTCTCCACAATCCTCCTCAGGGTCCGGTCACCTCTTCTGGTTGTGCAGCGTTTTCTGCCACACTTTTTCCTTCCCACAGACTTCCCACTGAGGTGCCTTGATACAGCACTCTGGGAACAGCCTATTCGCTCAGAAATGTATTTCTGTGTCTTACCCTCTTGCTTGAGGGTGTCAATGATGGCCTTCTGGACCGCAGTCAGGTCGGCAGTTTTACCCATGATTGCGGTTTTGAGTAATGAACCAGGCTGGGAGTTTTTAAAAGCCTCAGGAATCTTTTGCAGGTGTTTAGAGTTAATTAGTTGATTCAGATGATTAGGTTAAGAGCTCGTTTAGAGTACCTTTTCATGATATGCTAATTTTTTGAGATAGGAATTTGGGGTTTTCTGGAGCTGTATGCCAAAATCATCAGTATTAAAACAACAAAAGACCTGAAATATTTCAGTTGGTGTGCAATTAATCTAAAATATATGAAAGTTCAATTATTATCATTACATTATGGAAAATAATCAACTTTATCACAATATGCTAATTATATGAGAAGGACCTGTAATTCTGTATTATTTGCATTCAGATTTACCTATGTAACTGACGGTCCATTGCGACTACAAGGGCAAGTGGGCAAGTGGGTTCCATTTAAATCCTCCGCTCCTCCCCCGCCCAGTCTCCCTCCGCTCTCCAAGTTTCCTCCGTGCAACGTATGCTGTTACGTCATACCAAGGGCTGAGGGTAAATGAACGAGAGGAAGTGCAACTACTATTGGAATGCAGCATTGTTTCGCGCATTGTGAAATGCTCAACGAGAGGAGAGAAATGGGGAAGAAATGACAGCAACACAGCACCAAAGATTACCGAAATTGTTAATATAAATGTTTTTATTGGATGACAACTAGGCCTACAGCCTAAAAAACAGGGAAGCCTGGCTTCCCTTGGCCTCCGGGAGAAAACGCCACTGCTTCAGGGGTGTCGGCTAAAACACCACTTAAAGGCCAGGACACACTGGCCAGATAATCGCCGTCGTAGTGTCGGTAGGGGGTCGGGACACGAATCTGTTTGGTGTGTGCCGTGACGTCGGCCGACGTAGAGGTAGTCGGGCTTGTTTTGCCGACCGTCTTTCATTTGGAGCAATTTGATTGGTGGAGGGCTAGCGAATCAGTGAAGCCCGGAAGTGAGGCGGGTAGCACAAACAGCTAACAACAGCTAGCCATCGTTTTAATGTGTTTGTTCGTTTCGTTTTGCGAGTACTCACATGCATCAACCCTTGTTGACTGCTCGACACCATGCTCGACACTCTCTGCTAAAAATTGTGCTCTTATGGTCCATAAATATAAATACGTATTTCTATCTATGTTTATGCGGCTTTCGTATTTTTTCGGGCCACTATACAGATTAGCGCCGCCTGCTGTTGTGGAGACATTACGTCCCGCGCGCGTACGGAAAATAAGCAGTCGTCTCGGTGTGTTTTTTGGCCGCGACGGAAAGACTGGAGCTTCCTGAAACGGCGACTCCAGTTTTTGGGTAGTCGGAACGTGTCGGACTGGTGTGTCCTGGCCTTAAGGCCGAAAACGTCAGACTATGAAGCATGAGACGATGAGAGGAGGAGTAAGGATTTATCCGCTGTGTTTTTCCTTCTTTAACATGCACAGCAGCATACAGATCCCAGGAAAAGAACAATAGCAATATTCGGCTCGTGATGAAATGCTAAACAGCTGTTGCAACCGGCGAATCGCGGCCGTTTAATAACGTGCATAAATTATAATTTATAGAGATCGGGAAACTCCATGCACTTACTCACAAGGGCGATGCAAACAAACTCAGGGAAAGCACGTTTCAACCGTGGATTGATAGGTGGTTACTGCGGCAACGTGCACGCTCACACAGCAGAGAGAGAAAGAAAAAGAAACTTCACTAAACAGGCGCTCCGGCTGACTGACGTGACGGCGCTAACTGACAGTTATAATGTCATCCACACTGAATAAAACACAACTTAAAACACAACGGTCTCCTCACTAGCAGTTTGTGTAGTATGGAGCCAGGGGTGCGTTCGGATTACACTGTTTATTCAATCAATAGTAACGCACCGCATTTAACGTTCAGTAACGATAACGGCGTTGTAACGACGGAAAAAGTAATTCGTTAGATTACCCCGTTACTGAAAAAAGAACGGCGTTGCCTAACGCCGTTATTTTAAACGGCGTTATTCCCAACACTGGTTATAACCCTTCATTTTTTTTAGAAGTGTATAGCCTATAGTCTTTCACAGTAAAATAAATGCTTTTCTACTTGAAGACCATTTTACCTTGCATAGTAGGCTACTGGAGAGGCTGATCTGCAAACAGCTGGTACGCTTCCTTAACACCAACAACATACTGTCTGACTTTCAATCTGGGTTCCGCATGGGTCATAGCTGCGAAACTGCGACTCTCAAAGTAATTAATGACATTGTCAGTGCTCTGGACTCCAAGCAATTCTGTGTGGCCGTCTTCATCGACCTGGCCAAGGCCTTTGACACTGTAGTTCATGAACAGCTTTTGAAACGCTTAAACTCCATCGGTGTTTCCACTACCTCACTAGAGCTACCTCTCTGGACGCTCCCAATATGTGAAATCTGACTGCATCTCGTCGCAACCCCTGTCTATTCTAAACGGCGTCCCACAGGGCTCCATATTAGCCCCAGTTATTTTCTCAATTTACATAAATGACATAATCAAATCAGCTGGCAATTCATCTATCCATCTTTATGCCGACGACACAGTTCTCTATGCCACTGGCCCCTTACCTGACATTGCACTGGGAACACTTCAGCAGAGCTTCCACTCCATACAGGCTGGCTTTTCTGCCCTCGGACTGGCCATAAACCCCATTAAAACCAAGGTCATGTGGTTTGGTCGTAAGCCCCCCCTCCAAGATGGTACCATTCTGACTGCTACAGGCCAAAAACTTGAACTAGTGTCCTCCTACAAATACCTGGGAGTCTGGATTGACAGCACCCTCTCCTTCATTGAACATCTGTCCTTTCTGCAGTCGAAAGTAAAAGCCAGACTCAGCTTCCTCTATCGCAACCGCTCCTCATTCACTGCCTCTGTCAAACGCTCCCTGGTTCAGCTTACTGTCCTTCCACTATTCGATTACAGCGATGTCATCTACAGGTCCGCCCGTAAAGGAGCACTTGAGCGGCTTAACGTCCTCTATCACTCGGCCATTCGTTTTGCAACTAACGCCCCGTACAGGACCCATCACTGTGACCTCTACACCTAAACTGGCCACCCCTGGACATCAGGCGCAACATCCACTGGCTGATGCTGGTTTTTAAAACTCTTCTAGGTCTCACTCCTCCCTATCTAACTCAGCTTCTTCACCTGCGCCCCACCCTACACACAACACCCGTTCTGCCCCCCTCATTCTGTTAAATGCTCCTAGGGCATACTCCTCCCTGGGCCGTTCCTCCTTCCAGTTTGCGGCCGCTGACAGCTGGAACCAACTTCAAAAATCCCTAAAGTTACAATCCTTTACCTCTATAAGACTCTTCAAACAGGCCCTAACAAAATGTATAAAGCACACCTGTAGCTGCTTCAGTCTAAGCTCACAGTGATCTAGTACATTTATCTATTGCTATGCTGTATGTTACTGCTGTTTGTCTAACTTCTGCTGCTATGTTGAATATGTTATTGTTGTCTATGTGTGATTTTACTGCTATAGTACAGTGTTGTTCTCTCCCTCTCCCCTTTCCCCCCAGGAGGTCATTCACCTCCTACCAGGCCATTGCTTAAATAAGACATTGTTTCTTAGCAATTTTTGCCTGTTTAACCCCTTCAGACCCGCATTTTTTCTGCTGGGCAAATATATTTTTTTTTAAACTGATTCAGACTACTCTTCAACATAAAAACAGAGTGGATATATTTTTTTTTTCGAACTCATGTTTTTATGAGTTTTTTTTCATGTCCATTCCAATGGACGCCAGGACACGATGCACGTAAAATGCCATAAAAACATTAAAAATAAAAGGCATATATGTCCTCAGGTATGGCCTAAACATCTGGAACTGGATGTTTTTGAGTCTGTGTAAGTTTCTGAACATGCACATCAACTTGATAGGTGTATCGCAGCGAGGGTAGGCAACAGCAGTGAGGTCACCAGGAAAGCCCAGTGCCTACTAGAAGAGAGGGAAATGCTATGACGCGGTCTGAACATGCACATGAAGACAATATATGTAGGATTGTAGATAACATGACATAAAAAATAAATCAGTTTTGCCTTCAGTAAACGGTGATGGAACTTCCAACACATAACCATGCTTTTTATAGTATGCTAATTAACCTTTAAAAAGGTTATTCGCCCGACTCCTGATGTCCATTGCAATGGACATCGGACTTTCAAAAAATCCTACAAATTAATTACGTGACATGTTCAAAATAACTTCAAATATTATCACTTGTAATAATTGAAATTATACTGAGAGCACGTTTGTTTGGCCAGCATAAACATAAATGTAGATTTTAGATTGAAAATGGGCAGTTACTCTTCCCTCTCTGGATCGGCTCAGCCATACTTGTCTTGTCAGATGTCTGTCACTCTCTCAGAGCATGCTCAAAGTCATTACATGATTTTGATTGGATAATCAGGATCCAATCAGTAACCAGCAGTGCTGACATCATCCAATTACAGAGTGTTTATTGGTTTAGAGAAAGAAATATGTCATGTCCATTCCAATGGACGCAGGGTCTGAAGGGGTTAAATAAAGGTTGATGATGATGATGATGTGACTTGCAATTTTTAGAACTGCTGACTATATTCTCTTAAAATATTGTCATTTTGAGAAACACTTGCATCTTCAGTAGCCTTTTTTTTAATTTCATATTCTAAGTCCTTTTACACATAGGCTACAGCTGTATTTGTCAACTCATATAAGTGATTTCTTAATTAGTCCCATGGTGGGGGGATTTTCAGCCTTACAGAAGTAAATTACAATATAAACGAATAATTAACAACAGCAAAAAAGCTATATGAACAGACAGCAGGATAGGCTAATATAAATATGTAGACAAACTGCACAGTTTAATGTTCATTGTAAATATACATAGGCTACATTGAATTCTCAGTCTAGACGGTAAGAAAAAAGATTGCCAAGTAATTAAGTTTCTTTTCAGATAAAATAAAAATCAAAGCATAAATGAAAATATTAATTCACAAACTACCTGATACAATTAATACACAATAAAGTATGCATTGTGTTGTTACATTTAAGGAAATAATACAACAAATGCAGTATAATTTAGCTTGTAATGCATTTTATTTTTTCATTGTGGCATTGCTTATTTTAGCCTAAGTAAAGGATTTAATAACTTTATCCCCGAGTGAAATGTATATCCTATTTAATGTATATTATCTTCCTTGCCGTTCTCACCTCCCGCCGCTAGTGTTCGCTGTGGTCCGCGGCGAATGTGACAGGGGCGTCTGTAAACTATAAACTTCCTGTATGAACCTCCGTTGCCTCTCTTCCACCGGTCCGAATCAACATGGTGGGTACACAGAGAGCACTTCGCTTCAGCAGCCCTCACAATCTGTGTCAATCCTCACTGTGTGTCCGTCAACAAGGCGGTTTCAAGCATCAGTCTTCACACAGACGGCAAAAATATCTCTAAACGCTACAATCCGATGCATTTAAGTGAAGTTAAATATGTAAACAAAGAAGGAATGTTGCTGTGTGATTCGCTTCAACGGGTCAAAACAAAGCTGTAATATCACTGATACACATGTATTTAATCCTAGTAGATACATCTGATTTGTTCACTCTGTTCACTTATTTTGTTACAGAGGAAGACAGGCGTTCGAGTGTGAATGTTTTACCTTATAACTTCAGTCTGCAAGTCCATCACAGAACTTAATTGAACAATTGTTGGGATTATTCCTTCAGAACCACCAGTTTAAAACAGTTTTTATTATCACATTGTATCCACATTTTATCTTGTATTTATTTCTAGGGGTCTTACACAAATGTGTCCTATTGCTGCTGTTTTTTCCCGGTTCAGAAAGACATGCAGGCTTACTTTTAAGTTAAGGTCCAGAGAGTGCATTAATTTTCTAATATTCAGTGATTAAATTGCTCTGTTATTGCATTTACATTCACCTTAAAAAATGTGTACCTCTTGCATGTGAGTGGAGAAACTTGATTTCATGTGTTTAGGAAATTCATTGTCATAAAACAAGTGGTAAAGAGCTGCTTTGATTTCAGACTTGAAATATAGTGACAATTTCCTCTCTGAGTCATATGTCACTGGAGATGTTTTTGGAATAGTTACCAAAGCTTTTTCTTTTTTACACAACATTCGTCAGAGCTAAAGATGAATAATTTGTAAGAATTCTATTTTAGATTAAACTATAGTATTTCCAGTTTGTGCACTATATCCAAGCCCTCTGGTTATTCCCCAGTTGTACGATAACTTGACGGATTCCCTGTTTTTGGTTTCTCTTCAGGGGCGAGTCAGGACCAAGACGGTCAAGAAGGCCTCTAGGGTCATCATCGAGAAATACTACACCCGTCTGGGCAATGACTTCCACGTCAATAAGAGGGTGTGCGAGGAGATTGCTATAATCCCCAGCAAGCCTCTGCGCAACAAAATAGCAGGGTGAGTGGAGTGCGCTGCTTGTGTGTGTGTGTACGGCATGCAAACGCAGCCTGGCTTTTGTTTGTGTGTGATCACGTTTGGTTTTATTGGTTGTGTATGATTTGAATCAGCACAAGTGATGGTGTGTTTGTTGCAGCATGGTTTATATGGTTTTCATTATCTTTTTATAATGTGGTGCCTTTCTAGTGGCTTCTAATGCCATCGATACTCAATATCTCTTAGACTAATTGACCTCCCTCACTGTAGTGAGCGATATCAGAGGGAATGGTTTCCTGCTTTCAGTTTTATTTGGTAAGGAGAATAAGAGCTCTGGAGTCTCTTCTGGTACCGTTTGGTTGGGTCCACATCACATGTTGAGGGAGGAGGAGAGAGTAAAACAGTTGATGCCGATATATTTTATTTTAATGTACATTTTCCCTTGTACGTTTCTTGCTTGAGAAGACTTAATTTGTAATCACTCTAAGTCAAGTCATCAAACTAAAGCCTCCTAGTTGCTGCTGCTGCTTGTGCTTCTTGTATAAAGGTTGCAGGATGCGTAGTGTGATGTCAGTATGACTGAATAGGATAAAGTCAGTCAGTGTGAATGGAAACAGGGCGACCGTCCTGTAGAAAAATCATTGGTTGCGTTCCGAATCGCATACTTTCTACTATATAGTATGTAGAAAAAAGATTTAGGATGTCCCGATTCTTGTGGCCAGATTTAGGATGGTTAGAAGTACCCGGATGTCCTACTTCATGCGACCAAGATTGTTAGTGTTGAAAACAGCATCCTATTTGGGTGATTCTGACCCACAATCCAGTGCACACGTGAAGTGACGTCACATCGTTGAAGCCTCCATATGAAAACAAACGGGGATGCGACGGATATAAAAGCAAGAGGCAAGATCAAGGCGGAATGTTATGATGAAATAAGAGAGTAAAGTATGTCCCAATAGTATGCCTACTGCATCCTAACTAGATTTTTTTATCGTCGGATGTAGAATAGAAAAAAGTAAGAGTATGCGATTCGGAACGCAACCATTGTCACATTTTCCACACATTCCTTCTGTATGTCAGCTCTCAAAAATAGAAATACATTTTCTATTTGCAGTCGCCTTGAACCTTCAGGGCTGATTTCAAAATATAAGCTTCCAGTCCATTTATAATAATGCTTATAGTGGGTGCAGAGAGATGGCACAGTGAGTCAGCAGGCTGTATATGCCCTTAGATACACGACTGATGTTTCCTGCAGCTGTTTGTCTGAATAAAACATTTAAACCCGCTTTACAGAGTTATTCTGGGAATGGAGGCTTTTTAATGAGAAACTACATGTAATTGTGCTTGCGCTTAAGGGGACTAAGGGAGGTTGGGCTCCTGTTTTGCTGAATTTATGGATGTTTTTTTTATTTAAGTCTTCTCATAGCTCACACCTCCTGTGTGTGAACCAGACTTTAGTACAGTATCGTACATTTTCAAGACAGATTGGAGGTCAGTCGTCAGCGGACATTAAGAGCACAATACTTCAGTTAAATTAGGTTATTTTGTTAAGACAGCACAATGTGATTGTTGTTGCTGAGGTTATTGATTTTCTGTGCTTTATATTGACGTTTCAAAATGTAAACTAAAATAGTCTTTTTTTTAATTGAAAGTTTTCCCATTTAATCAATTGTCTGGAGAAATGTGTCTGTTTTGGTATTGATTCCTAAGTTTATTAACACAATGTTTTCTACTTTGCTAAATTAGATCTTAATATAACCATGCTTATAGAAACATTTATTTATCCTTAATTTGTACAATGAATTGTCGGAAATGTTGACAAATGGTCATCACAAGTAATTCAGTTTTAATTATGAGAGGAAAAAATTCATTTTTGATCTTGATCTGTTAGTTTATATTTTATAATTCCAACAGTCAACCAATCTTTTAAAAAAAGGACTACCTGATTTTTGTTATATGTTTTTTCCACTTTTATGTATGTCCCTTTTTGTTTCTCAGATATGTGACACATCTGATGAAGCGAATCCAGCGAGGTCCAGTCAGAGGAATCTCCATCAAGCTGCAGGAGGAGGAGAGAGAGAGGAGGGACAACTACGTCCCAGAGGTCTGTTAGCAACAGGGCCGGAGTGGGATTCATTTTCAGCCCTGGAGTGTCATGCCTCATACCGGCCCACTTTAGTTCACAACCGACATTATTAATATAATGTAATGACAAACTTAATAAGTATGTCTGCGAAAGTGCACTGTTCTCTGCACCCTTGTAATTCTGTGTTTTTTTTTCTAAAATATAATTTCCAATTCAGTGCAAATAAGTGTTGCTTCACAACATAGATTTGTTTCCTTTAGAAATAGGCTACAGTATAATTCACAGCAATTTACCTTTTTTTCTTGAAAACCAAACTATAAAACATACAGGCTACCATTTATAAAACAGATTAGTAGGCTACTTAGTAGGAAGTATTTGTACATCTTCGGCAGTGTTGCAAAGTGTACCTGAAACATACTTGAGTAAGAGTAGAGATACTTTACTAGAAAATGTACTCTGTTACAAGTTACAAATCTTCTTTTACACACCACTTGAGTTAAAGTATCTGATTTTAAAATCATTAAATTAAATTATCAAGAGTATTACTATTACTTGTACATTAATGTAAAAGCAGGCTATGTAGCTGGAATTAAATTCAGACACAGTTTATTTAGCATTAAAATGACTACAATGTTTTATCAGTGCTTGTAGGCCTATAGTGGAGTAGAAAGTAGCATGAAAGTAAAATACTCAAGTAAACTAGGCCTATAAGTGCCTCAGACTTGTAGGCTACTTGAAGTCCTTTATTACACAACTCCAGTACTTTAAGTAGCCTACAAGTGCCTCAGACTTGTAGGCTACTTAAAGTACTGGAGTTGAAGTACTTTGTTACACAACACTCAAGGCTCAAAACAATTGATTGTTTATAATGTTTTTGAATAGTTCCACGTAAAGTTCAGACTGTGTGTGGACTCAAATGCCTCTGTGTAGTCTACTCAGGTGGCTGCCATGGTGCTACTATGTGCAGTAGGGGTGTGTTGAGACGTCATTATCTGTATCTGTTCAACCAACAAAATTATCTGTAGCCTATATGTATCTGTATTAGGATATGAAACCGGAAGTGGGCTGGGATTATGTCTGAATATTTTTTCACCAACAATTATTGTCCCTTCAGAGCCTCAAATTGATTTAATATTGGCACATAATTAATAATGAGATGTATTTACCTCATTCTGTACTTCTCATCTGTTTCTTTCTCTAATTATAAGTTGTATGAACTGTCTAAGCCCCTACACCTTTGATTGTGGGATATTGAACATTCAGAATCAGAAACGGACCAGTAAATCATAAACATTGCCCACTTTATTTAATTTTTTCATCTCTTTCTCCCTTATTATTTTTAACTAAAACTAAGTTTTATGATCTATCGATCTAGATAAGATTTATTTCGCCCGTTGTATTTCCCTCTTCTATCTATCTCTCCCTCTGTCTCGCTATCTCTCTCTTGCTCTCCCTCTGTTTTCTCTATCTCTTCTTTTTTTTAATTTCTAACTTGGTTCAATTAATATTTACTTTGGACGAGGAAACAGCGTTTTATAATCTAGTGATCTAAGTGATCAACGCATAAAAACTAAACTTTTTTTCAGCAAATCTCTTAGTTATAAACAGATTGTATGAACTAGACAGGCGAAGTGTTTGCAGATTGAATATTTAAAGATCGATTTTATTAGATGAATTACACGGCCCGTTGCCCGCTATTAGAGAGACGTGGTTCACGTTCAGAGATTTGAAATAAATGAAAGGCAGGAGGGGCTGAAGGTGACCAAGGGTGCAGAAAATTCCAGCGGAGTAGAGAGAGACCATAAATGCAGCCGGTCTTTCTCAATTCTGTTTCAAAATAAAAGTAATCTCACGTTACGCCAGTTAAATGCTTTTAATGTGAAACTGAAGCTGTAGGAAATGGTCAGTTTGCATTAGCAGTAACTTAACTGCGGACTACTAATATGATTTCTAATGCACCAATAGGTATAATGATATTGACTGGGCCGGCCCTCGCAGCCCAAAAACTAGAGCGGCCCACCGGGAATGCTCCCGGGTCTCCCGATTAGCCAATCCGGGCCTGGTTCGCAAGATAACAAAAAAAAATGATTTGGTTCAAAAACATTCAGTTTTTATTAGTTATTTTGGTTTTGATAATTATTCGAAGGATGTAGTCAGCAGCTTCTATAGAACAGAGGGACTGAACACATTTTTAGCTTATCTGACATGTTGAACATGATACAAAAGATTCAGTTCAGGCAGCTAATTGTTTGTTTTTAAATGGCATCCTCTAGATTTCTGCTCTGGACCAGGAGCTCATTGAGGTGGATCCAGACACAAAGGAAATGCTCAAGATGCTGGTGAGTTATGGTTATGATATGGTATGATAATTAGCTTTGATTAAGTTTGACCACAGAGGAATTAAAATATCCTGGATCATCTGTATTTACCTGCAGGACTATGTCTTGGCAGATGAGACTATGATAACATTAACACAAGATCAACATTTTGAAATACTTATGATAAAAGCATATTGCACTGTCACAGTACAAGACCTTTCTTCAAGAATACATCAAAGGAACTTTCAGACTTCCTCAGATGGAAATAAATATGTGTTTACTAAGATTCCCGTTTCTCTACCAATACAATTACTTTTTCTTTCTTTTGTAGGATTTTGGTGGCCTTTCGAACCTTCAAGTCACTCAGCCAACTATTGGAATGAACTTCAAAACACCACGAGGACTGTAAAATCATGTATAACCTCTTAATAAAGATACATCATTATTAAAATTGGTCCTTTTCTTTTACCATTGAGGTGATGAATGATCTTTCCCAAACAATACATAACAATTTACATTTTTGACAGCCAGATAGTTGACAAACACTGTTTGAACTTGGGTTAACTTAAAGATTGTGAGAGATAACAAAGTTTTGAGAAATACAACCTCTTAGTGTGTTGCAACAGATTCAGCTTTTCATTGTAGCCATACTGACATCTCAGCAGCAAACTGAAGCAGTGTTAATTAAAATGATGCATTAAAATAAACTAATTAATTTTGATAAATTTCCTTTGCGTTTGCAAAATGACTATCAAACTTCCGGTTGCTACTCCGAGTTGGACATTTCATTAACAGTTTTGCAGTTTCCATTTTTGGATAACTTATAAGGCAGAATGTGTAAAAACAACTCAATTGCTTTAAAGCTCTGACAGGAAACAAACTAAAACCGCCATTTTAAAATTCAATTGTATCCAGAACAAGCAGTTACTTGGCTAAAATAAAGGGTAGTTCAGTATTTTTTAAGTGGGGATGTATGAGGTTCTTCAGCATATTTGGTCCATCACCTTGAGATGGCGACCATTAAACTTTTAAGGTGCACTATGTAACTGTCAGATAAAAGATTATTTTTTTGGGCATTTTTATGGTTTATTGATAGTGCAGAGGTGAAATGGGGCAGAGAGGGGAGTGACATGCAGAGAACGACTGCGGGCGGGAATCGAACCCGGGTCTGCTGCTCGGCCCGGGGGGGGACGCCCTACCAACTGAGCTAAGGGCGCCCCTAAAAGAACATTTCTTTAGGTAAATTATAACTGAATAAACAAACTTTCTTCACAAGAAAATTGGATCCCTGCAACACTATTGGAAGTTAGGATGCTTTCTGAAAGTAAGTTTCTTTATATTACAGAAGGGCCCACAATGTTTACAAACATTATAGTCTTAAGTTTGGTTACATGTCTCAAAATAGTTTTGTTTTGAATTATTCAATATATACGTTTTGCAAATGTCAACAAATACTCCTTCCCTGAAACTGCATAGTGCGCCTTTAAGAAGTTTGAGGGAGATGTTGCTGTATTGGAAGTCAGCCTTGTACTGTTGCAGATGGGGCCGGCGAAAAAACGTTTAAAACATGGACTTAAAAAAAATAGGTTTAGCCACATTTATTAATGCTCGACCAAAAAAATAAATATCCGTTCAATTAAAGAGCACCTATTATGCTTTTTTGACTTTATGACCTATGAACGTTGTTATAATGATTTATAGTCATGTTTAACCATACTAAAGTGTCAAATAATGACGTATGCATTTAGACATATTACCTGCTGACCGTCTGGGGTGGCTGTGCAGAGCGCTAAACACTAAGGACGCGGTCGCAATTCACTTGTTTAAATTTCCAGGATTTAGCTACGTAGAACAATCCGGATTTCCCTGCAATGCTGCAAAGTGCTCAGGCACGCTCCTGGCTACATGCACTGGCAAAAGGAGGGGGTGGATCTGGACTGCCCGTCACATGTCTTCCTGAAGGTAACCAATCACAGCGGAATGGGGTTGGCAGGAGGGGGCCGAGAAGGACGAAGCCGAGTGTTGACGATGGCACTTGCTGGCTGTGTCTTGATTCAGAGACCACGCACTTGGTAGGACGCAGGCTGTGTCTTGATTCAGAGACCACGCACTTGGTAGGACGCAGTCTCGCGGTCTATGAAGGCTATAGCCTATGAAGGCCGATTTTAAGGCCGGTTTTAAGGCCAACGAGCCTTGTTAAACGAGACGGTCTCCGCAGGTCTCCGTTTCAGGGCCCCAGGGGCCTCATTTATAAACGTTGCGTACGCCCAGAAGAGGGCGCACGCCAATTTCTAAGCAAATATTGGGATTTATAAAAACCAAACTTGACGGGAGATGTGCGGTCCTCCACGCAAACTCTGACCCATGCGTACGCACAGAAAGTGGAGAAAGGAGAAACGGCGACTCCGTCGGCACATGTATGAAGTGCGAGAACGAATGTGTTTGTGTAAAATGTATCCAGATAGGCCTATTATAAGCCATGTAGGTCTATCATATATTGGGAGTTCCTTTGCAAAACGGATGAAGCCATTCTTACAACTAATGAACAAATGCCTCCACGGATTTTTCCATGGAGTGATACCAACAAAAACAAAACGAACTAGAACTGCAAGCAGTTTTTACCGGGGGCCAAGCCTCCGACGCAACTCGTCGTCAACCGCCGCGCCGGCCGCTCACTCCGCGGAATCCGCGGATGTAAAGTTTTTGACCGTGGGATGTTCGGTGCGGGAGTTGTATAGGTATCGCTGTTTACGGATGAATTTCGCGAAAGTGCCACGGTGGAACGATGCAGCTCAATTCACAGAACAAGTGGATGTCAAGTTTTTTAATGTTCGATGTGTGGTTGGCGAGTTATGAGCAAAAGCAGATTGTCAGCCTTGACAAAATGGCCGCCGGAGCTAATTGCACAATGTAATGTCAATGGACATGCTAACATTCCCGCCTTTTTTCTTTGACGGAAAAAAAAAATCTAATTTTATTAAAAAGTCCCTTAAACAATACTATTTCTTGGCCATATTTTTCATATAGACTTGGGTATGCCCCTTGATGGTTTCCCGTGAGTTTTAAGAAAATTCCTCTGGCCAATTAGGAGATATAAAATTTCCTAATTTATGGCGCCCCCTTATGGCGAAAATTTCCGAATTTTTTATTGAACGCAATTAAGGGTAGCCCCAACATATGTCTAAAATTTGGACTTGATCCGACTTATGATTTTGGATTTATGAATTTCTACGTAAAACGTAGCTAATCAACAAATATTCAAAGCGCTACTGTTTCGTTATCGATGGTCGGATCAAAATTCTGTGTGATAATTTATTTCCGTGTGGGTCGGTAGATGTTCTGTGCAAAGTCTGGTGTCAATTGTCCAGAAATTGTGGGAGGAGTAGCGAAGAATATGTTTTGCAGTTTTCGCGATTTTGCGAAAAATCTATAATATCGCAAATGGGCGTGGCCTATGCCAAATGATGCAGCTGACTCCAGTGCATCTGTGGATATAAAGTTTTTGACGGTGGGACGTTCGGTGTGGGAGTTATAGCCCCAAACGCGTTTTCTTTGGTGTAGCGCCACCTAGTGGCCGGCATGTCTGAATTTTTTTGTAGGCCGAGAGGCCGGGGGTCTGAACTAGTCATGCAAGTGGCATGTCCCAACCCTTTACGGTTTGGGCTGTGGACACAGTTTTAGGCGGCGAAGTATAATAATAACTAGAACTGCAAGCAGTTTTTACCGGGGGCCAAGCCTCCGACGCAACTCGTCGTCAAGCGCCGCGCCTGCCGCTCACTTCGCGGAATCCGTGGATGTAAAGTTTTTGACCGTGGGATGTTCGGTGCGCGAGTTGTATAGGTATCGCTGTTTACGGATGAATTTGGCGAAACTGCCACGGTGGAACGATGCAGCTCAATTCACAGAACAAGTGCATGTCAAGTTTTTTAATGTGCGATGTGTGGTTGGCGAGTTATGAGCAAAAGTAGATTGTCAGCCTTGACAAAATGGCCGCCGGAGCTAATTGCACAATGTAATGTCAATGGACATGCTAACATTCCCGCCTTTTTTCTTTGACGGAAAAAAAAAAATCTAATTTTATTAAAAAGTCCCTTAAACATTACTATTTCTTGGCCATATTTTTTCTATAGACTCGTGTTTGCCCCTTGATGTTTTACCGTGAGTTTTAAGAAAATTCCTCCGGCCAATTAGGAGATATAAAATTTCCTAATTTATGGCGCCCCCTTATGGCGAAAATGTCCAATTTTTTTATTGAACGCAATTAAGGGTAGCCCCAACATATGTCTAAAATTTGGACTTGATCCGACTTATGATTTTGGATTTATGAATTTCTACGTAAAACGTAGCTAATCACTAAATATTCAAAGCGCTACCGTTTCGTTATCGATGGTCGGATCAAAATTCTTTCAAAAAAATCTTTTCCGTGTGGGTCGGTAGATGTTCTGTGCAAAGTTTGGTGTCAATTGTCCAAGAAATATGGGAGGAGTAGCCAAAAATATGTTTTGCAGTTTTCGCGATTTTGCGAAAAATGTATAATATCGCAAATGGGCGTGGCCTATGCCAAATGATGCAGCTGACTCCAGTGCATCTGTGGATATAAAGTTTTTGACGGTGGGACGTTCGGTGTGGGAGTTATGACCCCAAACGCGTTTTCCTTCGTTGTAGCGCCACCTAGTGGCCGGCATGTCTGAATTTTTTTGTATGCTGAAAATTCACGGACCTGGATCTAGTCATGCAATTGGCATGTCTGCACCCTTTACGGTTTGGGCTGTGCACGCAGTTCTAGCGGCGACAAATAATAATAATAATAATAATAATAATAATAATCCTTACAAAAACAATAGGGTTCCCTGCCCCGCAGGGCTTGGGAACCGCGTTGCTTTGCATACAGCGGTCCCAGCCTGCTCGGGCTTGGCCCCCTAACTAGAACTGCAAGCAGTTTTTACCGGGGGCCAAGCCTCCGACGCAACTCGTCGTCAAGCGCCGTGCCTGCCGCTCACTCCACAGAACCTGTGGATGTAAAGTTTTTGACCGTGGGATGTTCGGTGCGGGAGTTGTATAGGTATCGCTGTTTATGGATGAATTTTGCGAAACTGCCACGGTGGAACGATGCAGCTCAATTCACAGAACAAGTGCATGTCAAGTTTTTTAATGTGCGATGTGTGGTTGGCGAGTTATGAGCAAAAGTAGATCGTCAGCCTTGACAAAATGGCCGCCGGAGCTAATTGCACAATGAAATGTCAATGGACATGCTAACATTCCCGCCTTTTTTCTTTGACGGAAAAAAAAAAATCTAATTTTATTAAAAAGTCCCTTAAACATTACTATTTCTTGGCCATATTTTTTCTATAGACTCGTGTTTGCCCCTTGATGGTTTACCGTGAGTTTTAAGAAAATTTCTCTGGCCAATTAGGAGATATGAAATTTCCTAATTTATGGCGCCCCCTTATGGCAAAAATTTCCGATTTTTTTATTGAACGCAATTAAGGGTAGCCCCAACATATGTCTAAAATTTGGACTTGATCCGACTTATGATTTTGGATTTATGAATTTCTACGTAAAACGTAGCTAATCAACAAATATTTCAAACGCTGCCGTTTCGTTATCCATGGTCGGATCAAAAGTCTGTTTCATGATTTCCTTCCGTGTGGGTCGGTAGATGTTCTGTGCAAACTTTGGTGTCAATTGTCCAAAAATTGTGGGAGGAGTAGCGAAAAATATGTTTTGAAGTTTTCGCGATTTTGCGAAAAATCTATAATATCGCAAATGGGCGTGGCCTATGCCAAATGATGCAGCTGACTCCAGTGCATCTGTGGATATAAAGTTTTTGACTGTGGGACGCTCGGTGTGGGAGTTATGACCCCAAACGCGTTTTCCTTCGTTGTAGCGCCACCTAGTGGCCGGCATGTCTGAATTTTTTTGTATGCGTACACGGCCCGGACCTGGATCTAGTCATGCAATTGGCATGTCTGCGCCCTTTACGGTTTGGGCTGTGCACGCAGTTTTAGATGACTACAAATAATAATAATAATAATAATAATCGCCACAAAAACAATAGGGTTCCCTGCCCCGCAGGGCTTGGGAACCGCGTTGCTGTGCAAAACGCGGTCCCAGCTCCTGCTCGGGCTTGGCCCCCTAACTAGAACTGCAAGCAGTTTTTACCGGGGGCCAAGCCTCCGACGCAACTCGTCGTCAACCGCTGCGCCGGCCGCTCACTCCACGGAACCTGTGGATGTAAAGTTTTTGACCGTGGGATGTTCGTTGTGGGAGTTGTATAGGCATCGCTGTTTATGGATGAATTTCGCGAAACTGCCACGGTGGAACGATGCAGCTCAATTCACAGAACAAGCGGATGTCAAGTTTTTTAATGTGCGATGTTTGGTTGGCGAGTTATGAGCAAAAGCAGATTGTCAGCCTTGACAAAATGGCCGCCGGAGCTAATTGCACAATGTAATGTCAATGGACATGCTAACATTCCCGCCTTTTTTCTTTGACGGAAAAAAAAAATCTAATTTTATTAAAAAGTCCCTTAAACATTAATATTTCTTGGCCATATTTTTTCTATAGACTCGTGTATGCCCCTTGATGGTTTCCCGTGAGTTTTAAGAAAATTCCTCTGGCCAATTAGGAGATATAAAATTTCCTAATTTATGGCGCCCCCTTGTGGCGAAATTCTCCAAATTTTTTATTGAACGCAATTAAGGGTAGCCCCAACATATGTTTAAAATTTGGACTTGATCCGACTTATGATTTTGGATTTATTAATTTTTTCGTAAAACGTAGCTAATCAACAAATATTCAAAGCGCTACCGTTTCGTTATCGATGGTCGGATCAAAATTCTGTGTGATAATTTCTTTCCGTGTGGGTCGGTAGATGCTCTGTGCAAAGTCTGGTGTCAATTGTCCAAAAATTGTGGGAGGAGTAGCGAAAAATATGTTTTTCAGTTTTCGCGATTTTGCGAAAAATCTATAATATCGCAAATGGGCGTGGCCTATGCCAAATGATGCAACTGACTCCAGTGAATATGTGGATATAAAGTTTTTGACTGTGGGACGTTCGGTTTGGGAGTTATGACCCCAAACGCGTTTTCCTTCGTTGTAGCGCCACCTAGTGGCCGGCATGTCTGAATTTTGTTGTATGCGTAGTCCGGACGGACCTGGATCTAGTCATGCAATTGGCATGTCTGCACCCTTTACGGTTTGGGCTGTGCACGCAGTTTTAGGGAGGTACAAATAATAATAATAAAACTAGAACTGCAAGCAGTTTTTACCGGGGGCCAAGCCTCCGACGCGACTCGTCGTCAACCGCCGCGCCGGCCGCTCACTTCACAGAATCTGTGGATGTAAAGTTTTTGACTGTGGGATGTTCGGTTGGCGAGTTATGAGCAAAAGCAGATTAAAATGGCGACCCGAGCTAATTGCACAATGTAATGTCAATGGACATGCTATCTGAGATTAGCAATTGCGCCAAATCTCTTTGACGGAAAAAAAAAATCTAATTTTATTAAAAAGTCCCTTGAACATTACTATTTCTTGGCCATATTTTTTATATCGACTCGGGTATGCCCCTTGATGGTTTCCCTGGAGTTTTAAAAAAATTCCTTGGGCCAATTAGGAGATATCAAATTTCCTCGTTTTATGGCGCCCCCTTATGGCGAAATTCTCCAATTTTTTATTGAACGCAATTAAGGGTAGCACCAACATATGTCTAAAATTTTGACTTGATCCGACTTATACTTTTGGATTTATGAATATTTACGTACAAGGAAGTAACTGTGAGCTAATTTTCAAATATTCAAAGCGCTACCGTTTCGTCATCGAAGGTCGTATCAAAATTCTTTCGAATAACTTTTTTCCGTGTGGGTCGGTAGATGTTCTGTGCAAAGTCTGGTGTCAATTGTCCAGAAATTGTGGGAGGAGTAGCGAAAAATAACATTTTCAGTTTTCGCGATTTTGCGAAAAATCTATATATACGGAAATGGGCGTGGCCTATGCCAAAAGATGCAGCTGACTCCAGTGAATCTGTGCATATAAAGTTTTTGACTGTGGGAGTTTCGGTGTGGGAGTTATGGCCCCAAACGCGTTTTCTTTGGTGTAGCGCCACCTAGTGGCCGGCATGTCTGAATTTTTTTGTATGCTGAGAATTCACGGACCTGGATCTAGTCATGCAATTGGCATGTCTGCACCCTTTACGGTTTGGGCTGTGCACGCAGTTCTAGCGGCGACAAATAATAATAATAATCCTTACAAAAACAATAGGGTTCCCTGCCCCGCAGGGCTTGGGAACCGCGTTGCTGTGCAAAACGCGGTCCCAGCTCCTGCTCGGGCTTGGCCCCCTAAAAAATCCTTACAAAAACAATAGGGTTCCCTGCCCCGCAGGGCTTGGGAACCGCGTTGCTGTGCAAAACGCGGTCCCAGCTCCTGCTCGGGCTTGGCCCCCTAATAATAAAAATAATCCTTACAAAAACAATAGGGTTCCCTGCCCCGCAGGGCTTGGGAACCGCGTTGCTGTGCAAAACGCGGTCCCAGCTCCTGCTCGGGCTTGGCCCCCTAACTAGAACTGCAAGCAGTTTTTACCGGGGGCCAAGCCTCCGACGCAACTCGTCGTCAAGCGCCGCGCCTGCCGCTCACTTCGCGGAATCCGTGGATGTAAAGTTTTTGACCGTGGGATGTTCGGTGCGGGAGTTGTATAGGTATCGCTGTTTACGGATGAATTTGGCAAAACTGCCACGGTGGAACGATGCAGCTCAATTCACAGAACAAGTGCATGTCAAGTTTTTTAATGTGCGATGTGTGGTTGGCGAGTTATGAGCAAAAGTAGATTGTAAGCCTTGACAAAATGGCCGCCGGAGCTAATTGCACAATGTAATGTCAATGGACATGCTAACATTCCCGCCTTTTTTCTTTGACGGAAAAAAAAAAATCTAATTTTATTAAAAAGTCCCTTAAACATTACTATTTCTTGGCCATATTTTTCATATAGACTTGGGTATGCCCCTTGATGGTTTCCCGTGAGTTTTAAGAAAATTCCTCGGGCCAATTAGGAGATATAAAATTTCCTAATTTATGGCGCCCCCTTATGGCAAAATTCTCCAAATTTTTTATTGAACGCAACTAAGGGTAGCCCCAACATATGTCTAAAATTTGGACTTGATCCGACTTATGATTTTGGATTTAGGAATTTTTTCGTAAAACGTAGCTAATCAACAAATATTTAAAACGCTACCGTTTCGTTATCCATGATCGGATCAAAATTCTTTTAAGTGATTTTTTTCCGTGTGGGTCGGTAGATGTTCTGTGCAAAGTTTGGTGTCAATGGTCCAAAAAATATGGGAGGAGTAGCGAAAAATATGTTTTGCAGTTTTCGCGATTTTGCGAAAAATCTATAATATCGCAAATGGGCGTGGCCTATGCCAGATGATGCAGCTGACTCCAGTGCATCTGTGGATATAAAGTTTTTGACTGTGGGACATTCGGTGTGGGAGTTATGACCCCAAACGCGTTTTCCTTCGTTGTAGCGCCACCTAGTGGACGGCATGTCTGAATTCTTTTGTATGCGTACACGGCCCGGACCTGGATCTAGTCATGCAATTGGCATGTCTGCGCCCTTTACGGTTTGGGCTGTGCACGCAGTTTTAGATGACTACAAATAATAACTAGAACTGCAAGCAGTTTTGACCGGGGGCCAAGCCTCCGACGCAACTCGTCGTCAACCGCCGCGCCGGCCGCTCACTTCACGGAACATGTGGATGTAAAGTTTTTGACCGTGGGATGTTCGGTGTGGGAGTTGTATAGGTATCGCTGTTTACGGATGAATTTCGCGAAACTGCCACGGTGGAACGATGCAGCTCAATTCACAGAACAAGTGGATGTCAAGTTTTTTAATGTGCGATGTTTGGTTGGAGAGTTATGAGCAAAAGCAGATTGTCAGCCTTGACAAAATGGCTGCCGGAGCTAATTGACATGCTAGCTGAGATTCGGATTCCCGCCTTTTTTCTTTGACGGATTTTTTTTTTTTTCATTTTATTAAAAAGTCCCTTAAACATTACTATTTCTTGGCCATATTTTTTATATAGACTCGTGTATGCCCCTTGATGGTTTACCGTGAGTTTTAAGAAATTTCCTCTGGCCAATTAGGAGATATAAAATTTCCTAATTTATGGCGCCCCCTTATGGCGAAAATTTCCAAATTTTTTATTGAACGCAATTAAGGGTAGCCCCAACATATGTCTAGAATTTGGACTTGATCCGACTTATGATTTTGGATTTATGAATTTCTACGTAAAACGTAGCTAATCAACAAATATTCAAAGCGCTACCGTTTCGTTATCGATGGTCGGATCAAAATTCTGTGTGATAATTTCTTTCCGTGTGGGTCGGTAGATGTTCTGTGCAAAGTCTGGTGTCAATTGTCCAAAAATTGTGGGAGGAGTAGCGAAAAGTCAGTTTTTCAGTTTTCGCGATTTTGCGAAAAATCTATAATATCGCAAATGGGCGTGGCCTATGCCAAATGATGCAGCTGACTCCAGTGCATCTGTGGATATAAAGTTTTTGACTGTGGGGCGTTCGGTGTGGGAGTTATGACCCCAAACGCATTTTCCTTTGTTGTAGCGCCACCTAGTGGCCGGCATGTCTGAATTTTTTTGTATGCTGAGAATTCACGGATCTGGATCTAGTCATGCAATTGGCATGTCTGCACCCTTTACGGTTTGGGCTGTGGACACAGTTTTAGGGGACGAAGTATAATAATAAAAATAATCCTTACAAAAACAATAGGGTTCCCTGCCCCGCAGGGCTTGGGAACCGCGTTGCTGTGCAAAACGCGGTCCCAGCTCCTGCTCGGGCTTGGCCCCCTAATAATAATAATAACTAGAACTGCGAGCAGTTGTGAACGGGGGCCAAGCCTCCTGCGCGACTCGGGATCGGGCGTTGTCGTCCGCGGCGCCGGCCCCTCGCTTCATGGAATCCGGGGACGTAAAGTTTTTGAATGTGGGATGTTCGGTTTGGGAGTTATAGACCAAAAGGCAAAAAAATTGCAGAGAAAGATGCTCAAGTGGATAAGGAGATGTATACTTTTTGTGTTTTTGGCGCCCCCTTTTGGCGAAATTTTCCAAAATTTTTTGAGGATGTTCATTAGGACAGTACAACCATATTTCTAAAATATTGTCTTGATACGATGTATAGTTAGGGGGCCAAGCCCGAGTAGGGCTGGGACCGCGTTTTGCAGAGCAACGCGGTTCCCAAGCCCTGCGGGGCAGGGAACCCTATTGTTCTTGTAGGGATTATTATTAGGGGGCCAAGCCCGAGCAGGAGCTGGGACCGCGTTTTGCACAGCAACGCGGTTCCCAAGCCCTGCGGGGCAGGGAACCCTATTGTTTTTGTAAGGATTTTTTTTATTATTATTTGTACCTCCCTAAAACTGCGTGCACAGCCCAAACCGTAAAGGGTGCAGACATGCCAATTGCATGACTAGATCCAGGTCCGTCCGGACTACGCATACAACAAAATTCAGACATGCCGGCCACTAGGTGGCGCTACAACGAAGGAAAACGCGTTTGGGGTCAGAACTCCCACACCGAACGTCCCACAGTCAAAAACTTTATATCCACATATGCACTGGAGTCAGCTGCATCATTTGGCATAGGCCACGCCCATTTGCGATATTATAGATTTTTCGCAAAATCGCGAAAACTGAAAAACATATTTTTCGCTACTCCTCCCACAATTTTTGGTCAATTGACACCAAACTTTGCACAGAACATCTACCGACCCACACGGAAAGAAATTATCACACAGAATTTTGATCCGACCATCGATAACGAAACGGTAGCGCTTTGAATATTTGTTGATTAGCTACGTTTTACGTAGAAATTCATAAATCCAAAATCATAAGTCGGATCAAGTCCAAATTCTAGACATATGTTGGGGCTACCCTTAATTGCGTTCAATAAAAAATTTGGAAATTTTCGCCATAAGGGGGCGCCATAAATTAGGAAATTTTATATCTCCTAATTGGCCAGAGGAATTTTCTTAAAACTCGCGGGAAACCATCAAGGGGCATACCCGAGTCTATATGAAAAATATGGCCAAGAAATAGTAATGTTTAAGGGACTTTTTAATAAAATTAGATTTTTTTTTTTCCGTCAAAGAAAAAAGGCGGGAATGTTAGCATGTCCATTGACATTACATTGTGCAATTAGCTCCGGCGGCCATTTTGTCAAGGCTGACAATCTGCTTTTGCTCATAACTCGCCAACCACACATCGCACATTAAAAAACTTGACATCCACTTGTTCTGTGAATTGAGCTGCATCGTTCCACCGTGGCACTTTCGCGAAATTCATCCGTAAACAGCGATACCTATACAACTCCCGCACCGAACATCCCACGGTCAAAAACTTTACATCCGCAGATTCTGCGGAGTGAGCGGCCGGCGCGGCGGTCGACGACGAGTTGCATCGGAGGCTTGGCCCCCGGTAAAAACTGCTTGCAGTTCTAGTTAGGGGGCCAAGCCCGAGAAGGGCCTGGGACCGCGTTTTGCAGAGCAACGCGGTTCCATAGCCCTGCTGGGCAGGGAACCCTATTGTTTTTGCTGGGATTATTATTCTTCCATGTTTAAAAGTGGTGCTGCAGCCCAAACCGTAAAGGGTAGGGACATGCCACTTGCATCACTAGATCCAGGTCCATCCAAGGAACGCAGACAAAAAAATTCAGACATGCCGCCCACTAGGTGGCGCTACAAGAAAAGGAAAACGTGTATAACTTCCACACCGAAAGTCCGACAGTCAAAAACTTTATATCCACAGATGCCCACAAGTCAGCTGCATCTTTGGAGATAGGCCACGCCCATTTGCGTATATATAGATTTTTCGCTACATCGCAAAAACTGTGTCAGTCACCAAAACATACTCCTCCTACAGTTTTCGCCCAATTTGGACCAAACCAAAAGCATTATGTTCTACCGACTCCCACGAGCAAAAGTTGGTCAAATAATTTTTCTACGACTATCGGAAGACCAAACGCTAGCGCTTTAAAGATTCGATTTTTCGATATGGAACATTTCATCTTCTTTTTATTTAAAATAGTGCTTCAGCCCAAACCGTAAAGGGCTGTGACATGCCACTTGCATGACTAGATCCAGGTCCGTGCCTGGTACACAGACGAAAAAATTCAGACATCCCGGCCACTAGGTGGCGCTACAACAAAGGAAAACGCGTTTGGGGCTATAACTTCCGCACCGAAAGTCCGACAGTCAAACACTTTATATCCACAGATGCCCACAAGTCAGCTGCATCTTTTGAGATAGGCCACGCCCATTTGCGTATATATAGATTTTTCGCTACATCGCAAAAACTGTGTCAGTCACTAAAACATACTTCTCCTACAGTTTTTGCCTGATTTGGACAAAACCAAAAGCATTATGCTCTACCAACTCCCACAAGCAAAAGTTGGTCAAATAATTTTTCTACGACCATCGGAAGACCAAACGCTAGCGCTTTAAAGATTCGATTTTTCGATATGGAACATTTCTTCTTATTAGGGGGCCAAGCCCGAGAAGGGCCTGGGACCGCGTTTTGCAGAGCAACGCGGTTCCATAGCCCTGCTGGGCAGGGAACCCTATTGTTTTTGCTGGGATTATTAGGGGGCCAAGCCCGAGAAGGGCTGGGACCGCGTTTTGCAGAGCAACGCGGTTCCCAAGCCCTGCGGGGCAGGGAACCCTATTGATCTTGCTGGGATTATTTGGTGTCGTCTAGAACTGGTGCTGCAGCCCAAACCGTAAAGGGTTGGGACATGCCACTTGCATGGCTTATCCAGGTCCATGCCTGGTACGCAGACACAAAAATTCAGACATCCCGGCCACTAGGTGGCGCTACAACAAAGGAAAAGGCGTTTTGGGCTATAACTTCCGCACCGAAAGTCCGACAGTCAAAAACTTTATATCCACAGATGCCCACAAGTCAGCTGCATCTTTTGAGATAGGCCACGCCCATTTGCGTATATATACATTTTTCGCTACATCGCAAAAACTGTGTCAGTCACCAAAACATACTCCTCCTACAGTTTTCGCCCGATTTGGACGAAACCAAAAGCATTATGCTCTACTGACTCCCACGAGCAAAAGTTGGTCAAATAATTTTTCTACGACCATCGGAAGACCAAACAGTAGCGCTTTAAAGATTTGCCAAAATCCGTGAAAAAAATAAAAAAGAGGGATTTTCTTGAAACTCAAGGGAGACTACCATGGGGCATACCTGACTCTATAAAAAAAATATGGCCAAGAAATTCCTATGTATGCCGGACCTATTAAAAAAAAGAGTTTGTCAATTTTTTTGCCTCTTTTCGCCATTTCCTAAGTCTTTCGGCGGGAAAATGGGAAAATTCAAAAAAGTGTCTTTACAATGGAGAGGTTCACAATTTCATTTTGCTCATAACTCCCCAACCAAACATCGCACATTGAAAAATTTAACATCCACTTGTTCGGTACATTGAGCTGCATCTTTCTATCAAACACAGTTTTGCGAATGTCATCCATAGGGGGCACCAAAACCACAAAAAGCATAGAAAACACGTTTGGGGCTATAACTCCCACACCGAACATCGCACATTCAAAAACTTTACATCCCCGGATTCCGTGAAGCGAGGGGCCGGCGCCGCGGACGACGACGCCCGATCCCGAGTCGCGTGGAAGGCTTGGCCCCCGTTCACAACTGCTTGCAGTTCTAGTTATTATTATTATTATTATTTTTCCTTACGTAAAAGTGGTGCTGCAGCCCAAACCGTAAAGGGTTGGGACATGCCACTTGCAGGGCTCATCCAAGTCCGTACCCCGTACGCAGACAAAAAAATTCAAACATCCCGGCCACTAGGTGGCGCTACAACAAAGGAAAAGGCGTTTTGGGCTATAACTTCCGCACCGAAAGTCCGACAGTCAAAAACTTTATATCCACAGATGCCCACAAGTCAGCTGCATCTTTTGAGATAGGCCACGCCCATTTGCGTATATATACATTTTTCGCTACATCGCAAAAACTGTGTCAGTCACCAAAACATACACCTCCTACAGTTTTCACCCGATTTGGACGAAACCAAAAGCATTATGCTCTACCAACTCCCACGAGCAAAAGTTGGTCAAATAATTTCTCTACGACCATCGGAAGACTAAACGGTAGCGCTTTAAAGATTTGCGAAAATCCGTTAAAAAAAAAAAAAAAAGGGATTTTCTTGAAACTCAAGGGAGACTATCATGGGGCATACCTGAGTCTATGGCAAAAATATGGGCAAGAAATTCCTTTCTGGGCGGGACTTATTAAAAAAAAGAGTTTTTCAATTTTTTTGCCTGTTTTCGCCATTTCCTAAGTCTTTCGGCGGGAAAATGGGAAAATTCAAAAAACTGTCTTTACAATGGAGAGGTTCACAATTTAATTTTGCTCATAACTCCCCAACCGAACATCGCACATTCAAAAACTTGACATCCACTTGTTTGGTACATTGAGCTGCATCTTTCTATCTAACGTAGTTTTGCAAATGTCATCCATAGGGGGCGCCAAAACCACAAAAAGCAAAGGAAACGCGTTTGGGGCTATAACTTCCACACCGAACATCCCACATTCAAAATCTTTACTTCCCCGGATTCCGTGAAGCGAGGGGCCGGCGACGCGGACGCGGACGACGACGCCCGATCCCGAGTCGCGTGGGAGGCTTGGCCCCCGTTCACAACTGCTTGCAGTTCTAGTTTTGGATTTATGATCACTTACGTACAAGGTATTACAAGGAAGCTAATCGGCGAATCTTTAAAGCGCTACCGTTTGGTCTTCCGATGGTCATAGAAAAATTATTTGACCAACTTTTGCTCGTGGAAGTCATTAGATCATAATGCTTTTGGTTTCGTCCAAATCGGGCGAAAACTGTAGGAGGAGTATGTTTTGGTGACTGACACAGTTTTTGCGACGTAGCAAAAAATCTATCCTATCGCAAATGGGCGTGGCCTATCTGAAAAGATGCAGCTGACTTGTGGGCATCTGTGGATATAAAGTTTTTGAATGTCGGACGTTCTGTGTGGGAGTTATAGCCTCAAACTCGTTTTCCGTTGTAGTAGCGCCACCTAGTGGCCGGGATGTCTGAATTTTTTCGTCTGTGTACCAGGCACGGACCTGGATCTATTCATGCAAGTGGCATGTCCCAGCCCTTTACGGTTTGGGCTGCAGCACCATTTTAAATAAAAAGAAGAAGAAATGTTCCATATCGAAAAATCGAATCTTTAAAGCGCTAGCGTTTGGTCTTCCGATGGTCGTAGAAAAATTATTTGACCAACTTTTGCTCGTGGGAGTTGGTAGAGCATAATGCTTTTGGTTTCGTCCAAATCGGGCAAAAACTGTAGGAGGAGTATGTTTTGGTGACTGACACAGTTTTTGCGATGTAGCGAAAAATGTATATATACGCAAATGGGCGTGGCCTATCTCAAAAGATGCAGCTGACTTGTGGGCATCTGTGGATATAAAGTTTTTGACTGTCGGACTTTCGGTGTGGAAGTTATACACGTTTTCCTTTTTTTATAGCGCCACCTAGTGGCCGGCATGTCTGATTTTTTATGTCTGCGTACCAGGCATGGACCTTGATCTAGTCATGCAAGTGGCATGTCCCAACCCTTTACGGTTTGGGCTGCAGCACCACTTTTACGTAAGGAATAATAGGAAGAACTAGAACTGCAAGCAGTTGTGAACGGGGGCCAAGCCTCCCACGCGACTCGGGATCGGGCGTCGTCGTCCGCGGCGCCGGCCCCTCGCTTCACGGAATCCGGGGAAGTAAAGATTTTGAATGTGGGATGTTCGGTGTGGAAGTTATAGCCCCAAACGCGTTTCCTTTGCTTTTTGTAGTTTTGGCGCCCCCTATGGATGACATTCGCAAAACTACGTTTATCTACGAAAGATACAGCTCAATGTACCAAACAAGTGGATGTCAAGTTTTTGAATGTGCGATGTTCGGTTGGGGAGTTATAGCAAAATCAAATTGTCATCCTCTCCATTATAAAGACACTTTTTTGAATTTTCCCATTTTCCCGCCTAAAGACTTAGAAAATGGCGAAAACAGGCAAAAAAATTGAAAAACTCCTTTTTTTAATAAGTCCGGCCCACAAAGGAATTTCTTGCCCATATTTTTTTGATAGACTCAGGTATGCCCCATGATAGTCTCCCTTGAGTTTCAAGAAAATCCCTATTTTTTTTTTTTTTTACAGATTTTCGCAAATTTTTAAAGCGCTACCGTTTGGTCTTCCGATGGTCGTAGAAAAACTAATTGACCAACTTTTGCTCGTGGGAGTCAGTAGAGCATAATGCTTTTGGTTTCTTCCAAATCGGGCGAAAACTGTAGGAGGAGTATGTTTTGGTGACTGAAACAGTTTTTGCGAAGTAGCAAAAAATTTATCCTATCGCAAATGGGCGTGGCCTATCTCAAACGATGCAACTGACTTGTGGGCATCTGTGGATATAAAGTTTTTGACTGTCGGACTTTCGGTGCGGAAGTTACAGCCCAAAACGCCTTTTCCTTTGTTGTAGCGCCACCTAGTGGCCGGCATCTCTGAATTTTTTTGTCTGCGTACCAGGCACGGACCTGGATCTAGTCATACAAGTGGCATGTCCCAACCCTTTACGGTTTGGGCTGCAGCACCAGTTTTACGCGGAGAAAAATAATAGGAAGAATAGGAAGAATTCCTACAAGATCAATAGGGTTCCCTGCCCCGCAGGGCTTGGGAACCGCGTTGCTCTGCAAAACGCGGTCCCAGCCCTACTCGGGCTTGGCCCCCTAATAAAAGGCCCAACAAGATCAATAGGGTTCCCTGCCCCGCAGGGCTTGGGAACCGCGTTGCTCTGCAAAACGCGGTCCCAGCCCTACTCGGGCTTGGCCCCCTAACTAGAACTGCAAGCAGTTTTTACCGGGGGCCAAGCCTCCGACGCAACTCGTCGTCAACCGCTGCGCCGGCCGCTCACTCCGCAGAATCTGCGGATGTAAAGTTTTTGACCGTGGGATGTTCGGTGCGGGAGTTGTATAGGTATCGCTGTTTACGGATGAATTTCGCGAAAGTGCCACGGTGGAACGATGCAGCTCAATTCACAGAACAAGTGGATGTCAAGTTTTTTAATGTGCGATGTGTGGTTGGCGAGTTATGAGCAAAAGCAGATTGTCAGCCTTGACAAAATGGCCGCCGGAGCTAATTGCACAATGTAATGTCAATGGACATGCTAACATTCCCGCCTTTTTTCTTTGACGGAAAAAAAAAATCTAATTTTATTAAAAAGTCCCTTTAACATTACTATTTCTTGGCCATATTTTTCATATAGACTTGGGTATGCCCCTTGATGGTTTCCCGTGAGTTTTAAGAAAATTCCTCTGGCCAATTAGGAGATATAAAATTTCCTAATTTATGGCGCCCCCTTATGGCAAAATTCTCCAAATTTTTTATTGAACGCAATTAAGGGTAGCCCCAACATATGTCTAAAATTTGGACTTGATCCGACTTATGATTTTGGATTTATTAATTTTTTCGTAAAACGTAGCTAATCAACAAATATTTAAAACGCTACCGTTTCGTTATCGATGGTCGGATCACAATTCTTTCGAATGATTTCTTTCCGTGTGGGTCGGTAGATGTTCTGTGCAAAGTCTGGTGTCAATTGTCCAAAAATTGTGGGAGGTGTAGCGAAAAATAAGTTTTTCAGTTTTCGCGATTCTGCGAAAAATCTATAATATCGCAAATGGGCGTGGCCTATGCCAAATGATGCAGCTGACTCCAGTGCATCTGTGGATATAAAGTTTTTGACTGTGGGACGTTCGGTGTGGGAGTTATGACCCCAAACGCGTTTTCCTTCGTTGTAGCGCCACCTAGTGGCCGACATGTCTGAATTTTTTTGTAGGCCGGGAGGCCGGGGGTCTGAACTAGTCACGCAAGTGGCATGTCCCAACCCTTTACGGTTTGGGCTGCAGCACCACTTTTACTCGGAGAAAAATTAAAATAACTAGAACTGCAAGCAGTTTTTACCGGGGGCCAAGCCTCCGACGCGACTCGTCGTCAACCGCCGCGCCGGCCGCTCACTCCGCAGAATCTGCGGATGTAAAGTTTTTGACCGTGGGATGTTCGGTGCGGGAGTTGTATAGGTATCGCTGTTTACGGATGAATTTCGCGAAAGTGCCACGGTGGAACGATGCAGCTCAATTCACAGAACAAGTGGATGTCAAGTTTTTTAATGTGCGATGTGTGGTTGGCGAGTTATGAGCAAAAGCAGATTGTCAGCCTTGACAAAATGGCCGCCGGAGCTAATTGCACAATGTAATGTCAATGGACATGCTAACATTCCCGCCTTTTTTCTTTGACGGAAAAAAAAAAATCTAATTTTATTAAAAAGTCCCTTAAACATTACTATTTCTTGGCCATATTTTTTATATAGACTCGTGTATGCCCCTTGATGGTTTCCCGTGAGTTTTAAGAAATTTCCTTTGGCCAATTAGGAGATATGAAATTTCCTAATTTATGGCGCCCCCTTATGGCGAAAATGTCCAATTTTTTTATTGAACGCAATTAAGGGTAGCACCAACATATGTCTAAAATTTTGACTTGATCCGACTTATACTTTTGGATTTATGAATATTTACGTACAAGGAAGTAACTGTGAGCTAATTTTCAAATATTCAAAGCGCTACCGTTTCGTCATCGAAGGTCGTATCAAAATTCTTTCAAATAACTTTTTTCCGTGTGGGTCGGTAGATGTTCTGTGCAAAGTCTGGTGTCAATTGTGCAAAAATTGTGGGAGGAGTAGCGAAAAATCAGTTTTGCAGTTTTCGCGATTTTGCGAAAAATCTATATATACGGAAATGGGCGTGGCCTATGCCAAAAGATGCAGCTGACTCCAGTGAATCTGTGCATATAAAGTTTTTGACTGTGGGAGTTTCGGTGTGGGAGTTATGGCCCCAAACGCGTTTTCTTTGGTGTAGCGCCACCTAGTGGCCGGCATGTCTGAATATTTTTGTCTGCGTAGTCCGGACGGACTTGGATCTAGTCATGCAATTGGCATGTCTGCACCCTTTACGGTTTGGGCTGTGGACACAGTTTTAGGGAGGTACAAATAATAATAATAATCCTTACAAAAACAATAGGGTTCCCTGCCCCGCAGGGCTTGGGAACCGCGTTGCTTTGCATACAGCGGTCCCAGCCTGCTCGGGCTTGGCCCCCTAATAATAATAACTAGAACTGCAAGCAGTTGTGAACGGGGGCCAAGCCTCCCACGCGACTCGGGATCGGGCGTTGTCGTCCGCGGCGCCGGCCCCTCGCTTCACGGAATCCGGAGATGTAAAGTTTTTGAATGTGCGATGTTGGGTGTGGGAGTTATAGCCCCAAACGTGTTTTCTTTGCTTTTTGTGGTTTTGGCGCCCCCTATGGATGACATTCGCAAAACTACGTTAGATAGAAAGATGCAGCTCAATGTACCAAACAAGTGGATGTCAAGTTTTTGAATGTGCGATGTTCGGTTGGGGAGTTATAGCAAAATCAAATTGTCAACCTCTCCATTGTAAAGACACTTTTTTGAATTTTCCCATTTTCCCGCCTAAAGACTTAGAAAATGGCGAAAACAGGCAAAATAATTTAAAAACTCTCTTTTTTAATAAGTCCGGCCCACATAGGAATTTCTTGCCCATATTTTTGCCATAGGCTCAGGTATGCCCCATGATAGTCTCCCTTCAGTTTCAAGAAAATGCCCTTTTTTTTTTTTTTTAAGGAATTTTCGCAAATATTTAAAGCGCTACCGTTTGGTCTTCCGATGGTCGTAGAAAAATTATTTGACCTTCCTTTGCTCGTGGGAGTCGGTAGAGCATAATGCTTTTGGTTTCGTCCAAATCGGGCGAAAACTGTAGGAGGAGTATGTTTTGGTGACTGACACAGTTTTTGCGATGTAGCGAAAAATGTATATATACGCAAATGGGCGTGGCCTATCTCAAAAGATGCAGCTGACTTGTGGGCATCTGTGGATGTAAAGTTTTTGACTGTCGGACTTTCGGTGTGGAAGTTATAGCCCAAAACGCGTTTTCCTTTGTTGTGGCGCCACCTAGTGGCTGGGATGTCTGAATTTTTTTGTATGCTGAGAGACCGGGGGTCTGAACTAGTGCTGCAAGTGGCATGTCCCAACCCTTTACGGTTTGGGCTGCAGCACCACTTCTAAACATGGAATAATAATAATAATAAAAGGCCCAACAAAAACAATAGGGTTCCCTGCCCCGCAGGGCTTGGGAACCGCGTTGCTCTGCAAACGCGGTCCCAGCCCTACTCGGGCTTGGCCCCCTAATAATAATAACTAGAACTGCAAGCAGTTTTTACCGGGGGCCAAGCCTCCGACGCAACTCGTCGTCAAGCGCCGCGCCGGCCGCTCACTCCGCAGAACCTGCGGATGTAAAGTTTTTGACCGTGGGATGTTCGGTGCGGGAGTTGTATAGGTATCGCTGTTTACGGATGAATTTGGCGAAACTGCCACGGTGGAACGATGCAGCTCAATTCACAGAACAAGTGCATGTCAAGTTTTTTAATGTGCGATGTGTGGTTGGCGAGTTATGAGCAAAAGTAGATTGTCAGCCTTGACAAAATGGCCGCCGGAGCTAATTGCACAATGTAATGTCAATGGACATGCTAACATTCCCGCCTTTTTTCTTTGACGGAAAAAAAAAAATCTAATTTTATTAAAAAGTCCCTTAAACATTACTATTTCTTGGCCATATTTTTTCTATAGACTCGTGTTTGCCCATTGATGTTTTACCGTGAGTTTTAAGAAAATTCCTCTGGCCAATTAGGAGATATAAAATTTCCAAATTTATGGCGCCCCCTTATGGCGAAAATGTCCAATTTTTTTATTGAACTTAATTAAGGGTAGCCCCAACATATGTCTAAAATTTGGACTTGATCCGACTTATGATTTTGGATTTATGAATTTTTTCGTAAAACGTAGCTAATCAACAAATATTTCAAACGCTACCGTTTCGTTATCCATGGTCGGATCACAATTCTTTCGAATGATTTCTTTCCGTGTGGGTCGGTAGATGTTCTGTGCAAAGTCTGGTGTCAATTGTCCAAAAATTGTGGGAGGTGTAGCGAAAAATAAGTTTTTCAGTTTTCGCGATTCTGGGAAAAATCTATAATATCGCAAATGGGCGTGGCCTATGCCAAATGATGCAGCTGACTCCAGTGCATCTGTGGATATAAAGTTTTTGACTGTGGGACGTTCGGTGTGGGAGTTATGACCCCAAACGCGTTTTCCTTCGTTGTAGCGCCACCTAGTGGCCGGCATGTCTGAATTTTTTTGTAGGCCGGGAGGCCGGGGGTCTGAACTAGTCACGCAAGTGGCATGTCCCAACCCTTTACGGTTTGGGCTGCAGCACCACTTTTACTCGGAGAAAAATAAAAATAATAATAACTAGAACTGCAAGCAGTTGTGAACGGGGGCCAAGCCTCCCACGCGACTCGGGATCGGGCGTCGTCGTCCGCGGCGCCGGCCCCTCGCTTCACGGAATCCGGGGATGTAAAGTTTTTGAATGTGCGATGTTCGGTGTGGGAGTTATAGGCCCAAACGCGTTTTCTTTGCTTTTTGTGGTTTTGGTGCCCCCTATGGATGACATTCGCAAAACTGTGTTTGATAGAAAGATGCAGCTCAATGTACCGAACAAGTGGATGTTACATTTTTCAATGTGCGATGTTTGGTTGGGGAGTTATGAGCAAAATGAAATTGTGAACCTCTCCATTGTAAAGAGACTTTTTTGAATTTTCCCATTTTCCCGCCGAAAGACTTAGGAAATGGCGAAAAAAGGCCAAAAAATTGAAAAACTCTTTTTTTTAATAAGTCCGGCATACATAGGAATTTCTTGCCCATATTTTTTTTATAGACTCAGGTATGCCCCATGATAGTCTCCCTTGAGTTTCAAGAAAATCCCTCTTTTTTTTTTTTTTTACGGATTTTCGCAAATCTTTAAAGCGCTACCGTTTGGTCTTCCGATGGTCGTAGAAAAATTATTTGACCAACTTTTGCTCGTGGGAGTTGGTAGAGCATAATGTTTTTGGTTTCGTATAAATCGGGCGAAAACTGTAGGAGGAGTATGTTTTGGTGACTGACACAGTTTTTGCGATATAGCGAAAAATGTATATATACGCAAATGGGCGTGGCCTATCTCAAAAGATGCATCTAACTTGTGTGCATCTGTGGATATAAAGTTTTTGACTGTCGGACTTTCGGTGCGGAAGTTATAGCCCAAAACGCCTTTTCCTTTGTTGTAGCGCCACCTAGTGGCCGGGATGTCTGAATTTTTTCCTCTGCGTACGTACCATGGACCTGGATAAGCCATGCAAGTGGCATGTCCCAACCCTTTACGGTTTGGGCTGCAGCACCACTTTTACGCATGGAAGAATAAGAATAAAGAATAAAGAATAAAGAATAATCCTTACAAAAACAATAGGGTTCCCTGCCCCGCAGGGCTTGGGAACCGCGTTGCTCTGCAAAACGCGGTCCCAGCCCTTCTCGGGCTTGGCCCCCTAATAATCGCCACTAAAACAATAGGGTTCCCTGCCCCGCAGGGCTTGGGAACCGCGTTGCTGTGCAAAACGCGGTCCCAGCTCCTGCTCGGGCTTGGCCCCCTAATAATCGCCACAAAAACAATAGGGTTCCCTGCCCCGCAGGGCTTGGGAACCGCGTTGCTGTGCAAAACGCGGTCCCAGCTCCTGCTCGGGCTTGGCCCCCTAACTAGAACTGCAAGCAGTTTTTACCGGGGGCCAAGCCTCCGACGCAACTCGTCGTCAACCGCCGCGCCGGCCGCTCACTCCGCAGAATCTGCGGATGTAAAGTTTTTGACCGTGGGATGTTCGGTGCGGGAGTTGTATAGGTATCGCTGTTTACGGATGAATTTCGCGAAAGTGCCACGGTGGAACGATGCAGCTCAATTCACAGAACAAGTGGATGTCAAGTTTTTTAATGTGCGATGTGTGGTTGGCGAGTTATGAGCAAAAGTAGATTGTCAGCCTTGACAAAATGGCCGCCGGAGCTAATTGCACAATGTAATGTCAATGGACATGCTAACATTCCCGCCTTTTTTCTTTGACGGAAAAAAAAAAATCTAATTTTATTAAAAAGTCCCTTAAACATTACTATTTCTTGGCCATATTTTTTCTATAGACTCGTGTTTGCCCCTTGATGTTTTACCGTGAGTTTTAAGAAAATTCCTCTGGCCAATTAGGAGATATAAAATTTCCTAATTTATGGCGCCCCCTTATGGCGAAAATGTCCAATTTTTTTATTGAACGCAATTAAGGGTAGCCCCAACATATGTCTAAAATTTGGACTTGATCCGACTTATGATTTTGGATTTATGAATTTTTTCGTAAAACGTAGCTAATCAACAAATATTTAAAACGCTACCGTTTCGTTATCCATGGTCGGATCAAAATTCTTTCGTATGATTTCTTTCCGTGTGGGTCGGTAGATGTTCTGTGCAAAGTTTGGTGTCAATTGTCCAAAAAATATGGGAGGAGTAGCGAAAAATATGTTTTTAATTTTTTGCGATTTTGCGAAAAATCTATAATATCGCAAATGGGCGTGGCCTATGCCAAATGATGCAGCTGACTCCAGTGCATCTGTGGATATAAAGTTTTTGACTGTGGGACGTTCGGTGTGTGAGTTATGACCCCAAACGCGTTTTCCTTCGTTGTAGCGCCACCTAGTGGCCGGCATGTCTGAATTTTGTTGTAGGCCGGGAGGCCGGGGGTCTGAACTAGTCATGCAAGTGGCATGTCCCAACCCTTTACGGTTTGGGCTGCAGCACCACTTTTACTCGGAGAAAAATTAAAATAACTAGAACTGCAAGCAGTTTTTACCGGGGGCCAAGCCTCCGACGCAACTCGTCGTCAAGCGCCGCGCCTGCCGCTCACTTCGCGGAATCCGTGGATGTAAAGTTTTTGACCGTGGGATGTTCGGTGCGGGAGTTGTATAGGTATCGCTGTTTACGGATGAATTTGGCGAAACTGCCACGGTGGAACGATGCAGCTCAATTCACAGAACAAGTGCATGTCAAGTTTTTTAATGTGCGATGTGTGGTTGGCGAGTTATGAGCAAAAGTAGATTGTCAGCCTTGACAAAATGGCCGCCGGAGCTAATTGCACAATGTAATGTCAATGGACATGCTAACATTCCCGCCTTTTTTCTTTGACGGAAAAAAAAAAATCTAATTTTATTAAAAAGTCCCTTAAACATTACTATTTCTTGGCCATATTTTTTCTATAGACTCGTGTTTGCCCCTTGATGTTTTACCGTGAGTTTTAAGAAAATTCCTCTGGCCAATTAGGAGATATAAAATTTCCTAATTTATGGCGCCCCCTTATGGCGAAAATGTCCAATTTTTTTATTGAATGCAAATAAGGGTAGCCCCAACATATATCTAAAATTTGGACTTGATCCGACTTATGATTTTGGATTTATGAATTTTTACGTAAAACGTAGCTAATCAACAAATATTTAAAACGCTACCGTTTCGTTATCGATGGTCGGATCAAAATTCTTTTACGTGATTTTTTTTCGTGTGGGTTGGTAGATGTTCTGTGCAAAGTTTGGTGTCAATTGTCCAAAAAATATGGGAGGAGTAGCGAAAAATATGTTTTGCAGTTTTCGCGATTTTGCGAAAAATCTATAATATCGCAAATGGGCGTGGCCTATGCCAAATGATGCAGCTGACTCCAGTGCATATGTGGATATGAAGTTTTTGACTGTGGGACGTTCGGTGTGGGAGTTATGACCCCAAACGCGTTTTCCTTCGTTGTAGCGCCACCTAGTGGCCGGCATGTCTGAATTTTTGTCGTATGCGTAGTCCGGACGGACCTGGATCTAGTCATGCAATTGGCATGTCTGCACCCTTTACGGTTTGGGCTGTGCACGCAGTTTTAGGGAGGTACAAATAATAATAATAATAACTAGAACTGCAAGCAGTTGTGAACGGGGGCCAAGCCTCCCACGCGACTCGGGATTGGGCGTCGTCGTCCGCGGCGCCGGCCCCTTGCTTCACGGAATCCGGGGATGTAAAGTTTTTGAATGTGGGATGTTCGGTGTGGGAGTTATAGCCCCAAACGCGTTTTCTTTGCTTTTTGCGGTTTTGGTGCCCCCTATGGATGACATTCGCAAAACTGTGTTATGTAGAAAGATGCAGCTGACTTGTGGGCATCTGTGGATATTAAGTGTTTGACTGTGGGATGTTCGGTGTGGAAGTTATAGCCCCAAACGCGTTTCCTTTGCTTTTTGTGGTTTTGGCGCCCCCTATGGATGACATTCGCAAAACTACGTTAGATAGAAAGATGCAGCTCAATGTACCAAACAAGTGGATGTCAAGTTTTTGAATGTGCGATGTTCGGTTGGGGAGTTATAGCAAAATCAAATTGTCAACCTCTCCATTGTAAAGACACTTTTTTGAATTTTCCCATTTTCCCGCCGAAAGACTTAGGAAATGGCGAAAACAGGCAAAAAAATTGAAAAACTCTTTTTTTTAATAAGTCCGGCCCACAAAGGAATTTCTTGCCCATATTTTTTCCATAGGCTCAGGTATGCCCCATGATAGTCTCCCTTCAGTTTCAAGAAAATCCCCCCCCCCTTTTTTTTTAAAGGAATTTTCGCGAATCTTTAAAGCGCTACCGTTTGGTCTTCCGATGGTCGTAGAAAAATCATTTGACCTTCCTTTGCTCGTGGGAGTCGGGAGAGCATAATGCTTTTGGTTTCGTCCAAATCGTGAGAAAACTGTAGGAGGAGTATGTTTTGGTGACTGACACAGTTTTTGCGATGTAGCAATAAATGTATATATACGCAAATGGGCGTGGCCTATCTCAAAAGATGCAGCTGACTTGTGGGCATCTGTGGATATAAAGTTTTTGACTGTCAGACTTTCGGTGCGGAAGTTATAGCCCAAAACGCCTTTTCCTTTGTTGTAGCGCCACCTAGTGGCTGGGATGTCTGAATTTTTTTGTCTGCGTACGGGGTACGGACGTGGATATGTCCTGGAAGTGGCATGTCCCAAACCTTTACGGTTTGGGCTGCAGCACCACTTTTACGCGGAGAAAAATAATAATAATAATAATAATCCCTACAAGAACAATAGGGTTCCCTGCCCCGCAGGGCTTGGGAACCGCGTTGCTCTGCAAAACGCGGTCCCAGCCCTACTCGGGCTTGGCCCCCTAATAATAATAATCGCCACAAAAACAATAGGGTTCCCTGCCCCGCAGGGCTTGGGAACCGCGTTGCTGTGCAAAACGCGGTCCCAGCTCCTGCTCGGGCTTGGCCCCCTAATAATAATAACTAGAACTGCAAGCAGTTTTTACCGGGGGCCAAGCCTCCGATGCAACTCGTCGTCGACCGCCGCGCCGGCCGCTCACTCCGCAGAATCTGCGGATGTAAAGTTTTTGACCGTGGGATGTTCGGTGCGGGAGTTGTATAGGTATCGCTGTTTACGGATGAATTTCGCGAAAGTGCCACGGTGGAACGATGCAGCTCAATTCACAGAACAAGTGGATGTCAAGTTTTTTAATGTGCGATGTGTGGTTGGCGAGTTATGAGCAAAAGCAGATTGTCAGCCTTGACAAAATGGCCGCCGGAGCTAATTGCACAATGTAATGTCAATGGACATGCTAACATTCCCGCCTTTTTTCTTTGACGGAAAAAAAAAAATCTAATTTTATTAAAAAGTCCCTTAAACATTACTATTTCTTGGCCATATTTTTCATATAGACTCGGGTATGCCCCTTGATGGTTTCCCGCGAGTTTTAAGAAAATTCCTCTGGCCAATTAGGAGATATAAAATTTCCTAATTTATGGCGCCCCCTTATGGCGAAAATTTCCAAATTTTTTATTGAACGCAATTAAGGGTAGCCCCAACATATGTCTAGAATTTGGACTTGATCCGACTTATGATTTTGGATTTATGAATTTCTACGTAAAACGTAGCTAATCAACAAATATTCAAAGCGCTACCGTTTCGTTATCGATGGTCGGATCAAAATTCTGTGTGATAATTTCTTTCCGTGTGGGTCGGTAGATGTTCTGTGCAAAGTTTGGTGTCAATTGACCAAAAATTGTGGGAGGAGTAGCGAAAAATATGTTTTTCAGTTTTCGCGATTTTGCGAAAAATCTATAATATCGCAAATGGGCGTGGCCTATGCCAAATGATGCAGCTGACTCCAGTGCATATGTGGATATAAAGTTTTTGACTGTGGGACGTTCGGTGTGGGAGTTCTGACCCCAAACGCGTTTTCCTTCGTTGTAGCGCCACCTAGTGGCCGGCATGTCTGAATTTTGTTGTATGCGTAGTCCGGACGGACCTGGATCTAGTCATGCAATTGGCATGTCTGCACCCTTTACGGTTTGGGCTGTGCACGCAGTTTTAGGGAGGTACAAATAATAATAAAAAAAATCCTTACAAAAACAATAGGGTTCCCTGCCCCGCAGGGCTTGGGAACCGCGTTGCTGTGCAAAACGCGGTCCCAGCTCCTGCTCGGGCTTGGCCCCCTAACTAGAACTGCAAGCAGTTTTGACCGGGGGCCAAGCCTCCGACGCAACTCGTCGTCAACCGCCGCGCCGGCCGCTCACTCCACGGAATCCGTGGATGTAAAGTTTTTGACCGTGGGATGTTCGGTGCGGGAGTTGTATAGGTATCGCTGTTTACGGATGAATTTCGCGAAAGTGCCACGGTAGAACAATGCAGCTCAATTCACAGAACAAGTGGATGTCAAGTTTTTTAAAGTGCGATGTTTGGTTGGCGAGTTATGAGCAAAAGCAGATTGTCAGCCTTGACAAAATGGCCGCCGGAGCTAATTGCACAATGTAATGTCAATGGACATGCTAACATTCCCGCCTTTTTTCTTTGACGGAAAAGAAAAAATCTAATTTTATTAAAAAGTCCCGTAAACATTACTATTTCTTGGCCATATTTTTCATATAGACTCGGGTACGCCCGTTGATGGTTTCCCGTGAGTTTTAAGAAAATTCCTTTGGCCAATTAGGAGATATAAAATTCCCTAGTTTATGGCGCCCCCTTATGGCGAAAATTTCCAATTTTTTTTTTGAACGTAATTAAGGGTAGCCCCAACATATGTCTAAAATTTGAACTTGATCCGACTTATGATTTTGGATTTATGAATTTCTACGTAAAACGTAGCTAATCAACAAATATTTAAAACGCTACCGTTTCTCTATCCATGGTCGGATCAAAATGCATTAGCATGATTTCTTTCCGTGTGGGTCGGTAGATGTGCTGTGCAAACTTTGGTGTCAATTGTCCAAAAATTGTGGGAGGAGTAGCGAAAAATATGTTTTTCAGTTTTCGCGATTTTGCGAAAAATCTATAATATCGCAAATGGGCGTGGCCTATGCCAAAAGATGCAGCTGACTCCAGTGAATATGTGGATATAAAGTTTTTGACTGTGGGAGTTTCGGTGTGGGAGTTATGACCCTAAACGCGTTTTCCTTTGTTATAGCGCCACCTAGTGGCCGGCATGTCTGAATTTTGTTGTATGCTGAGATTTCACGGACTTGGGTCTAGTCATGCAATTGGCATGTCTGCACCTTTTACGGTTTGGGCTGTGGACGCAGTTCTAGCGGCGACAAATAAGAATAATAACTAGAACTGCAAGCAGTTTTTACCGGGGGCCAAGCCTCCCACGCAACTCGTCGTCAAGCGCCGTGCCTGCCGCTCACTCCACGGAACCTGTGGATGTAAAGTTTTTGACCGTGGGATGTTCGGTGCGGGAGTTGTATAGGTATCGCTGTTTATGGATGAATTTTGCGAAACTGCCACGGTGGAACGATGCAGCTCAATTCACAGAACAAGTGGATGTCAAGTTTTTTAATGTGCGATGTGTGGTTGGCGAGTTATGAGCAAAAGCAGATTGTCAGCCTTGACAAAATGGCCGCCGGAGCTAATTGCACAATGTAATGTCAATGGACATGCTAACATTCCCGCCTTTTTTCTTTGATGGAAAAAAAAAAATCTAATTTTATTAAAAAGTCCCTTAAACATTACTATTTCGTGGCCATATTTTTCATATAGACTCGTGTATGCCCCTTGATGGTTTACCGTGAGTTTTAAGAAAATTCCTCTGGCCAATTAGGAGATATAAAATTTCCTAATTTATGGCGCCCCCTTATGGCGAAAATTTCCAAATTTTTTATTGAACGCAATTAAGGGTAGCCCCAACATATGTCTAGAATTTGGACTTGATCCGACTTATGATTTTGGATTTATGAATTTCTACGTAAAACGTAGCTAATCAACAAATATTCAAAGCGCTACCGTTTCGTTATCGATGGTCGGATCAAAATTCTGTGTGATAATTTCTTTCCGTGTGGGTCGGTAGATGTTCTGTGCAAAGTCTAGTGTCAATTGTCCAGAAATTGTGGGAGGAGTAGCGAAAAATAACTTTTTCAGTTTTCGCGATTTTGCGAAAAATCTATAATATCGCAAATGGGCGTGGCCTATGCCAAAAGATGCAGCTGACTCCAGTGCATATGTGGATATAAAGTTTTTGACTGTGGGACGTTCGGTGTGGGAGTTATGACCCCAAACGCGTTTTCCTTCGTTGTAGCGCCACCTAGTGGCCGGCATGTCTGAATTTTTTTGTATGCTGAGAATTCACGGATCTGGATCTAGTCATGCAATTGGCATGTCTGCACCCTTTACGGTTTGGGCTGTGGACACAGTTTTAGGGGGCGAAGTATAATAATAAAAACTAGAACTGCAAGCAGTTTTTACCGGGGGCCAAGCCTCCGACGCAACTCGTCGTCAACCGCTGCGCCGGCCGCTCACTTCGCGGAATCCGTGGATGTAAAGTTTTTGACCGTGGGATGTTCGGTGCGGGAGTTGTATAGGTATCGCTGTTTACGGATGAATTTGGCGAAACTGCCACGGTGGAACGATGCAGCTCAATTCACAGAACAAGTGCATGTCAAGTTTTTTAATGTGCGATGTGTGGTTGGCGAGTTATGAGCAAAAGTAGATTGTCAGCCTTGACAAAATGGCCGCCGGAGCTAATTGCACAATGTAATGTCAATGGACATGCTAACATTCCCGCCTTTTTTCTTTGACGGAAAAAAAAAAATCAAATTTTATTAAAAAGTCCCTTAAACATTAATATTTCTTGGCCATATTTTTTCTATAGACTCGTGTATGCCCCTTGATGGTTTACCGTGAGTTTTAAGAAAATTCCTCTGGCCAATTAGGAGATATAAAATTTCCTAATTTATGGCGCCCCCTTATGGCGAAAATTTCCAAATTTTTTATTGAACGCAATTAAGGGTAGCCCCAACATATGTCTAGAATTTGGACTTGATCCGACTTATGATTTTGGATTTATGAATTTTTTCGTAAAACGTAGCTAATCAAGAAATATTTAAAACGCTACCGTTTCGTTATCCATGGTCGGATCAAAATGCTTTAGCAATTTTTTTTTCCGTGTGGGTCGGTAGATGTTCTGTGCAAACTTTGGTGTCGATTGTCCAAAAATTATGGGAGGAGTAGCGAAAAATATGTTTTGCAGTTTTCGCGATTTTGCGAAAAATTTATATCATCGCAAATGGGCGTGGCCTATGCCAAATGATGCAGCTGACTCCAGTGCATCTGTGGATATAAAGTTTTTGACTGTGGGACGTTCGGTGTGGGAGTTATGACCCCAAACGCATTTTCCTTCGTTGTAGCGCCACCTAGTGGCCGGCATGTCTGAATTTTTTTGTAGGCTGAGAGGCCGGGGGTCTGAACTAATGATGCTATTGGCATGTCTGCACCCTTTACGGTTTGGGCTGTGGACACAGTTTTAGGCGACGAAGTATAATAATAATAATAATAATAATAATCGCCACAAAAACAATAGGGTTCCCTGCCCCGCAGGGCTTGGGAACCGCGTTGCTGTGCAAAACGCGGTCCCAGCTCCTGCTCGGGCTTGGCCCCCTAATAATCCTTACAAAAACAATAGGGTTCCCTGCCCCGCAGGGCTTGGGAACCGCGTTGCTGTGCAAAACGCGGTCCCAGCTCCTGCTCGGGCTTGGCCCCCTAACTAGAACTGCAAGCAGTTTTTACCGGGGGCCAAGCCTCCGACGCAACTCGTCGTCAACCGCCGCGCCGGCCGCTCACTCCGCAGAATCTGCGGATGTAAAGTTTTTGACCGTGGGATGTTCGGTGCGGGAGTTGTATAGGTATCGCTGTTTACGGATGAATTTCGCGGAAGTGCCACGGTGAAACGATGCAGCTCAATTCACAGAACAAGTGGATGTCAAGTTTTTTAATGTGCGATGTGTGGTTGGCGAGTTATGAGCAAAAGCAGATTGTCAGCCTTGACAAAATGGCCGCCGGAGCTAATTGCACAATGTAATGTCAATGGACATGCTAACATTCCCGCCTTTTTTCTTTGATGGAAAAAAAAAATATCTAATTTTATTAAAAAGTCCCTTACACATTAATATTTCTTGGCCATATTTTTTATATAGACTCGTGTATGCCCCTTGATGGTTTCCCGTGAGTTTTAAGAAATTTCCTCTGGCCAATTAGGAGATATGAAATTTCCTAATTTATGGCGCCCCCTTGTGGCGAAATTCTCCAAATCTTTTATTGAACGCAATTAAGGGTAGCCCCAACATATGTCTAAAATTTGGACTTGATCCGACTTATGATTTTGGATTTATTAATTTTTTCGTAAAACGTAGCTAATCAACAAATATTTAAAACGCTACCGTTTCGTTATCCATGGTCGGATCACAATTCTTTCGAATGATTTCTTTCCGTGTGGGTCGGTAGATGTTCTGTGCAAAGTCTGGTGTCAATTGTCCAAAAATTGTGGGAGGTGTAGCGAAAAATAAGTTTTTCAGTTTTCGCGATTCTGCGAAAAATCTATAATATCGCAAATGGGCGTGGCCTATGCCAAATGATGCAGCTGACTCCAGTGCATCTGTGGATATAAAGTTTTTGACTGTGGGACGTTCGGTGTGGGAGTTATGACCCCAAACGCGTTTTCCTTCGTTGTAGCGCCACCTAGTGGCCGGCATGTCTGAATTTTTTTGTAGGCCGGGAGGCCGGGGGTCTGAACTAGTCACGCAAGTGGCATGTCCCAACCCTTTACGGTTTGGGCTGCAGCACCACTTTTACTCGGAGAAAAATTAAAATAATAATAATAACTAGAACTGCAAGCAGTTTTTACCGGGGGCCAAGCCTCCGACGCGACTCGTCGTCAACCGCCGCGCCGGCCGCTCACTCCGCAGAATCTGCGGATGTAAAGTTTTTGACCGTGGGATGTTCGGTGCGGGAGTTGTATAGGTATCGCTGTTTACGGATGAATTTCGCGAAAGTGCCACGGTGGAACGATGCAGCTCAATTCACAGAACAAGTGGATGTCAAGTTTTTTAATGTGCGATGTGTGGTTGGCGAGTTATGAGCAAAAGTAGATTGTCAGCCTTGACAAAATGGCCGCCGGAGCTAATTGCACAATGTAATGTCAATGGACATGCTAACATTCCCGCCTTTTTTCTTTGACGGAAAAAAAAAATCTAATTTTATTAAAAAGTCCCTTAAACATTACTATTTCTTGGCCATATTTTTTCTATAGACTCGTGTATGCCCCTTGATGGTTTCCCGTGAGTTTTAAGAAATTTCCTCTGGCCAATTAGTAGATATAAAATTTCCTAATTTATGGCGCCCCCTTATGGCGAAATTCTCCAAATTTTTTATTGAACGCAATTAAGGGTAGCCCCAACATATGTCTAAAATTTGGACTTGATCCGACTTATGATTTTGGATTTATGAATTTTTTCGTAAAACGTAGCTAATCAACAAATATTTAAAACGCTACCGTTTCGTTATCCATGGTCGGATCACAATTCTTTCGAATGATTTCTTTCCGTGTGGGTCGGTAGATGTTCTGTGCAAAGTCTGGTGTCAATTGTCCAAAAATTGTGGGAGGAGTAACGAAAAGTCAGTTTTGCAGTTTTCGCGATTTTGCGAAAAATCTATAATATCGCAAATGGGCGTGGCCTATGCCAAATGATGCAGCTGACTCCAGTGCATATGTGGATATAAAGTTTTTGACTGTGGGACGTTCGGTGTGGGAGTTATGACCCCAAACGCGTTTTCCTTCGTTGTAGCGCCACCTAGTGGCCGGCATGTCTGAATTTTTTTGTAGGCCGGGAGGCCGGGGGTCTGAACTAGTCACGCAAGTGGCATGTCCCAACCCTTTACGGTTTGGGCTGCAGCACCACTTTTACTCGGAGAAAAATTAAAATAACTAGAACTGCAAGCAGTTTTTACCGGGGGCCAAGCCTCCGACGCAACTCGTCGTCAAGCGCCGTGCCTGCCGCTCACTCCACAGAACCTGTGGATGTAAAGTTTTTGACCGTGGGATGTTCGGTGCGGGAGTTGTATAGGTATCGCTGTTTATGGATGAATTTTGCGAAACTGCCATGGTGGAACGATGCAGCTCAATTCACAGAACAAGTGCATGTCAAGTTTTTTAATGTGCGATGTGTGGTTGGCGAGTTATGAGCAAAAGTAGATTGTCAGCCTTGACAAAATGGCCGCCGGAGCTAATTGCACAATGTAATGTCAATGGACATGCTAACATTCCCGCCTTTTTTCTTTGACGGAAAAAAAAAATATCTAATTTTATTAAAAAGTCCCTTACACATTAATATTTCTTGGCCATATTTTTTATATAGAGTCGTGTATGCCCCTTGATGCTTTCCCGTGAGTTTTAAGAAATTTCCTCTGGCCAATTAGGAGATATGAAATTTCCTAATTTATGGCGCCCCCTTATGGCGAAAATGTCCAATTTTTTTATTGAACGCAATTAAGGGTAGCCCCAATATATGTCTAAAATTTGGACTTGATCCGACTTATGATTTTGGATTTATGAATTTTTACGTAAAACGTAGCTAATCAACAAATATTTAAAACGCAACCGTTTCGTTATCGATGGTCGGATCAAAATTCTTTCGAATGATTCTTTTCCGTGTGGGTCGGTAGATGTTATGTGCAAACTTTGGTGTCAATTGTCCAAAAATTGTGGGAGGAATAGAGAAAAATATGTTTTGCAGTTTTTGCGATTTTGCGAAAAATCTATAATATCGCAAATGGGCGTGGCCTATGCCAAATGATTCAGCTGACTCCAGTGCATCTGTGGATATAAAGTTTTTGACTGTGGGACGTTCGGTGTGGGAGTTATGACCCCAAACGCGTTTTCCTTCGTTGTAGCGCCACCTAGTGGCCGGCATGTCTGAATTTTTTTGTAGGCCGGGAGGCCGGGGGTCTGAACTAGTCACGCAAGTGGCATGTCCCAACCCTTTACGGTTTGGGCTGCAGCACCACTTTTACTCGGAGAAAAATTAAAATAATAATAATAATAATAACTAGAACTGCAAGCAGTTTTTACCGGGGGCCAAGCCTCCGACGCAACTCGTCGTCAAGCGCCGCGCCTGCCGCTCACTTCGCGGAATCCGTGGATGTAAAGTTTTTGACCGTGGGATGTTCGGTGCGGGAGTTGTATAGGTATCGCTGTTTACGGATGAATTTGGCGAAACTGCCACGGTGGAACGATGCAGCTCAATTCACAGAACAAGTGCATGTCAAGTTTTTTAATGTGCGATGTTTGGTTGGCGAGTTATGAGCAAAAGTAAATTGTCAGCCTTGACAAAATGGCTGCCGGAGCTAATTGCACAATGTAATGTCAATGGACATGCTAACATTCCCGCCTTTTTTCTTTGACGGAAAAAAAAAAATCTAATTTTATTAAAAAGTCCCTTAAACATGACTATTTCTTGGCCATATTTTTTATATAGACTCGTGTATGCCCCTTGATGCTTTCCCGTGAGTTTTAAGAAATTTCCTCTGGCCAATTAGGAGATATGAAATTTCCTAATTTATGGCGCCCCCTTATGGCGAAAATGTCCAATTTTTTTATTGAACGCAATTAAGGGTAGCCCCAACATATGTCTAAAATTTGGACTTGATCCGACTTATGATTTTGGATTTATGAATTTCTACGTAAAACGTAGCTAATCCACAAATATTTAAAACGCTACCGTTTCGTTATCGATGGTCGTATCAAAATTCTTTTATGTGATTTCTTTCCGTGTGGGTCGGTAGATGTTCTGTGCAAACTTTGGTGTCAATTGTCCAAAAATTGTGGGAGGAGTAACGAAAAGTCAGTTTTGCAGTTTTCGCGATTTTGCGAAAAATCTATAATATCGCAAATGGGCGTGGCCTATGCCAAATGATGCAGCTGACTCCAGTGCATCTGTGGATATAAAGTTTTTGACTGTGGGACGTTCGGTGTGGGAGTTATGACCCCAAACGCGTTTTCCTTCGTTGTAGCGCCACCTAGTGGCCGGCATGTCTGAATTTTTTTGTATGCTGAGAATTCACGGATCTGGATCTAGTCATGCAATTGGCATGTCTGCACCCTTTACGGTTTGGGCTGTGCACGCAGTTTTAGGGGACGAAGTATAATAATAATAATAATAATAAAAATAATCCTTACAAAAACAATAGGGTTCCCTGCCCCGCAGGGCTTGGGAACCGCGTTGCTGTGCAAAACGCGGTCCCAGCTCCTGCTCGGGCTTGGCCCCCTAATAATAATAATCGCCACAAAAACAATAGGGTTCCCTGCCCCGCAGGGCTTGGGAACCGCGTTGCTGTGCAAAACGCGGTCCCAGCTCCTGCTCGGGCTTGGCCCCCTAATAATAATAATAATAATCGCCACAAAAACAATAGGGTTCCCTGCCCCGCAGGGCTTGGGAACCGCGTTGCTGTGCAAAACGCGGTCCCAGCTCCTGCTCGGGCTTGGCCCCCTAATAATAATAATCGCCACAAAAACAATAGGGTTCCCTGCCCCGCAGGGCTTGGGAACCGCGTTGCTGTGCAAAACGCGGTCCCAGCTCCTGCTCGGGCTTGGCCCCCTAACTAGAACTGCAAGCAGTTTTTACCGGGGGCCAAGCCTCCGACGCAACTCGTCGTCAAGCGCCGCGCCTGCCGCTCACTTCGCGGAATCCGTGGATGTAAAGTTTTTGACCGTGGGATGTTCGGTGCGGGAGTTGTATAGGTATCGCTGTTTACGGATGAATTTGGCGAAACTGCCACGGTGGAACGATGCAGCTCAATTCACAGAACAAGTGCATGTCAAGTTTTTTAATGTGCGATGTGTGGTTGGCGAGTTATGAGCAAAAGCAGATTGTCAGCCTTGACAAAATGGCCGCCGGAGCTAATTGCACAATGTAATGTCAATGGACATGCTAACATTCCCGCCTTTTTTCTTTGACGGAAAAAAAAAATCTAATTTTATTAAAAAGTCCCTTAAACATTACTATTTCTTGGCCATATTTTTCATATAGACTTGGGTATGCCCCTTGATGGTTTCCCGTGAGTTTTAAGAAAATTCCTCTGGCCAATTAGGAGATATGAAATTTCCTAATTTATGGCGCCCCCTTATGGCAAAATTCTCCAAATTTTTTATTGAACGCAATTAAGGGTAGCCCCAACATATGTCTAAAATTTGGACTTGATCCGACTTATGATTTTGGATTTATTAATTTTTTCGTAAAACGTAGCTAATCAACAAATATTTAAAACGCTACCGTTTCGTTATCCATGGTCGGATCACAATTCTTTCGAATGATTTCTTTCCGTGTGGGTCGGTAGATGTTCTGTGCAAAGTCTGGTGTCAATTGTCCAAAAATTGTGGGAGGTGTAGCGAAAAATAAGTTTTTCAGTTTTCGCGATTCTGCGAAAAATCTATAAGATCGCAAATGGGCGTGGCCTATGCCAAATGATGCAGCTGACTCCAGTGCATCTGTGGATATAAAGTTTTTGACTGTGGGACGTTCGGTGTGGGAGTTATGACCCCAAACGCGTTTTCCTTCGTTGTAGCGCCACCTAGTGGCCGGCATGTCTGAATTTTTTTGTAGGCCGGGAGGCCGGGGGTCTGAACTAGTCACGCAAGTGGCATGTCCCAACCCTTTACGGTTTGGGCTGCAGCACCACTTTTACTCGGAGAAAAATTAAAATAATAATAATAACTAGAACTGCAAGCAGTTTTTACCGGGGGCCAAGCCTCCGACGCAACTCGTCGTCAACCGCCGCGCCGGCCGATCACTCCGCAGAACCTGCGGATGTAAAGTTTTTGACCGTGGGATGTTCGGTGCGGGAGTTGTATAGGTATCGCTGTTTACGGATGAATTTCGCGAAAGTGACACGGTGGAACGATGCAGCTCAATTCACAGAACAAGTGGATGTCAAGTTTTTTAATGTGCGATGTGTGGTTGGCGAGTTATGAGCAAAAGCAGATTGTCAGCCTTGACAAAATGGCCGCCGGAGCTAATTGCACAATGTAATGTCAATGGACATGCTAACATTCCCGCCTTTTTTCTTTGACGGAAAAAAAAAAATCTAATTTTATTAAAAAGTCCCTTAAACATTACTATTTCTTGGCCATATTTTTCATATAGACTTGGGTATGCCCCTTGATGGTTTCCCGTGAGTTTTAAGAAAATTCCTCTGGCCAATTAGGAGATATAAAATTTCCTAATTTATGGCGCCCCCTTATGGCGAAATTCTCCAAATTTTTTATTGAACGCAATTAAGGGTAGCCCCAACATATGTCTAAAATTTGGACTTGATCCGACTTATGATTTTGGATTTATGAATTTTTTCGTAAAACGTAGCTAATCAACAAATATTTAAAACGCTACCGTTTCGTTATCCATGGTCGGATCACAATTCTTTCAAATGATTTCTTTCCGTGTGGGTCGGTAGATGTTCTGTGCAAAGTCTGGTGTCAATTGTCCAAAAATTGTGGGAGGTGTAGCGAAAAATAAGTTTTTCAGTTTTCGCGATTCTGCGAAAAATCTATAATATCGCAAATGGGCGTGGCCTATGCCAAATGATGCAGCTGACTCCAGTGCATCTGTGGATATAAAGTTTTTGACTGTGGGACGTTCGGTGTGGGAGTTATGACCCCAAACGCGTTTTCCTTCGTTGTAGCGCCACCTAGTGGCCGGCATGTCTGAATTTTGTTGTAGGCCGGGAGGCCGGGGGTCTGAACTAGTCATGCAAGTGGCATGTCCCAACCCTTTACGGTTTGGGCTGCAGCACCACTTTTACTCGGAGAAAAATTAAAATAATAATAACTAGAACTGCAAGCAGTTTTGACCGGGGGCCAAGCCTCCGACGCAACTCGTCGTCAACCGCCGCGCCGGCCGCTCACTTCACGGAACCTGTGGATGTAAACTTTTTGACCGTGGGATGTTCGGTGTGGGAGTTGTATAGGTATCGCTGTTTATGGATGAATTTTGCGAAAGTGCCACGGTAGAACGATGCAGCTCAATTCACAGAACAAGTGCCTGTCAAGTTTTTCAATGTGCGATGTTTGGTTGGCGAGTTATGAGCAAAAGCAGATTAAAATGGCTGCCGGAGCTAATTGCACAATGTAATGTCAATGGACATGCTAGCTGAGATTAGCATCCCGCCTTTTTTCTTTGATGGAATTATTTTTTTTTTAATTTCATTAAAAAGTCCCTTAAACATTAATATTTCTTGGCCATATTCTTTATATAGACTCGTGTATGCCCCTTGATGGTTTCCCGTGAGTTTTAAGAAAACTCCTTTGGCCAATTAGGAGATATAAAATTTCCTAATTTATGGCGCCCCCTTATGGCGAAATTCTCCAAATTTTTTATTGAACGCAATTAAGGGTAGCCCCAACATATGTTTAAAATGTGGACTTGATCCGATGTATAGTTTTGGATTTATGAATATTTACGTACAAGGAAGTAACGGTGAGCTAATTTTCAAATATTCAAAGCGCTACCGTTTCGTCCTCGAAGGTCGTATCAAAATTCTTTCGAATAACTTTTTTCCGTGTGGGTCGGTAGATGTTCTGTGCAAAGTTTGGATTCAATTGTCCAAAAATTGTGGGAGGAGTAGCGAAAAATCAGTTTTGCAGTTTTCGCGATTTTGCGAAAAATCTATAATATCGCAAATGGGCGTGGCCTATGCCAAATGATGCAACTGACTCCAGTGCATCTGTGGATATAAAGTTTTTGACTTTGGGATGTTCGGTGTGGGAGTTATGACCCCAAACGCGTTTTCCTTCGTTGTAGCGCCACCTAGTGGCCGGCATGTCTGAATTTTTTTGTATGCCGAATGACCACGGACCTGGATCTAGTCATGCAATTGGCATGTCTACACCCTTTACGGTTTGGGCTGTGGACGCAGTTTTGCGCGCGACAAATAATAATAATAATCCTTACAAAAACAATAGGGTTCCCTGCCCCGCAGGGCTTGGGAACCGCGTTGCTGTGCAAAACGCGGTCCCAGCTCCTGCTCGGGCTTGGCCCCCTAATAATCGCCACTAAAACAATAGGGTTCCCAGCCCCGCAGGGCTTGGGAACCGCGTTGCTGTGCAAAACGCGGTCCCAGCTCCTGCTCGGGCTTGGCCCCCTAATAACTAGAACTGCAAGCAGTTTTGACCGGGGGCCAAGCCTCCGACGCAACTCGTCGTCAATAGGTATCGCTGTTTACGGATGAATTTCGCGAAAGTGCCACGGTGGAACGATGCAGCTCAATTCACAGAACAATTGGATGTCAAGTTTTTTAATGTGCGATGTGTGGTTGGCGAGTTATGAGCAAAAGCAGATTGTCAGCCTTGACAAAATGGCCGCCGGAGCTAATTGCACAATGTAATGTCAATGGACATGCTAACATTCCCGCCTTTTTTCTTTGACGGAAAAAAAAAAATCTAATTTTATTAAAAAGTCCCTTAAACATTACTATTTCTTGGCCATATTTTTCATATAGACTTGGGTATGCCCCTTGATGGTTTCCCGTGAGTTTTAAGAAAATTCCTTTTGCCAATTAGGAGATATAAAATTTCCTAATTTATGGCGCCCCCTTATGGCAAAATTCTCCAAATATTTTATTGAACGCAATTAAGGGTAGCCCCAACATATGTATAAAATTTGGAATTGATCCGACTTATGATTTTGGATTTATGAATTTTTTCGTAAAACGTAGCTAATCAACAAATATTTAAAACGCTATTGTTTCGTTATCCATGGTCGGATCAAAATTCTTTCGAATAACTTTTTTCCGTGTGGGTCGGTAGATGTTCTGTGCAAACTTTGGTGTCAATTGTCCAAAAATTGTGGGAGGAGTCACGAAAAATATGTTTTTCAGTTTTCGCGATTTTGCGAAAAATCTATAATATCGCAAATGGGCGTGGCCTATGCCAAATGATGCAGCTGACTCCAGTGAATATGTGGATATAAAGTTTTTGACTGTGGGACGTTCGGTGTGGGAGTTATAGCCCCAAACGCGTTTTCTTTGGTGTAGCGCCACCTAGTGGCCGGCATGTCTGAATTTTTTTGTAAGCCGAGAGGCCGGGGGTCTGAAATAGTCATGCAAGTGGCATGTCCCAACCCTTTACGGTTTGGGCTGCAGCACCACTTTTACTCGGAGAAAAATAAAAATAATAATAATCCTTACAAAAACAATAGGGTTCCCTGCCCCGCAGGGCTTGGGAACCGCGTTGCTGTGCAAAACGCGGTCCCAGCTCCTGCTCGGGCTTGGCCCCCTAATAATAACTAGAACTGCAAGCAGTTTTGACCGGGGGCCAAGCCTCCGACGCAACTCGTCGTCAATAGGTATCGCTGTTTATGGATGAATTTCGCGAAACTGCCACGGTGGAACGATGCAGCTCAATTCACAGAACAAGTGGATGTCAAGTTTTTTAATGTGCGATGTTTGGTTGGCGAGTTATGAGCAGAAGTAAATTGTCAGCCTTGACAAAATGGCTGCCGGAGCTAATTGCACAATGTAATGTCAATGGACATGCTAACATTCCCGCCTTTTTTCTTTGACGGAAAAAAAAAATCAAATTTTATTAAAAAGTCCCTTAAACATTACTATTTCTTGGCCATATTTTTTATATAGACTCGTGTATGCCCCTTGATGGTTTCCCGTGAGTTGTAAGAAAATTCCTCTGGCCAATTAGGAGATATGAAATTTCTTAATTTATGGCGCCCCCTTATGGCGAAATTCTCCAATTTTTTTATTGAACGCAATTAAGGGTAGCACCAACATATGTCTAAAATTTGGACTTGATCCGACTTATGATTTTGGATTTATGAATTTCTACGTAAAACGTAGCTAATCAACAAATATTTAAAACGCTACCGTTTCGTTATCCATGGTCGGATCAAAATGCTTTAGCAAGATTTATTTCCGGGTGGGTCGGTAGATGTTCTGTGCAAAGTTTGGTGTCGATTGTCCAAAAATTGTGGGAGGAGTAGCGAAAAGTCAGTTTTGCAGTTTTCGCGATTTTGCAAAAAATCTATAATATCGCAAATGGGCGTGGCCTATGCCAAATGATGCAGCTGACTCCAGTGCATCTGTGGATATAAAGTTTTTGACTGTAGGACGTTCGGTGTGGGAGTTATGACCCCAAACGCGTTTTCTTTCGTTGTAGCGCCACCTAGTGGCCGGCATGTCTGAATTTTGTTGCATGCTGAGATTTCACGGACCTGGATCTAGTCATGCAATTGGCATGTCTGCACCCTTTACGGTTTGGGCTGTGGACGCAGTTCTAGCGGCGACAAATAAGAATAATAACTAGAACTGCAAGCAGTTTTTACCGGGGGCCAAGCCTCCGACGCGACTCGTCGTCAAGCGCCGCGCCTGCCGCTCACTTTGCGGAATCCGTGGATGTAAAGTTTTTGACCGTGGGATGTTCGGTGCCGGAGTTGTATAGGTATCGCTGTTTACGGATGAATTTGGCGAAACTGCCACGGTGGAACGATGCAGCTCAATTCACAGAACAAGTGCATGTCAAGTTTTTTAATGTGCGATGTGTGGTTGGCGAGTTATGAGCAAAAGTAGATTGTCAGCCTTGACAAAATGGCCGCCGGAGCTAATTGCACAATGTAATGTCAATGGACATGCTAACATTCCCGCCTTTTTTCTTTGACGGAAAAAAAAAATCTAATTTTATTAAAAAGTCCCTTAAACATTACTATTTCTTGGCCATATTTTTTCTATAGACTCGTGTTTGCCCCTTGATGTTTTACCGTGAGTTTTAAGAAAATTCCTCTGGCCAATTAGGAGATATGAAATTTCCTAATTTATGGCGCCCCCTTATGGCGAAAATGTCCAATTTTTTTATTGAACGCAATTAAGTGTAGCCCCAACATATGTCTAAAATTTGGACTTGATCCGACTTATGATTTTGGATTTATGAATTTCTACGTAAAACGTAGCTAATCAACAAATATTTGAAACGCTACCGTTTCGTTATCGATGGTCGTATCAAAATTCTTTTACATGATTTCTTTCCGTGTGGGTCGGTAGATGTTCTGTGCAAAGTTTGGTGTCAATTGTCCAAAAAATATGGGAGGAGTAGCAAAAAATATGTTTTTCATTTTTCGCGATTTTGCGAAAAATCTATAATATCGCAAATGGGCGTGGCCTATGCCAAATGATGCAGCTGACTCCAGTGCATCTGTGGATATAAAGTTTTTGACTGTGGGACGTTCGGTGTGGGAGTTATGACCCCAAACGCGTTTTCCTTCGTTGTAGCGCCACCTAGTGGCCGGCATGTCTGAATTTTGTTGTATGCCGACACGGCCCGGACCTGGATCTAATCATGCAATTGGCATGTCTGCACCCTTTACGGTTTGGGCTGTGGACACAGTTTTAGGTGACTACAAATAATAATAATAACAATCCTTACAAAAACAATAGGGTTCCCTGCCCCGCAGGGCTTGGGAACCGCGTTGCTGTGCAAAACGCGGTCCCAGCTCCTGCTCGGGCTTGGCCCCCTAATAATCCTTACAAAAACAATAGGGTTCCCTGCCCCGCAGGGCTTGGGAACCGCGTTGCTGTGCAAAACGCGGTCCCAGCTCCTGCTCGGGCTTGGCCCCCTAATAATCGCCACAAAAACAATAGGGTTCCCTGCCCCGCAGGGCTTGGGAACCGCGTTGCTGTGCAAAACGCGGTCCCAGCTCCTGCTCGGGCTTGGCCCCCTAACAATCCTTACAAAAACAATAGGGTTCCCTGCCCCGCAGGGCTTGGGAACCGCGTTGCTTTGCATACAGCGGTCCCAGCCTGCTCGGGCTTGGCCCCCTAATAATCCTTACAAAAACAATAGGGTTCCCTGCCCCGCAGGGCTTGGGAACCGCGTTGCTTTGCATACAGCGGTCCCAGCCTGCTCGGGCTTGGCCCCCTAATTAGGATCTTAAATAGCCTACAAACGGAGACATATGAGTGCAAATAAAAACAAAATAGCAACGTTCGAATAAGCTCTGCAGTTATTAAAGAATAACCTATCTGCATGTTGTGGAATTAATTCTGATAATATTGAGGTGGAATACAGCCTATTACTTTTACACTGACGCTGTTCTCGATGCCTCAGTCAGGCAGACAGGAGTGCACCTTTTCATACACTAATGATAAGCCTACTACACATCACATAGGCTACTGTGATTTTTTTCACGGCTTTTAGTCCGTTTTATCTATGTGTTTTTCTTTGTGTTTAAGCACGTCGCAATTGTGTTTTGAAAGGGACTGTGAAGTTTATTAACCCTCCGCCGCCCGTCACTGCCCCGGGATGAATTCTCCGAATCTGTATCTCATGGGGGGTCTCAGTGCCCCCCGCTCGTGGCACAAACACTGTTGTGTGAGGATATGCACTTGTTTGCGTCCACTTTTATGTCGGATCACTTCTTTTTATTTCGGCCACAGCGTTCACAGAGATCGCCACAGGCTGCACTCTATCGCCTTTACGCTCACACTGCCACCAAACTATATTTTCCCTGTTCGCCACTTCTCCAACGGGTACTTCGGGGTGACCGCAGTGATCCACACCGTGTGGAGTTTATTTTTCCATTTCCCTTTCAGTCGGCGATTGCCACTACCGCCTTCATGCACTCAGTAAATGATATTAATTCGGGCGTGTCGATGACTATGTATGGGTAAATATGGGCGGTACGTGAAGCCCGCAAAGGCTGCGCCACATTTAGAGTAGATTGTGATTTATAAAGGGAAACAGGCGTAGGACGTGAGTGCGCACTGTTTTATAAATCCGAATATTTTTGTTCGCACGTACATCCTACATTTCTTCCGTACGCCAGCTTCCACGTGAATCCCACGCAAAGCTTTATAAATGAGGCCCCAGGACACTGCCTTTTCCGAGCTGCGAGGATGGACTAGTGGCCAACCCATTAGTACTGCATGCTGTGAATGGGAGCTTATTTTCCCATGAGCCTATAGGCAGATTTCCGCCGTCCACACCAATACAAGCGGCGAACAAGATTGTGTCTCCGCAAATTTTTTCTGGATATCAATCATAGGCTCAAACTTATCTTTAGACCATTTACTAATAAAACTGAAGTTTTTTCATTTCAAAACGCCACCTCAAGCGTTTTATTAGCCCAACGGCTTTTAACGGCTTTCAGTTGGTTTTCGAGGGAGGAGGAGGGAGTGGGCAGCCGTGGGCAGCTGAACAGAGTCGTAGTGAAACAAATGTTTCGGTTTTCGGCCCGGTCTCCGAAAACCACTATATTACTTTCCAAAAACGGAGTGTAATATAAATATCACATATAGCGAATCATCGGGGGGGCGGGGGGAGGTTAGTGACTTATAGAAACTGCCCGCTAAAGGCTAAATCCTTTAGCTTACAATGCTACAGAACGAGAATGATTCTACATCCGCTACATCCGCTACCAGTCCGCCCGGTTGCCGCCCCCTCTTCCATGATAGGTCCATGGTGCCGCTACGTCATACGAAAAGGCGTGCCTGGCTCACATGAGAGCAGTATGGCCGCTTCCTTGTTGCTTCTTTGCGCCAATGAGCAGCTTTCATACGCTTTCACAGGAATGAATGGGCGCCATGTTTCAATACGGTGTCCATTTCTTTATATGTCCATGCTCCGTTTACGAGCATTTCCGGTTTACGTAACAAGCCGTTACCTTGCGTGACGACTCGCCGCTCCTGTGCTGCCTAGCAACCCTGATTGCTGCCAACGGAGACAGCCCTGTCAGCGGAGGAAAAAAGAAAAATAAGTTGTCTACCAGACGAAAAGAAAAAAAAGTACAAGAAAAAAAGAAAGGAAGATAAAAGTTAAGAAGATGGAGCAACACGTTGCTGTTTTGTTATTTTTTATTTTATTTTATGCAATCTCTGAAAAAAACGCAATGAATCTTGGGATATGTTGGGCCACGAAGGATACATCTGATGCAGCCTTCAAAACTGCTTCAAAACCGTGAAACGAAGGCTGCATTTCACGACCGCATATGAGGAGCCTTGCAAGGAGCCTTGCAAATGGGACAGCCTTTGCGCGCCGCTATGACGCAATCGGTCTTCAAATGCAGCCTACGAGGCCGGTTCCAAGACCGCAACCCCTGAATCAAGACACAGCCGCAGTCTCGCGGTCTATGAAGGCTATAGCCTATGAAGGCCGATTTTAAGGCCGGTTTTAAGGCCAACGAGCCTTGTTAAACGAGACGGTCTCCGCAGGTCTCCGTTTACGAGCATTTCCGGTTTACGTAACAAGCCGTTACCTTGCGTGACGACTCGCCGCTCCTGTGCTGCCTAGCAACCCTGATTGCTGCCAACGGAGACAGCCCTGTCAGCGGAGGAAAAAAGAAAAAGAAGTTGGCTGTGTCTTGATTCAGGGGTTGCGGTCTTGGAACCGGCCTCGTAGGCTGCATTTGAAGACCGATTGCGTCATAGCGGCGCGCAAAGGCTGTCCCATTTGCAAGGCTCCTTGCAAGGCTCCTCATATGCGGTCGTGAAATGCAGCCTTCGTTTCACGGTTTTGAAGCAGTTTTGAAGGCTGCATCAGATGTATCCTTCGTGGCCCAACATATCCCATGATTCATTGCGTTTTTTTCAGAGATTGCATAAAATAAAATTAAAAATAACAAAACAGCAACGTGTTGCTCCATCTTCTTAACTTTTATCTTCCTTTCTTTTTTTCTTGTACTTTTTTTTCTTTTCGTCTGGTAGACAACTTATTTTTCTTTTTTCCTCCGCTGACAGGGCTGTCTCCGTTGGCAGCAATCAGGGTTGCTAGGCAGCACAGGAGCGGCGAGTCGTCACGCAAGGTAACGGCTTGTTACGTAAACCGGAAATGCTCGTAAACGGAGACCTGCGGAGACCGTCCCGTTTAACAAGGCTCGTTGGCCTTAAAACCGGCCTTAAAATCGGCCTTCATAGGCTATAGCCTTCATAGACCGCGAGACTGCGTCCTACCAAGTGCGTGGTCTCTGAATCAAGACACAGCCGTTGTCTACCAGACGAAAAGAAAAAAAAGTACAAGAAAAAAAGAAAGGAAGATAAAAGTTAAGAAGATGGAGCAACACGTTGCTGTTTTGTTATTTTTTATTTTATTTTATGCAATCTCTGAAAAAAACGCAATGAATCTTGGGATATGTTGGGCCACGAAGGATACATCTGATGCAGCCTTCAAAACTGCTTCAAAACCGTGAAACGAAGGCTGCATTTCACGACCGCATATGAGGACACAGCCGCTGTGTCTTGATTCAGGGGTTGCGGTCTTGGAACCGGCCTCGTAGGCTGCATTTGAAGACCGATTGCGTCATAGCGGCGCGCAAAGGCTGTCCCATTTGCAAGGCTCCTCGCAAGGCTCCTCATATGCGGTCGTGAAATGCAGCCTTCGTTTCACGGTTTTGAAGCAGTTTTGAAGGCTGCATCAGATGTATCCTTCGTGGCCCAACATATCCCATGATTCATTGCGTTTTTTTCAGAGATGGCATACAATAAAATAAAAATTAACAAAACAGCAACGTGTTGCTCCATCTTCTTAACTTTTATATTCCTTTCTTTTTTTCTTGTACTTTTTTTTCTTTTCGTCTGGTAGGCAACTTCTTTTTCTTTTTTCCTCCATTGACAGGGCTGTCTCCGTTGGCAGCAATCAGGGTTGCTAGGCAGCACAGGAGCGGCGAGTCGTCACGCAAGGTAACGGCTTGTTACGTAAACCGGAAATGCTCGTAAACGGAGACCTGCGGAGACCGTCCCGTTTAACAAGGCTCGTTGGCCTCAAAACCGGCCTTAAAATCGGCCTTCATAGACCGCGAGACTGCGTCCTACCAAGTGCGTGGTCTCTTAATCAAGACACAGCCTGTGTCTTGATTCAGGTATTGCATGGGTATTGCAGCGGTCGTGAAATGCAGCCTTCGTTTCACGGTTTTGAAGGCTGCATCAGATGGATCCTTCGCGGCCCAACATATCCCAAGATTCATTGCGTTTTTTTCAGAGATGGCATAAAATAAAATAAGAAATAACAAAACAGCAACGTGTTGCTCCATCTTCTTAACTTTTATCTTCCTTTCTTTTTTTCTTGTACTTTTTTTTCTTTTCGTCTGGTAGACAACTTATTTTTCTTTTTTCCTCCGTTGACAGGGCTGTCTCCGTTGGCAGCAATCAGGGTTGCTAGGCAGCACAGGAGCGGCGAGTCGTCACGCAAGGTAACGGCTTGTTACGTAAACCGGAAATGCTCGTAAACCGAGACCTGCGGAGACCGTCTCATTTAACAAGGCTCGTTGGCCTTAAAATCGGCCTTCATAGGCTATAGCCTTCATAGACCGCGAGACTGCGTCCTACCAAGTGCGTGGTCTCTGTAATGGGACATAGCTTGTGTCTTGATTCAGGTATTGCACCCTACGTAGGCTGCATTTGAAGACCGATTGCGTCATAGCTGCGCGCAAAGGCTGTCCCGTTTGCAAGGCTCCTCATATGCGGCCGAGAAATGCAGCCTTCGTTTCACGGTTTTGAAGCAGTTTTGAAGGCTGCATCAGATGTATCCTTCGCAGCCCAACATATCCCATGATTCATTGCGTTTTTTTCAGAGATGGCATACAATACAATAAAAAATAACAAAACAGCAACGTGTTGCTCCATCTTCTTAACTTTTATCTTCCTTTCTTTTTTTCTTGTACTTTTTTTTCTTTTCGTCTGGTAAGCAACTTCTTTTTCTTTTTTCCTCCATTGACAGGGCTGTCTCCGTTGGCAGCAATCAGGGTTGCTAGGCAGCACAGGAGCGGCGAGTCGTCACACAAGGTAACGGCTTGTTACGTGAACCGGAAATGCTCGTAAACGGAGACCTGCGGAGACCATCTCGTTTAACAAGGCTCGTTGGCCTTAAAACCGGCCTTAAAATCGGCCTTCAATGGCTGTGTCTTGATTCAGGGGTTGCGGTCTTGGAACCGGCCTCGTAGGCTGCATTTGAAGACCGATTGCGTCATAGCGGCGCGCAAAGGCTGTCCCATTTGCAAGGCTCCTTGCAAGGCTCCTCGTATGCGGTCGTGAAATGCAGCCTTCGTTTCACGGTTTTGAAGCAGTTTTGAAGGCTGCATCAGATGTATCCTTCGTGGCCCAACATATCCCAAGAATCATTGCGTTTTTTTCAGAGATGGCATAAAATAAAATAAAAAATAACAAAACAGCAACGTGTTGCTCCATCTTCTTAACTTTTATCTTCCTTTCTTTTTTTCTTGTACTTTTTTTTCTTTTCGTCTGGTAGACAACTTATTTTTATGTTTTCCTCCGTTGACGGGGCTGTCTCCGTTGGCAGCAATCAGGGTTGCTAGGCAGCACAGGAGCGGCGAGTCGTCACGCAAGGTAACGGCTTGTTACGTAAACCGGAAATGCTCGTAAACCGAGGCCTGCGGAGACCGTCTCGTTTAACAAGGCTCGTTGGCCTTAAAACCGGCCTTAAAATCGGCCTTCATAGGCTATAGCCTTCATAGACCGCGAGACTGCGTCCTACCAAGTGCGTGGTCTCTGAATCAAGACAGCCATAGGCTATAGCCTTCATAGACCGCAAGACCGCGTCCTACCAAGTGCGTGGTCTCTGTAATGGGATACAGCTAGTAGTCTAGCAGCAAGTGCTCAAAAAAGGCTTTAGTTTTCGAGATACCCCTACCCGAGGTAGAACAAACCTCAACAATGATTTTTTTTATCTTTAGAATGTCCTGTTCATGAAACTGATTGTTGAGCATTTTTATCTTTGGGGGAAATGTGTTTTTTTGGTTATTCTTTAGAACTACCCCAGTCCCTCAAAAAGAGCCAAATTAGGCCATTCCGAATAGGGGATATGTGACAAAAAAAGCCCATAACTTGGGAATGCACACTCTTTTCTTCATCAGATTTGCTGAGGTACTAACCAGGTGTCTGTCCCACATCACCAAAAAGTTCAAATGTAATCTAGCAAAACATTTATTGAAATAGGGTCCTGTATACATAGCTTTAGTTTAGGCGGAAATGGTACTTTTGTTGTGATAGGAAAAGAGGGTTCCTTTACTTTTCTCTCACATATCACCAAAACATAAATCCCTACCAAATATACCATTTATGTATCGTCTAGGATGCTATTGAACAATAACCAGTGGTTGTATGAAGATATCTATTACAGTTAAATTTCTAATGAGATTTCTCTAGAAGTACTCCTGCACTGAAATAGCCAAATTTGGACATTCCGAATGGGGGATAGGTGGCTTAATAGCCTATAGTCCAGCAGATATGTGAATGCATTCTGCTTTTTATGACACAAACATGAGCTTTGGCACACTGATAGAGCATGCCCTAAGGAAGATTTTTTGCTAAAGGGCCATCGCCAATTTTTCCTATGGCGCCCACGGCGGCCATTTTTGAAAATGGCCACCAGCAACTGTTATAATACCAGTAGCTTGGGTTGTAGAGCACCTAGGATCATGATTATGGTGTCTAATCCTACATTTTCAAGGATGGACAAGGCAGTGGTGCTATTTAAAACATGCTATTCATTCAGGGAACAAAATTGTGGTAAAACCTTCAAATATTAGCGAAGTTATGCATATTTTCATGAATTACATAATCAGTTCATGAGTTGTATGCTGACCTTCTATGCTTATAAGTAAATATCTATTTCAAAGCCTGATCAATACATCAGTTTAGCCTGTTTGAGTGGTGTAATTGCTATTATAGCTGTGTAACCCACTCTGAGTAAGTCAATATTGCTCTAGGTTCCGAAAGAGCTAAGTGATATAAACAGTTACCACAATTAAAGTACCAGGCAAGGTAAGTTGCAAGCAGTAACGTTTACTCACATAGAGTTGTAGGTAACACCCAAAACACATATGCATATACATCATTTGAAAATAAAAACATGCGATTAATAACCGATTCGTCGATTAATCGCTGCAGCTCTAGTTGGAAGTCCCTCAATTGATGTACCTTTCTGGGTGATGAGCTGCTTTCTTGCCTGATTGACAGATTCCTGGCTGCTGGTGCGGCCATATAGCAATACAACACATCTCTTCAGAGGCTCCATCCAGTTGTCTATGGCAGCAAATGCACAGAAGGCTTTTGTGACATCTTCAAAGATCCTCCATGTATCCTACGCAGTTTTCTTACTCCTGCCACCAAAATATGACACTGTGTCACATCCATTAAAGGCATGGAACCCCGGCAAGGCGATACATTGTTCTGGACCTAGTGCCTTTGCCATCTAGTGAGCTGCTAAATGCCGAAAACTCTATCCAGCTCCAAAGGCAACCCACAGCTCATTGATGTTCAGAGAGTGGGCTGCAGTTCCTGCCAGCACTAACACATCTGTGTAAACTGTGCATATTGATACACTGTTATACCCTTCCTTCACAGCATCTCCAAGGTGCATTGGATGTGGGTATCAGCCTCCTCATGTGTGCATAGTGCAAGAACTTCTACATCTCGAGGCTGAGTGCAGAGGAGTTCAGCATGATGGTTGCTAATCACTTGTTTTTCAGTGGTGCGGTCTGTCAGGCACTTCAGGGAGTTTGAAGAAGAGTTGAGCCGTCAAGTGCCATTCTTAAAAAATTGCCATAGTTTTTGCCCCATCAAGTATGTTGACCTGTACTATGGGGTTGGATTTGTTCACTTGTGATGAAATCAGGTTCTCCAAACAGCCAACCAAGTCTGACTTGGTTCCAGTTCTTAGCTTGCCCATTTGTGACAATGCCAGTGGACATGCTTGGTTTTTCGTGCTAAAAAAAAAGTCATCCAGCAGTCACTCTTCAGGGATGAGAGCTGTTTTTGGGACCTGGACTTCTCTCGGACTGGAGGCCTGCTGAATAAAGGGAGGTGGTTCCTTTTGATGTTGTCTTTGGTTGGCTTTGTCTGGTTGACAGTTGCAACATCCCCAGTATCAAGTACAAGAAGATCTACAGTGCTCTTTTCACAGAATGGATTGCCCATGTCTTCTACACTCACTGAACACTTTATGAGGTACACCTGTTGAATTGCTTATATGGAAAAAAAGCTAATCTTCCAATCACTGGTCGCAACTCGATGCATTTAGGTATGTGGACGTGGTCAAGACAAAATGCTGAAGTTAAAACTGAGCATCAGAATGGGGAAAGGGGGGGTTTAAGCAACTTTTAAAATGGCATAGTTGATGGTGCAAGGCAGGATCGATCCATGCTTTCATGTTGTTTACCCCAAATTCTGACCCTACCATCTGACTTTCGCAACCAAATCAAGACTCATCAGACCAGGCAAGACTTTTCCAATCTTTTATTGTCCTGTCTTCTGCTCCTGTAGCCCATCTGCTTCAAGGTTGGTCGCGTTTTGTGTTCAGAGATGGTATTCTGTATACACTGGTTGTAACAAGTGGTTATTTGAGTTAATTTTGCCTTTCTATCATCTTGAACCAGTATACCCATCCTCCTCTGACCTCTGACATCAACAAGGCATATTCATCCACACAAATGCCGCTCACTGGGTATTTTTTATTTTTCGGGCCATTCTCTGTAAGCCCTAGAAATGGTTGTGCATGAAAATCACAGTGGATCAGCAATTTCTGAAATACTCAGACCAGCACTTTTGGCACCATCAACGTCAAAAGTCACTTAAACCCCCTTTCTTCCCCATTCTGATGCTCGGTTTTAACTTCAATAAGTTGTCCTGTCCAGGTCTACATGCCTAAATGCATTGAGTTGCTGCTACGTGATTGGCTGATAAGTTATATGTGTGAACAAGAAAATTAAGCGCTGTACCTATTAAAGTGGCCGGTGAGTGTATAGCGCTAGTTAGTTCTTTAACTTCTCTTGCAAACGCCAATTGTGCATGTTTGGTCTACTCGTGGTCCCGGGTGTCATTCTCCCTTCTCTTCTCAGTGGATGCCTCAAACTCTCCAACCACACTTGCCATCTCGGGGCCAGACATTATCCAGCGTCGCAGAGCTGCAGGGTTCTCTGTAAGTCCCACAACACCACCGCTTGGTCAAAAGCTGAGAAGCAGTGTGTTGTTTTCTTCACAGCAAAGTTTCCTTTCAGAAACTGCTCATGGACATCAGGATGTGTATCCTACAGTGAAATCATGCCACACAAGTGGACTGGTATTCATCTGGCATAGTGGGTGTGTCCCAAAGCAAAGAACCAAAGCACGATCTTGGTCAGTGCATCTATATAGAGTAGGAAGTTGGCCTCTCTTATTGATCGCACATAGATCATTTACTCTATTTACAGCTGCAGGACAATGGACCAGAAGTGGAACTGGGGACATGACAAAGCTCTTTCACTACACCAGTCTTCCAAGGACAGAGGATTATGACCCTCCTCCTGTTCATTTATGTACTCATGAAAGCCCTTTGCAGGAGGAGATATAGGCTACTGGCTGTGACCTGATGAGCATGGCAGAGGCGTCACGTGACAGGCTTTCAGAAATTAATCTGCTGTCCCTGTTGTAGCAACTCCAGCTTGCACAAGTGCTCTACACACGCTACCTTCCAAGATGATGCCAAGTACCTTGAGTGCTGCCATCTCAATGTGGAACCCACCAAACATCACAATAAAGTTATCTTCACCATGAGCTGCTGGCCAAGTCCACTGGATTTGTTTTGCCACTGCATACAGAGGTTGATCCAGAGTGATGATTGATACCTGACCAGGATTCAGAATCTCCACTGCCTTCTTCACCACATTCATAGAATGGCGTATCATGGCGAACGGTTTTGGCTTGGTCATAGAAAAGGGGAAGTACACACTACATTGTGTAATTCTTGGTGTTAACAGTGTTTTATGCTTTAGTATGATTATTGTATAACATTTAGACAGAGTGAGATCCACTGTGAAGATCCCTCTCCATTGATGGCGAGCCTCCCGGTGATCCTTCCAGGCCGAGGAAACGACCCATGAAATACTCCACATGTGGTAGGGCCGTACCAGTCGCCAGGATACACACATCCATTGGACTGCTACACACATCCTTTCCAAGAACTGTCACAGGACCAGTTACAGCCATTTTAACAGAGAACCACTGACAGTGGATTAATTGACCGGAAATGATCACCAAACAGACCGACTAAAAGGACGATTGACAACACTTCTTTATTTTATATGGCCCATGTTTTTATTTTCAAATGATGTATATGCATATGTGTTTTGGGTGTTACCTACAACTATATGTGAGTAAACGTTACTGCTTGCAACTTACCTTGCCTGGTACTTTCATTGTGGTAACTGTTTATATCACTTAGCTCCTTCGGAACCTAGAGCAATATTGACTTACTCAGAGTGGGTTACACAGCTATAATAGCAATTACACCACTCAAACAGGCTAAACTGATGTATTGGTCAGGCTTTGAAATAGATATTTACTTATAAGCATAGAAGGTCAGCATACAACTCATGAACTGATTATGTAATTCATGAAAATATGCATAACTCCGCTAATATTTGAAGGTTTTACCACAATTTTGTTCCCTGAATGCCAGATAAATGAAGTTGGGTGCTTTCTAGCATGTTTTAAATAGCACCACTGCCTTGTCCATCCTTGAAAATTTAGGATTAGACACCATAATCATGATCCTAGGTGCTCTACAACCCAAGCTACTGGTATTATAACAGTTGCTGGTGGCCATTTCCAAAAATGGCCGCCGTGGGCGCCATAGGAAAAATTGGCGATGGCCCTTTAGCAAAAAATCTTCCTTACGCGCCCCACACACATCCTGCGTCTACCTCTGGAGCGGGTCGCGTTACCTTACTGCTGCCTCTCTCGGACTTTTCTCGGACACACATGCAACGTCTCAGCAGCTGCTGCTGCAGCGCTGCTTCTAAAAGCCCTATCTTTCTACATAGAGTTTTCATAGATAATTCCCATTAAAAATGAAGTTCTTTCATGTCATCTATGATGCATATGATTTATATTGAGTCTGGACAGTAATCCGTGCGCCCCATTGCCATTTTTTTTCTTTTTTTTTGCCATATTTTCGCTTGTTGGAAGTTTTATTTTGAAGGGGACACACCAGGAAATGGTGAAACTACAGCGAAAGCTGCCAGTATGAAGTCAATATGACTCTCAGCAGAGTATTTCAAAAATCACTTTACTGATTTATACGGGAGAGAGAGAGGGGGGTGTGGTCGGGGAAAAAAAATGGCAATGGGGCGCACGGATTACTGTCCAGACTCAATATAAATCATATGCATCATAGATGACATGAAAGAACTTCATTTTTAATGGGAATTATCTATGAAAACTCTATGTAGAAAGATAGGGCCTTTAGAAGCAGCGCTGCAGCAGCAGCTGCTGAGACGTTGCATGTGTGTCCGAGAAAAGTCCGAGAGAGGCAGCAGTAAGGTAACGCGACGCGCTCCAGAGGTAGACGCAGGATGTGTGTGGGGCGCGTTAGGGCATACTCTATTGCCTCGTTTCCACCGAGTAGAGCGGGTCGGGTCGGAGCGGTTCGGTCCGGGTAGTTTGGCTTTTCATTTGCCAAAAGTTGGGTAGGGTACGGTTTAAGCGCACCTAACCGCTCTGAGCCGCTCCCGATCTCAGTACTCCTCCGTAGGGGTACTAGCGGCCTGAAAGCGGGCCGAAAATGCATGAGAAGGCGGAGCTACACACTGCCGTCATTTGATTGGTCGAAAGAATCATTTCCGCCATGTGTAGATCTCGGCAAGAGTGAAGAGAGTCTTGTGTTTTGGCGAAAATGTGAGCACAGCTCTGTTTATTGTGTGGTGTTTTTCCTCGTCAATAAATTAATCAGTTGGTTACACTGTGTCCCATAGTCACGTAGCTGCTGCAGCCAGCACTGTTCGCTCACTGTCTCTGAGTTGCGCCGAGCGGTCTCTGTGTGTTTACGCCATAGATAGTAGTAAAATACACGCTCACAACAACACGGGGGGAATACATAAAGAAGCGGCTGGTTTGAATCATCTCCGCCGTTTGTAGTCACCTCGGCTAGAGTGAAGAGAGTTTTGGCGAAAATGTGAGCGCGGCACTGTTTATTGTGTGGTGTTTTTCCTCGTCATTAAATGAATCAGTTGGCTACACTGTGTCCCACTGCTACGAGGTCACGTAGCTGCCGCAGCCAGTGCTGTTCGCTCACTGTCTCTATCAGTTGCACCGAGCCGTCTCTGTGCTCACAACACGGGGGGAATAAATAAAGAAGCGGCTGGTTTGACCAAGCAAAAACAAGAGACCGCTGGCTTGACCACAGTTGTTCCCACAGCCCGATAGTTTGACCCACATTCTGGCGTCGGCTATCGCAGTCCAGCCTAAACCCCGCCCTACCAGTAAGGGTAGGGTCGGCGGTGGAAACAACACCGAGATTCTTAAAAGTGAGCTGTCCCGCTCTGAGCCGCTCCGATCCGACCCGCTCTACTCGGTGGAAACGAGGCATATCAGTGTGCCAAAGCTCATGTTTGTGTCATAAAAAGCAGAATGCATTCACATATCTGCTGGACTATAGGCTATTAAGCCACCTATCCCCCATTCGGAATGTCCAAATTTGGCTATTTCAGTGCAGGAGTACTTCTAGAGAAATCTCATTAGAAATTTAACTGTAATAGATATCTTCATACAACCACTGGTTATTGTTCAATAGCATCCTAGACAATACATAAATGGTATATTTGGTAGGGGTTTATGTTTTGGTGATATGTGAGAGAAAAGTAAAGGAACCCTCTTTTCCTATCACAACAAAAGTACCATTTCCGCCTAAACTAAAGCTATGTATACAGGACCCTATTTCAATAAATGTTTTGCTAGATTACATTTGAACTTTTTGGTGATGTGGGACAGACACTTGGTTAGTACCTCAGCAAATCTGATGAAGAAAAGAGTGTGCATTCCCAAGTTATGGGCTTTTTTGTCACATATCCCCTATTCGGAATGGCCTAATTTGGCTCTTTTTGAGGGACTGGGGTAGTTCTAAAGAATAACCAAAAAAACACATTTCCCCCAATGATAAAAATGCTCAACAATCAGTTTCATGAACAGGACATTCTAAAGATAAAAAAAATCATTGTTGAGGATTGTTCTACCTTGGGTAGGTAGGGGTACCTGAAAATCTGAGGGCCCCTCCTGCTAGTCTATAGAGGATGCTGAAAGCGCCCAGATAAGAGGAAGAGCTTCCTGAAAATCTACATATTTTGTCCTGTGATTCGTGTCAGGTTGGCCTATAGGAGTCATTAATAAGAAATGAAGACCAGGGGCCGTATTCACAAAACATTTTATCTTAGCGCTAAGAGTACTCCTAAGGAGCACTAAAAGTTCTTAGTAAGGAGTAATTTCTTAAAACCTATTCACAAAGCTGATAAGATCAACTTTTACTAAGGAATGGGAGGAACTCCTAAGCTGAGAATAGAGGGCGGTGTTGACCCTGTTGCTATGGATGATGTCATGTTCATACCTTCTATGCCCACAGTGATTGGCTGAGAGGGAATGAGAGCTAAGAGTGAGTTTATGATAGAAACACTGTGGAGATATCCATATCGTGTCGCTGTATTAAAGTGAAGAGTTTTTATATACAATTAATGACAAGTGACACTGATTTAACATGAAACCAAGATACTGCAGGGTTTCCCACACATTCGTTCACAATTAACCTACAATAGCGCCACATAGGTCTATTAATTTAAAATGTTACAATGATTTGAATCGGAAAAAATATCCTCATTGAACAGCTGCACGCCATGCACTCTCACTGTATTTCCCTCAACGGCGGACTATGCCGCAATAGTCAGACAGCGGCAAACCAGGAAATTCGCAATTTAGAAACAACAACTGGCGAAATCGTAAAGTGCATGCGGAAGGAAAAAGGCGAGACACGCAACTATACAGTAGCGGACCTGTGGAATGGAGGAGTTGGAAGCGCCACATATGGGCCTACTCTAGTAACAAATTAAACCCAAACGTGACACCAACAGTAACTTTCAGTGCATCGTAAACCCAAAGCAACTGCAGGAAAAGGAACTTAATACATAATTTTTTATATAAATATAATAAATATAAATGTGTCTATACTTTCTAAACATAGCTTTACTAAGATCATTAAACCCTTACAGCTATTAAGGTACCTTTTGTAAAGCTCACTAGCATTAAATCTCTCCAAAATGCCATCAAATGAGTGTCTGTGATTTACTCTTAGTGACTTAGGAGTCCTCTCGAGGACTCCTAGCTTTTCATAGATTTAGGAGCTAGTTTTAGCGCTAAAATGCTTTGTGAATTACACTTATCTTAAAAAGTTAGGAGTCCTAAAATTAGGAGTGAAACGCCCCTTATTTTTGAGAGTTACTCCTAAATCAGCACGTTAGGACCTACTCTTAGCCTTAAAATGTTTTGTGAATACGGCCCCAGAAAAGTAGTATAATAGGAGGTCTTTAATGCAGAATTTTTCACTGCTGCACTGCTCCGGCACAAAGTCTTCTATTTTTGCACTTTTTTCAAGTGTAGTACAGCCATTTATTACCAAGCCAACTCTGGCCAGTGCAGCGCATCAATAAAAAAAAACTACATGTAGCGTACAATTGAGCAGATATGTATAGGTAAGCACTTATGGGAAAAAAAAATTCAGCTGGCCCCCTATGTTACAGTACAATGCTGACTTCCGCTCTCTCCCTCAGACTCTTAAATTAACAGCGCTGATAGGCATCTTCATAAGCTAACAGACTATGCATTAGTACCCCATACGGGTTGTAAATAATAATAATAATGATCTATCCATTTAATTTGTTTACTTTAATAAAAATGTGAACTAGTGAAAAAGCATAAACACTTTTTCTAATTAAGTCAATTTCTTAAGTATAATTTGATCATTGAGAGATTTCCCTCATCCTTCTCATCCACTTCAAGCCAAGAATCTCCATCGCCAAATTTGATAATTTTAACAAACTGATTAACCATTTGAAAAATTCCTCAAATAATTACTTGATTATTTGTTTGAGATAAGCTCAACATCCACAGCAGTAAAAAGCAACACTGATGCAGCCGTAAGGCAAATCCAGAAACTAAACACGTTACTGCAGTGTAGGTAGTTGCTACTCGTTTCGAATGCAGGACTTTTACTTGTAATTTAGTATTTACTTATGGATCAGAATATTTCTACCAACACTTGTGTAATGTCACTCCCTCCTGTGGATGTTAGTAAGATCACGATCATAAATCAGGTCAAAAATACAGTTACATGAATTAAGAGTCAAAACATGGCCGATAATGCTTAAACACCTTTATTGTGCCCAATCTGAACATACTCCACAACTGTAAGTAGCAGCAAACTTGGCAGACCACAATGAGGTAGACTTTCAAAACTCTAAAAAGCAGCTGGGCTAAAGAGGACAACAAGCTCAGCATGACAACCTAATAGATAGAGAAAAGACAATTTGTCTTTGGCACACAGCTTTATGCATTTATCTCCAACTGGAACAGGAAGGCAAAATGGGATAAGAAAGCATGTAATCATTTACTGGGGTCTACTCAAGCTCTGGATAGATTAATTTATCATCAGCTAAGTGGAAGTTCTTACATTCAACAGGAAACAAGCAGCTGTTATAACATAGGCGTGTCCCCCTGCTGATGTACATAAGTGATTAAAAACCACTGCCACCTCTCCAAATGTGCAAATTAAAAAGTGCAATAATCAAACTTTGTACAACTCAAATATTCATTCAATCTAGTCCAAACAGGGTCCATCAATTGCTTGAGAAATGATGGATTACCAGTTAACATATCCAGTATTATTGTTATACATTTAATATACCTGCACCAACAAAGCAAGTTAAAGTAGTACTTTCAACCTTTTGTGCCCATTCAGTTGAAATTTGAGGGCAAATTAAAAAAGAAAAAATAGCCACAGAAAAATGTATGAGAAAAAATAAAAGGGGGTTTTCCCATAAACAGCCACCTGGTAGAATTGTTCAAAATGTTCATGTCATGACTTAAAACCGTTTGTGTACAAATTAGTAAAAAACTGCATAAAAATGTCTGAAATGCGACTGGTTAAATGAAGCCCAACATTCAACTCCCAAAAGTAAGAAACTCCAGTTGGCTTGCACAGGAAAAACAGATGCCAACTGGGGGGGAGGGGAGGGAGGGGGGAAAAAAAATAAAAATTTAAAGGCACTGTATGGCATTTGCCAATGAACGGCAATGAGATTTGCACGATTGCGCTTCAATATGCAACACATGTAAACAAAAAGAAAAAAAGAAATGGCCTTTTCATCCACTTCTTAACCTTAGGCTGACTCCCAGCTCTCAGTCTGGCCACAAGTCTGGGAAAATGCATAAGAATGAAGTCTCTCCCAACAAAGTCACTGTGCATAGTGCCACTGTGAACAGCAAAAATGTAGCAAGTGCAAAAGTGAACATTTTCTACAGTGATATCCCCAGTGCCTGGTGGAGTGCCATGATGCCCTCGCACTGAGGGACATCTGGCACTCGTGCTCTCCTTAGCGGGCAGCCTCACCCAGTAGATGGGGGCTCTTCCTCTGGCCCTTCAGTGTTTGGAACCATCTGCTCTAGCTGGAGTCCCTGTTCTTCTGGTTGCGCATCAGGGGCCGGTGGTTGCTCAAGATGTCCATGGAGTGCTGCCAGTGCCAGCAAGAGCGGCAGTAGTACTTGAAGCAGGCCTGGGTGTCAGACAGACGGTGATTAAGCAATTTGTAGGTAACAGGTACAATGGACTGGGTAGACTCTAATCTTAACCACGTAAATATAAACAAGTAAATTCCGTAATTCAAAATGTGATGCCTGAGCACACCATAAACTGCAAACGCGACTGATATTTAAGAAAACGGGGGACATTCTGACATTGGAAATCTGTCTGTGACAATGACATCTTGTGAGAAGCGACAATATAAGTCAAACAGGGTTTTCACAGTCGGTCTATCAGGTTGTAAAACACCAAATACTGCAAACCAGATCTAAACCTCTGAATTATGAGGTAAAACTGAAAGTGAGCATACAGTACAGAGATTTCCTTTCCTTTACTGAAACTACTTTTATTTAGCCTAAACCAGAAAAAGATTTATATAAAAATCGAGGCAGTGATTTCACGATTTTTGTTGTGGGATATAAATAAGTAATTTTATTCAGAAACACAACATATTTCATACTGAGATCATAAACACCACATTTCATGGCAATCTGGTCCAGAGAAAGATATGACAGAAAATACTGACCCTGACCATCAACAAGCCTCATGGCGAACAAGACAAAATCTCTTGAAACATGTTTACACTGACCTGGTCTCTGCAGAAGAAAGGCCCAGGTTGGCGAAGGCAAACTTGACACATGGAGTCTTCCAGGTAGGGGTCAATCTGGACCTAGGAGAAAAGGCAGAACCACAATACTCAGTTTACAGCAGTCGCTGTACATGAGATGCAAAACTATGATGCAGTATTAGGGCCAAGTCGAAAATAAAAGTTTGAGAATGAAAGTTGTAATATTATAAGTAGTCATAGTTTAATGTAATTGAGAATAGAATCTTAATTTTATGAGTAGTTATTTTACGAGAATAGTTATTTTGCAAGAACAAAAGTCCTAATATTTTGACAAGTTGAAATGCAGTAAAACAACCCTCTTCCTCCACAAACGAGACAATTTTTTGTCTGTTGTACCAGTGACTGTCAAAGTAATATTAAAAAAAAAAGATTAGCTGAAACAGGTTATGAGCAATTGCGCTTTACCAGACTTTAGTAATATTTGATTTTAACTTGTTTTATTACATTTGAATTAGACATGTAAATCAGTCATTCAAAAGGTAGACCCTTTTGACAGCATCAGAATAATTTACAATTATTAAATTACAGAGCATCTTCTTACTTTTTTTGTAAACTTGGGGGTTTTGATCTCCACAAATGCTGCACAAACAGCCTTCAGGTAACTGCGCTGATTGTTAAAAGTGACACGTCCAGAACCTGTACACAAGAAAAGTTAGTTAAATCAGTTTCATCTGACTGTTTAATATAAACATATCAGATATTTGATTGACAAATTACAAAAAAAAAATTAAAGTTTAAATCTAGCCATTTGTACCAGTTAATACACTAAACACAATGATGCTATTGAAATGAATCCATTTCAGTATTTAATATATACTGTAAATGTTACTGAAAGCAGAAGTTTCATTTCAAAGTGTAAGTATACAACTTCTGATTAAATTGCTAAAGACACAGGTGAATAATGAGTTTGACTCATTCCTGTTTCACCACTTCTTGAGCGTATACCATGGTATCTGCACATTTTTAAAGTTCAAATTTAAAGACATTTAAGACCTTTTTAAGACCTCTAAAATGAAAAAATAATACCAATACCGCGGTAACAGAAATCGACAAACTACACTATACTCCGTAAAGGGTTACATTAAATCTGACTACCAAATATGCAATGCACTTTAGCTAACAACTGCTGTCTAATTACAGAAAATAAAAAACAAAAAGGTCCAACTAGCTGATCTTTTGAGGGAACTATTAGTATCTTTAAAGATGAGCTAGTTGGACCTTTTCGGGTTGAAGATGGCCTCAAAATCCACTCCCAAACCTACTGCCAGTTTCTAGAAGATACTTTCTTCAGTGGTACAGTAAAATGTCTGCATTTTTCAAGAAGACCATGATTTTTATGCAGGACAATGCTCCATCACATGCATCGAAGTACTCAATTGCATGGCTAGCCAGTAAAGGCCTTAAGGATGAAAAAATAATGACATGACCCCCTTCCTCTCCTGACCTAAACCCTATTGAGAACCTGTGGGCCCTGCTTAAACGGGATATTTACAGTGAAGGAAATCAGTACACCTCTCGGAACAGTGTCTGGGAGGCTGTGGTTGCTGCTGCACAAAAAGTTGATCGTCAACAGATCAAGAAACTGACAGACTCCATGAATGGAAGGCTTGTGACAGTTATTGAAAAGAAGGGTGGCTATATTGGTCACTGATTTTTTTTTTTTTTACATGTCGGACATTTTTATTTGTAAATGTTGAGTTGTTTTATTATTCTCACTTTAACAGATGAAAATAAACAAGTGAGATGGGAACATTTTCGTTTTTTTATTTAGTTGCAGAATAATTCTGCATACTAATAGTTGCCTAATAATAGCAAAACATATATATTCTTGTAAGAAAGACAAAATCTCACCTTTACTTTCGTAAACATTCAGGTTTAGGTTCTTTAACATGTTGGATTGACCGAGAGCACTGTAGTTGTTCAATAATAAAATGAATCCTCAAAAATACAACTTGCCTAAAAAATTTGCACACAGTGTAAGAGATCACTGTAAAGGCAACCTGCAAACCAATCATTACCACCTTTTCAACCAATTACAGAACTGTATCAATTGGTTTACATTTTCTGATTAATCGAGTAACAAGAACAGTTTATTCAATTTAGAAAATATGTGTTAGGTGCAGCATATAATATTTTAATTAGGCTAAATTAAAAATGGGATATTTTGGGGGAAGAATAATCCGAATGTTCTTCATATTTTAATTCCTTATTCAATAAATAACAAACTTAGTCCATTAACTTTATTTTTCAGAACTTATGGCAGAAACTATTTAAAAATTGGTTCCACAGGTCAAGGGAGGTTTTTGCAATTTCAAAATCGTATGTTGGCCAACTGTAGATTTACATCCATGCTCACGAGACCTGCGGTAATTTGCGCAAAGTAATTTTTTCTTCATACAGTATTGTTGCAGGCGTTCTGGTTAATAAACCGCGGGTATTAGAGTTGTACCGATTGGCAAAGGAAACGTAGGCTACTATCTGCGATTGATGGGAGGATCGGCAATAGTTTTTATCTAGCTGTCAGAAAGGGAGTGCAGTGTGGAGAGAAATAAAGTGACAGAAAGAGACCCGCGTCTCACTCCATGAGCTCACGCTAAGTCAACGCGACCTGAATGAGCTGAATGAACGTCTGATGAGCAGCTATTTATAAATATAGATACATAAACATTGTTTACTAAACACAATCAACGTGTTGTGTGATTTGCGACAGTAGCCTACCTATATCAGCGGACGGGTGGTTGCGCACCTACAAGCAGCGGCAGTGTGTGGTCGCGGGGTGATAAAAGCCAGCCAGTCGTCCTCCCTCCACCTCTCACCGAATTTATAATAGCTGGGCATGCATTTCGCTGGGTCGTTCTCTCCTTTTTTGCTCTACCGCGGCCGACTTCAAATTCGAAAGCAGGGAACACACATTCTTCTTCTACGTTTTAAATGCGGTACCCAGCCTCACACGGCCGTACTGCCTCTAGCGTAGGTGTCGGACTTGCCGGATATCTCTGAAGTAGCCTATATAAAACACCGATAAAATAAAAACATAGAAATCTAACAATTAAACTAGAACACTAGAATGAAACAAATAAGGCAAGCTCATTAATTCTGCCCCCGAGTAAATTTTATGCCGCCCACCCAATAATTCCAGACTTTTTAAGACATTTAAGGCCTTGAATATTGAAACTTAAATTTAATGACTTTTAATGCTTTTCAAGATCCGCGGCAACCCTGGCGTATACTGAAGGGCTTGGTTATATGTGAAAGGTTTACTAGTTGGTAAACCCTTAGCTTACAAAAGGTCTAAAAATTGCAAGCACATTATTTTGCCTTGAGCATATTCCTCAATAAAAGCTCAACCTCTGTGGTCTCACCTATAGGGTACTTGTGCTTGTCCGTGTCGATGCCAGCATACATGACGCCTCCAAACAGGTCGTTCATGACACTGGCCAGCGCCTCAGCGTTCAGCATGCCATGCAGCGCACCAACAAAAACAGTCTTACTGGGGTCCAAACGTTGAGCAGGGCAGCGTACAAAGTTACTGTCAGAAATCACCCAGGGGATCACCTGCACCTGTATAAAGAGGAGAAACGGGATTCACGGTTTCTTTCAATTTATGATACAAGAGTGAAATGGGTATGACCAGTCTCCATGGGTCATTTGACAAGAAAATTGTCTGAGACAAAAAAAAATAATAAAAACAATACATTTCTATAAGACATTTTCAAATTTACAATTTCAAATGTCAGACAATTTTCTTGTCAAGTGACCCATGGAGACTGCTCATGCCAAGTTTCACGCTTGTATCAACTGAAAGATTCTGACGAAAATAAGCACTATAATGACATGAGGTAAAAATACTGGTACAAGTAAGATCTTCACTGAAATGGTTTCTCAAGTAAAATTAAGTAGGGCTGTCACAATGTTTAGTTTCAACTCACATCCTTGCATCGCATTCTGCGGCTTGACATCTTGAAGTAATACTCTCGGTTGTCCTCGGGGTGAAACGGGTCCTGTGAGCAGGCATGGAGCAGCGCCCGCACAGACTTCTCATTCTCAAACACCAAGTAAACATAGCCTAAAGAAAAATACAGCAAAATACTTTAGGATATAGAAAGATGTGACCCCCACATTGATAAAAGGTGCAATTTAGACTCAAGTCACAATTATACCAGGCAGCAGCTATAGAAAGAGCAATCAAGAACATATGGCCATACAAGTTATTCATTAACCAACACAAGCCTTCAGCACACAAGCACTCGTTTAAAAAAATAAAAACATCCAACAGACTAAGACATTTGCCATGAAACTTTTGTTAACCCATTGATGACGGCTGCTGCGCGATGCCACATTGTATCTCCTGCCTGATGCTGCGTCGCGCAGCATTGTTACTTTATCTAATTTTCATGGCGTACGCAGCATAGAATGCACCGTCATTGGTTCAAATACACATGAGGTGGGTTTTGTTGATTTTTTAAGACCACGTGACCACCCAAATGTTGTGTGGTTTGCTGAAAATCAGCCAATAAATAATAATAAAAAAAATACGCCAGCTGTGTCGGCGATAGTGTATTACAGAACAGTTAGTGGCGTTTGGAGCGCAGAATCTAGGTCTACTATAGGCTACTGACGAAAATCACACAACACATTGCATCTATTTATTAACAATATTTAAGAATTCAGGCTATATTTTGCTGCATTAACTCAAATTCAGCCTAGCCAGGCGATAGTTAAGTTTCAGTTTTGTTTTCATCTCCGTGGTATACAGCCGTTTGGACCAGCTGATCGGCTCCCGACAGCGGGAGTCAGTCTGCGTTGCAGTTGTACTGGGAAGTCGGATTTATTGTGCCAGTGATAACTGAACTAAATAATAAAATAAAGCTATCTCCTCCTTCCTCTATCTGTCTATCTTTATCCCTCCACTACATACTCAGTCACTACTATCCATGCTAAAAGGAAGCAGGATTATAACCTCATTTAGCACATTATTTTTAAATATTTTATATTAGTTATTCTTTTTTCTCCCCCATCTAATTGACGATTTTTAGAAAAAAGTGTTGGTTTGTAAGCACTAAGGGAGCATGTTTAAATAAAACCTGTGAACCTTAACCTTTAAATGTATTTTATTTCATGTTTCTATGTGCTAAACAGGCTTAGATATTAAGGTTTTGGTAGACTTGACAATTCGTACTATTTTTTCAGAAAACCCTCAGGCATTAAGGACATGCATCCTAGATTGCCATAGTCATCAATGGGTTAAAGCTCCCATATTATACACTTTTCGGTTCTATTATACACCATATTATATGGTCTTAGTGGTCCCTAATACGTTTTTCTTTAATTGTTTGCTGAAAAAAAACTTTCAGATAATTTATTGTACTATGCTGATGTTCAGCTAATCTCACAATGGCCTATTTTTTAAAAAGAGCTGCAGCTCCCCTCGTAAATATACAATCTTTGAGCTCGCCCCGCCCCCTGTCTGGAAGCGAAGCCAGATACGCCTCGCCCTCCGTCTGTCAGGGCCGTGGACCAATAAGAAATAGGGGTGTGGGCTGCACAGTGGAAGCTTCTGGCTTTCCAGTTTTTGAGGTCAGAAAAGGGGAGAATTCTGACTGGAGTATATTGGGGGGTAGGGGTGGGGGTTTCAGAAAGGGGGAGAGTGAGAAAAGGAGAGATTGTTATTTTTTTAAATATTTTGGCAGTCTCTAGGCACACCTTGGACCCATAGATATGATATAACACATTTAAAAAGAGCATTTAGCATAATATGTGACCTTTAAAAGGTGAAGTAAGCGGTTTATTTATATTAATATAAGTGTTAAATCGCTCTTTATTCATAAAGTGATCACTTACATAGTGTGCGCCTTTCATAAAGCCACTCTTAGTCAGCATGTAATTAGCAATTAAACTTTATGTAGTATCCCAACATTTTATCCAATCACAAGAGAGAAAGCTACAAACCGACACCCGTCCGCATCCGTCTCACTCATAGTCTCACTGCCGGTGCACGCCAGAGCGACACATGGGTGAATGTTTATGCGCCTACAATGGCGGAGCAGGTAAAAATCCTTCCCAATGTCTGTTTTGATGGTTTTTAATCATGTTTTATCACACTTATGGATCTGAGATGATGCTAGATAACTTGCTGCTTGAAGACCGCAGTGCTTTAATGTGGTGACGAGCGAGGGGACTGCTAACTGCAGTAACTGACAGGAAGTTAGCTAAAAGAACCATTCCGCATAGGGGGCAAAACCCCCTTTTTTTTGAAAAACAGACATGGAGCGTTGTAAAAGGTTGTTCACCAGAAATGATATCCAGGACCTTCCAGGATCCCAACCTGGGTGGACAACCTGGTCAACTACCTGCTGGAAAGCTACAGCAGGCCGATAGAGCAAATCAGAACAACCACTGTTTAAGCGAATGGGGGTGGGCTAATAGGGAATTTTTTAAACATAGATATTATGAAACTTTGCAAGTTGATTACTGACATTAAAACAACAACTTTTTGTATTACAGTATTTTCCAAAAAGTTTGAATAAATATGAAATCATCAATATCTTACTAATGATGCGTAAATTTGCATATCTGCAAAGCCCCAAAATCTAGATGTTGGACAAAAGCAGTCTGTTTGGAAAACAAAACAAGTGTCCCAACTGCCTGAAGCTTTTCCTAATCACAGTTCAAATTTGATCAATAACCCATAGAAAATGATTTATTATTATTTATTTTTTTTTACACAGTTTTTTTCCAAGGGAATGTCTAGCCGTTTCCTAAAATACCAGCTGGAGACTCCAAAAGGACACTTGGCACATGAAATGTAACTGTAAAAAAAATTCTATGTGCTATTGATCAAAAATCAAAGTTGGACACTTGTTTTGTTTTCAAAATTTAAAAACAAATTGACTCTGCTTTTGACATCTATATAACATCTATATTTTGAGGCTTTGCAGATATGCAAATTTACGCATCATTAGTAAGATTTTTCATATTTATTTAAATTTTTTGGAATACAAAAAGTTTGTTTTAATGACAGTAATCAACTGGGAAAGTTTCATAATGATATCTATAAATTCAAAATTTCCCATTAGCCCATCCCCATTCACTTAAACAGTGGTTCTGATTTGCTATGTCGGCCCGCTGTAGCTTTCCAGCAGCTAGTTGACCAGGTTGTCCACCCAGGTTGTGATCGTGGAAGGTCCTAGATGTCATTTTTGGTGAACAACCTTTTACAACGCTCCATGTCCATAAAATCACTTTGCCCCCTGGGTATACAGCACCTTTAAGATAAACAGCAGGCTTAAAGATAAATACCTCTGTGGAAGCTTTAAATGGGTCTTATTTTCAAACGGACATTTACCACAGGTCTAATGCACTAAAAATTCTTACATTTTGCTCAAGTTTAGTCAGACAAAGACCGGGGATCTTCTATTTGCCGCTCGGAAATGCGTCCACTGAGCGTTTTCTTGGGCGTTTCTTTCAGGCGTTTTATGCGCTGGGAGAGAGAACGTTGTGAGCAGGGGAGAAAAAAAAAGCTGATCGTCAACTTGTCCACTGCCAGGCTTCTGATGAACACTGGTTTCACAGTTTAGGCTTACTGTTTTCAATTTAAAATTGTTACATTTAAAAGCGAGTAGTCTTATCAGACGGAGAATACTTTCCACCATCCTGTTTGGATGAGGAGTTATCGCGGCTCCTGCAAACACACATGGAGCAAGTAGTAGGCTGATGTGTGCCTATGAAACGATCCGTAGGAGATACAAATACAGCAAATCAAGTGTCTGCCTAATCTGCTCCCACAGATGGGCTTTCCTCCTTCTGTTGTGGTCACCGTCACTCATTTCGTACAGTTTCGGCTAAACAGAGACGGAAAAAAGCAGTTTCTCTTCCGTCTTCTTCGTTGCCAAGGCAACGAGTCCCGACGATCTACTATCTGATTGGCTTGATGAAAAAAACGCAGGTGACGTCCCCGCCGCTTTTCTGAAATGTTGAGCTTTTTTCAACTCAACGCCACACAGAGGGCACACCGCAAGGAAAAAACCTGCTGGGAGCTGCGCCTTTTCTCCGAGTGGCTGCCTCTTGCCGAGGCGTCAGCTTCTTATTGGGAATCAATTGAAAAAAGGCGGTATGTGGACACTAGGGGTGGGAATCTCTTGGCACCTCACGATTAGATTCCGAGGTCAACGATTCGATTCAAAATCGATTCTCAATGCAATTTTTTTTTTTACGTACATACCTGTGTGATTTTCAAAAATATATTTATATACACATCTGAGTTTGCTAATCACTTCCTACTTTTGTGATGATCATTAAATACAATCAACAGATGAATTACCTTCTCTAATATTGTATTAGAGAAAAAGCTTTTCTTGTCACAAATATGACTTTCTATGACCAGTGCAATAATCAATGCAGCTTGCATTTCAACACAATATGGAAGTATGTAAAAACTAAAACCAATTCAGTTTAATTTTCTTTCTACTCTTGTGAATCATGTTTCTATAGGATTTCTATTCTATTATTTTCTATGTCATTTCAACACATTGTGCAAAAAGTATGGCTTGGAATTCAGCTCTCATACAAAACATTGTGCAAAAAGTATGGCTTGGAATTCAGCTCTCATAAAAAAACGTAAACAGACACAACGCCAGTGCAGGTCATATGGGTTTGCTGCTCTCTGCCCTTTTGTCGCCACTTTTAACAACTTGCACTTGTTTGGTGTGTAGGCGCAGGAAATACTAATATTAAATACTAGTAAAAAAAAATATTATATATAATTTATTTTTATATATAAATCGATTAACTTTTATGAATCGATTCGGAATCGTTCGAGGGAGAATTGCGATTAATCGGAAAATCGATTATTTTTCCCACCCCTAGTGGACACGGGCCCTCATACTGTAAAGCCGAGCAGGCGGCATCCCTTTGTTATTTGACCGGGTTTATTAACTGATCTTGACCCCCAATAACTACTCCTAACCCGAAATGTGAAGGTTAAGTGCCAAGGCTAAGCAGTTGTCAGCCTGGTTCTTCAGCCGAGTCTGTCAGGTAAAAATGTCCGGGGAAACAGGAACAGGCGGCCACAGTAAGGTCGGCATAGCACGTTTTGTTACATTTAAGCCCCAGTATCCGCACCCAAAGACTCACCAGCATGCCATGTGCTCACCACAGTGCAACCCTAAAACCATGAATATAAAATAGCCTACCAGCCTGTCGTTACCTTTGGCCACATTACCTTTGGGAGGACAGCGTGGGTGCTTCCCATCCTTACCCGGCCACTCCACATTAAGAGGGCCGTAGCCACTGAAGGTGTTGATCAGGCCGGCTGAAATATGGGATGATAAAATGTGTGAAAAATGTTACTTAAGCAAATGTGTAGTAAAATAGAACCAGTATTTCAATATGTATTGCTTTGAGACAGCTTCAGTATTTACAAAAACACATCAAGGGATAGTTCAGTAATTTTGAAGTGGGGTTCTATGGGGTACTTTGGCATAGTTGGTGTGTTACCTTATAGCAGGGTTTTTCCTGCATTCAAAAAATTTTGGCGCCCACCAAAGGAATTTTAGCGCCCCCCAAAGGAAAATCCTCAGCGCCAAAGTGTTTTTTTTTTTTTTATATAGATAAATAAATAAAAATCTACTTAAAACGGCTCCAAATGTGTTTCCATTTCCGCGCCATTCCAGTCATATTACTTGCAATCTCAGTTGTAAAAAAAGAAATCAGGTCGGGGATAATCGTTATTAAACTATCATTGTTCCGCTCGCCGGGGCATGCAGGCTTATAAATGCAGCAAACCCTTTCAGCCGTGAGCTCCGCTCGGCCCCTCCCTCACCTGATAGTTTCGTTAACGGCTAGTCCAGAGAATAGCTACGAGGGAGATGTTGCGCATTGCCGGGTGTTTTGAAAAACTTCTAGAAGACGAGAATAAAGGTAAAACTAATTGTGTTGTCTGAAAACACTTCAGACTCACAACAAACTAAAATAATGTGCAAGATTTGTCACGCGCGGACACGCGAGTAACATGACATACGCGACCGAGAGAGAGCGAGAGAAAGAAAAGTGATATAGGCCTACGACCTGATCTGCACCTTTAAACATCCCGACCAATTTGTTTATTCACTCTAAGTCGAGTCATAGTGGTCTATGACCAAGCAATCAATGAATAAAAACACAGGAAGTTTAAAGCTCCTTAACTCCTGCCACCACAACTGTCAACACTACAATGCAGCTGCCTATCCAGCCAGCTCCATGACATAAATAAATCATGCCCTTACATTCAATGCTAGCAAAAGACGTGCCCTATCAACACCATTTACAACTGGTTATTTTTATTTTTACATATTTTTATTAAATTATTAAAAATATGTTTCACTTATTTATTCTCCCCGTTTTCAGTTCAATTAGGCCTTTGTTTAAAGTCCAAAGTCATGGTGTTTTTAGAAAAAAACCTTGTTAAAAGTAAAATAAATGCATAATGTTCTTAAATCAATGATTAACTGTCTTTAATAATTGTGATAACACAATGTGATTACTCAAAATAATCATGATTATTTCATAATCGAGCAGCCCTACCTTCTTCCATGGTTTAGATCAATTAAAGTATTAAACAGGTAGGCCTAGTCGTTATTAGTATTTTGATTTCATATCTACAGGTTGTTTATTGTGATTTCATAAGCGTCAGTGAGCTCCATGGTAACGCAGTGATTGACAGGCTGACTGAAATGCTCTTGAGCTGGACAGAAACTCCCTTCTCCCAACCCAACACCCCTCTTAAAATACACAAACCGTTTGCCTTTACTGTCGCGACCCCCAAAAAAGTCGGTCGCGTACTGACCCCCCAAAGGCCCATTCTGAGCCAGGAAAAACCCTGCCTTATAGAGATCAGCACAGTCACTAAAAGGAGTTTGGGGGAGACGTCACTGTAGCAGAGGTCAGCATTATTCTGTTGCAGAGGGGGCCAGAATAAAACCCATTTTCCTCCATGAATGCTAACCTTACACCTAAATATAAGTGCAATTAGGGCTGGGCAATATGACGATATATCGTGGACGATATGAAAGAGTCTACCGGGAGAGATTTGGCCATACCGTTTATACCACGGAGAAAAAAAGTTCATGTGGCGGGAGCTTAGATAGAGCAGGAGGCAGCTGTCCCGCCGAGTCCCTACAGTTACACTGCAGTTACACCGCCGCGCCACACGGGGGCTCTGCAGCAGAGTTCTGGGCTGCAATACAGCTTCTCTACCCTCAACAGAAGAAGCCTCATCTGTTGCTCTAGCTTTTTAGCTCCGGTGCGCCATACAGTTAACAAACCAACTCCGTGTCATGGTGGCAGAGCAGCTGGTATTAATGGTCAAAAATGTCATTGGGAAAAGGAAACTTGCTGCTGTGTGCGGCGCTTCAGCGTGCTGTTGCCGTGACGCAGAGTTGGCTTGTTTTAAGCCGCAAACTACATGGGTTAGCTCTCGTGAGCTAGCTGGCTAATAATGACATCTTTAGCCTACTCGGGGCTTCACCCCCGTGCTGTTATTGTTGGAGACAGCCAGCAAGGCTGCTTTTATGTAACTTTAAAACATGTCAAACTTGAAAATATTATTTGTGTTGAAGCTGGAGTGAAAGTATTACCAGACATTTGCTCATTAGTTAATGTTGACAGCTTTTTTAAATGAAGATGAGCAAATACTGCAGGAAAATTCAAGTCTTTCATTATTTTGATATAGGCTACTATCAATTGGAAAATGTAGGCTATTTGGTTGATGCTGTCATTTTTATTTTGCACTGACTGACTAAAGCCAGACTGATGTGGTATTTTGCACCAGTTTCTCTTTTGTATGGAAATTTAAATTCCAAGCAAAAGATGAAAATAATCTAATGTGATTAAAGTTCAGTATGGTTATTGTAATCTATTTAATTTAAAAGGAAAAATACTATATCGTGATATATATCCATATCGTGATATAAGATTTGGTCCATATCGCCCAGCCCTAAGTGCAATTGTACACTAAACACATTTTTTCCACAGCTTTAGTTTGCGGTAAGACAGACCTTTATTTTTTAACCATTCCGCTAATCAGCTGCTCGACTCAAGAGCTCCAGCGGATTATTCAAGAGACACAAGCAAACAAAATAATGATGTCTGTTGGCAAACTAAAGCTGCAGAAAAGAGAAAAAAAAAACTCAGTTTATCGTACAATTGCACGGATATTTAAGTTAGCATGTATATATGTGGAGGAAAAATGTTGCCCCCTCCCTTTGGAAAAGTACAAGGCTGACTTCTGCTACAGCGAGGTCTCCCCCAAAATCTGTAAACTGACTGTCAACCGCCATCTCCATAAGATAACACACTAACTACGCCTAGGTACCCCATACTTCAAAAACACCAAACTATCCCTCTTAAATTAGCGCAGCATTCACCTTCTGTGATGTCCCAGGGCACGCCACCTAGAAAGACTTTGCAGGAGTACAGAGGGTCCTTGTTGTTTCTGGGAGGCAGCTGACCGCTCCAGGTGAATGTGGCCTCATTCACAGCTGAGAAAAAAGAAAAAAAGAAAAAAATAATAATTAGTAGTCTAAAATTCAGAGTCACTTCTATCCACAAAGCCACTACAGCTACCATAGTCTGGCAAAGCCAGACCAAACTACAGCAAGTAGTATGGTCTGGAAGCACGCCGTTTAGAGCCGTCTAGTCGGGGGGAAACTGGGCTGGCCTGTTTTTATTTCTTTAAACCAATCACAATCATTTGGGGCGGGGCTAACCCCGGGAAACAGCAGCGGTGTCCATGCAAAATAGTGCCGGGGGGGGGGGGGAAACTTATTTTGATGGAACGTCTTCACGTCCAGAGGCTGTCAGAAATGGCTAAATCTAACCCGCAAACGCCACAAAAAAAAACTATTAAAGACAAAAGGAATACACATAGTGTGTTGCTTTCTAACCAGCATGTCAAGACACCATACACTTTAGCCCCCGAGGAGCTCACGGGATAACTTAACCGGAATTAACTAGCCACGTAGTCACGCAGTGTTATCTCTGGTAACATTATCATCAAATCACCAAAGAAAGGGCACGGCGGATCTTAATCTAGCTGGTTATAAGGTCCGGTGGTTCAAACCACCACGCTTCATTTTCCAGAGTGTATGAGGGTATTTCTGCCCGGGGGAAGTTGTACAATGAAGTTGGACAGCTAGGCTAAGCTAGGCTGCGTCCCGGACCGCCACGGCCAATATTATTATCCCGAAGTATCGCCACACTTTATTTCTGTCTACAGTATTATTTCTGTCTACAGTAATGTGACTTCTCACACCCTGTGTGTGTGTGAGAGAGAGGGAGAGCGCTGCACAGAAGCACACAGGTTGAGCGAATTGTTTCCTAGTTTGAGGGGGCGCTCAATACGGGAACGCCAGCAACAGGAAATGGAGGCGTAGCGTTGTTAGCCAACGCCAGCGCTAATAGACGCTGGCGGAAACGGTTCAGTCAGACTACAACTACCATGAATACCATTAAAAGGTGAGCTATAAAACTATCATAAAAGTAAAAAAGTGAGATTTGAAGCCTTATACCTGCAGCCTGTCTGTGAAGGCGGGCCTCTCTCTCAATACTGAACACATCCTCCGACTGGTCAAGCATGTCTGCACCAGGCCAAGGAGAGCCAGTGCGCCAGCGGCGAGACATGGAGGAGCTCGGGCTGGCACTGGATGGTGGTGTCAGAGGAGCGCCGGAATCCTGGGAGTCCAGACGGGATCCCAGTCGCAGCAGATCCTTCTGCATGTTCGACGCAAGATAAGGCAGGGGAGGGGAAATCCGCAGAGTGGTCTGGAAATCACAAAAGAAAAAACATTTCATAGTGGAAAATGTTAATGTTAAATAATTCCTACAAATGTGGCACATTAAACGTCCAGTAGGAGGGATGGATTATGTCTTAAGAGCTACTGCAAGGATTTAAAGATGAATCATCTGCAGAAAGTGTTGATTTAATTTGTTTAACCCTCAAAAATGAGTCAAATGGAATCAGTGTTTGGACAATATTTCTGCAGGCAAAACTCAGACCAACATAATGGTGAGTGGCGATTATGCCATGATAACAGGTGCTATTAAGATGGTCATTTATTGCTAATACAGGTCAGCATATTGTGACCTGCCCAGCAATTAAATACATAATGGAATATGTTTCATGTTCCTTACCAGCATGTCGCAGAGGTGATCCGAGCCAGAGCTGAAGCCGCTGGTCTCAGAGTCTTCAGGACTGCTGGAACGAGAGTCCAAAAAGGAGCTTGAGTCCAGACGGTTTGCCATGCGAGCCATACTGGGAAACTTCTCCAAAAATTCAGCAGTCATGCTCATGGAATCAGGGGGCAGGTAGCCTGGAGGCTTCCCAAGAATGCTACTGAAGGGACTGTTCAGTATACCCAGCACTGGGAAAAACAGGAGAAAAACATTTTTTAGTGTTTGTGTTGAATCATATTGGAGTGATATGTACAAGTACGCCATGGTGATATGCCCTTTAGCTTGTTTGATGTTTCTGTTTTCCAAGGGGATAAGCAAACTGACAAATGAGATATGTGCTGAATCTACAGAGCCATATTGATTTGTCAGGAGGCTCGCTGAATTGCAACTACAGGTTACTAAAATGTGCATCTCTTTCCTTGCTCTTAAAAAGGCAGTCTTTGAGGGTCTGTGTGCTGAATCTACAGACCAACATTGATTCAAACTAATATGTTGCAATGCAAACTCCAAGTCTCTAAATTGTGCATGTAGAAGAGGATACGGATGCCAACATCACAGTCAAAGCTTAAAAGCACTTTCAATTTTACATTTGATGTTTTGCAACTTGGCTGCTGCTAATCTGAAACCCAAGCTTGTCAAAGAAGCTGCACGTCTTTCCCTTCATGAAAAATATTGTAGGGAAATTCATCTAACAAAGTTCAATTAAATATTCCTTATTTATTAACCAGCATCTTTCTTGCTCTTGATAACAAAGTGACTCTTCTGGCAGGTATGTACTATGTGGCATGTAAAAGTGATCACAAGGCTTCAAAGGTATTATTCGTATGGAGGTTGAAAGAAAAGATCTGCCCCACTTTGTGCGGGCCCAGTTTCAAAAGCTCTTAAAGTTTTGAAGGGTTGGTCTGGACATTCAACAACCAAAAGTATAGCACTACACATGGGTCAAGGCAAGTGGGGCATCTTCATAGTCAGTGGTACCTCTCCAATGACAGACGCTCATCTCAGAATTATTCAGTTAAGCAGCCAAGTAGGACTGCAAGTCCAGTTTGTATCCTATCCAAACCTATACACTCAGACTGAAAAATTTCAACATCCAGGCATCATCAGTTTGATCAACAGGTAATATAATTTAGAATACAACTAAACTTCTTTGTTAAAATAAAAATAACTTAGTTCATATAGGTTTGGGGTAAAACAAAAAAGTAGCTTCACTGGACTGTTTGTGCCTGCTGGATTGCTAGAGATGCAGCAAAGCAAAACTGCTACATCATCCTCCCTGGTGATGCTACAGCCTGTCCCCTCCCTCCACATACAGTCACAGCTGTTAAGATCAAACATCTCAATACAAATGGCTACACAAAACACACAACCACAATGTCTACTGTAATAAATCCAAATAAATGCAGGGCAATCATCGAGAGAGCTAATGAACTCTTGGGAAACTACCACCACACTCCGGGAGATTAAACAGAAGGTAAAGCTGCAGATTTCGCCATTATTCCTTAAAACATTCAGATTTATAAAAAATAAATAAAACATTAGGTACTTACTGGATGGGGAGCTGGTCTGAACCTGGGAAGGTGAGGAGTGTGTGTCTGTGTCCTGGCTGCTCCAGGGTCTGTCCCAGCCGGACAGTCGGAGAGACTGGAGGCCCAGGCCCAGGTCTGTGACACCCGGCGGGCCCCTGGATGAGGGCATCTCCTGAGAGCCGGGCATGCCACCACAATTGGGGAAGAGCATCCTCCTGCTGCCCACCGCAGCCAGCTCCGACTCTTTTCGATCCAATATCCAGTTCAGAGATGTAGAGAAAGAGGGGAGGCGGAAGGGTTAGACAGCTAAAAAGATCTGTAGTTTCAGTCTGCGTTTCAAATCAAAAAGCATTCAGAGGATTCATCACACAAAACCGTTACTGTGAAGAGAAATCTGGTTTAAAGAAATAAAAACTTTCCTTATCACCACTTCTCCCCCTACCCTTGCTGACAGGCGAGCTAACCTGCTGCCTCTGTGCTCGCTGAAACTGCCATGCATCTCCGTCCGCATCACTGACCCACCTAGCAGCATGTGACATGGCTGCTGATGCACTCGCACACCCCTGCTAGTGACATCAGCTTTCCCCCACCTCTCTGCTTCCTTGCCTAACAACTGTGTAATGAAAAATTCCTGTTGGGGATTTTGGTTTGTTGATAGAAGTACTCCCCTCTCTGGTAGGCACAGCACGTCTCCAAGTCAGTGGGAAGATAGCCGCTGCTGCTACTCTGACTACTGTTTACTCTGTATAGCCTTGTTTCCTGAGCAAGCTGACGGAGGCAGATGGAGGGGAGAGGGAGGTGAGGGGCAGAGCTACAGTGGCATGGTGAGAGGCAGCATGGGAAATGGGAGCAAATGACTCAGCAGACGTGTTTTTTTTTTGTTTTGTTTTTTTTAAAGGAACTTCAGGCTTGTGGATGCTCAATAACCCAACAGACACTGGATTCAAATACTCAGTTTTTGTAATCCAAGTTTACACAAACTGAAGAAGAAAAAAAGGCACGCAGAGCCTTGCTGTAGCAGCAGCAGCTGATCAGATGTTGACAGAGCAATTTGCACCAGCAGCTCCTCCCTTCCCCTCTCCAGACCTGGAAAGCATCCAGCTTCAGCACTGATTCAGCAAGCTGGGGTGGTGTTGCACAAAGGCCAAACCAGAAGTTTAGCTCAGTTTACTACAAGATTCATTTCAGTGTAACTTAAAACATTAGTGTTGTACTGTTTTTTACGTCCAGCTGAGCAAAACCTTAAGTTATAGCATATTTATCTTGAAAAAGACTGCAAGTGCAGACATGCCTTAGATAAATCAACAATTAGAACAGGAAAGGATGCAGGCACTGTGCCGAGCTAAAATCTTGGCAAATCTCACGCTTGGGCTGAGAAAAAAAAAAAAAAAAAAAAAAAAAAAAAAAAAACAGTACTGCAGCAATGCAGCATGAATCAGCTGCTGGCACATGAATGATGACAAAGGTGAAGGTTTAACGGATGGCAATTCTGGCTAGAAAGTGAAAGGCTCCTTTAATTGGAATGCAACTTTTCACTTTAAATAAAATGGTGATATTGAAACATTTTATCATTTTCACTTTGTGTTTCTTCTCAAATCCAAAAACAGAACAGCAGCAGGTGAAGCCACCAGCAGACTCAGAGCAACAGGCACCACAAAGGGCTCAGAGGTCATGTCATCCAAGTTCATAGGAATCCAGGAAAGTACAACATAGTTGATATTAATGTATTTCTAGGCTCAATTTGTTCACATGTAGTGCCGTTACTGGAGCAGAAACCAATAAATCAATTAGTAATTTAACAAAGTGAATTTCAAATAATTTTTTGATCAAGTTATCAATTTTAGCTTCTCAAATAGAGTAGGCCTAGATAAAAAAAATAGAAACTAGACAGTGAAACTGATGACTTCAGGAGCATTAGTAATCATATGAGGTATAATCTATAGACAATATTGTATTACTGGCAGTGTGGCCTTGAAACAGCATTTTATCTTTCATAAGTAGGGATATAACATTTACAGAATATAGGCCTATTTGATTTTACAATGACTGAAATACAAGAATATCTAAATAATTAAGCTACATTAAACTACAAGCTGTATTATTGATGTCTGCTCAGAGGGGTAAAGATGCAGTCGAGAAACTGGAACAGGATAGGCTACATCTCAGTATGTCTTTAACACCTTGTCTTTAGACAGAAAAGTGTTTAAACACCAGCAGTGTCAAAGTAACCAAGCATGGATCTTTTCTGGCTTTTCCAGCCAAGTCCACCTGCACCACTGTGCAAACATAAATAAGCCTTTACCACACAGCAGGTCTGACTTTCCCCTGGTGTTAGGTGTGGTGCACACACCGGTGAAATCCAGAGCATTGCCCAGCATGGTGTTCATCCTGCGGAAGATGTCGGCGTTGCTGCAGGTGGACAGGGCCGGAGAATCGGAGTCCGGAGTGTCTGGCCTTCGGGGATCGTTTCTCTGTAGGCGGAAACCAGTGAGAGAGGAGAAATGAATCCCAGAGTCTTTGTTTCTTTAAATATAAAATGTGAAGCTCAAGGTAAGTCACCTATACATGTAGGCTACCAAAGTGAAAAGTGTTTTTCTTCCGTTTTTAAAAAATTCTGGTGAGTTCATTTAGGTGGGAATTCAAATGTAAAGGTCAAACGGAGACGTCGGTGGAGTTTTCATGACACAAAAGGTCAAGCGATAACTAGACGTTGCCCGAACTAATTTAGCTTAATTCACCAGTTTAATTAATTTTTTATTTTTTTTAACTCACCAGGGAAAACGCCATGATGTGGACTGAACCTGTGAGAAATGTCACAATAATAACCGCTGCCTGCAATGAAAGGTCATGTTTATAAAGTCTGCTAGCCAGCTAATTAGTCTAAATGTAATGAACGTGTGCTCGGCGAATAGCTGTGTCTCGAGCGCCCTCCGTCTGTTCACGTGCTCCACATCAAAGAGCAGACCGGTAAAATAAGAATCACGTGACGGTGTTACTAGGCTATAAAGTAAATTTGAAAAAAGGATATTTAAAAAAGAAAGCTGATCAGTTAAAGTAAGCTATTGCAGCTTCTTTAAAATGTACAAAACATACATAATAGTGTCACTTAGTATACAAATGTAATTAATAGTCTAATCTTTTTGTTTTGTGAGGCCTACCTTGATAGGCCTACTTAATTCACTTTAAAAGAGATTTATTGTAGGCCTATGCTGCTCATCGCATCATGATGCCTTGTGTTTTCTACAGGAGATAAATTGAAGAAACATATGATTGTTTTCAGTTTAAAAGAAAATTACACACAGTACCATATATAGTAAATAATAGCGCAGTACACAGTACTCTTACCTTACTGTGAGGGGAATTTAAATAGTCTATGTAATTGACTGTGATGACCTTAAAAGAGGCTTTGTCAGAATGTAATCAGTGGCAAGAGCTGTCTCCTAACTGAATTAAGACTGGATAAAATGAAAAGTTATTGAGACAATACATGGGAAATATAGTGTATGCAGCAGCAGTGGGATTAGTTCAGTGCAGACAAAAAGTAATACAAAAAAAGTAAAATTGTCCTTTATAAAATTAACATTGAAAATACAATATACCAAAATGAAGTTATAATGAGTAGAGAGCTTTGTGTTTTGATAAATTGACTGGTTCCACTTTAAACTGATGTTTGTACATTGTCATCAACATTATGGCAAATGTTATTCCTGTGGTAAAAATATTGCTTGGTCTCAGGTCTGTTGTGTGATATAAGCAGTTTTTTAACCCTCATCCTACCAACCTATGTTACATTCATGGACTACTGACGGGGTCCCTGGTGACCCCAGGCATAATCAGAGTTAAAAATAATAATAATAATAATAACATTAGAGTTGCATATTGTATTCAATGGATATACACTTTAATGCTAATAGCAGCTTTTATCCCTAGTACAATCCACATAAGAACTTGTTTACCCCTGTTTTAATCTGGTTTCACTTAGTTTTAAGTTATTTAAGTAAACAAAATTTGTATCATATTTATATGTTGAGATCATCCAAAGTAATTTTGACCCCAATATAGAATAATAATTAATCTGCCATCATTCATATTTCCAAAATGTCTGAATTGTATTTTTTTTTAACGCAAAAGTAGAAAGTGACAGTAGTTTCAGTATGAGCCCCTGTCAATAAAGACTGAATACATTTAATTCAAATAAAGACTTCCAATTTGTTCATAATGTAAAATTAATGGTGTTTAGATGTGGTTCATGCTATGCTCAGTTCATACTGGCATCTGAAAGGAGGAGCAAACATCGCACTGCCTGCTGATTTGTGTTTGTCTCCTTTAAAATGACTGACAATGGCTGTGTTTGAAAAGCTATACTAATGTCCTACTCATACTAATTTTGACGTCAATTTTGAGTATGTTGTATGCGAGTTTGTGTAGGCGAGAAAATGCCCGGATGAGTACTTGATTCCGGGAAGATTTTGTGTATGGATCGACAGGTTACTTTTCCTGCTCAACCGCCCCACAATGCATTGCGTCTTTCAAACAACACAGAAGTTTTTTTTTTAAATCTTCTGTATACTTCAGTGTAAACGGTCCGACGAACCTCGCATACACAATCTATCGTTAAGTAGACAGTATGTATACATGTTGAGTATGTAGAAGGGAGGACGTTAGTATGGCTTTTCTAACAGCCAGAGTTCCCCTATCATCCCGGTATGGCAGTCAGGGTACCTCTGGCTAGAAAATGGAGGTCTGTGCGGCCCTCGGAGGATATGCCTCCCATGACCATCACTGACCATCAACCGGTCATGCTGGATGATGTTGCAGGCAGCAGAACGTTCTCCACGGCGTCTCCAGACTCTGTCACGTCTGTCACATGTGCTCAGTGTGAACCTGCTTTCATCTGCCAATCCTGGTGTTCTCTGGCAAATACTAGTCAGGTTGCACGGTGTTGGGCTGTGAGCACAGGCCCCACTTGTGTACGTCGGGCCCTCATACCACCCTCATGGAGTCCGTTTCTGACAGTTTGAGCAGAAACATGCATATTTGTGGGCGTGCTGGAAGTCATTTTGTAGGGCTCCTGTTCCTCCTTGCAAAAAGGAGCAGATAGCGGTCCTGCTGCTAGGTTGTTGTCCTTCGACGGCCCACTCCACGTCTCCTGATGTACTGGCCTGTCTCCTAGTATCTCCTCCATGCTCTAGACACTGTGCTGGGAGACACAGCAAACCGTCTTACCACAGCGCGCATTGATGTGCCATCATGGATGAGATGCACTACCTGGAGTTGCATTGTTTGGATTATGTGTTCCTTTATTTTTTTGAGCAGTGTAGTTTGCAAGCACTCCAAGCTGTTTTCATCAACTAAATTGAATCTAAATAAGAATTACCAGATTATATTACTATTACATTTTGTCAGCCCCAAGAAAACCTGAAATGACGGAACACCTCCTGGGGTTAATTAATTGCCTGTGAAGCCACAGGCAAATATAGAAAATATCTGAACTTCAAAAAACACATCCACAAAGAACATTGAAGAGATAAATAAAATAAAAACGTATACATTTCTTCGAAAAACAAAAGACTTTTATTTATTTATCATCACTGCCTTTGCCTCTCAAATCATTACAATGTCTGGTAGTTTCACCTTTACCTGTTGCATGTAATTCTCAGCAGGCAGACGGAACTCGACATAATGAGGGGCCCTAAATCAAATCCTGTCTAGGGCTGTTTCTGGAGTTTTGACATGGGGTGGCTTTTTAAAACCAGGTCTGCAGAGATTTTACTGTTAACATTTATGTAATTGCAATACTTACCGTTTCAAATACAAACTTATTTGCACACCAATTTAGAACTGAAGTTTCACTTTCTGCTTTCTTGCCACCCCTGAAACCACAACAGAGCCAATAGCCCCTTTTACACAGCCAGTGAAAGTCGGGAATATGCCAGAATTTCGGCCCTCCGCCCTGCTGTATAAATGCGACCGTTGCGGAACGAGGGAAGAAAGGTGCGAGAGATTGTTCAGGGAATTTTACTACCTCGGGGGTAGTAAGATTCCCGACACAATCAGTTCCGCCTCTCTGTTTAAATGCGGCCAGCTTGTTGTTGCGGAACAGGGGGGCGTTTGACGTTCCATAGCCTACGTTCTAAACATGCGACCATGTTAGCAGTTGAAGGACGTGTTTAACATTAACCACGGCGGCCTGATGTCCCGTAAAAATCACCAAATAAAAGGAACGGCGTATAATCTAGCTGGTCATAAGGTCCGCTGCTCAATACAAACCCCCACGCTTCATTTTGCAGAGTGTATAAGTCTATTTCTGCCCGGGGGAAGTTGTACAATGGGAAAGCTAGGCTAAGCTAGGCTAGGCTAGGCTAAGCTAGGCTGCGACCGGATCGCCGCCGCTATTATTATCCTAAGTCTGAGCGTATATACACACTTTATTTCTGTCTACAGTAACGTGACTTCACACACTGTGTGTGTGTGTGTGTATGTCTGATCGCTGCTCTCACAAAGAGACTCGCTCACAGCCAACCTGTCACACAAACACACACACAATGGGAAAGCTAGGCTAGGCTAAGCTAGGCTGCGACCGGATCGCCTCCGCTATTATATATTATTATCCTAAATCTGAGCGTATATCCACACTTTATTTCTGTCTACAGTAACGTGACTTCACACACTGTGTATGTGTATGTCTGATTGGCAGATTTCTGCCCTCACAAATAGGCCTTTCACACCAAAATGAACCAAGAGTCAGTTCCAGGCTGGTGTTGGGGTCAGTTCAAAACTGGTTACAGCCTTATCCCAGTTATGAACCGGTTGGTTTCACATCGACCGGAGACAGCCATGGAGCCGGCAAGAGAGCAACGTCATGACGTCACTGTAAACGTGTGTGTACGTCACCCGACGCCGCTGCTCTTGTGGCTAACGCTAAAGCTACCGCTAGCTTTAAGCACAACAACAGCGGCGAATACGTCTTATTTTTACACTTGTTGGCTCTCGCTTTGCTTTCTTAAGCAAACAGGACCCATACAGCGTATTCTCGCCGGTCAATTTGATCGCTACGTTCGGTAATTATGTTATGTTTACGTCTCGTAGTAGCGGTGTTTTTAAATATGGCGGGCATGAGGTTTGAGTTGCTCTGGTTGGTCAGGATAATCCCTCCCCCAACCGTTCGCGCAAGCAGTTCTTATCAAACCCTGCTCAATCCTGGGGTATGAGTTCCCCCGGTTTTTACGGCCCGGAGCAGGCTCTCTGGCGGTGTGAAACCAAAACACTGGCTCTAACTCCGAACAAGCCCAGAACTAGCTCCGATTTTGCGGCGGTGTGAAAGGCCTAAAAGAGACTCGCTCACAGCCAACCTGTCACACAAACACACACACACACACACACAGACACAGAGGTGAAGCAGTGAGCAGCGGAGTGATTTTTGTCAGTTTGGTTAACAGTCCCAGAGATGTTGGACTCAGCGCGTCGCGAGATCAACCGGCACATCGTGGGGACAGTAAAATACGGCCCTCTTACTGCAAGCTCCAGCACTTCTGCTCTCAATTCACCGGCCAGTGTTGTTGTTGTAAAGCAGCTGACCGGCGCGGTGCTAAATGTTTACGTCACACCTGACGCTGTTTACAAGCACCTCTTTCATTCCGGAACGCTGTGTAAAAGGGGCTACTGATGCGCCAGCAGGCCGGTGTTGCGCCGAAAGCTGTGACCTGCCAGAATGTGTGACCCTAGAGGGGGCTGTACTTATTGATTAACCAAGTCTCATAGTGAAATATAGGCGATGTTAAATCGTAGACGTTTCTCAAAATTGGCACTGAAATGGTCAGATTATTATTTTCTTTTAAAAGGTGAATAACCAACCCAGTTACCCATCACAGTGAAATGTGTAGGCTATACTATTTCCACTGTTCAAACATTTAAATTGGAAGCAAACAACTTAATAATCTCTCAATTGCAGAGCTGTTTTTGTAAAACTATGTTTTCAGCTGTGGACCAACATAATTATTAAAACTGCGAGCAGTGATGACCGGGCCCTCGCACCTCCGTGCTGGACGCCGTCCTGGCCGGCCATGGCGCTCCGGGCGACCGCGTGAGAGAACGCGCCGCAGTCTCCTCCTCTTCGCAGCACGCGGCACAGTAATACCTGTCACCAGAAGTGTGGAAGTTGCCGCGACGCGCTTGATACGGATGCGAGGAAGTCCTCAGGCCTGGGCTCTTACCAGGCGGGTGAAGTTTGGAGCACATGGGACAGTGCAGAGCGAAATTACAGCGACTTCCTGTGGCCATAGGGGGCGCCGTCTTTTTGCACAAATCCTGAACCACTGATACATTGCAATTTCTTGCAGGTCTGACCTGCCTGCAGAGTTTTTCAACTATTGCTCCAGGGGAAAGGGGTGAAAAGTGCCAAAAATGAAGAATAAAAAGAATAGGGAATAATAATCATACCGATTTCAATAGGGCTTTCGCACCACTTCGGTGCTCGGGCCCTAATAATAAAAATCTGACCGATTTCAATAGGGCTTTCGCACATTTCTGTGCTCGGGCCCTAATAAGAATCCTTTGCATTTCAATAGGGCTTCGCACCGGTCGGTGCTCGGGCCCTAATTAAAACATTTCACTGTGAGACTGGCCCTGCGTTCCAATACCCGTTAAACAGGCCCTCGTTCACTTGCCCTAAGCACTTGCCCTCGGGGGAATCCCCGCCGCCATCTTAAGTGTCGTTCCAATTGTCTGGAAACTGAAGTGAACTTCGTGAGATAGACCCTCGGAGGGCTGAGTGATCAAGTGAACATCCATGGTCACTTCGAGGTGGATATCACCCACAGTGCATTGCAGTTCGTCTTCTTCTTCTTCTTCTCCTTTTATTTTCCGGTAGACTGTATGCTTTTAGGGACATCGCGGCCACCCGCAGGACAAATATATATATAAATATATTCCAAAACGACTTAATTAGCCTATCCTATTTCCATACGAACAATCCAGTGAATGTATTGCAGTTTACACATTGCTGCTATAACCAATGGCTGCCAATTATAGGACTATTTAAAACAAATGTTTTTGGTTGAAACTAACATAAATAAGAAAATATGTTGGAGCAAACAATTTGCATGTGTAAGTAACAATATCTTGATAATCTGAGTTACTGTGTCGAAATTCAATGTTTGTTATGCTATGGAAATGGCGTTCTGCAATATAGACTACCTTAGCAGAATGTTATAATTCTGTATTATTTGGATTCAGAACTACAACTACCTATGTAACTGACGGTCCATTGCGACTACAAGGGCAAGTGGGCAAGTGGGTTCCATTTAAATCCCCCGCTCCTCCCCCACCCACTCTCCCTCCACACTCCAAGTTCCCTCCGTGCAACGTCTGCTGTTACGTCATACCAAGGGCTGAGGGTAAATGAACAAGGGGAAGTGCAACTACTATTGGAATGCAGCTCAGGTTGTTATATGACTACAGTCTATTGAAATCAGTTAAGAAATAAGAACAGCGCCCTCTAGGGTCACACATTCTGACAGGTCACAGATTTCTGTGCAACACCGGCGTTGCTTGGTTCTGTGTAAATAACACAGAAGCAAGCAAAGCTGGCATATTGGAGTGATATTGTTCCGTCAATATGCCGCAATCTCTGTGTAAAAGGGGCTACTGTGTCATCTAGTGAACAGTTGAAAAAACTTTGTTGCATATTCATTAATTTTCCTTTATTTAACCTCGAAAGATCAATTGAGGGGTGACCCTCTTTTACAATGACGTCGAGTTTGTACAGATACACAATATACAATGAGAATACATAACAAGTTTACACACACACACACACACACACACACACACACACACACACACACACACACACACACACACACACACACACACACAGACAACAACAATTTAAAACATTCAGATCAATTGAATGAGAGACAATAGCCTAATTAAAACAGTTACAAGTGTAGAGGGGCTGATTCAAAATAATAATTTTAAATTGGTTAACAGTTATGAGTGTATTTATTCTAATTGTATGTTGTAGGCTGTTCCAGGAGTCAGGGGCACTATGGCTAAAAGCGGTTTTACCAAGCTCAGACCGGGCATAGGGGACATATAACATGAGCATGTAGGCCTACATTTTAAGTAGTGAGAACCACCAACAAACCCCTTAGCTGTAACACACACAGAAACCAACAGGTAGTCTTACACACATTTATATTTATATTTGATTTATTGGTAACATACAAACTGGCAGATAAAACAACTATTTGAGTGTTCTATCTACTTTATTTACTCAGACTGCTTACATGAGGCAGAAAACATCCTTATCCTCCACACTGCCTGCAGCACACTTGCCCTTACTGTAGCCCTATACCAGCTATGACGGCTTAACAATGCTGTGAAAGTACTTACAAAACATTATACTAAAATTCCTCCATTTTCAAGAGTCACTTGACTTGAAAGGAATTGCTTATGGTGATGTTGAATATTGAGCTATATAAATACGAATAGGATTGTGTTGCTATGAGCTGGGCTGCACAGAAACAAGCCTGAACTTTCATTCATCATTTTGTTGTAGCTTGAAGACCTGTGATGCCGATCTATGCACATTAAGATGTATATTTCACTTAAAGGGGACATATTATGATAAATCTCGGTTTTAAAGGTGTATTTCCAAGGTCTACTAGAAAAGGTTTTCATGGTTTATTGTTCAAAAAACCCAATAGTTTTCTACCATTTCCCATTTCTTCATCGCCTTTTCCAGCCTTCTCTGCCCTCTATCTCAAAAGTTTGGTTTTGACATCTTACCCCCCTTCGCAAAAATACTAGTCTGCTCTGACTGGTCAGGGCCCGGTTTCCCGATAACGTCCTCTCTTAGCGAGCTACGAAGACTCCTACGTTATGACTTACCAAAGTTGTTTACCTCTGTAGTCGTGGTTCCCGAACGGTGTCTTAGGAGAAACACTCCTTACGTCGTTCGTACACTGCTGAAATCGGTTGCTCCGAGTTCGATTACCCATTTCCTGCTCATTTCATGCGCAGCTGCATCTGTATGCTGTCTAATCAAATCTACCCGTGCATTTCTAGTGTAATATAAAGTCATAAATTAGTTTGTTGAATCATCATCTGTGTTTTGGAACTCTTGTTTTATAATCTAAGTAGGCCTATCTTTAAGAACACTAATCACGTTACTTGGTGGGTCAGTAATGAAACTGAAAGCAGATATAATATCGCCAATAGCCTATATAAATAAAAACAGACGGCCCAAACAGCGTCCAAATGAGCTAAAATCCTAAATACAATAAACAGTAACATGGCACACTTATTTTAAGGTAAGCTCTAATTGATTATTCATTAATTTTTTCGCACGTTTACATGTTTTGAGGCGGAGGATCCGACGCACTCTGCCCGGGCTCAGCTGACAGCCGGTGTGGAACACAGTGCGGGCGGAGGTTCTAGTGTTAACCATGTCGAACATACTACCATAGCCTATACTAATTGTTTACAGCAATTATTTTCATCATGAATGACTTGTGGCAGTTCCATGCGCAACAGGGATGTCACTCGTGTCCGTTTTACGCATGGTGCTTTACGGAAGGAAATGTGGGGGTTTGTATCTCTGGCGATGCCACAGCAATCGCAGGGACTTTCACTTGTGTCATTAAACTTATAAATCTGACTGTATTTCATATCACAGGGACACAGCGATGACTGTATTTAATAACAAACTGATAAAAACGATCCGACTGTAGGCTATAGTGTATCACGTATAAAGTATTTTCATATTGACGGACATCGCATCCATTCGGTTAATGCTGATTGTCCAGTCAGTTAGATGACTAAAAAGTAGGCTACTTGTTCATATACACTCAACAAAAATATAAACGCAACACTTTTGTTTTTGCTCCCATTTTTCATGAGATGGACTTAAAGATCTAAAATTCATTCCAGATACACAATTGTACCATTTCTCTCAAACATTGTTCACAAATCTGTCTAAATGTGTGATAGTGAGCACTTCTGCTTTGCTGAGATAATCCATCCCACCTCACAGGTGTGCCACATCAAGATGCTGATCTGACATCATGATTAGTGCACAGGTGTGCCTTAGACTGTCCACAATAAAAGGCCACTCTGAAATGTGCATTTTTTTGCTTTATTGGGCGTCTGGGGACTCAGAACCAGTCAGTATCTGGTGTGACCACCATTTGCCTCATGCAGTGCAACACATCTTCTTCGCATAGAGTTTATCAGATTGTCAATTGTGGCCTGTGGAATGTTGGTCCACTCCTCTTCAATGGCTGTGCGAAGTTGCTGGAGACGGCTTATGGTGGAGAAATGAACATTCAATGCACAAGCAACAGATCTGGTTGACATTCCTGCTGTCAGCATGCCAATTGCACGCTCCCTCAATGCTTGTGGCATCTGTGGCATTTTGCTGTGAGACAAAACTGCACATTTCAGGGTGGCCTTTTATTGTGGACAGTCTAAGGCACACCTGTGCACTAATCATGATGTCAGATCAGCATCTTGATGTGGCACACCTGTGAGGTGGGATGGATTATCTCAGCAAAGCAGAAGTGCTCACTATCACACATTTAGACAGATTTGTGAACAATGTTTGAGAGAAATGGTACAATTGTGTATCTGGAAGGAATTTTAGATCTTTAAGTCCATCCCATGAAAAACACTTTGTGAATCAGAGTTAATGGTATTCTGCTAAAATATATAATAGCCTAAGCCTACTTTAAATATAGGCTACGTGATATACACTATATACAGTTGGATCGTTTTAAACAGTTTGTTATTAAATACAGTCATCGCTGTGTCCGTTTGATATGAAATACAGTCAGATTTATTAGTTAAATGACACAAGTGAGAGCTGAAACATCCCTACGGTAGAGCTAAGAAGGCTCTGCGGGCGCTCCAGACCAACCTTACCAACGTATGACGTACGAAAGAGATTCGTAGCAAAGAACGTTTCGGGAAACAGGCGAAACGTTAAGTAGAAACTCTACGTAGGGGTTACGAATGACGTAGCGTTAAGAAGGCTCTAAGAAGGCTTTGGGAAACCGGCCCCAGATCTACATGGGCGTGCATGCACCGCCCTGCTCATTTACTCTATACCTACCTACAGATGAAACTCAAAAAATTAGAATATCGTGCAAAAGTTCATTTATTTCAGTAATTCAACTTTAAAGGTGAAACTAATATATTATATAGACTCATTACATGCAAAGTGAGATATGTGAAGCCTTTATTTGTTATAATTGTGATTATTATGGCTTACAGTTTATAAAAACCCCAAATTCAAAATCTCAGAAAATTAGAATATTACATAAAATCAATAAAAAATGTATTTTAAATACAGAAATGTCCGCCCTCTAGAAAGTATAATCATGCATATGTACTAAGTACTTGGTTTGGGCCCCTTTTGCACGAATGATTGCCTAAATGCGGCGTGGCATGGATGCTATCAGCCTGTGGCACTGCTGAGGTGTTATGGAAGCCCAGGTTGCTTTGATAGAGGCCTTTAGCTCGTCTGTATTGTTGGGTCTGGTGTGTCTCATCTGCCTCTTGACAATACTCTATAGTTTCTCTATTGGGTTTAGGTCAGGAGAGTTGTCTGGCCAATCAACACAGTAATACCATGGTCAGTCAACCAGTTTCTTGTGGTTTTGGCACTGTGGACAGGTGTCATGTCTTGCAGGAAAAAGTAATTCAGCATCTCCATAAAGCTTGTCAACAGACAGAAGCATGAAGTGCTCTAAAATCTCCTGGTAGACAGCTGTGGTGACTTTAGACTTGATAACACAGTGGACCAACACCATCAGATGACATGGTGCCTCAAATCATCACTGACTGTTGAAACTTGACTGTGGTCTTCAAGCCCCTTGGATTTTATGCCCCTCCACTCTTCCTCTAGACTGTGGGACCTTGATTTCCAAATTAAATGCAACATTTAATTTGGATCAGTGATGATTTGAGGTATCATGTCATCTGCTGCTGTTGGTCCACTGTGTTATCAAGTCCAAAGTCACCACAGCCATCTACCAGAAGATTTTAGAGCACTTCATGCTTCTGTCTGTTGACAGGCTTTATGGTGATGACAATTTCCATTTCCAGCTAGACTTGGCACCTGCCCACAGTACCATAAACCACTGGTAACTGGTTGACTGACCATGGTATTACTGTGCATGAATGGCCAGACAACTCTCCTGACCTGAACTCCATAGAGAAACTATGGACTATTGTCAAGAGGAAGATGATACACACCAGACCCAACAATACAGAGGAGCTGAAGGCCACTATCAAAGCAACCTGGGCTTCCATAACACCTCAGCAGTGCCACAGAGTGATAGCATCCATGCCACACCGCATTGAGGCAAGAATTCATGCAACAGGGGCCCAAACCAAGTACTTAATACATATGGATGATTATACTTTCTAGAGGGCCGACATTTCTGTATTTAAAAACCTTTTTTTATTGATTTTATGTAATATTCTAATATTCTGAGATTTTGAATTTGGGGTTTTTATAAACTGTAAGCCATAATAATCACAATTATAACAAATAAAGGCTTCACATATCTCACTTTGCATGTAGTGAGTCTATATAATATATTAGTTTCACCTTTAAAGTTGAATTACTGAAATAAATGAACTTTTGCACGATATTCTAATTTTTCGAGTTTCACCTGTACATGGGCATGGCACACGCCCAGCTGTCAGTTTTGTTTACTTTTGGCCAATGCAGCATGGAAACCAATGTAAACATGTTTAGCTTCATTTCTACCACAAATATCGGCACTAACCAGTTCTAAACTAAAAGATGTACAACTGAACCTGTTCAGACAGGAGTCTGAGCTGAAAACTGTGAAAATGGCATCAAGATTTCTGATTTCCCTGACATTATCCTCAGGTAAATACTGTTTAATTATGTCACAGTCAATAACATAATTTGAGCCAAGTATTTATGCATAAACTCTCTAAACTGGTAACATACACCCTGTTTTACATTTGTCTTTACAGGTCTGTGGAATGATCTACAGCCCAGTGGAGTGAAAAAGCTTTGGTTGTGAGTTGACATGTAAAAATGTACAGTAACCATAATGGAAAAGAATGTATCCTGAATCATGTCAAGATTCACTGGAAAGGCATTATCTTTTGTAAAATGTATGGTTGAAATAATCGTGCTTTAGGTTTGTCAGAGCTGCAAATTATCTGACAACATTTCAATATCTAGTAGATAATGTATCATTTGTATTGTGATCACTCATTCATAAAAAAGTTTTACCGTTAAAAAATGTATTGTGTTGCTTACTGTCACTGTTTGCTACCTGTAGTAAAGGATTACTTGAAACTCACATTTTCATCTCGCTGAAGATTTTCTCTGATAAAACAGTATCATTACATTTTAAAAAGACCAAAAACATCCTTAAAGATAAAGCAGTTTATTCATAGCCAGTGGAATGAAAATATGAAGTGTACATATCAAACAGAAGCAAAGCCATAACTTTTATGTAACTGTCCAGTTGTTGTTGGGCCCTGAAGAAGACCACCTGTCCCACCCAGTGAACACATCCTCCTCTGAAGGAACGGATAGTGTGACGGTCTTGGTGGCTCCGTCCGGCTCCATCAGGTCACTCAGATACCTGTAAAACATGGCACATTCAATGTTACATCATGTAGCCTAGCTGACATGGCCTACATCATACATCTGTTATGGCAAAGTAACAAATTCAGTATAGCCCTGGCTCAATAAGCAACAAGTTCTGAGTGATACTGTGTGCTTTTTGAAATATAATGGACAAGAAACAAACACCAGCAGAGACAACTTACAGTATTCCTGTCTATGTGTACATTACACTGGAGATCATGTAATAGGCCCACTGCTGCTTGTACTACACACTGTCCGCAGACTTATTGCGGTGTGTACTTGAGCTATACAATAGACAGCTAGCAGGTAGCAGGATGAAGCTATTAAAAAAATACTCTTCAGTTTCCATCACACCCTACAGTTTCACCGTCTGTTTTTCACACAGGGGCTGTCACGGCAGGACTAACTTGAGCTCACAAAAGAGCCAAATAACAGTCACTGCAAAAGACTCACAGCTCTAACCGTTAGCATAAAGCTAACGGTAAAGCTAGCGGGCGCTAATGCTAACGACTAAACCCCGCATTCTCTCATTTCAGTCGGTGTTGGTTATTATAGGAGGGATAAAATAAAGCACATTACAGACATTGAACTAACAAACGGACAGAATTATTTTTAAAATAGGACTACTTACATTTCGGACGGATGGTGTCTCAGTCTTCCTGGCACAGTCTCCTCCACACTCCAGTAAAAAGGCTTTGATCACACAAACAGATTGCAAACCTTTGCTGGAGATATACAAAAAATGAAGTAAATCCATTCAGCCCTAGTGTGCTTCGAGGCTGGGGTGTGATGGTAGCTTGAGGTTGAGCTCACACTGCAGCTTGCTTCTCCTCTGTTGTTGCATGAGGGAGTGGAGGCTCAGCCAGGTGTGTGTGGTTACCAACGGGGCGTCTTGATTTGCCAATCAACTGCCGAGTTTCTGGTGAGCTTTCTCGTGGGAGTATTTATGATAATGAAAACCGACCGATTTCGTCATCAGTCGGTGTTTTTTGGAACAAACCTTCAAATCCCCCCTTTTTCGAAATAAGTGTCCCAGAAGAAACTGACATATTTGTCTTTTTGAAGCTTGTGTGTGCTGGTAGGGACGCCAATAACCTAAACAGTGTGCCCAAACACCGGCAATGTTTGGTTTTTCATAATATGTCCCCTTTAAGTCAATCCTGATGTTTCTGTGAGCCTAGCTTCATAAATGGACTTTTCTATAGGAAGTGTATTTAATGCCCACAGGGCTCTCAGCTAGACTGCTTCATGCTTCTGGTCATGTGGATGTTGGGCCAGTGGAGGGCGACAAAATCCTGCATTTAAAAAAACGTCCAGGCCTTGTTGATCAAGCTCTCACATATTCAAAAAGATTGAAGCTTTTTTTTTTTAACTCTAAAATCTTTGTGGCTCTTTTTTTATGTTACAATTTTATTGTAGGCTATATAACACTCAGACTGCTGTCTTATTAATTCATTGTTCTTGAACCTTCCTGTTCCTAAGAGTAAGACACAGAAATGCCAACATATTACAAAAAATACCTGTTTATTTACTTGATGGGAAAGTCTTCTTGTAGTAGAGAGGAAAATGTTGATCACTGAACCCCATTGATCCACTGCATCTGCAACGGTTGTAAATTCTTTGAAATAAATAAATGCACTTTTGTTTTGTACAGAACATGGTGTGTATCTTGTGTTAACTAACCATTCCCAGTTAGGAAGAACAAGAAATATTTAAGATTTGCAATAAGAGGTTTGTTTATACCGGATCCTGACATACAGCTGGAGTCTGTAGATAAAAGCAGCAGAGAAAAGGAAATGTGCCTCGTGACAATCTGCAGCATCCCCATCGTCACACTCCGTATTGATTTCATGTCAACCCAATATTCTGTGAGAAAGTGATGCTCGATGACGCATTTTTTATTTTATTTTCATGAAGCGCAAGTGGCTGATTCTTGAGAATGTTTTGCTTCTTCTTAACCTCCTACATTTGAATGATAGGTCCTCCATGAGATTAAGCATCCATTGACACCGAGTGCCCTCTATCAGGGATGCAATAAATTATATTATTATTTATTAATCCGTAGAGAATTTGATGTTGAAAAAAATTAATTAACAAATGTTAACATGTTAAAAATGTCCAACATTTCTAAAAGCACCAGGTGATGTATTCAACATGTCTTTATCTGACCAACAATTTAAATCCTCAATAAACAGACACATTCTATAAAGACATAACAGAAAGACAGCAAATCCTCACTTTGAAATTCAACAGTTTTGCTTGATAATTGACATTAAGCAATCATTTCTGCACTGGTCTCCTTTGTTCTCCATTCTTGATTTGATTCATGATCAGAAAAGGAATTACATGAAATGTTATACATTTCAACCCCAAATATATAAGTCACCACTACAATTAGGCAGCTGGTCGCATTGAGTCAATTAAGAGTCCCTCGAGGAGCAGTCACAGTTGGTCGAGCAGAGCAATTTACAGCTTATGAGGGCAGAGTGTGGAGGTCAACTCCATGCATGACGCAAAGAGACACTAATGAAATGATGCATTACAAATGAAAAGTTAGCATGAATTATTGATGTCAACATCTGATGTCCAGAGTTCAGTTCTTGGAGACAGCACCAGAGCTTTTGTTAACCGATTGGTCGCTGACTTAACACATTGATAAATGACAGATGCCCAAACAGAAATGCATTCACTTCTTTTATTCATAAGATGGGAATATTTTTTTTACATCTTATGCACAGCAGATACAAAGACAAACATGTTTCTAAACCACAAACTAAATTCCTCCACTTAATCCTGCGTCCCATTTCAAAATGGCCCCCCCAAAAAACACAACCCTTTACGTTTGTAGTCCAGTTTCACATTCTGAAAGATCGTTATACAGCAATCTCATTTTAGCAGAATGGCACAAGCCACATTCAGAATACTTTCCTTTTTTGACCGATAACCATTTCCCCTTTAAACAAATTGCACTTTTTTCTTTAAAACTACGTCAACAGGATTATAGGATCAAAAGCAACACCAAAAACAAGAGACGACTAAACATCCAACTTATACATGTTCATTATTTAGTTGCACAAAAATGCATAAATATACATTACGCAAGAAGTACAAAAATATTTGTACTTTCCTCTGCTCAAATAATGACAGACATTGATAGGATTATAAGGACTAGGGTTGTCATAGAACGTAGGGATGCATTCACAAGGTCCATGAGATAAGCCATTTACACAACAGCCTAGCTTTCACAGAGGTAAGACCAAGGTTCTACAGGAAAACAAAATATTTCGCTGTCTAGGCCAAGGTAAAGAGGCAACACAAACACTAAGAAAATTAGGATACACCGAACTCTGCGTTCTAAATTCATGCCAAAAAGACTAACATGCAATGACTCTTAACGCTTCTAAACCTCCCAGGAGCAGCGGTAACCCATGGAAGGACTAGCTCAACAGTAACTTCAATTCATCCATTTCCCTCAGCAATTATGATCCATGGAGTTTGATTAGGCTTTGCATGAGTTTTTTTTTTTTTTTTTTTTTTTTAAGTGCCAAGATGGTACCGCAAAATAGTTGCCAAGGATAAGCTCAGATTGTCGACAGCAAGATGGTTTCAACTCAGACTCCGCCCAGAGACAATCGGGAGGAGATATAAATACTGTTTGTTTATAGTAATGCTCATTTGTCCATTAAATAAACCTGATTAAATTAATGAATAGCTTGGCAAACCTCACTTCAGCTGGACAAAGGTGTGGTTTCCAGAGGCCTGAAGAAAACAGGGAAAATAAGAGTTAGTTCAAACATGCCAATAAAGCTTTAATTTATAGGCTACTTGAAAGAAATGAGTAGACCGAAAATTAAACTCTTCCCCAGTCAGTGGCACACAGCACCAAGGCAAATTGTTCCTATTCAATATGTGAATCATTAAAACACGTCCTTTAAGAAAAAGTAAATTATTTCCTAAAAAAGTTTAGCATTGTCATTTTAAAACAAACATTACTCAAATAGAAGTAAATAGTGCATTTATTGGGGAATATTATCAGTTGTGGATTAATACACATGCGGAGTGCTGCCAGTATTTCACAGCAGTAGGATGTTGACTGGAATTAACACCAAAGGTACAGAGCCTAGCTTCATCGTAGTGATTGAACATGTCACCCAGTGCAACAGAGTGCCTCAAAGACGTAACCGATCACAGGAATAAGCAATATCACAAAAGGATGCTTTGGAAAAATAAAATGTAAGCAGTAGAGCTCCATTCTTGTCCAAAAACTATTTAAAAAACGCAAGCAAGAATTAGTCTTTTGAACTGGTTGACATGTTACTTCATTACAAACAATGAACAAACAAGTTGTTTGTTATCAATCAAACCAACATATACCAGCTGCTGTAAATACTCATTAATTAAATGTGTATTAGATGAAACTAGTCCAACAAAGTTTTAGGAAATCATTTAGGAAAGTATTCATGACTTGGTTTCAAAGATGTGTATCTTTAGTAGAAAAAAGGGCTCAGGGCCACACGCACAGGTTGGGGATGTAGGAAAGTATTTTGACATTACACTGTTGATTTTAACGTCTCCAGCTGTACCCTTTTACACCAAATTTGAGGGCATTTATTATTCATTTATGTTGACACATTCCGAAGTTATCAGTCAAACATTGTATTAGTGACATTAGGAAGATTTCATTTTGTAGTTAGAGGATGGTGGGAGTTTCAACATCTAAAACCACTGTTGGACCAAAAGATTACTCACTAAATATCTAACAAAACTGCCGGGACTTCCATCCAGGCTGAGAAGTATCAGAGGGAGTAGGGTACCAGCGCATCTGAAGAAACAAACATAGTCATGCACACCAGACAAATCATGCTTCAATCCTGAATATATCATTTTATAAAGCTTTGAATTTTACATTTACATGTAAGTTTAGGAGGACTGTGCCTTTAAGCCCAGGTCACTGAAGCTATGGGAATGTGGGGCACATAGCTGCTCATTGAGGACAATAGTCTGAGTAATTAACAGGCATAGAATTGTGATGAGTTGAACCTCAGTGTGTTAAACATTCCCACAGGATAAAAGCTGGTATGCCTGTACATTTCCATAACCGACGAAGGCCTAACAGCTTCATACACTCAGGTCATTTACAATTATCTAGAGACATTGAGACTTTGATGTTACATTGCTGTGGCATTACAGTTATCTAGAGACATTTGTACATGTTGTTACATTGTTGTGTTATTGAGTACAAACAAACAGGATGAAGAGTCAGTGGGAAGAGAGCGTGTGGCATTTTGGGATCTGTCATCAGACTGCACTTAAAAAAGGTTCCCCCCACCCTTTGTGTAACTATAGTCAGCTTATGTTCCAACAGGAACATGGACAGTAAGTTGGCACCTCCCGAGAAGGCCATCAAGTCTGACAATTTCTCCAAGCAAATACCTGGCATTCCTCTGCCTCTTGTGCCCAAAAAAAGTGGCCTATGTAATAGCTGCCTACTTTGCAGAGTAGCGCACTTACATTGCCGGAGGAAGTTAGATCACAATGAACTCTGAATGACCCAACGAGAAATATTTTCCATTGCTATTGTTAACCAAAAGCCATTCCCACTCCACTAATACTATAACATTTAAACTGCAATTAACCCAATGTTAAAGATGTGTAGGCACATTTCTTCCCCTTCTTTTAACAGACATGATCGAAGTTATTACAATACTTAGAAAAGGGTTAGAATTGAGGACCACTGGGATCGTTTTAGGAAACTCTGCTTTTAACAGTGTACCATGTTATAATGATTGAAATTGCAGTGATGCAATCATCTCACTTTGAGTCTATATTAAAAAAAGATTCCCTGTATTGTATTGAAAATAGAAGATGAGAAAAGAAAAGAAAAGAAAAAAGGAGAAACACACACCGGTTGGTCCCTCACCTGGGCGTGGAGGGCTGCAGCAGCGGCAGCAGCCGCCGGGTAAGAGAAGGCTGCGTGAGGGAGGCCTGGGGTCAGCTCCGTGGTGTACAGAGGGTAAGGAGTCCAAGCATCTGGTGCTGCTGGGATCAGTGCTGCCCCTGTCAGATCATCTGGGGAAGAATATGGCAGCAGGAAACAAAGCTGACTGACCTACCCTTCAACATACCGGCTTGCATCATGAAAACAATCAGTACCTTGGCTAAATAATTTTAAATAAAAAGAAGAATACTGCAAAAGGGGGTTTGTTACCGCTTTGTGTTGTCACAATGTGGCTTTAAGGTTTTCTACAGATTAGTGATACATCTTGTAATAGCTTGTGTTGTACATAAAAAAATACATATTAATTTTTAACCCTAAAATGATGCAGTCAGACCAGATTTAAATGTTCATCCATTTCTATGCAAAGAGAAATTACCCCGCATCCTTCCTTTTACAGTTCAATCCGATAGGAAGTTGGAAAGCAGGTGGAACTGCCTCTCAAAACAGGATAAGTTATTTTTGTTTTATGAATCCATGGGAGAATAGAAGTAGCAGAGTAGAAAGGATTGCCGTTTGGCTCAGGTGAGTGCAAGAACAGGGTAATAACAGTAAACTTTTTCATTAAATGCTAGGTAGTTTACTGTTTGGTAAATTGTCTGTTTAGCTTACTAGTTCCCCCAGTTCATGTTTCCTGTCCCCGCTTGATTTTTTTTTCCAGCACACGACTTGATTCTATGGGGTAAAAACTGGTCTGAATGCAGCACAACACTTGTCAACAATCACCTGTCCAAAACCAATCAAGCAGGTGTTTTAGGCAAAGAGCAGAGACGACTGCTTACTAAACCCTGTGAGAGTGGCATTTCCCAGCTGGACAGAGGTAAAGCAGCTTTCTTAAGAGTAAAGATGACACATGCATGTGGAGGTGAGTTAGTTCTTCATTTGTTAGATAATGTTTTTAAACCCTGTCCGTTTGTCTTTAATGCCACAATATCCTGAGAGATTAAAAAAAGGATAAGAAGGGCAACTGAGTATTGGCATTGACAAGGTGAAAGTGGATGACAGAGCCTAGAGTGGTGCAGCCGTACAACTTACATGGGTCCCGTGCAATGAAGTGTGCTCCTAGAGCAGGGTGGATATTTGTGGGGTTCGGTGTGGCCATCAGCTTACTCTTTGCCATCTTCGTGTTGGCTTTAGCAAACTCTAAGCGCAGGGTCTGGGGACTTTCGGGGTCAAAACGGATACCCTGGGAGAGAGACGGAGGGGGACATAGTATCGTAAGGGAGGTGGGCTGAGTTTGAGGGGCTTTAGCTCAGTAGTCTCACATGGCCTCCTTTCCTAGAGCCGTGTTTTAACACTCAGGATGTATCCTTCAAGCTTCCCCTGAGCTAAACAACATTCTGTCCTACTAGGGGATGTTAAAACACATCCTTCACACCTGATTTCAGATCACACTGAACTAAAACTAAGTCTTTAATGGGAGGGGGTAGGAGAAGGATACACTCCTGAAATATGTAAACATGCTCGCATCTCTATTTCCTTGTGACAAAAACAAGAGCAGAGGCGACAGGAGGAGAAGTTCACTTTGTCGCATGAGTCAGGAGGAGAGGGAGATGAGGAAAAGGGGCGATGGCGAGACTTGAGTTTAATTCCTTTTTGGCGGTTTAATCCTGCTGTGTTCTTGTGCCCTAAGCGTTGTGCCCACATGCAGGTGAGTAGTATTTTCGTGTATGTGCGTGTCTGTTTGTGTGTGAATGCTGGTGTGTCTAGAGGTGATGCCCATAAGGAAGGCTAGGCTATGAGAGAAGTGTTAGATACTGCCAATGTGGGCTACTGGGTGACAAAATAAGAGGTTACACTACTGAAGATGTTTCCATATAACACTACACATGTGGCTGTAAAAAAAGTATTACAGAAAAGCAGTGATATGCAAAATAAATAAAGCTATACCAGACTAAGAAGGGGATGTGTATCAAGGTCAAAGTAAACTACCGTAAGCCTACAGGATTCTGGCCCCTTTCCAAAAATGGCCCTGCCATTGAATTATAAAAAGACAATGCGTTGGCTTTGACATTTTTACCATAATAAAAAAAAAATGTTGAACTCCTAACCATTTGATTGTGTTTGGTTAGAACACATCTAAGAAATACAAAGCAACCTATTAAAAAAATAAATAAAATATCTCAATAAAAATAAGGCAGTGCTTACATTTAGTGAATTTTTTGCAGCTTCAGCTCCAGTGCGATTGTCAAAGGTTACAAACCCGACAGGCTGGAAGGCAAAAAAAGAACAGACTTTTTAGATTATTAATGTCATAATATTCTTTCTTTGGTATGAAATCCTGTGTCAAACAAAACAAAAGTTGTACATTTATCCTATTTAAAAAAAGGAAGCCTTTATCCAATAATTATGTTTCAAAAACAGCAGCCACTACCTCGTCATTTCTTTAGTATGGCATTAAAGCAGTTCCATGCACTGATGGAAGGCATCTCACCTGTTTTGATGTTAACTTAATCAGTGACCCTTCATAACCCTGCGGGAAGAAAGATAGCCAATTATCCACCCTGGAGTCACATGCATGAAGTCAGGCATGAAAACTATAACAAGAGCAACCTGCTTTTGCCAGTTTCAATTTGAGCTCGACAGCAGGCCATCATGGATCCTTAGGTGATGGTGTTGTACTCAACGTTTGCTGTGGTAAAATATGAAACATGCACATTTCTAGCAAATACATCTTTCACAAAACTCAATTTTATTCTCAGAAAAATAACCATTACCCAGTTTAGTTTAAAAAGGGGATAGCATATGTTATCAGATATGTCAGGGTGAGCATGGCTTTTAATAAAGCCACTGAATTAAACCAACTTAAAAACAGCACCATGCTTTTGGATAAAGCATGAGCAAATTCCAGGAAAATTTTGCCTGGCCAGAGTATTGATGGATGGGATCTCTCCTGATTTACAGCGATGGAAAATTAAACTCCTTTCACTGGCTGTGATAAATCCTTAGCAACAATCCAAACCAGATTTTGCTTCAGTAATTCAAGGTAAAAAACAAGTGATAGGAAACACCAAATACTAAATAGATGTATCTTCAAAACATCTTGTAAAAAAGGTTTTAATTTGGCTCAAACCTTACTGTAAACCTTCCAGTTAATCAGATGTAACCCTGTTTACACAATCTGCTGTTTGCCTTCTGCAGTAGCACAGGGGCAAAAGTAAAACTGTTACAATGGCTTAAGAAAACAAAACATTTCAGTGGTTTCCATATCTCTGAATCTTACGGGAGGAAATAAAAATGTCCCTACACGGTGGGCGAGCTGGGTCACAGAGGGTTGGTTGGCCAATCGCGAGGGCTACTCATTTACACATTCCACAAGATCATCCATGTGCAAGCGATACCACTTCCAATTTGGTTAGTTAGGACAAGGGTGGGAGGGGTGTTTATGGAACTGGAGTCCAGTCCAGAAAAACAGCAATGGACAAACAATGATGTGGCCTCATTTTCGTATATGCAAATATCTGGACTTTCATTAACAGAGGGGTTGTTTGATCCAAGAATGTACAAAAGAGGGGCAAAGAAAAACTTTGAGAGCTGAAGCATCAAATGCTGCAAGGCATATTACTGCAAAAAAGGATTAACTGGATTTCAGTTACTTTGTGAATACTTAAATAAAATGTCTCTAAAACATCTTCCTTATATACAGTGCTGCTTGAAAGTATGTGAACCCCTTGAGCATTTTGGAATTTTATTTATTTTAACCATTATTAATTAATTTATCAATACAGTATTTTTTGTATGAAATAACAGTTTGTTTATCAATTCAACATTGTTCTTTTCCGGAAATCAATTGTTAAAACGGATAAAACAAATGATTAACCAACTTTTGTATGTGCTAAAGTTTGTGAACCCTGAGCTGCATTGCTTGAATCGAGCAGGTAAACACAATCAGGTGGGCCAAATTGAGTGATGAAATGGACCAATGTAATGAGAGATCTTTGGGGAAGAAATTGGGCGGCACTAGATAAAACAGATATAACCAGGTCAGTTTAGGCCCACCAAAGTGAACCCATACAGGTCAGACATGCCAAAAGGGAAAGAAAATCTCAGAGGATCTCAGGAATAGAGTTGTGATGTTGCACATTTGTCTGGGGACAGCTATAAATTAATTTAAAAAAAGTTTGATCTCCATCAGTCCACCGTGAGGCAAATCATCTACAAATGGAGAGCTTTAAGAGTGACTGAACATCTGCCTAGAAGTGGACTTCCTTCAAAAATATCCACAAGCGCCACAATAAAAGTGATTGTTCTGGTAAACATTACATCTGGAGATTTGCAGACCATTTGCCACCACCATTCTTCACTTGAGAAGGTTCTTTTGGTAGTAGGCAGAGTTGCGTTTTTGCCCAAACATGGCGGTTTTGGTTATGACCAAACGGTTACATTTTTTACTAATCTGTCCACAGAATAAACTTCCAGAAGACTTCAGGTATCCTCCAGGTGCTCTCTGGCAAAGTTGTGACAAGCAGTTTTGTTCTTTTTTGAGAGCAGAGGCTTCTTCAGCAACCCTCCCATGAAAGCCATGTCGACTGAGTTTTCTTCTTATTGTGGAACCATGCACATCTGTCCCAGATGCTGCAAGAGGTCTTCAAATCACAATCACAAGATGTAATGTTTGGTTTTTAACTGAAAAATAAAAAAATGTTGTGGCGCTTGTGGATATTTTTGAAGGAAGTCCACTTCTAGGCAGATGTTCAGTCACTCTTCAAGATCTCCATTTGAAGATGAGTTGCCTCACGGTGGGCCGATGGAGCTCAAACTTTTTTTAAATTAATTTATAGCTGTCCCCTGACAAATGTGCAACATCACAACTCTATTCCTGAGATCCTCTGAGATTTGCTTTCCCTTTTGGCATGTCTGACCTGTATGGGTTCACTTTGGTGGGCCTAAACTGACCTGGTTATATCCGTTTTATCTAGTGCCGTCCAATTTCTTCCCCAAAGATCTCTCATTACATTGGTCCATTTCATCACTCAATTTGGCCCACCCGATTGTGTTTACCTGCTCGATTTAAGCAATGCAGCTCAGGGTTCATAAACTTTTGCACATACAAAAGTTGGTAAATCATTTGTTTTAACAATTGATTTCCGGAAAAGAACAATGTTGAATTGATAAACAAACATGTTATTTCATATAAAAAATACTGGTATTGATAAAAATGAATTAATAATGGTTAAAATAAATAAAATTCCAAAAGGCTCAAGGGGTTCACATACTTCAAGCAGCACTGTACATCACCCTCTTTCCTTAGAAAAACATCATGTTGAAACTCACCTTAAAAGGTCTGAAGAGAAGGTAAAGTTCCCGTGGTTTGATATCGACTGGTAGGCCACTGACAAACAGTGTTCGTACCTGCAAATAAAAATAAAAACTGCATTGATCAGTTGGAAGTGGCGATTATTCTGTGCATTCTTATGTAGTATCTCGTTTTCTTTCAGTTTGTGGAATAAGAACTGTAAGCTGTACAATACAATTTATTTATTAATGCTTGGCATTGGTCCCAACATGGTATTTTTCCTAAATAAATAAAACATATGGATGGGGATATTTACAGTGGAAACAAACTGCACTTGCTGGTTACATTCATGGTATTAAGTCCTGGAAATTCAGAAAGGGAGCATATTTTTAATGGTCAGAGGTTCCTAAACGTGTCCTTAACACAAATACAGCGATTGCTAATTATATTATTATACTATAAAGTGTTGCTGGAGATTGGACACTGGTTCCAAACCTTTTAGGCTCTTGACCCCTTTAAAAAAAAAGTAGTTGTCAGTTTGCACGTTGGCATGTGAACCAAAGACTGATTATTCCCTCATTTAATTTTAATATATTCAAGGCAAAATGATGCACTACTTAATCCAAATTATTATTATTATTATTAAGTGAGAAATAAATCTTATTTGCATAGGAAATGCCATTACATTTCCTGCGTGTATCCCTTCAAATTTATAAAAGCAACGCCTTGGCTGGGTCCTGACCCACAGGTTGGGAACCACAGAAGCATGACATTGTTGATATCACAATAATCCCCTAAGGATTGCATATTATTCTAAGATCTGAACATGAATCTAAAAATTAAACCTGTGAACAAACAATCATTTTGATATACCCCATGATTCATCCATGTTACACTATGGGATCCTCATGTTGCTGGGGGACCCATGGATCACCTTTAAGGACCCTGACCAGAGACTGAGAACTGAAGTTGTGTACAGTCCAATGTGGCCGGGGAAACAGACTGCAGAGCGAGGCCCATTAGTTCCCAGCCGGTGGGGAGGCCCTCAGTACAATGGGGCTGCCAGTGCACAGCGCGACACCATTTCCTTCCTCTGACCCGCAGCCCATACCCCACTGGCCCTTTTACAGGTACCGCACAGCAGCAATTCTCAGTCTTTTACAAGTCAGCAATTGAAGGCAGGCCCAGCTGGACACAAACCCAATGTTGATGTTTTCATTGGTCCACCGGCTTCTCATTGACTGTGAGTTCATAAAACAGAAGCTGTGATAAAACCAAATAGATTTTATAAAATCTGAAGTGTATTAGTTATATAGCCCACATTTAGGTGAATTTATCAAAGAAAATACGATTATTATTACATAGGAGTATTGATGAGTGACAACACACTATCATAATGATTTAATTGGTCTCTAAACAAGCTTGAAGGCTTCAAAATAAATTTCTGGCTTGTTTGCTTAATCTTTGTTCTAAATTACAAGGACAGAAAAAAATACAAAAGCAAAGGCAAAGAAAAGTCAAGTGGCCACATGTGGCTCTGTTGTAAGACAATGGGAACAAAGGAGGACCAACAATAGGCCCAGCGCTCCCCTTAGTGTCCCTTCATAAGGAGTCATTAAAGAGGCCACACAGAACTGAGGAAGCAGCTGTAAACTGTCAACATGGATCATTTAGGAGGTAACTCAATTAATTAAATTATTTAAATCATTGGTTTTATAAGTAGGAATTTTTGAATAGGCTTATATAAAGTGCAAATAAAATGTGGAAAGTATTCTAGTTTATTAAATCCTGGAGCCTCTTCACAAATCATAAATGTGGATGCTAAGATGGACCGCCTATCTGATTTAGTTTGGCACCTGAACGCAAACAACGCAGACAATGTCACGGCAACAAATTGGATACTGAGGAAGTGGGAGGGGGAAAACACAAGACATTTAGAAAATTACGAGGCTCAATTTAGGGGACTTTTCCATTGTTTTACTCTTCCAATCCAGATGGCCTGCTGATTTTACTCAATTTAAAACGTAGGCCTATATTTTATTTAATTTTATTCCCTGTAAGAAAAGAAACAAGACGCAAATGCAATTTTGTCATAGGCTATGGGCCTACTACAAATTGTGAACAACAAGACAAAGACACAGTTAATAGCTTAATTGGTAGTGTCATTAGCTAATGCACACCTGGTGATATTCATTAGGCTATAAGTCTTAAAAAAAAAAGAATAAAGAAGTGTAGACAATATTTGTCTAATGCGTTTTATAGTCTAACTTTGATAGCCCACTGAAACTGGCTTCGTCCCTTTAAATTGAGCCTTCTGCGCTTCCCTTTAAATGGCAGTTCCCCGCAACACAACTTTGAAGCAAACATACCCACAGTGTTTAATTGTGGCCGGAAACACTGTTTGGCAGTGATTGAACAGGAGCTCGAGGGGGTCAAAGTGTCGGTGCACCGCAGGAATGAAACTTCAAACTTGTGTGCAAAACTCACCTCCTCTTCGACGGAGACGTTGTTATTCGGCTCTGCCTCGGGTTTGAGAGTAACACTCATGTTGACGGTCAGCTCAGCTGCTGCTGCTGCACAAATTAACAAGTTTTTCTTCGACGAGTGATATTTCCCCCAAGTGCGTCTGAAGCTGCAGTGAACGTCCTGGTGGCGTTTGAACTTTAGGAGAGAAGATGTGCCGAGGTGATGTCGTGCGGACGAGGACGCCGAGGTATCCGAGGATATCTCAGTAGTTGTAGTAGAAGAAGTATTGCGAGAGAGAATCATTCATAAAATGGAAGAAAATTAAAGAAAAGAAACACAGACGCGCTAAACTAAAGGTGAGAAGGTGTACAAGTGCTCCGTGTGTGATGGTGAAAGAAGTGCGCGTAAAAAACCGAAAGACTCTGCGCTCACATCAATGCCCTCAGCTGTGGGATTGTGAGGAGGAAGCGCAAGTAAACTTTTCTCATTGGAGCGTCTCTCTCTCTCTCTCTCTCTCTCTCTCTCTCTCTCTCTCTCTCTCTCTCTCTCTCTCTCTCTCTCTCCTCCTCCCGCTTTTCAATTAGGTCATCAATTATGTTGGAGTCCGCTGTGAGCTGTAATCAAGCTGCAGATCCGCCTCAGCTGTTGCAGGCAGACCCGGCCCCTCAGCCGTCGCATCAACGTTTCCATGGACCCGGATAGCCAATGGTAATTTCTCCAAAAACCTCTTTCATTTATGTTAGCCCTAGAATAAAAATGTTTATTAAAAATGATAGGCCCATTATTGGTATATTATGGTTGTAGTTTTGTTGTACATTTTCTGTGTGCAATGTCTACCAAAGAATACACTTTCATTGCTTTAAAGTTATGCTATATTAAGCAACAAGGATTTAAATTATTATTACTGAGGGATATAATGTTTGCATATATGTCTTACTATTTAAGATGTGGGCTGAATTATTCTATTATGCAATGAGAAAATTATGTATTATGTGTAATTGTCCGGAAGAATAATAATAAAAAAAAATATGTTGAGTAAAATAAAACATTAAAACGGACCTTCTGTATTTTAGTTATGTTTAGCATTCAATGTGTAGATAAATGGCATCAGTTTGCTAATCTTAATCATTTTCATGCTTAAGGAAATATTTCTTTAAACACACACCCATACACAATAATAATAATAATAAATTGCTAAATTAATTGAACTGCTCAGCACTGTTTACAGATGCACAATCTTTATTTTTGTATATCAATATTCAATGACAATAATAATAATGAAACAAACCTGTGTGTGTGTGTGTGTGTGTGTGTGTGTGTGTGTGTGTGTGTGTGTGTGTGTGTGTGTGTGTGTGTGTGTGTGTGTGTGTGTGTGTGTGTGTGTGTGTGTGTGTGTGTGTGTGTGTGTGTGTCTGTATTTTAATCATTTGGATCTGGGCTGACGCAACATTGCCGTGGGTGGAGAAATGACCCATCATGCAGTGCGTTTCCTCACAAGTCAACTCTCAAAGGCCAGACAGTTTCCTGACTTTGTAGTGGAACACAATCAGGCCTGCAGGCGAGGAGGGGGCTCGGGGGTGGCCGAGTGGACAGACGTATTCTCGCTGTACTTCTTATTTGTTTTAAAAATAGCAAAGCACCACTGTGTTGTCAGTGGGTTTCTGTACACACTGAACCAAAAATTGTACAAACACATAGGCATACATAATATGCACATAATACACACACACACACACACACATATGTGTATAACCTATCCTTACCCGTAGAGAGATATAGGGAGATCAAGTCATACACAAGTAAACGTTCAGCTTCAGTGAGAGATGAGACTGTCAACAGTGAGAAATATATTATATTTTATATATCTCCGTTTTCTGACCAGTAATTGTGTTTCAATACAGCAGTTATTTCACCCTGTGGATTAAATATTTAATATCATGTCTAAGCAATTATCAAAAATCCTTTACATGAAATGAGGCTTGCAGCCTCTCAAATGAACATATTAGTAGATTTTCCCTGCTTTATATAGATGAAAACTGAATATCTTTGGGATTTGGACTGTTCCTCAGACAATACGACAATTTTGACAACAACCAATCAATCAATGAATACTTAGCACACGTGGCAGATTGATTGATAATAAAAATATCTTGTTGCAGTGCAATCATGGGCAATAGAAAATCCAACCAATTTTTTTTTAGAATGATCCATATTTCTTAAAATTTGTTTAAGCACAATCTCCTTGAAATATCAGATCTCAGTTCAAATGAGCTTGTATTGATTTGTTTGTATGTTGAAGGGGGAAGGGTTTAGGGCCTCTTTCACGAGCCTGTGTGCTGGCGTCAAACCTTCCCGGTTCTGGTGGTTTTGGCTGAGTATAACTTCTAATTTGATGTACACAGTTTTATTTGAGCCTGTGTGGCTCTGTTTTATACACGTTTTTTCTTTATGTATTTTCTTATGTTCAATCTGTTTTGTTTTTCACCTGGCTCAAAGACACATACGTCCCTTTGGTACAATAATTTCTGAATAAAGCAGAATACAGTAGAAATTAAGAGGTCTGCCTTCTTTCAGCAGCTGCATAATACTTTTATGTTAACTATATATATTACGCTCTGTTTGTAATTTTAGTTACACTCGCTGCCTATAAAATATTGACTGAGCCGCTGTGTGTTCATTTAGAAGACAGTTATGCACATAATATGATCATACAGAGTCTCATGTCTTTTAATGCACATCGGTGATTTTCATCAGTTAGATTGATTTATAATTGCACACATTTGCTATATGTTATCAGGAATTATTTTTATATTGGGACGACAATTTCAACCGTTTTGTATCCTTTTTTGCAACATGTCTGTCTTAAAGTGGCTAGGGGAACTTTGCATTTGTGTTAATAGGAGCCCCTTTGTATAAAAGCAGTAGTGTTTTTACGATGCCAGCTGTTCCTGGGTGAGCGTACCCGGACAGAGGCTTTAAGGAAAACTTTATAAAAATAGCGTTCTTTGCAGTGATGGTCTCGTTTGCTGTTACATATAATATAGGATGTAACGGGAAAAAGGAAAAAATATACTGTTCAAGAAATATTTGAAGTTCATCATAGCTACTTTGAGGAGACATTTTGTAAACCTTTTAATGAAGGATTATCAGTTTATTCCTATTGTTTGAGAACATATAACTAATCATCTCATATTTCTGGGTTAGGTCTTCTCTAAACTTGGAAGCCTGAAAGCGTTTTTTTGTTTTTGTTTTTGCCTTTGCATTTGTTTCACATCACCTCTTCTCTGTCTACTTATTTAATGCAGCTGTTTAAAAATTATACATTTCCTTATAATAGCCAGTATTTGACATATGACCACTGATGTAAAAAGGGTTAAAAAACAGACGAGTCACTGAAGCTCTGAAGATTTTATGCCCATCTCCCCAGACGAAGATAGCTGTGTGTAGATGTTCTGTGCAAATGATTTCTTATTTATATGTCTCTTTGGCCGGATTTAAAGGAACACTCTGTGTCGTTTGGAGCTAAACTCAAAGACCTCTCCTCTCTAAGTGTTGACATAGAAGCTTTACATAATTGAGGGCTGAGAGTTTTATAGTTGAAAATATCAAGAGAATTCTATTTTTTATCTTTTTAGTACACGCTGATGCTGCTGCTGCTTCTCATGAATAGAAGAAACTGGAGAATACAGTTTTTTTAATGGAATCGCTGAATGGCTGTCTTCTGCTTTTACATCACAACCTGTCCCAAATGTCTCAATAATCGATATATTGTCAGGACTAAACAGTGTAAGTTTAGGAGGCTGAATTACAAATATTATTTTGCAGACTCTTGATTTATTAGTACTAGATAGTTGGAATTGTGTTGTTTAGATTGTGACCCCTTATCACAGGTTGTGAATGATTGTGATCTGAAATAAACAATGATTAACTCTAAGATAGATTTATTTTAATCATTTTAGAGGCACACTTAGCTGAAATTATTTTGGTATTTCAAAAATTAAATAAAAGGAAAAGACAAAGGTGAAAGTTGAGAAAATAACCATTATTATTTGTAGCAGAGTGTTGTTTTAATTTTGTTTCCTACCCTGGTAAGTAGCTTATACCCCATTAGATTGCATATGTTTAAAGGAATGATAATACTCTAAAAGGTCAGCTTAATGCCTAGGCTACTCCCTCTATGTCTCAGATCCATAAGTATGAAACATTATGAAAACCATAAAAACATGGGGTATGATTTTTACCTGCTCCGCCATTGTAGCCTGGTCCTACCCAAGCCACAACCACAGCGAGTTCTACTAGCATCCAATGCGGAAGTGACAAAAATTTTAGTTCACTTCAATTTCTCGTTGACTCCCATGTTAAATAGGCCGTTTTCACAGCATTATTAAACCTATTTACGGCCTAGTCCAAAACAACATTCTAGTCTGTATGTTTAGGTCATATCTCCATGACACTGAGGGGTTAAATGTTTTCGTATTACGCTAGTTTTTAAACTATTGGAGGTTAAAATGTACAAATAATTAGGGGCGTGGCCTCTTGAGTAACAACTAGCCCCCCGCTGGCCCTCACTTCGCCTCAGAGGTATAAATGGGCGTATCTCCCTCCCCCCGACGTCATATCAATGCCCTCTTTGGTACAAGGAAATGAGGCGGAGTAAAAATCTGACAAGTTGGCGGAGTAAAAATCTGACAAGTTGGCGACGCGCATAGGCCAGGACGATTGGTTGCAGTTTGAATAAGGTCAGCACGGATGCTACATCCATTTTATATACTATCTATGGTCCTACCAGACCATGGTACTTAATTTAATTTGTACAGAAGACTACTGAAGGTAAATGAAAATTGAGCAGAAGTAGCTAGGCGGGCGGTGCCGGGCTACCATTGTAACCGGGTAAACATTCACTTCTCTGTCGCCCTCTTTGTAGTATTCTCTCTTCTGATTGGATACAATGTTTCTCTGCCGAGACTCTGAGAGACCTATGTTATGAAGCGTGCACACTATATAAGTGATCACTGTATGAATATAGATAATGTAAATATATTGCTTACTTCTGCTTTAACAAAATCTAAGCGAATTATAATGCCAGATTATATTATTGTGAAAATGTGTATAAAATGATGAGACATATTTCCATCTAAAGATATGGTGCAGCCTTACAAACATCGAGTCGAGAATCGTCTATGTTTGAATATTTTACTCAATGTAAAAATCATTTAGTTTCAGTCAAAGGCTTTCGAATAGATACATTTTATAATTCCTGTTAGAGTGGATTAAGATGTTTGAATAGAATTAAAGCGATTTCAGAAACCGGAATCTTTTCTCCACATTACTAAAAGCAAAACAATATATTTCACTGGATAAGCCAACCCTTCATTGTTCCCACTAAATAATCCAAACACTTCTAAAGCGTTAAATCAGATTTCTTCCGCCTCTCTCTCTTTCTACCCACAAACACCTGACAAAAACCAAGACTGTATAGCTCAGAGGCTCTGGGTAAGCCTCATGTTTTATTTGCGAAAAGCGGCCCCATTGTCCCATAAGTCACCTCGCACAGCACTCTTCTGCTTCACGCCACACTGAGCCTGTCCTACTGCGTTAGCATCACCCGCTGCTAAAGCACTTAGCTTGTGTTCTCCGTGTCCTCTGTGGTACCGCCAAACATCCATTTGGAGGTCCTATAACTTTGAAGCTTTTCACCCACACACTGAGCGAGGGAGGCGCGGGATGCATTTGTGACGTTTCGTGAATACTTTTTCCAATAAATCGCCCTGTACACAAATACATTAAAGCTAATCTGGATATGCATGTTGCCCCGCTTCTCAGCCCAAACAACTTGACGGGTATGGAATTAGATTTGTTTTAACTATTGAAATAGTTTAAAACCAATAATAACCTTAATACCCTATTAGTGAGTGATAGCACCAGTTAGCCATTTGGTTGCCACATTTTATCTGTTGGCCTTTTTTTTAACACTTGTCAGACATTGTCACACCTGCTGTGAGAGCCAACAAGGACAGGAGGAGGGCAGCTAGGCTTCCACGTCGGCTGCAAATCAATCTACCCTCATTTACTGCTCCGTTGATAGGCCTACATGCATCAAGCATACCCGGGTTTGGTTTATTGATGGAAAGTATATTTAAATGTTAGGTTGATGTCTTTTGTGTCACGAAAGTTCCCAGCAGTATGTGAATTTTCACCCAAGCGACATGAATAACAATTTAATGATTTGATTTTGTCTTGTGTCACAGCTGCACTCCTAAGAAGCTTCACAGCTGCCATCTTACATCAAATCTTTGCTGTGCACAAAGTTATTACAACGGAATTTTAACATGGGGCATACGTTTAATAATTGTGTTAACAACAGTTGTCAATATTACTTACTTAAACATCCAGAAGACACGGAGCAACATTAGCAATTCATCTTGAGTTGTGTTTCCTTTCACCTGACGAGTGTAAGTTCAATATTCATTTTCCTTTTAGCTCAGTTTTGGTCTCCACCTAGCCTGGTCCAACCAGACCATCTTACTTCATTTCATTTGTACATTTGTTGACTACTGAAGGGAAAATGAAATTTGAGCGGAAGTAGGTATGCGGGCGGAGCCAGGCTAGTCTCCACCAGCTCCTGAAAGGTATCTGGTTAACGTAAGCATTGCGACAATGGGGTTATCCCTATGTTGCTACATTTCTGAGAATTTTTTTTGCTTCAAAATAAGGCCCTATTTTCCCACAGCCCCATGTTCCTGAAATTGGCGATTATGTTCAGGAATCATAGCTTTGTGGTTAGGGTAAGGGAACAGGGACAGTGAGAGGTTAGAATAGGAGTGATACACACACACACACACACACACACACACACACACACACACACACACACACACACACACACACACACACACACACACTCTTCTCATATGGCTGCTGGAACATAGAGCGGTGGGAACATAGACACGCTCCCGAGACAATTCACTAAAAGAAGTTAAAAAAAAGCAACAAAAAAAATGCATAGAGGAAAACAAAAACTATTAGCTAAAAAAAATCTGAAAGATTGACCAGATTTCCAGTACTTCTGTGACATTGTGTGTTACATTAGAGAAATGACAGATGATCTTGTTCTTTAGCTTATGACTTAAAACAGACTGTAATCAAAGTATTGCCTATTACAGCTGAAACAATCCCACTCTTTGCATTCCTAACAAGAGGAAATGCTAGAGGAATGACCCACTGGGACCCTTTAAATGTCCTTTTCTCATGAAGTGAAACAAGCAGACAAAGATGAAACTCGACTGAGAATTTCCATGGGAGAACGCTTTCTAAACCACGTATTCATGCAATATTTAAAAAAGTAATAATTCAAAGACATTTTAAGTGGCTTAGAACTAAATGAACAAAAGAAGCCAGCTGATTCTCTTCATATTTCAGAGGGGGTGTTACATGAAAACGCAAAATGAAACTGTGAACTTAGTGAAAAATAAACACTTTCACAACATCCTCCCTCTGCAATAAGGTCTTCACTTCCTGTTTGTGTATAGAATATGGGACACGGAGGGTTATGCTATTTAAACCAAAGGGCAGCAAATTCCCAGCTAGCAGAGGCCAGTGGGATCTGAACTTCTGCTGCCAGCTTCTCAAGGGGACATGAAGTGGGCGTGGAAATGCAGAAAGAAGGAAAACAAGATAATGCTGAAAAAAAGAAGGGAATAGACTATAATTAACCGACTAGGATGATATCAGATCTTTACAACTTAAGATTTTTTCCTTTTGTGACCGATGACTTCTCTTCCCAAAAACTACATGAACATCTGTAGCTTGAAAAATTCTATAAATATAATGTTTTAGCTCTACATACGTCACATCATTGTCACAATGCAACATTTTGCTTATTCTTACATGGTGATCTATTTATATCCTTATAGGCTACACAAATGATTAATTATAAAGAATTAAGATTGTGAATGAAGCAATGTGTGAAAAGGTGACAAAGGCAGAAAAGAAGAAGGCAATTAGCTAGAAGACTTGTAAACCCTAACCAAAAGATTTTTAAATATCGTGTTTGCAAATGAGGAATTTTAACACGTTAGACCTTTTTGTGAGTAACACTGAAGTATTAGTTTTGAGCTGAAGTAAGGATGTGATTAACCCTGAGCATAAAGACTGGAGGCAAAAGGAAACGGCCTGACTCGTTCTTCTCAAGTAAGAAAAGATGAGAAAAACATACCTTCTAAGTGTATAACATCTGTTGTTCTGTTTGTTTAATCTATAAAAAATTTTAAACGTTGTGCATTTTCTGGGGGTATTGTCTTAATATCACGTTGTGAGGTTTCCAAGTTTTGGTACCAATGTGCTCCAAAACAAAAACTCATGCTCAGTGACTGACTCAAACCGTGATATAGCTTCTGCACCAAAACACTGGACAGACAGATTCTGTTCTTTATCAAGAAGCATTTTTTAGCTTCACCTACAACCACAAATTGTTATTTGATAGTCTAGTCTCTAGAAAATGTTTTGATCATTTCTACAAAACATGATAATGCATGTGCTTTAGTGGTGTTGTTATTATTTATTTTTTACTTTCCACAGGGCCAAGCCTCCTGTTTCGTCCTGATTCAGTCTGAATCCTAGCCTGGCATTCCCAGACCTGCCACTAGGCGCTGGCAAATTAAATTTGCTGCGCGTGTTGGTCTGGACACGCTCCGTTGAAGCTTATCAAGAAAACCAGAAATCTGGCGGGCGCGCCAGAGCCCCTTATATGGTACTCTGGGGAGGACGTAACCGGATGACGACAGTGATGTGCATGCGACGTCGAAGCCGTGATAGTAAACATCAGAGATGGCTGCGGATATGTTGTATGAGTTTGAGACTGCTTTGGCCTCGACCGTTAACGATTTAGAAGAAGGCACTCAAATCTTTCATTAGCAAGTAAGTGGAATGTTCTATTTTGCCGACCGACAACGGCAAACGTTTAATTTAACAGTTTAACAGCTTACGTCGCCTTGTGCATCGCTCTGATTGGTTGCAGTGCTATCCTACTGCGTGCAGTGGCATTTGAAATGCACGAGTAGGAGCCGCCCCTTGAGTTGGAAATTACTATTGATCGTCGCCAGACCCTCTATCGTTCAAGATATCAGGGTCTGGATTTCCAGGCTATCTGAATCCTGCTCTCTACACACAATGACTTGAGATTTGTATTGATCTTCTCATCTTGTATGCCGAGCATATTTCGAAAAAATTTCAAATCTTAAAAAACTCTATAGGGGAAGGTGGGGTGATTTGTGCATTTTGGAAGTTGCAAAACCCCTTGTTTCTAGAAAACCGTGGAAGAAATTGGAAATGTGACCACATATTTAAGAAGAGCCATCCATTTGACTCATCCTGTAAAGAAGGGAGACACAAGGAATAAGATATAAGCACATTTAAGCTCAAAAAACTGTGTTTTGCCTTTCAAAGTAAAATTTCCATGATCAAGGTTTTTTGATTATTGTGTCTGAACAATTATAGACACGTTTGAAAACATTTGACACATGTTTTAGTGCTTTGGTATGCTACACTTTGAGTCTATATAGTTAGCACAATGTCAACCCTAAATTGCTGCATCATGCCTATTATCCAAAATTCTGGGGATGGGGTGATTTGTGCGCAAGGGCCTGGGTGAGTTATAAGTAAGTAAGTAAGTAAAATGTATTTATAAAAGCACATTTATGACAGTTTGCACTGTCCAAAGTGCTGTACATAGTGCATTCAGTAGGTAAACAATGAAGGTAAAATAACAATAACCAAAATAAAAGACGTAAAGCCCATACATCCACATAAACACAGATAGTAGTGCAGAGGTAAGTAAGTAGTGCAGAGGTTAATGGGGAGGAAACACCAGGGTGTACATATGGGTTTTGAGCCTTGATTTAAAGGCAGAAATGTAGGGGGAATCACATTTGTCAGGTGGCAGTTGGTTCCACAAGCACGGAGCAACTAGTGCAAAGTACATTTCTGAGAGTTGTGCCAGTGGCATGGCTGTATACGCTGGTCACCAAAAGAAAGTGATAGTCTACAGTAGCTCAGAAGAGAGTGACATCTCAATTCCACTTAACGACACCACTGATGAGAGTTCAGATGGCCAGAAAGATGATGATGGTGACTTTGGGGTGATTTGTGCGACAAGACAACTTTTTTTCCGAAAGCTATATTTCTTAAACAGTTTATTCCAGATCCAAAGTTTTTATTGCCAGGGATGCACAACATCCTGAAATATATGTACATATTTGAGTTGGAGACATAACTGTCAAGGCCTCACTTTAAAATCACTTTGAGTAAAAAGTTGCACAAATCACCCCACCTTCCCCTATAGGACTAAATAAACTATGCCCACTGCCTAATTCTTTTTAAAATAATTATACTAGACAACAAATGGGATCAAATGTCCTTGGTGGAGATAAGTGGATTTGAAAAATCTAGACATCAGTGCTGAAACCGGCAGATAGAGGAAATACATGTTTAACTGAACCACTTTGTCGCTTCCTGAATAGGCTATAAGGCAAAACTGAAATTGGCAAATAATATAAAGAGGGAAAATATTATTGGGTTTCCATTTGTGGGTACTTTAATGTGAGTGTTCTATGTTATTGTGTTTGCATTCAACTGTAATATCTACACCCATTATGAGGAGAGTGTGTACTAGCCTGTACATACTCAGCATAGGGATTTCAAAGACAGGAAGGCCGTCTGATAACAATCGGAGTGTAACGCCCTCCGCCTGCAGGCTCTTTCTGTGGCACCCAAACACAGCAGAAGATCTTCTCCAGCAAATGTAAGTGATGTTTGGACACTTTTTGCTCAGCTGTGAGACACGGACAAGGTCTGTTTTTCTGGGCAGCTTCTCTGGAATGTAAACCACCCACTATACACTCATAAACACTGTGTTACAACTGTGTGATGGTGTGAGGCCTGATGATTTCCCTTGCTCGGTTTCCCTTCGGTCTCATGATTAATAAGAATAATTAAATTTTACATCATTTGGAACAAAAACAATCATTGCTGCTGGATATTATTTCTCATGGGGAATTATTTAAATAAACCGTCAGAATAGCAGTGTGTGTGTGTGTGTGTGTGTGTACTTTATCTACACAAACATTGTGTTTGAGGTCATCACTTTGAGGCATGACGTGTGTTTATAATGGTCATAGGAAGATGACGTGGTGTGTCATACTGTGGACTGGAGTCTTTGAGTTTCTTTGAAAAAGCTCTAGACTCCACATGTTTAGCATATTTATGTAGCCACCTCACAGTGGTAAATCCAAACAAATAAATCTACTCCAGCACAACTGTGTTACGTCAACAGAAGCTTTCTGTGTATATTAAAAATAGCATGTTTCATGAAGAATGGGAGACCGTCCAAGTAGTTAACTGAGCTCATAAATTGTTTTGATAACAGATTGTTGGACAAAATGCAAATGGGAACCAAGTCCCACAATACACCACAAATACATCATTTTTATGATCTCTTTTTCTTTTATAGAGATGTGATGTAGAGTGACTGTAAGAGGCTTTCAGAGCCTGTGACGGAAGGCCAACATGCGTTAAATTCAACCAGAGCCAGCTGAGAGGTGCAGCGGGGTATTTTTGTGGTGTGAGTGAAAAAGTTACAGCTGAAAGCATATTAAAGTTTCATCCAATCATTGTGTACTTTGACCTGTAATGTGATGGTTTACAGTGAGTAAAAAATGCAGAGAAACAGGAGAAAAGCTAATAAATAAGTTATTATTTTCAAATGAATGACTCAACACTCTATTTTAAAGCTAAAGCATAAAAAAATCATATGCATATTTGGTCCTTTTGTGTTTCAGCTGACTAAATATTAGTTGATTGATTATTACATATATTATTATATACAATATATTTTTTTAGTGATGCTAGAGGTATGGCTCTAATAACAGCGATGCCTGTCAGTTCATAATTTTGATCCAGATTTAAATATTTTTAAAACTATTGAATGGATTGTCTTCTATACAGATGTTTCCATTGCCCAAAAGATAACCCTTCTGACTCTTTCTTTCACACCACCATGACATGAGCTTGAAATATATGTTTCAGCATTCAATTGCCTATATTAAAAACTATTGGATGGATTGTCATGAAATCTGATACAGAGATGAATGGTCCCTAAGTCCATCATCAGGTATACTTTTTAATGGATTTAATGACCTTCCCATCAGCTTCAGCTGTCTAAGTTAAGCTTAACTAAATTCAATATTATATTTGATCAACAGCAGCATGTGAGCAGTGTCACTGCTGGAATGCTGACATTGGGATTTAGCTCAAAACACTGCTTTGCCTAATTGGAGCCATTACTTTAATGAGCTCTTTTTGTCGATAAAGAAAAGTCATGGTCTAGAAAACAGAAGGTTGTTTCCTGTTATTACTATACTTTATCTTGAGATAACATGATAATCAACCTGTTATCACAATATGTTGTTTCCTATATTCATTATCTCATTATAAGATAGAGATAGATAGATAGATAGATAGATAGATAGATAGATAGATAGATAGATAGATAGATAGATAGATAGATAGATACAAAAATGTACCAGGTACTTTTACATAGTAGAAAACCAAAAAAGGCAAGTAGAGTAGAGTAGAGATGGTACCATGTAGTGGAAAGGCGCCATAAGTGTCGGTATGTAAATCTCTCAGAGCATCAATCATTAGACTCCAATCCAAACATGTTAAACACACATTGTTCCCTTTCTGCTCCACAGTCCGAGGCATGGCTCTCATCTAATGGACAATAACAAGGCACTAAAGAGCAGCAGGACATAGCTCAGTCCCACTCAGAGACACTAAATCAATCTGTTCCAAATAAACACCAGGCTTTTACGCCATTTGCTCATCCTGAAACCTGAGTTTGGAGTGTGACATTTTAATTTATTACAATCTAGTTAGAAACAGATGAAGACTTTTTCTACCTGGATATAGTGCAGTGTGGTCTGTATGCTTGTTCTTATTTTGCTTTTTGTTTTTATAATTTCTGCTGCTTAACGTTGTAAATGCTAAATATACCTTCTTTTTAGGATTGTTATATTTTTTCATAGGAACATACTGATGTCTAATGCAGGCAGTCAAAATTTTATTTTCCTCAAGTTATTCTACATGTTAGATGCCTCTATGTCCCCTACTTATCCGGAAATCATAAAGTTTGAGATGTTATGGAATTTCCTACACACCACAGCTGGTAGTTGAAGTTACTTTTTTTATATCTTAGATTCTATGAATTGTTTATATTTTTGGCTATATTTTGGTCCTACTTCTGTGAAAAAAATTAAGTGAAAGATTAAAAAAAGTGGCCACTGATTTACAGAAACTATTTGGTTTGTTTTTATCACACATATATTTGTCACAAAATATGACGTATTTTAATGTTGATGGTTAAAACAAATTTTTAGTGCTGAAAAACTTAAGTACTAGAATATTACTGGACTACTGCTTAAACATGTTTGGACATTCTTTCCTTCAGATTTTCCCACCTCTTGCATGTGAGAGTTTGCACATGCATAACGTGAACACAAACCTTTCCTATTTCACAAAACATACGTTGTCTCATTCAGTATATTTTCACAGTTTGAGTCTTCCTCTTGTGAGTTAATTATGTTCCACAGTAACTACAACCACTGCACACACAACAATGAGGCTGCTGCTAAAATCCATTCTTAATGGTGGAATTTTCTTTGCAAATAGCTTTAAATTGTCACTCATTACAAGCCAAAGACACAAACCATTAACTGGAGAGGAAAATTCAGGTAGCAATTTAGGGCAAAGAGTCATTTGGCAGAAGTAAGGCAGCAGAGGCAGCGAGCAGAACTAATTTCATCAAATATTAAACTTGGTTAGGAGACTCCTAGGACTCCAGTGGGATTACCCTGCAGCCTGGTGACATGAGGAGAGCTGGAGGATCATGGGATAATTCGTACAGGAAGCATAGGTAGCCATTTTGAAAAATAATTATTACAAAGTATTCAGAGAAAATATCCGATCTGGTTACTTTACCACACTGGTGAAAAAATACCTTATAAAGCTTTTGGCCATGTTAAAGTATATCTTGTTCCCTCTGCATGTGTCAACTTGAACATGATTTGTGTGATATGAAATTCGCAATAATATACTATATGACTGCAGTGTTCACTTTGTCAAGTATTTATAGATGTAGTCTTAATCATGATATAAACAGTTAGTTTTAATTTAGTTTATATTTAGTCAACCTTATCCTTTTTTATTATAAATCCATTTTTAGTCGACTAAAACTGTGGAGATTTTAGGTGAGTTGACAAATGTTGTGAACATTTGAGTTTAGTTTAATTTGAGAACAAGAAATAACATGTTAAAGTGTTTAATGCAAAGTGTCAGAGCTTGTTTCTTTCTTTGCATGTGTTATTAAGAAGGAGAAGGACGAACATACTTGTTAATGAGGTGCATGTGTGCGCAGAAATTAGCTATTGTAAACTGTTAAAGTGAACCTGCCAGATAAATGAAAATGCATTATTTGCCAAACTCAGCAGACAACAACAAAAAGTGGGAAAAAAAACGTCCAACTGCAAGAACAGAAGAAAAGTGTTGTATTAGGTAGATCCATTCAATAAACCTGCAAAATTCGTATCTTTTTTCATTATCTGAACAACATGTTAAACACATGGAAAGAGGTCATAAGGTAACTTCTTACTCTGCGTTGAAAAGTTAAAAAAGTCCATATGCTGTGATGACATGATTTCTAAAACACTTTCCATTATTCTAACAAATCTAAATATTAGTAGAGGAAGTGACACACAGACAGTCTCATTACAGTTTGTATGTGAGAGAGGAATGTTAATGCTTTAGATAAATGTAAACAAGGTAAATCATGTACACATACACTCACTCATACAATGCTCATACAAAGTAAGAAGGCATGACATATGAAATAGTGATGTTAATGCTGTTTTGATTTTCAGTTTACTGGAAGGAATAGGCTACTCATAGGAAATAAAAACAGAAAATAGAAAATAAGCATAAAAAAGTCCCAAAAATACTGATGTATAAGTACAAGCCAATGTTCATATATGGAAACTGAAATAAAATCATCATAAGATGAGTTGAGATGAGAGATTTCACACAGGGAAATTGAGGCTAATTTACTTATTAGGAGAAATGTTGTTTAGACCAACTCCAAAGTATTTAAATCATGTATTACTTTAGTGTTTTAATCCTGTTATGTAACAGGACTAAAAGTAAAACCATAAAACTTTGCTGCTTTGCTCAGTACAAATGTAATAATATTTAATATTATCCTGCTTTCCAAATATAACTTTTTGCATTTTTCTTGCTGCTGGAAAAAGGCAGGAGTGCCTGCAACTTTATTTTACTTGTATGACACACTTGTTATGTTTCAAGAATGCCTACAATGCCAACACTATATGTAAGTTTGAAGCATTCAAACCAAAACCACAGCTTGATTGTTGCAAATAACATATAAAGTGAAGGTTTGAAAGCGCAGTCTATTACAGTCTGTTACTCATCTCTGCAGCAAAGCGACTGCATAGATTTTATTCAGGAAAGTGAAGGTTTTCAATTCAGGTGGACATTTTAGGGCTATGGCAGGTGCTGTGTAAAGAAAAAGGTTTTTGGGGCAGAGTGAAGAGCATTACCCGCGGGTGGCCAGTAGTTTGGCACAATCCCATCACCCTCCATCGCCTCCGCTCAGCTCCTCCAGCTGAGGCCTACTTAGCACCATTCATAATGCATGGTCACCACCCACACCCCCACCCCCTAAACCCATGCTCCGGCCTGTCATGGCTTGTTCCCTTTGACAACTCAGCCCAACTCAACTTTTCCCCCAAAGAGGATGCGAACGGTTGCATAATTTAGATGCCGCCCGCTGTTTTGAAGGCTCATCTCTTATCAAAAATGTAGCAGAAAGAGTTTCTGGGGGAGTTTTATCTAAAGGGGCAATGGAAGATGTTCCAGTTGAGACAATGGATGTAGGCGTGGGCCAAAACTTTTACTTTGAAACTTTTCTGAAACATGTAGGCTAGACATCAGCATCATGCATGGCTGATTGCCCACATGCATACATGATAGACCTAAACGCAGGATTAGGAACAGAGACATCTACTGCATATTTAAAAACAAAAAATGTTGGGGTTAATTTAGAGTCTTACGAACACACTGCACTCCGCGGCGCGGCGGTTGGCCGCGTGAATCGCAGGTTCCGCGCCGCGTGATCATATTGGGTCATATTGTGTCCGCCGCCCGCCGTCCGACCAGAGTATCCTTGCCTTCTCCTACTCTGGGGCTCTGGGGATATGCTGGCGCTGGTGCTAACCGGTGCTGAGAGCACCAGTCTGCTGTGCTGATGGTGCTTTACCCAAGCTAACTGGTGCTAACTTGGTTCATAAAGCAAAACTGATAGCTGTACACAGCAGGCAACAGACACAGAGGCTATTCACAGAACTTATGGGAGCAAACTGTGACTATTATGTTTTCATCCATCATAATTTCCTCTGTCAGTCGTCTAGAAGAGAGTGACGTCGGGAGGAGCTCAACGCTGACTGGCTATCGCGGCGCGGCCGGCGGCAAAAAGTTCAATATTTTCAACTTCTGCGGCGGCCGCGGCGGCCGCGCCGCCCTAGCCGCGCCGCTTGCCGCCCATTCGCGCGACGGCGCGCGAAATACATTGACTTTCTATGTAAACTCGCCGCGCGGCGGTGTGCAGTGTGTTCGCACCTTTATGAGAGTATCTCATATTGATTCCAGCTGTTTTCTTATTGAAAGACTTGATTTTTATGTTGCCCTTCTCAGTTGTTTTCTACAAATCGATTACATTATAAGCAGGGGTATAAAGTAGCGAATTACATTTACTCGCGTTCCTGTAATTGAGTAGTTTTTTCATGTAGGCCTACTTGTAATTTTTTAAGTGATTTTTAAAACCTATACTTTTACTTTTACTTTGAGTATGTTTATTTTGAAGTATTGTACTTCGCTACATTTTATATCACCTGCGTTACTGAGTAAAAAAATTGTTAGGCTAAAGGAGAGAAAAGAAAATAAATATTGCGGGGGTTTTATTTTTACGGCACAATACCGGAAACTAACACAGTGAATGATCGACAGGAGGAGAGAACACATTGTGACTAAATGATAACAACAAACATTGCTTCCCTCTATCATTAAAACAAAACAATCCTAGTTAAACTATCATTGTACCGCACGTGAAGACGTGAAGGCTTTTAAATGCAGCGAACCTTTGATCCAGCCGTGCGATCGGCCCCTCCCTCACCTGATAGTTTAGCACAGTGCAGAGTAGGATGGAGACGGTTCGTGCTGCCGGGAGCTTTAAAAATCTTCCAGAAGACGGCAGAAAGTCAGGCTTTGGTCGAGAAGAAAGGTAAAATTAATAGACTAAAATAATGTGCAAGATATGTTACGCGCGGACACGCGAGTCAGATGACATGCGCGACCGTGAGAGAGAGAGAGAGAGAGAGAGAGAGAGAGAGAGAGAGAGAGAGAGAGAGAGAGAGAGAGAGAGAGAGAGAGAGAGAGAGAGAGAGAGAGAGAGAGAGAGAGAGAGAGAAAAGAAAAGAAGTCATATCCGACCCAGCTGCACCTCAAAACCAACAAGATATGTTACGCGCGGACACGCGAGTCAGATGACATACGCGACCGTGAGAGAGAGAGAGAAAAAAGGCATATGCGACCCAGCTGCACCTCAAAACATCACGACCTATTCGTTCACTCACTTTAAGTCGAATCCAAGTGGTCTATGACCAAGCAATACAGGAATAAAAAACACAGGAAGTTTAAAGCTCCTTGACTCTTGCCACCACAACAGTCATCAATTAAGAACACTATAGCCTACAATGCAACTTGCTTATCCAGCCAGCCATGAGCCAGCTCCATGAGATATAAATAAAATGTGCCCTCACATTCCTGCTAGCAAAACAAGTGCCCTATCAACAACATTTGCAACGGTTTATTTTGATTTTGACACTTATTTTATTTAATAATTAAAAATATGTTTTACTTATTTGCATTTTCCTTGTTTTCAGTCCAATAGGTTATGTTTTAAAGTCCAAAGTCATGGTTTCAAATGTTAAATAAGTGCATGTTGCAGTTCTTAAATCAATTAATAATTGTCTATAATAATTGTGATTACACAATGTCAATCAAAATAATCATGATTATAATTTGTCAAAATCGAGCAGCCTAACCTTGCAATGTCCATGATTTAGATCAATTATACACAATTACATTATTAGAACTGCAGCTGCAGTCTGTTTAGGTCTGTAGACCGGTTAATGATCAAAGGGTTGGAGGTTCGATCCCCGCCCTGTTGTTGTGTCCTTGGGCAAGACACTTCACCCACCTTGCCTCGTGTGAATGTTGATAGTTAGCCTGCTATCGGTGTATGAATGTGTGTGTGAATGGTAACGTGTAAATGGGAACAGGTCTCCCTTGCAAAAGAGTCTTTGGACTCAATGGGATATACCTGTATAAATAAAGGTTAAAAAAATCCCACATTAACAGACTATTTGCTCCATATTTGCTTATCTAAAGTATAATGACACAGTGTACATCCATACATGTGTGGTGACATGATTTGTTTAATTTGTGCACTTTAATTTGTAAAAGTGTTGCACTCATTAAACAAAACTAGTTTGAGATTTATATCCCCTTGTCTATAATGCCCTACACAGAAGAGACCCCTGCCCCCTCCCGCTGTTAAAAAGTAACTAGTAACTTGTACTTTAAGTACATTTTAAATCAGCTACTTTTTCACTTTTATGTAAGTAGATTTTTAGACTAGTACTTTTACTTAAGTAAAATTTCATCCAAGTAATCATACTTTTACTTGAGTAGAATATTTTTGTACTCTTTCCACCACTGATTATAAGTCAAGTCATTCCTTTTGCAGAAGAATCATTCTCCCTAAGATGTCTTTGAATGTCCAAATATGAAATCATGTGTCTGAGCATGTGTGTATTGGGGGGTGGGGGGATCAAGCCTATTTCATAAATCAGGTTATTGTTTCAATAGAGTTGAAAAAAAAATAAACAAAAGGCTCATTGAAGGTAACTCATGCAGCCGGTGTGACCACCTGCAGTTGGGCAGTTCAAGGTGAGTGAGGGTCACAAGCCGAAGAAAGATATTTAAGAGAGAGGGGGCGAACACCTGCTGAAAATATCTGACTTTACTCCACATGCGGCACATTGTATTTGCTGAGGTGCCAGACTATTGCCTTGTTGGGGAAAATACATAGGTAACTGAGAGTCTTTTTATTATTTTGTGGTGACAACTTCCCTGAAACCATAAACAAAATCCCATTTGCGATCAATTGCACAAATCTTGTTCCCAAACATAAACAAGGTGATCATAATGTTATTCTACTGCTCAAACCACTACACCACTTGCACCCCCAATATATAATTACTATTAATGCATTACTTATCCAATTATATAATATACATTTATCTGAAATGGGCCATTCTGCATAAGGAGTCATTTTGTTCAAGTCTGTTTTGTGAATATTATGGGCTTTTTACCTTGTCATCCTTTATTTTGTGTCAACACCGTCAGACACCAAAAACACAAATTAATTTCCCCTCAATTTATGCTAGACCCATGAGATGTATTGTGATCACAAGTATTCACCAAGACTGACAGAGGCCACACAACATATTTTCAAAATGTATATGAATATGCATTCTTTTATAACGATTTTCCTCTATGTTCTTTAGTTGAACTGTGTAATAGAATGTTTACTTTAAAATTAACAGCAATCAAGATGTGTTTCAAATTTCAAAACACATTCTCATGTTAGGTGACTGGTTAGATTTTCACATATGACCAACCATTCCTCCACAACTATGAAATATCATTATGTATTGTTATCAAAATAATATAAATCTGACGGAGTTGACACATATCTGATGGAGTTGACAAGTATATCTGACAGAGTTGACAAGTATATCTTATGAATTTGACATATCTGATGGTGGTGACAAACCCAGATAACCATCAAATACATAGAATAATCAATAACAGTGATTTTATAACAGCATATTATTGGTTGAGCGTTAATTCAAGATTCACATTACAGTCTTTCAATCAGACTTGCTCTAACACTTACACCAAATCACCTCATTTTGTATATCATCCTGTACTTTTTAAGAATCATCCATGACAAAAGAAGATTGTGAGAGTTTCCATAAATACAGTATTAGAATTATTATTATTTAATATAATTATAATAACTTGAAAACCACTCAAATATGATGCCTTCACATTGAATGTCAACTCCGTCATTGGCCTGTCACCACCGTCAGACAGGAAATCTGACGGAGTTGACATCTGACGGTGTTGACATATTTAATGTTTCTTAAACAAAACAAATTAATCTAGTAAACCATTTGGTTTTTCTGTTGATGATTGTTGCTAGTATGAACTACTTCAGGAAAATAAAATTACCGAAACATTTCAAATAACTTCTTCAGAAATTGTAAATCGGTGTTGACATATCATGGTTTTGACGCATGACTTTCAAGATTTGGAATGTAAAATATTCTAAAACTACAACACTTATCAGAGCCTGTCTGACTCTAATGTACTCTGCAGAGGTAGAATGTGACAAGAGGTCCTTCATAGTGACAGCTGCCCCTTATGTTGCCTGATTTTATTACATTTTACTGGATTGTCTGATGGTGTTGACAAAAAGTGTCTGACCACTTTGAAACCTTATAAAACATGAATGTGTTGAAGAAAAACAGTTTTTATTGATATGAGAGATTATTAAGTGTTGCTTTTGATGAAAAAAGCATGTTTTAATCATTAAAGTAAGTTTTTAATAGGTTTTATTGCACATTAAAGATTGAAACCTTCTCTGTGGACACATTTGGACGTTGTGAGAAGATAACAAGTGTCATATATTTGACATAATAATGATCAAATTAAATGTAAGGGGATAATTGTGCTCCAGACATTCTATTCTTAATCCCTAATAACATCTACAATTTTAAATATTTTTATTTTCTAAGATAACAGCAGTTACATATGCAAGACGACCTTTTGTCCCGGTTCTCAAGAATCACTGGTATATACAGTATATGAGGTTCTTTATGGACAATATATTTCTGTTGCATTAGGGATATTTGTCATGTTGTTTTCCAGCTCACATTGTGTTAACTTGGTGATGTGGAAGGATATACAGTAAAGGCGCACCTTTACATCATGCTTGGCTTGTTACCTGCACACACAGCAAAGAGTATTGCAGATCAAAGAGCTGCTACAGTGCTCTTAACTCATCTTATTAACTCGTCACACACAAGCTCTGCTGTGGCTCTGCCTTAGCATGCTACAGTGTCTATATAGCACGGGATCCGTGGCAAGTGCTTAAACATTATCCAAAACAAGAAGTAGTAGATAACATAGCTGTAAGCTCCATCTGAATAGCAACATCTAGTCACTTTCTTCTTTTGAGCTGCTTTTTGTTCTTGCCTAGTTCATTAATTTTGTCTAACTTATCATGTCTTATACAACCACAAAATGTTTTTACCACAGAATCCTGGGAGTCTTGGTTTTGTAGGGGACAACCTACCTTAATTTTTAAATGACCTGTCTCTAAAATTATTGTTTTTATTTGGCAAAAATGGAATTAAATGTTGTCAGTTTTTGTACAGGATGTACAATATATGGGAGAACGGGGTAATGTGAGACACTTTTTACATTTGCTCCCCTCTAAGGGAGCTAAAATGATTTATCAGTCAAATGTACACATTTCCCATTAATTCAGGATGCTTCCTAGAAAAGAGCATTAGCAGAATTTATTCATGACGAACGGCAGTGAAAATATAATTGTTTAAAAAAAAGTTGTCTTGTGTCTCAGTTTACCCCAGCTGTGGGGTAAACTGAGACAGACCAGAGAAATCAAGGGGTAAACTGATCCACTTAATTTTCCACTCAGAAACTACCATAACAACACATGTTGTAACAGTTAGAATCCTGACAGCTAGCTTGAAAACCAAATATTCCAAAACTAATGTCGGACTAGTAACAGAATCATGGAGTTTGGTCAATTAAGCAAAACATTTTTCTAAACACTTGAAAGTAACTCTGATCAAATACAACATATAATTCATATTCAATAATTAACATTCAAATGACAGATAGAACCATAGAGCCAGATAGTGTCTGGGGGAAAAGAACAATCAGAACCAGCTAGAACAGCCTGGGACTCGGAACACAGGACTAGACCAAGCTGTCATTTTCCATATTTTGAGTCTTTGATTAATATTTTTCTGCATTTGTTTTATTGGGATCATTCATTGAATAAAGACATATTACTTAGAGTCTAATGATTTTAAAGGTCACTCTCCTGTCCCCCACATACATACGTGCCAAACCATGCCCTTGCCGACACCCCTTCAACCATTCAACCCCCACCTCCAGCCCACATTGTCTTTTGTCTTATTCAAACTAGCCTCCTTGCTACCTCAAATATAATGGATTCATTAAAAGAGGGCACTGGGCGCCCTTAGCTCAGTTGGTAGGGCGTCCCCCCCGGACCGGGCCCAGCAGCAGACCCGGGTTCGATTCCCGCCCACGGTCGTTCTCTGCATGTCACTCCCCTCTCTGCCCCATTTCACCTCTGTCTCTCTGCACTATCAATAAAGCATAGAAATGCCCAAAAATATATTTAAAAAAAAAAAAAAAAAAAAAAAAAAAAAAGAGCGCACAGACACTAGCCCCTTTTACACAACCAGTGAAAGCCGGGAATATGCCGGCCTTTCGGCCCTCCACCCTGCTGTATAAATGCGACAGTTGCGGAACGAGGGAAGAAAGGTGCGAGTGATCGTTCCGGGAATTTTACTACCTCGGGGGGTAGTAAGATTCCCGACACTATCAGTTCCGCCTCTCTGTTTAAATGCTCCAGCTTGTTGTTGCGGAACAGGGGGGCGTTTGACGTTCCATAGCCTATGTTCTAAACATGCGACCATGTTAGCAGTTGAAGGACGTGTGTTTAACATTAATCACGGCGGCCTGATGTCCCATAAAAATCACCAAATAAAAGGAACGGCGTATAATCTATCTGATCATGAGGTCCGTTGCTCAATCCAAACCCCCACGCTTCATTTTGCAGAGTGTATGAGTCTATTTCTGCCCAGGAGAAGTTGTACAATGGGAAAGCTAGGCTAGGCTAAGTAAGGGATAAAGTATAGCGAACGGGTCACTTGCTAGAAATAAAGACCGACAAGCTGAAGCAGGAGCACGACGCGCAGCGGAGGGCTCTTGTTCAGCTTGACCTAGTAACCGGGGAATAGTCTGCTCGCCCCGCTAGACTGTCTGCTTCAGCTGACTGAAGGCTCCGGCTCAGCTGTTAGCCACAGAGCTACTGTTTTGATAACACAACTCAAGACGTGAAGAGGTGAAGCGGATTGATTTTGTCAGTTTGGTTAACAGTCCCAGTGATGTTGGACTCAGCGCGTAGCGAGATCAACCGGCACATCGTGGGGACAGTAAAATACGGCCCTCTTACAGCAAGCTCCAGCACTTCTGCTCTCAATTCACCAGCCAGTGTTGTTGTTGAATAAGCAGCTGACCGGCGCGGCGCTAAATGTTTACGTCACACCTGACGCTGCTTACGCTGTTGTGTCACACATGACACTCCCCCCACTCCCCTCGTTCCGGAATGTGGAGCTCTGTGCTTTCACTCCGGAACGCTGTGTAAAAGGGACACAACACGCTGCCTTTGCTTGGTTCTGTGTAAATAACACTTAACCAAGGAGAGCCGGCAAATTGCCGCTCTTTCGTTTCGTCAATATGCTGCAATCTCTGTGTAAAAGGGGCTACTGTCTCACTTTACCCCACTGCCACAATTTGAGAAAAAACTAACTCGTAGAAATTCAGGCTAATCTTTAGCTAGCATCATCACATGGTTGCATATGTTGGTAGTTCATCAACATGTATGATAGAAGTTTTTCTACCTGAATCAATTTGCTTTGGCACAACAATCGATTAAGTTGACAGCAAGAAAATGTACTTTTACATGCAAAAAAGACATTTTTGTGAAAAAAACATGCTTACAACATCACCATGAGGTCCTCTCTTTTATGGCCACGGGGAAATGAGAGGGGCTTGAAAACATATCTCAGATGACCAAAAATGTGTTCCATTGCCTAGATACAGGGGGTGTCTCACATTACCCGATGGCTCACATTCCCCCGTTCTCCCCTATATTTCACTTTTGTCTCATATTCAAAATGTTTTCTAGAGAGGCCTCCAGAGACTAGGGGGCCCTAAGCAACAATTTGTATCGCTTAGTGCCGGCTCTGTCTGGCACACAGATAAGGAAGCAAATAAAAAAAGCTACATTCAGGTTTATGATGAATTGTTATCGAAACCTCACAGCAATAACCCTCTGGGTGTTTAAGGTTTTTTTGGGACGTGAAGTTTTGTCATGTTTAGAAATGACTGTGTCACGAATTTTGACAGAGGTTAAAGAGCAACTTGGATTAAGAGCCTGGCTGAATGTTTCCAGACCTGTTTTTACTACTTGATTGCCTCTCCACAGAAAACAGTTCATCCCCACTACCTTATTAGGTAAGCAGTGACAAGCGGCTATTGTTACAAAGCAGAACCAGACCAGCACGTCTTCGAGAACATTTTAACTTTGGTGAAAACAGACTAGATGGATTACAGTTTCAAATAAATATCACTGACGATCAAAACAAGCTTAATGGCTTCTGAGATGAACGACTTTTCATTGCCTTGGGATCAGAACCTTGTGTCACCAAAGAGTGAATTCTTTAGAATCAATTTATGTGAAACATGTAGGGCCAGATTTATATTAGCTTTATCTTTTATTTTGAGTGTGTCCAATTGGGTCAACAAAACATTTTTCAAGCCTGAGAGTTTTGAGGTTTTGCACAAAGTGACAACATTGAGTCTTAAAACAAGAAACATTGTCCAAAATTGGTGTTAAAGCTTGTATTATTATTTCAGAGCCATGTAAATATTTAGCCCCCCTCTGAAAGAAATCAGACCATGCCAATATACTGTGCTGTACAACAAAACCTGCTATTATGAGCCAGCAGCAACAGTAGCTTCATATCCATAATAGGTCACATCAGCTGCACGGCTTGTAATTATTGTTTACTGCAACTCGGCTCCATTTATGGTGAAACTGTCTTGATCTGGTTGTGAGTAGTGGGTCTGTAATCTCTGGGAATTGCACGCTGGTCACAAAATTACTCCCATGGATGAGAAGATTATTTAATAATTCCTGAATCCCAGTAAGGTCAGGATTTCACACACCAGTGAGGGGCTTTGGCTTAGGACCTGGAAGGTAAGTGGTGCAGTCATTGAGAGAAGTAATGTTGTCGACATTGTACAGCCGTCGGGCTGCAGGTGCTGCTGTTCAGCATACCAAGGTCATGTTCTCTCTGTACTTATATTTTCAGGAATTTGAGGAGGCAATACTTTCCTAAAGTGCAGTTTATAGTTTATAATGAAAATTAAACTTGGCAACGCATGTGTAACTTCTGATAATATCAACAATCCAGTGTAAGAACAGGTCTGTAATTTTGGTAACCTAAAAGCAAGACCAAGTCATGACCAAAGCCAGAGTGTATCAAGACCGAGACAAGACATCTCAAGACTTTGGACTAAGGCAGGGCTAGACCTAATCCCAAACTGCTGGGGGTTAAACAGCAGTTTAACAATTTCAGATTACAAATTAGTCAAATTGTTGGCTTAATTTTATTTATTTTATTCATAGTGCAGAGAGACAGAGATGAAATGTAGCATAGAGGGGAATGGCGTGCAGAGAACTGACCACAGGTCGGATTCGAACCGGGTCTGCTGCAAGGACTGAACCTCATTACATGGAGAGGACTCTCTAACCACTATGCTACACCACGAGTGCCCCTAGTTGTTACAGAAACAGAAAGTTTCACATCCAACAATTATAATGTTAACACATACAGTACATCAGACAAGTCACAGGCAATTTAGTGAATCCCCAGCAATTGTAGTCTTGACAGGTTTTGAAATAGAATCCAAGTTCCCTTTTTCTGAGACCAAGATGAAACTGAGTAGAAATTTGGTCGATTCCGAGACCAGACTGATACCTTCAAAAAGTGGTCTTGAGACCCATGCCGATTTTACACTACAACACTGGTATTTAGCACCCTTTCCATCACGTTTGTCCTCCTTTAAAGAATAATAAAGGTATACACATGTATAGATTAAAGTTTAAAATATAATCATAATATAAATTAAAGTTTATTTTTTTTGGAAGTTATTCAAACTAATTTAACTTTTGAGTTGAAGGTTTACACTCAACAGAATTCTACGTCATTAATATAATTTTTTTATAAATGCCTGCAATGATAGACACCTAGGCCCTGTACTTTATCAGTACAACAAATATATACACTAAACAACTGTATTAGTTTAAGAGGAATGCCAGCTGTTGAACATTTACTGGCTACAGTTCAAATCATGTGTCTCCTCCTGAGCTGTAAACCATCTTGGACAGTGATACGTGGCTAAAACTCTGAAGATCAGTTACTGGATCCAGATCAAAGGCTTTGAACTGGCAACAAGTCTCATGTCATGTTTAGCCTTGTATGCTAACTGGTGTTCCCCCCCTGTGGGATTGAGGGAGAGATGGGAAGATGATTGCATTGTGGGGACACACTCCCCCTCGTTCCTGTCTGCTTCAGCCGCTTATACTCCCCCCCCTCTTTTTTACTCATCCTTCCTCCTCCTCTTCCTCCTGCCCATCCTCCAGCGCTAGCAGGATAACATACCGCCTGCCTCTTGTTTGGATAAGTTAATGCTGAGATGTCAGCTTGGATTCTGATGTATACCACCTGCCTTGACCTTCAGCTGACCCTGTACTACAGCTCCCACTGCAGAGACATTCCAGTGCTTTTCTGGGGCTGTGTTTACACTGCAACAATTTGCTCCGCTCTCTCTCTCTCATTGCTTCATCACAGTGGACACTGAGGGGCCTCCGGTCCGGAGTCATCCTACTACCCGTGTGTTGTTCTGTAGGAGGAAGTGTTGTGTTCAAGAGTGTAAATATTAAGGCTTAGACAAAAAAAATAATACTTAAACCAGGATTTCTCCATCTTAATGCAAGTTCGATCAAATTACTTTTTAGGAAAAAATGTAATCCCACTGAAGATGAAAATTAATAGGAATTTTACAAAAAACTAAATTTATGAAAAAAACACATTATTTATGTCAAATGAACAAATGAGCCCCAACGTTTATTGTAACATTAAAATAAGTTCCTTGGTCCAGGAAAAAAAAGTATATTGATATCCAATTTTGATATTTCTTTTGTGTCATTCAAAATACACAACTAAAAAGCCCACAATAATAATGTGTCACTTAGATGTCGCCCCTTGACCATATCAGATCATGCCATGCTGATGTGCATGAAATTGATGAGAGAAGAGGCATTTGTAAAAAAAAATATAAAAAATAATTACAAATGCTTTGAAATTTTAAATCGCAAAGTCAGAAAAACCTATTCTCAGCATTTTTATTACTTTTGAAAGATTGATTTAGACATTCTAATACCATTTTAAGACTGTTTTTTAATTAACACGTTTTTTTTCTTTGTAAGGGGCAATTTTCAAGCTTTATTGATAGTTTAGAGACAGAGGTGAAATGGGGTACAGAGCGGAGTGACATGCAAAGAACGACCACGGGTCAAACTTGAACCGAGGTTTAATGCGATGAGGACTGAGCCTCATATGGGGGACGGTCTAACTACTACACCACGAGCGCTCCCCTTTTAAGCTTTTTAATGATATTCAGGAACCATGTTAAACTATCCTAGATCTGCCAGGTTTAGAGAAACTGGTAAGGGGAGGGGGGAGGTCATTGGACTGGACATCTCTGTTTCATGATCAGCCTCAGGAGGGGGAGGCCTGAGAGCGGCTCTAGTAATTCAGATGCCAAGGTCCTCCCACTCAACACTGTGAGAGCTCATGTGAACACCATGACCTCACTGCATCTGCTCTATAAATGAATTAGTGCTGTTGATTTACAATTTTAAGTCCAAGATCCTGAGCGAAAGATTAACATTGAATGAAATTAAGTTTTCTTATCAGGAGGCCCGACAAAGTCTTTATCTTGGATGGTGTTAATCCAATAACCACAACGACAGTTGTTCGAGTTTAGACTTTTACTGAACGTTAGCATATCACATGCACAACCATGGCCGTCGCCATTATTCACAGTCAGAGAACAGCTACAACGCTTGCCGCGCACGCGCAGTAGATAACATGCAACTTAACAATCTCCCCTTTTTCTTTAAAGAAAAACATTTTTTTTCAAAACTAAGAACATTTCAGTGTAACACTTTCCAAGAAATAGAACATTAACATAGGTTATCTTTTAAACCTACAACAGCTAAACAGGTTTGATTAAATGACACTTTTAATGACCAAACTCTGTGATGGTAGTCTATTGTCAAGTTCATTTAGCCTTTAAGATGCAGTACACCTTCGCTGAGGGCCCTCAGCAGACTTAGTGCAGAAGTCCCTGTCTTCGTCAAGCAGTTAGCAAGCTGTTCCTTGGTAGGTGACCACATGATCTGCTGAACAGCTCCAGAGTGCATGAGCTCCTTAATACTGCTGATTTCGAGGCGGAGTCTCTTTTCCGTGACAGATTTTGTAGACTTGACAGCATCGAGAAGGGAATGATTATCCGTTACACACACAATGGGCAAGTTGCTGTGTGTGCAGTCCCCAGTAGTAAGCTCTGAGTAGATAGTAGCTAGAAAAACTGCACTGTCAATCCCATCTGCAAGTGCCAATGTCTCTCCTGCTAACGTACTCCGTACCACTCTCCTGATGCGTTTTGACTGCCAGCATATTGGTGAGAACTTCCCATCTTCTCCCATAAGCATAATAAAATGTCCACCCTGTGTTCCTCCATCCGCGAGGTTCCCCATTGAGGAATCACTGAACACGACTAGTTTGAGGGAACAGTTTTCTCCCAAGTACTGAAACCTCAAGGTCACCTCTTCTGATTTTAGTTTTCTGATGAGTTTGTTTGCACAGTGCAGGGTTTGGACAGTGGCATGCTTTGTGTTAGATGCCAAGATGGATATGTCACACATAATGTCGGGTCTGCTCTGTCTTGCTACCCACAATATCTGGCCAATCTTTGATTTAAGCATGTCGAGCTCGATTTCTGTTAAAGGAGCCTCACGCTGTGTTGCTCTGGTGGGGTCCACAGGAATAGGTTGAAGACTTTTTATGTATGTACTTTGTTGGACTTGTATCTCATCCTTCAGGGAATGAACCTGCATTCCAATGTAGCTGAAGCTGTGGTGTTCTTCACGCCCAACTTGAAAAGCATCTTTCAATTGGGGGATGACAGCTGTGGAGAACGCATGTGAACCACCCCAGATAAAGTCATCCACATGAGCTGCAAGGACCCCCATTACATTACAGGAATCATCCAGCCAGTAGAATACTGCTGGATCAACTTTTGACACAGTAGCTCCCAACTGCTGCATAGTGTCTTTCACTCTATTGTACCAGTACAAAGAGGCATCTGTAAGGCCATAAACACACTTCTTTAACTTCCATACAGTTCCTTTGCTCTGTGCTTCTTGGGGTGGGCGAATGTGGACATTTCGGGTTAACTCTTTACCTTGTAAAAAGGCTGCTTTAATGTCCATGGAGTTCAGCTGCCATTTATTTTGACATATGACAGCCATGATCATCTTTAGAGATTCTGAAGCACATGTAGGCGAGTCTTTGGGAAGGTCTTGTGTGTTTCTTTCTTCAAAGCCTCTCGCAACTAGTCTGGCTTTAGGTACAATGCCATCAGGTGTTTCCTTAAGTGTGCACACCCATCTTGTTGAGATGCATTTCTGACCCTCATCTTTCACCTCTTCAAACACATCATTTTTTCTCCAGTTGCTGAGTTCATTGTGTTTGGCAGGTATAAAGGCGTCATCATCCACTATCAGTATGTCATCCTCAGTGTAATCAGTACATACCTTGGCATGCTCAGACTGAATAACATGAAGATCTTTTATTTGTCCTAAGTCAACTGACCTTGTTGTGCCTTCAGTTTCCTCGGGCTCACTGTACTGCACATTATAACAGTGTTTGTGTTTTCCAGTGGCCTTTCCTGCCCGGCTGAGAATTGTTCCAGTGTGGGTTTGGCCACTTTCATTGTCTGTGTATTGAACCAACTGTCCAGCTTTCAGCCTCAAGCCTTCACAAGTCGCGGTTGAGTTTATCCGCGACGTGACAGGTTGATCAAGATCACTCCCTCCAGGCTGTACTGATGCATGAGGGGGTTCAGTGTTATCCTCAGCATCAAGGTGTTCATCAATTGTAGGTTCCGCTTCCTGTAATTCATTGTCACTGTCATAGTTATGATCATTGAGTCCAACTGCTGGTGTCACTGTACGTTTTTCATTTTCAATTATTTGATCTCCCTTTTTATTTTCTTCCAGCTCTGGGTGATCCACTTTTCTGAGCCTAGACTGGTGCACTCGAATGTAGGTTCCCCCATGTCTGACGAAAATCACCACACCATCTTGGCCGATGACTACACCTGGACCTTTCCACTCGTTACAGTCTACTCTCTTATAGTATACTTTGTCCCCTGTTTCGTATCTGTCATCATTGGGCCGTAGTTGTTTGCGAAGGGCTCTTCGGATCCTCTCAGAGCTTTCAGCTTCTGTAAACGCTCTCCTCGTAGCATGTAATGTCGTGATGTGTTGGGCTACCCAAGTATTCAAACTTGTTTCCAGAGCTGGAGGCTTATCGGTAAGGATTGAAGGCAAATTTGGGTTCTGCCCAAACACTAGCTGGTAGGGGCTGTAACCATGTACATTGTGCATCGAGTTTTTTGCCATCAAGGCCCAATCTAGGGCTGTCTTCCAGTCACATTGGTTGTCTTTCTTCACCTTCAGCAAAATGTCAGTCAGAGTTTGATTATGCCTTTCCAGTAGGCCGTTGCTCCATGGGCTGTATGCTGCAGTGGTTTTCACTTCAATGTTAAATTTTTCAGCCATGTCCCTCATTTCTTCGTTGTTGAATTCACCTCCATTATCACTGAATAACCTGCGCGGAGGACCATGGATACTTATCCAGCAGTGAATAAATTGCTTCACTATTTCCCTGGGTTTTTTCGTGGTGATAACACTTCCTGCGCTGAAGCGTGTGAAGTGGTCGATAGCATGGAGATACCAAACTCCCGGTTCAAGCTCATGCAAGTCCACAGCAACAGTTTCATTGTAAGTTGAGGCCATTGGCAAACCCACCACTGGCTTGCGTTTTGGTTTGCTGTACCTGATGCATGTTTCACAGTTTTTTACAATGTCTCTGAGTATTGTGTTGCTTTCCTCATCATTATTACCTGCACAGGCCAGTAGTTTTTGTAGTCTTTCAACTGAAGCATGTCCAAATTGTTTATGCAGTTTCACCAGGACTGTCTTTTTTTCCTTTGTTGTCATGTTTTCTGTCACAGTGAGAACTTCATCCTCATCTTTTTGGGTCTCACTTTCCTCTGCATCACTGTCATCTCTCAAGTTCACACAATAATGTCCTGAAGATGTCAGCTCAAGCTTAACGGGTTGTTCAAACATTGTCGCTTTGTCATGCGCAATGTCCAAAACGGCACTTGCTCTTTTCAACGAAGTCTTGCTTAAAAGCATGGGTATATCTGCAGGGACAACTTCTGTTTCAATTTTGCATTTAGTCTGTCCTATCTTCGCTGGAATAATCACTTTCCTCGTGGAGTGGACCACTTTCCCATCACCAAATCTGAAAGGTCTAGCACTCTGTTTGTCATTAACTTTTTGTAACTCACTCTGTGGCAGTTCACGGATGTAATCATCAAGCCATTTTTCTCCACATACAGTTCTTGTACAGGCTGTGTCAATCACAGCTGATCCCAACGCCTCCACCATGAAGACTTCTGTGTCAGACAAAACGTTTGAAAACAAAGTAATGTTGCATTCTTCAACATCATTTTTTATCCCTTCATCTGTTGTAAGTTTTACATGTTCCTTTTTGTTTGGACAATCCTTTGCCCAGTGATAAGTGCTCTGACATATTGCACATCTAGATCTCCTCCCATGTTTGTCGAGTGGGTTTGTGCCCTGAACCACCGTTTGTAACTGTTGCAAGTTTGACCTACTCTCCCGTCTGCCTGTGTATCTTGTGTAGTAGGCAGCATCACTAGAATCTTCACTCATTCGCAGCGCACTGCTGCCCTCTTGCGGTGGTGTAACGTTATCGCCAAAAATTCTCTTCAAGGCTGATTTCATGTCGACGTAAGAGACGCTTGGGCAAGCTGTAAGCGCTAACTGTTTATCTTTCACATTAAGTCCCGCAGTATCCAGTAGCTTGAAGGCTAACACTGCATCTGGAAGCTCCATTTTAAACTTACGTAGCTTGTTGTAGCGATGTTCAAATTCGATGATGTAATCCACCATTGAAGTACTGCTTCCTCTAGCGATCCGGTCGAACTGTGTGTACGCCTCGTACTGCCGGTCCTTTTCTTCTTTCAAAAACACCGAGTCCAATTTAGTCAGAAGTGCAGTCATTCCCGTGTCGGAATTTAAGTCGCCAGCAGCAATTTCCAGAGCGCTAGCCTTGGCTCTCCCCTTTAGCGACAAGGTAACCGCCAAGGCTTGCTTCTTTTTATCCAGTTCGGTGACGAGTCTCCATATTTCGATCTCATTTTTCCAGCTTTCGTATGACGTCTTCTCGTCAAACGGTGGCGGAATTTTGTAATTCACAGCAGCGGCCATCCTCTGCTACCAATGTTAATCCAATAACCACAACGACAGTTGTTCGAGTTTAGACTTTTACTGAACGTTAGCATATCACATGCACAACCATGGCCGTCGCCATTATTCACAGTCAGAGAACAGCTACAACGCTTGCCGCGCACGCGCAGTAGATAACATGCAACTTAACAGATGGGACTCAAATATGTCAATGAAATGGGGCAATGTCACTAACACACAGTCTGCTAATAGAAACTTGGCAAGGACAAGTGTTTAAACAAAATATTTCTTCTTCTTCTTCTTATTAGTTTATGTAAAGGAAGACATTTTTGCCACGAGTGGTAGGTTACAGTTGAAGGCCTACATGCTGCTGCCATAACAACTCCTATTTGTGCCACGGCCACCATTTTGTCAAATCTGTGACGAGCAAATATAGAAAGACAATTTATATCTGCTCTTGTTGTCTGTGTCCAATGTGTTGCTAATGCAATATTGGAACTGTTAGGCTATCCACAGTATACTATTCTTTTAGCTTTTATGGAATGTGTGTATGTGTTAAATAACAACAGTATTGTGCTTCTTATGAGGACTTTATGTTGATCCATACGGATAGGCAGGCCTAATACTGTTGTTATTGGGTTTATTTGACAACTAGTCTATACATTTATTTACTTATTTCCTAGTTACTATAGGCTAATAATTCATACATTGAATTCATCAATGAATCACATTTATTTTCCAATGAGAGGAAAGTTTTACCACTTTAATAGCCTAAATTAATGACATAATGTAGGCTGCAAACAAAAATGTGTGACTAAACATAGGCTATTATTGTATCACTTCTCATACTTACAACAGGAAAAATGTGGGCGACACGGATTATCATTATGTTAGTGTGGGCTTTATACGTTAAAACACAAATAAATTAAAAGTGAAGATTTTTTACAAAGGATTCATGTAGGCTAATTGTTGGACAACATGTTGGTGGCAAAAAGGCTTTGAAACATCACTGTGTAAAGGAGATACAATTATTCTCAGTCACTAACAGTCAACTAAATATATACAAATTTGAACTTTTAATCGGTGGGGATTGTGAGGGTGGAATTTGTATTTATTATTGATAAAATCCTGTCTGCTGAAGCTGTAGAGTCAAATATCAACCAATCAGCCAAGCATGGGAATATAAAGCCCTTGATGGAGCACATACTAAGTTTGTTGCCTATTATTATTTGTTGATACATGAGAAAACACAACATTTAAAATGCCTTTATCTGAGCTTTAAGCAAAACCTTTTCGTACCTAACCTTTTAGTGACCATGTCTTACAGCACGTGTACAACAGCATTAACAACAGCTGGTTTCAATCCAGTCATGACCACCTACATGGTGTGTAACTGAGTACCAATTACAGATCACACACCAAAGAAAAGACACTCAGTGGCCGACCCTTTCACCACCTGCTCAAAACTCAACAGATGACATATAACTCACTATCGCCAAGTGCCACTGCCAACACCACTAGACTGTTAGAATATGCAAAATGTTGATCATCCAATCATACCCCATGACATAATAACCATTTTGTCACATACTGTGGGTAATATGTTGTACAAATGTATGTGATTTAAAGAAAAATACATATTTCATAGACAATAAATTGAATCCAAGTGGTAATTTTTTTTTTTTAGATTTGTCTTGTCTTTGACCATCTGTAATGTTCAGTATAGCTATTCTTGTTAATTGGTTGGATCCGATGTTGATACAAAATGCACTTTCTATTCCACATCATTCCGGTTGCTAGCTGTGCAGTAAGCCTATCTGCAGATATAATATCTCATACAGCTAACAGCCCTTTTTTCTGGAGAACAAAAACCTCACAATATTTAAACTGTGAACACTATCGCCATCAAGTGGTAAGTAACAAGTGGCACTTAAAAAGGGACAAATGGAAGACTGAAGGATGTGGTGCTGACTGAGCCTGTAAATGCAAGGAATTGTTTATTATCTGACTCATGAAGCCTAACATACATAACCTAGCAAAACTTCCATACGGTCTCTCCGTAATCCACGTAAAAAGTTAAATTATTTGAATGTATATTACAGCCATACCGGACAGAAATATAACGGAGGGGAGGAGTTTTTGAGACTATACGTAGATTGTATGTATGTGGAAACGAGGCGTATCCTATACTATATTTCTGTATAGGTCCATGATCCTATACAGCCCAATTTCAAAAATACTGAAGTATTCCTGTAAAGATGCACTCGTTGGAATAATAGCTCTATCATGTGGTGATAAAAAAAAACTTTACTTCAAAGTACGGAGCTAGTCTGAACAAGACATGCTATATACAGGTCCTTCTCATATAATTAGCATATTGTGATAAAGTTGATTATTTTCCATAATGTAATGATAATAATTGAACTTTCATATATTTTAGATTCATTGCACACCAACTGAAATATTTCAGGTCTTTTGTTGTTTTAATACTGATGATTTTGGCATACAGCTCATGAAAACCCCAAATTCCTATCTCAAAAAATTAGCATATCATGAAAAGGTACTCTAAACGAGCTCTTAACCTAATCATCTGAATCAACTAATTAACTCTAAACACCTGCAAAAGATTCCTGAGGCTTTTAAAAACTCCCAGCCTGGTTCATTACTCAAAACCGCAATCATGGGTAAGACTGCCGACCTGACTGCTGTCCAGAAGGCCATCATTGACACCCTCAAGCAAGAGGGTAAGACACAGAAATAAATTTCTGAGCGAATAGGCTATTCCCAGAGTGCTGTATCAAGGCACCTCAGTGGGAAGTCTGTGGGAAGGAAAAAGTGTGGCAGAAAACGCTGCACAACCAGAAGAGGTGACATGACCCTGAGGAGGATTGTGGAGAAGGGCCGATTCCAGACCTTGGGGGACCTGCGGAAGCAGTGGACTGAGTCTGGAGTAGAAACATCCAGAGCCACCGTGCACAGGCGTGTGCAGGAAATGGGCTACAGGTGCCGCATTCCCCAGGTCAAGCCACTTTTGAACCAGAAACAGCGGCAGAAGCGCCTGACCTGGGCTACAGAGAAGCAGCACTGGACTGTTGCTCAGTGGTCCAAAGTACTTTTTTCGGATGAAAGCAAATTTTGCATGTCATTCGGAAATCAAGGTGCCAGTCTGGAGGAAGACTGGGGAGAAGGAAATGCCAAAATGCCTGAAGTCCAGTGTCAAGTACCCACAGTCAGTGATGGTCTGGGGTGCCATGTCAGCTGCTGGTGTTGGTCCACTGTGTTTTATCAAAGGCAGGGTCAATGCAGCTAGCTATCAGGAGATTTTGGAGCACTTCATGCTTCCATCTGCTGAAAAGCTTTATGGAGATGAAGATTTAATTTTTCAACAAGACCTGGCACCTGCTCACAGTGCCAAAACCACTGGTAAATGGTTTACTGACCATGGTATTACTGTGCTCAATTGGCCTGCCAACTCTCCTGACCTGAACCCCATAGAGAATCTGTGGGATATTGTGAAGAGGAAGTTGAGAGACACCAGACCCAACAGTCAGTGCGTTTCCATGGCACAACTAGATTAGATTATCACATATATCGAACTAGACACTCGAACGGACCGTGTCACTTGTCTGAGTTTACATGGCCTTTCAGATATCGGATAAATGTCCAATGCATGGCTGTCTCCACTATGCTAGGTGGCGCTGTAGCCCTTTCAACCATGCTTTCAACAAGTGTTGAAAGAGCCACGTCCGGTTCTCTTCCGTCAATAACCCATGGTGTAGCCTATCACGCGCAGGCACACAAGCACAGAACGAGAAGTCCGATAAGCGATGTCCGATCCCTGTATACATGCAGAGAGAATGCCGACAACGAACGACTTATCTAGGTGTTCTTATCCGACATCTCTTGTCCGTTATTGTGCCGATTTGTGTGCGAAGTAGATCGGATAAAGGTGTTTACATGCAGTTTAAAAGTCCTGTTGAAGTCTTATTCGTTTAGTTACCCGATTATGAGTCTGCATGTAAACACACTGACTGTGGACGAGCTTAAAGGCCTACTTCACCGGTTTGAATATGAAGGTGTATTGAATTCTGAGATCCTATGTAGTATAAATGTGCAAATTTTTTTTAAATTGGTTCATCCTAGCCTGAGAAAAGGCAGAAAGAGTTTTTTTTTTAACCCTATATTAATCTTACTGTGACATCACAGTAAGATAAATATAGGGTTAAAAAAAAAATTACTTTGTAAATATTACTGTGATGTCACAGTAGGAGAAATCACAGTAATATTTACAAAGTAAGGTTTTTTTTTTAACCCTATATTTATCTTACTGTGATGTCACAGTAAGATTAATATAGGGTTAAAAAAAACACTCTTTCTGCCTTTTCTCAGGCTAGGATGAACCAATTTCATTTTTTTTTGCACATTTATACTACATAGGATCTCAGAATTCAATACACCTTCATATTCAAACCGGTGAAGTAGGCCTTTAAGGCCGCTATCGAAGCATCCTGGGCCTCCATAACACCTCAGCAGTGCCACAGGCCGATTGCCTCCATGCCACGCCGCATTGAAGCAGTCATTTCTGCGAAAGGATTCCCGACCAAGTATTGAGTGCATAACTGAACATAATTATTTGAAGGTTGACTTTTTTGTATTAAAAACACTTCTTTTATTGGTCGGATGAAATATGCTAATTGTTTGATAGGGATTTTTGTTTTTTCTTAAATTTTTTGCCAAAATCATCAATATTAAAACAATAAAAGGCTTGAACTACTTCAGTTGTGTGTAATGAATCTAAAATATATGAAAGTCTAATGTTTATCAGTACATTACAGAAAATATTGAACTTTATCACAATATGCTAATTATATGAGAAGGACCTGTATATATACCAGACAGAAAGAAAAGATATGGTGAGAATCTGCATCATGAAAAATGGTGAACATGTGTGCAACCAATAATATAAAACTTGTAGGATCAGTAAATATAGTAATACAAGTTGAGGGTGTAGTTCATGTTGCTGTTGATTTGTATACAATGTATTCATTTGTCCACCACATTAGTATTAATGTCACTTGGCTTTTTATTGGAATATTGAATATTATAATAATACTGAATGTCCTTTTATTTTGAGACAGAAATACACACAACGCATCTATCCGGTTCAAAACTTTTAATGTAAAAGACAAAACAACACAGGACATGGTGACAAAATAATTATTGAGCTCATTTGTCTTTCTCCCTCTGCTCCTTATCCTTCTTCTCCTTTTCAGCTTTGGCCTCCTCGGCCTCGTGCCGCTTGATTAGAACTTCAACTTCTTTCTGTTTCAGCACTTTGATTTTTGTTTTCCCGTCTTCTCGTGTCAAGGTGGCAATCTCCACTGAAACAGTCAATGTGAAAAAACATTGTGTTTTAGTAAATATCCAGCTGTTCCACCAAGAGATGTTTAGTAACAAGGCAGGCAGTAGTTGGTTTATTTACTACAAAAGGTTAATTTTGCAAGAAATATACTAGAATAAGAAGCAAAAAAAATACAAAGTACTTTTAAAGTTCACCTTTCTCTGCTGAGAGTTTGCTGACATCCATTGTTTTGTTGAGAACTTTGACAGCCAAAGCCAGAGCAGAGGACAGAGACATCTCTCCCTCTTTGTAGTCCTGCTTCAACATGGACACTGCAGCCTGAGACAAAAGAAGTCAGCTCATCAAATACCACTCAAAGGAATAATGTAACAAAATTATATATGGATACATCTTTACATTTTCACTGTCAATTGTGTAGGCGTATGAGTAGTTTTATATCACTCTTTGCACAATCTAAAGAGAAATGTGTTATAAAAAAAGCCTGTTGCTACCAGCTCAAAAAAAGTCAAAGCCAAAAAAAAAAATTAAAGAAAACACATTATAATGTATAATGTTCTATTCATATTCAGGACCGCTATGATCACTTCTAAATGACACTGCCTGAGGGGTATACAATGAAGCGAGATTAAGGGCTGAGCGAGGTCTGTTGAGCCTAAAGCCAGAATTTTCAGTATCACGAAAGGTAGCTCTCTTTCTACCTGGCTAGATCACCGTGGTAACAGAGGCTGCACGGCTAACCTGCTCCTACCAGTTTTTGTTCCAGAGTTTTAGCTTAAATTTGGCTCTTAGAGCGCTGCCCTTTAAAGAGATCCTATTATACTACTTTTCTGGTCTTAATTTCTTGTTAAAAAACTGCTATAGAGCAACCTGACACGAATCACATCACAAAAAACTATGTAGATTTTCGGGACACTCTTCCTCTTACCCTAGCGAGCACAGCAGTCTCTAGCCCCTTTTACACAGCCAGTGAAAGCCGGGAATATGCCGGCCTTTCGGCCCTCCGCCCTGCTGTATAAATGCGACAGTTGCGGAACGAGGGAAGAAAGGTGCGAGTGATCGTTCCGGGACTTTTACTACCTCGGGGGGTAGTAAGATTCCCGACACGATCAGTTCCGCCTCTCTGTTTAAATGCTCCAGCTTGTTGTTGCGGAACAGGGGGGCGTTTGACGTTCCATAGTCTACGTTCTAAACATGCGACCATGTTAGCAGTTGAAGGACGTGTGTTTAACATTAACCACGGCGGCCTGATGTCCCGTAAAAATCACCAAATAAAAGGAACGGTGTATAATCTAGCTGATCATAAGGTCCGTTGCTCAATCCAAACCCCCGCGCTTCATTTTGCAGAGTGTATGAGTCTATTTCTGCCCAGGAGAAGTTGTACAATGGAAAGCTAGGCTAGGCTAAGTAAGGGATAAAGTATAGCGAACGGGTCACTTGCTAGAAATAAAGACCGACAAGCTGAAGCAGGAGCCCGACGCGCAGCGGAGGGCTCTTGTTCAGCTTGAAGGTCGACCTAGTAACGGGGGAATAGTCTGCTCGCCCCGCTAGACTGTCTGCTTCAGCTGACTGAAGGCTCCGGCTCAGCTGTTAGCCACAGAGCTACTGTTTTGCTAACACATTCCGCCGCCGCTATTATTATCCTAAGTCTGAGCGTATATCCACACTTTATTTCTGTCTACAGTAACGTGACTTCACACACTGTGTGTATGTGTATGTGTATGTGTATGTCTGATTGGCAGATCGCTGCCCTCACAAAGAGACTCGCTCACAACCAACCTGTCACACACACACACAGAGGTGAAGCGGTCGGATTGATTTAGTCAGTTTGGTTAACTGTCCCAGTGATGTTGGACTCAGCGCGTAGCGAGATCAACTGGCACATCGTGGGGACAGTAAAATACGGCCCTCTTACTGCAAGCTCCAGCACTTCTGCTCTCAATTCACCGGCCATTGTTGTTGTTGTAAAGCAGCTGACCGGCGCGGCGCTAAATGTTTACGTCACACCTGACGCTGTTTACAAGCACCTCTTTCATTCCGGAGCGCTGTGTAAAAGGGACTACTGATGCGCCAGCAGGCCGGCGTTGCTTGGTTCTGTGTAAATAACACAGAAGCAAGCAAAGCCGGCATATTGGAGTGATGTTGTTCCGTCAATATGCCGCAATCTCTGTGTAAAAGGGGCTTCTCTCTACACACTGCTTTGAGCTTCTCCGCCCCTCCCCCCTGCTGCAAACCCCACTCCGTTGTGATTGGTTACCTTCCTCCCAGCAGCGGGAGATTTTCAGGAAGGTGGGGGCATGCAGCCGGAGCTTGCCTGAGCAGCATTACCATACATGGAAACATGACAGAAACTACCCGAGCGTGACAGAAACTACCCGGATATTTGAACAAGTTCGGCTCGACCGGCTGCCATAGTTTTTAGTGCTCTGCACAGCCACCCCAGACGGTCAGCAGGGAATACGTCGAAATGCATGTACGTAATTATTTGATATTCTAGTATGGTTAAACATGACTATAAATCATTATAACAACGTTTATAGGTCATAAAAGTCGAAAAGTATCATAGGTCCTCTTTAAGGAAACTACACATTTGGAAATCCCGCGGACCTGACAATATTGTCTGAGAGCTACATTCTCACTTAGGAAACTGTTACATCTAAACGTATTGATCCGTAAGTTAATGAACAAAATGAAGCCGTGACATTAGGCTTACAGCAGAGTGAACTGTAACATTGCGCTGCGGCTTTTTACCACATGCATACAGTTATTGATGCAGACAATGTAAAATAGCCTACGCCTATAGAGCTGTTAAGCGGAAGTGGCTTACTTCCGGGACACGGGACCTCTAGGCTCGAAAAATTACAACGGTAGTCAATGGAAAGAAATGTATTATTTTCTGGTCCCAGTCATGAAATGCCTTCGATTACACATATGTTTTGTATGGATTTAGATGGTATTTTTTCGTGCAAAGAATGGAACAATTTAGCGAGTAGAAGCTGGATACGGTCAGGTTTTGTGCAGAGCGCTTTTGTGGACTACAGCTCTTCGCTGCTCTTGACACTTGTGATATACGTCACCACCACTCGCACCGCTTAGCTCAGAAACATGGCTGTGTCTTTAATGCACTTTACCGCCTTCTTTCAATGACAAGACAAAAGTCTTCAGCGTGGCGAAAACCACTACACAAGTGGACATGTGGAGAGTTTCAATTTCTCGAGTGGGGAGATTGTTGGCGTTGTCCACGCCAGCCATTAGCATTAGCATTAGCACTGTCAGTCGAGAAGTGGAGGGAATGTGTTGAGGTGACGTCACAGAGGCGACCAGACTTGTAGTTGTTCAAAAGCCGTTAGACGAATAATCATACAACATACCGTCAAACTCTTCACATGAAAAATGATCATTTAGACCCATACAAAACATATATGTAATCCAAGGCATTTAATGACTGGGACCAGAAAATAGTAGATTACTTTCCATAGACTCTCATTCATTTTTTTTCAGCCGAGAGGTCCCATGCCCCGTAATTCCGCCACTTCCGCTTAACAGCTCTATAGGCTACTATATGCAGCGCCACTCTATGCTCTCACCTCAAATGATTTTACCTGGCGATCTACACACACTGGCTCTTAATGAAGCGTTCTATAAAATCACAGGTTGCAACATTATTTCACTGTGGGCTTCTTTCTTTTCATCAGTAGTGTATGACGTTTACAATATGAAAAGGAGCTTTGAATACAGTAGGCTATCACTGGAACATCAGGGGAAGATGAGGGCGATGAAATAATTAATACAGTTGGGATGTGACAGGTGACAGCTGTCACAGTTCGGACATCGCAGGTTAAGCTTCTGCACAGTAGATTCATATTTGTCCGAAAAATAGAGACTACAGGTTTTTTAATGTATTGGTATTTGTAAGATTCAAATAAAATGCTATTAGCCTAAATCAAAATAGTCTTCATTTTGATGTTGCCCAAAACTAAAGTGATTTTCCACATAAGCTATTCATTTGGGGACAGTGTCAGATTTAATTTACATTCTTAAAGCGCCTACGAGTAACATTTAAATATCTTTTAAACAACCTCATGTTTCCTCTGATAATCATAAATTACCTTTAACAGCAAACGAGACCATCAGTGCAAAGAAAGACATTTTTAAATAGTTTTTATTACTGCTTTTGGTCTGGTCGCACACCCAGTCCGATTTTCGGTTCGCTCGTGCAGGCTCTATGGTCACATATCCGTATTGGTCGCAGATTTCAGAGTGGCGCAGCAACGTGAATTGAGAAGCCTATCCCTCCAGGTGAGGGAAGGGGAGCGGGAGCCTTGTTTGAGACAGTTATTTGTCGTCATAATGACTAATAACGGGGCTGAACCATCAAAGAAAAAATGCAATGAAGAAAAGCTAAAAGGGAGAGTGATATAGGCTACGCGCGGGACCAGGGCGTTGCCAAGCAACGTGTATACAATTTCACGAGAGCGAAACTAGACTGCAGTGTTTACTCCTAAATGAATGAGCGGTTGGTACTAACAAAGTTTGCTTTGCTTCACCATCATCAGATAACCATTATCTGAAATAGTCATTATTTACAACAACATAAACACATTACCTCATCGTGATCCATACTAACTGCCGTCTCTCGTTCATTCGCTTTCTGTGAGGAGTCGGACACACGATCTTTCAGCTCCGTGAGAGAGAGAGTAGTTAGGTGACACTGCTGCAACTCATTGCAATCAGGTGTGTGTGGCTGTGACTGGCATTAGTTGATGCAGTGTCAAAACCACTCTCACGGAGCCGAAAAGAGTCCTCACACTTTCAACACACGGACATGCACTATATTGCTCCCTTCTCAGTTCACACTCGCGCGCCTGGCACGCGCTAGGAAACAGCTTTGCGACAGCGTGCGTCGTAAAAATACTACCGCTTTTGTCCAAAGGGGACGCCAACGTGCCATGTTACTCGTAGTGGCTTTAAGTGTGGGACTATAGGCGTAGTGCTATAAATATAGCAAAGTAGCATATAAATATATTAGGCTAAATGGTATAGTGTTTAAATCCGAGTTCAACGTTTCATTGTTTTATAATGTCACGTTACGCACTGCGAGAACGATCGGCAAGATAAATAAATAATTTCCATGCTGGCAGCATTACACTTTCCTTATTTGCAGTAAGAGTTTTTTTCGGCTCTCTGTTTTCTGCTGTTCTGTAATAATTCAGACTGACAAACTCTTCCTCTTGAATGATGTCAGCGACACACTTTTTTTTTCTCAGCTGCTCGCAATCAGTTTGTTTGTGTAAAGTTAGCGGCACAAGATCAGTCCATTTTGTGCGGAAGCAGAGTCAAATGACGGGCCAAACGCCCCCTTTCATGGGGACGCGCACAGAGCCTGAAGCTGAAACCCTCGTTCAACATAACGGCCCCCACACACATCCTACCTCTACTGCGTGTCTACCTCGCGTCTGCATCTAACTTTTTGTCACAGACTGTGAAATCAACGTAGAGCGAGCACACATCCAACCTCAGACGCACTGCTGAGGCGCGTCGGAGGCACGTCTGCAGCGACGCTCCCCTTCACCTCAGGAGGCTCGCCTATTTTTTTTCTGAGAGCAGCGCGTCTCTCTCGCGTCTCTGTGCTTTAACTGATAGAGAAATACTCTGCTGACAGTCATACCAGCAGCATTCACTCTAGTTACACGTTTACCCGGTGTGTTTATTTCAAAATAAAACATCCCTCAGTCGTATACGCGAATAATCCCTTTATTTCACGATTTAATTGTGCAATCAAAATCCGAGGGATTTAAAACCTAATTTTCAATTAGTTCTGGCATTTCATTTTTGGATAAATGACACATATAGACATCCAATATAGTGAAGAAATAAAAAAGATCATGATGAGCGCAACAGTTTTCCGTTGCTCTATCTGTGTCTACGGCCTTCTTCTTCCCCGACCACACCCCCCTCTCTCTCTCCCGTATAAATCAGTAAAGTGATTTTTGAAATACTCTGCTGAGAGTCATATTGACTTCATACTGGCAGCTTTCGCTGTAGTTTCACCATTTCCTGGTGTGTCCCCTTCAAAATAAAACTTCCAACAAGCGAAAATATGGCAAAAAAAATAAAAAAATGGCAATGGGGCGCACGGATTACTGTCCAGACTCAATATAAATCATATGCATCATAGATGACATGAAAGAACTTCATTTTTAATGGGAATTATCTATGAAAACTCTATGTAGAAAGATAGGGCTTTTAGAAGCAGCGCTGCAGCAGCTGCTGAGACGTTGCATGTGTGTCCGAGAAAAGTCCGAGAGAGGCAGCAGTAAGGTAACGCGACGCGCTCCAGAGGTAGACGCAGGATGTGTGTGGTGGCCGTAAGAGGTTGATAACCGCCTTTGTGATACCGGTAAGCTCTGAGCGAGGGTATGTGTTATGTTGAACCAGATCAAGAAAAGAGAGCAAGGCTCTGTTGAGTTTGCTTCGTGTATACCCCTCTGGTGTATCTGTTGAGATCATCCCACTAATTTTCAAGAATTTAAGACTTACAGCACTGTTGTTGCCGATACAGGTTGCCTTCCAGCCTCCGTAGTTGCCGCTTGGGTCACTCTGGTACAACTGGAAGCCATAGTGTTTATCCCAGCCCATGTACAGCAGAGAAACCCCAAACGGCCTCTTACCTGTAAACACAAAGCACACAGCTGTTCCAGAATGCCAAAACCCCCAAAGATGAGAAAACTCTGTCATTATATTATCCCAGCTAAAGGGGTCGCCGTCCCTCTGCTTCCCGTCGGGCGGAACAACGCCCTCTAACTGTGGTATAATGAGCACATTCCACAGCCTGTCGTGAGCTATTGCTTAATTGTTCACCAATATTACATTTGATGCCGTCTGATTCAAGGCTTTTAGGCAGACATTGTGATTATTCACTTTTTAAATGTGCAGTATCAAAAAGATGAAACCTAAAACAGATGTATAATTATTCCCATGAATCCCTCACTATAATGAAGATATAAGAGCAAACTACTAGACAGGGAGACTACTGTGCACTGTACCTCCAAACTGTGTGTACGCCTGTTTGATGTCACACAGGGCTGTCACCAGCTGCTCACAGGGGATTGGCTCCTGGTACTGCAATAAATATCTGGAGAGAAATGAAACTGGTCAACGGTTTGTGTTGATTTATTAAACGGGTGGCTTAAATCCAGCGATCTGATTGGTTCCTAACTGTTGTATAATGGGCGTATAAGGGGTCGCCGTCCTCTAACTGTGGTATAATGAGCACATTCCACTGCCTGTTGTGAGCTATTGCTTAAATGTGATACATGGGTAGAAAGTTAAGCACAACCATTTACAGATAGTTATTGAATATCTGCAAATTCAGATTCCAATCAACAGGCTGGTAGTTGGGCATAATATCAGTCCTAAGAAGCTCTAAAAATCTTAAGCTTTTACCTACAGAGCTTCTTAAATGAATGGTAGTGCATTCACAACCGACCACCTACAGCTTGTAAATATTGTTACATTTCCGTTACATATCCCCTGCTGGATAACTTACTTTGAAAACATAACATCTGCCTGTAAAGTAGGGAGAACATCCACAACCTAGGCGGTTTATGGAACCGCCCTAGAATTTGTATGCCAGGTTCTTCTTAAACACTCACCTCTGTGCAATTAGCCGCAGCTCATTTGTCAGTACATTAGCATCTGATGTGATTCCAGCAACACTGCACGCCAAGTCTCTGAAAAAGATGATCACACACAAGACTAAGGCCCTGTTCTCACGGTGAAAACGTGACAGTTTTCCCGTTTTTGGTTTAAAAAAAAAACCCGTTCAGACACAATTTATCTGACATCTTCACTCGTACACATGTTTTCAGAGGAAACGGGACGAAATCGCTGTAGTAAGCATGCCATGCCAGCAGTTGGCAGTACAAGGTAGTAGTAGATAGCTTTTCCGGTACAATTTGATGCATAAAACCTTACTGTAACCGAAAATTAATGCCACTAACGTTCATAAAGCGGTTGGTGTAAGCTTGGGGTTACAAGTATTGTAAATGACAAGCTTTCTGTCCTCTTATTTCACCCATTGAACTCGTGAAAATAGAAGACATACTTAGTGAAGGAGCTTTGTGAGCGGCTATCTTTCCTGTTAGGCGTACTTCAAAATAAAAGTTAACTCACGTTTGTCCAGTGAAATGCTATGTTTAGCCAGTGACATGCTTTTACTGTGAAGCCGTAGCCTTAATGCTCCTTTTGTTGAACAGTAACTTAACCGCTGCGAACTATGGATAGTGTTTTTTAATGTAGAGAGAGCCGTGTCCCTGGCATATAGAAGCTACACACGTTTATTTTGCTAGAAAAACCGGCAGAGCACAAATCTTTCTCCAGACAAAGAGGCGGTTGCATGGTATCAATAACTTACTAATAGACTATAGACTAAATTGGCGAGTGTTATATTTGAGCCCTGCACGACACTCTCCGCTGATCACAGTGATGGTGCCGCGGAGACACTGTGCATGTTATGTTGTCTTCTAACTTTATAACTCGCGTGTGGGTATTTTGACAGCAAATGTTATAGACTATGCATACGTGAAGTGGAGCCGTGACATCAGCGTTATCAGGGGAAATGGTTTCGGTGTTTACAAGAAACCAAAACCGTTGTGTTTTCCAAAAAATCCTCCCTGGGAGTAGATCTCAAAAACTTGCGGTTTCATGCCTGCGTTTGCTGTTTTCATGTACATGTTATAGTGCAACCGCGGGAATTTTTCCGCGTTTGCACCGTTTCGTGTTGCCGTGAGAACAGGGCCTAAGAAAAGACAAGACAAAGATCGGGTCAAGTACTTGATCCTTAAGTAGTCACTTAACTCACTCATTGAGCTTGTAGATCTTCTCGGAGAAGAAAACCTCGTCAAGCAGTTTGTGAATGTTGCGTCGCTCTGCTGCCAACAGCACTCCGTCTTTTGCTAGAATCCCGAGACATGTGCCGGCATGACCAATCGCCTCCATTGCGTACTCCACCTGATAGAGGCGTCCTGTAAAACACAGTCATATGGTTTAACTATACTGGGCTAGAGACAACTTAAATCGTAAAGACTAGTATATGGAAATCGCACCGGCCAGCTGAAGAAGTAGTCCAACATAATGGTGGTAACTCGGATCCATTTTCAAGTTTTTACCAGTGCTTTCAACAGAATGTCAAACAGCTGTTACCAAGGTCAAAAAATAACTCACTAGGCAAATAAGTTCACCTTAACCTTATGTCTTCACAGACCCTAAGTACTTTTCTACCAACAGTACTGTAAACAGGAGTCAAGACTTAAGTTTCTTTGACACACAAATGTCCAAATATTAAAATATTCACCATGCTTAATACTAGATTGATGGGGAATTGCACTTACCCTCAGGAGAAAATATGGTTGTTCGGGAATCATATCTGCGAGACTTAACACAGGGGGAGGGGGGAAATATATTAATTGTAAACTAACAGCACCATATACAGCTCTGGGAAAACATTAATTAGTATGTTTAACATGTAAAAAAGATACCTACCATTTTTCCCCCTTCCTGTCACTGTCCTGCAAAAACAACAACAGTTATAAGGTGATTGGGCAGCTAGCAGAAAGAAAACATTTGTATTGATTTCATTTTAATCTCAGTTATGGCATAGTCATTCTCAACAACGTGACACACATAAATCATTCAAGTAAATATCTGCTCATGTATGTGTACACACGTTTACACACAACAGAAGCCTATGCTTCGTTTACAAAAACTGTTTTCTCGGTGGCTCAATACCATCAGCACCTGAAGGCTATAGCTTAACTAAGCTAAGCTAACTGCTGCTGAACAGAATGAATCTGCAATATCTGAGGGTGCTAGTTCGTTAGCATGCTAGCTAGTTGAAAAGGAAGTATTCCAACAAGACACACTCCAACTGTACTTATAATCTTAAATAAATGTTTAATTAATCACAATGGGGTATGTAATAGAATATTAATAAGTAATACATAATTACCTTTAGCAAAAGGGCCTAAGTAAGCGTACTTTCCCACAGGATGGATGTTCAATACTTTCAGTTAGATGCTTCCTCACTCCGTCACACACCGGCTTGTTTGGCGGTGGACCGACCGCTTTGCAGCGACATCTACCGGAGGGAGGACGGACCATCTGCGGTATTAAACTCTTTGACTCATTCTACAAACGCACTTAGTTCAAATTTAAACCAACGGCAATGACCAAATGGATGATTTGTTGAAGGCATAATTGCTAATCATTCTTCTATGCAATTCCAACAATGTAGGCCTGTATACCTACTACTGATACATTGGACAAACCAATCCAACATATCAATAGCCTTTACAATGTACTTTCACATTGTATATCACTGTATAGGCCTTTTATAAATATTGTAGTGTATTTAAATTTTAAGATATGATAGAATAAAATATTCCTTTATTGATCTACGCAAAGCGGAGAGTTCGGTGTTGAGGCAGCAGGGACATAAATAAAAGAAACAAATACAGAAAAGTAGGAGAGTAGGCTACAGCTATACATATACAGTATAGTTAAAAACTAGAAAAAAAAACTTCTGGAGGTCTTTCAATAAAATGGTTTTACCAGCTCCTAGCTTTATCTGCAAACTTCTTCTACACAAGTAGGCTACTTTTTAGTGTTTACGCGCCGTTGGAATCCAGCAAGAGGCGGCAGTTTCCGCTTAGTGTATCCGCCTCTGGTGATCCATCTCCGGCCTCCTTCTGCCTCTCTGATCATCACATTCTAGCCAAGGCGGCGTCAGTGTTTTGTGGAGATATAAGTTCCTCAATTCGCCCATTATTTGCGTTACTTTACCGCGTTTTATGCAGTTTTAACCGTGAAGTGTGTTAAAGTAAGGAAGAATGTTCTCACTGTTGGCCTTCCAGAGTGTTTCGCTTTGTGAATCCGTTGCTGAGTGATGACACATCTCCGGCCTCCTTCAGCCTCTTTGGTCCGCCTCTCAGTGAGTGAAGTTACCATTAGCAACTGGGCAGCGCCCGGCGGAGAACCTTCAACCGCTGTTGGAAAATACAGTAGGTAGCCAATGTTACATTTTAGCAATAATTGTTGATTTTCACACCACGTTTTAAAACTATCAGGTAGATAAACTCAAGGTGTAAATTGTGTGAAGTTCCCACGGTTATCGGGAGCTGTTTGAAGTTGTTTTGCGGCTGTCTGGCCGACTAGCTGCACGTGCTAACGTTATCACTAACCAGCTCAGTGTGTGTGAACCTTTGATATCCGGATCATAATGTGCGCATATACAATTTAAAGTAGAAGCCCCTTTCTTCTGGCTTTTGGTGTCGTAAAAACTATGGCTGCTGCCCCAAGTATTATTTATCAACGATTACCGTTTCGTGTGTAATGGCTTTGTTAACCACAGCTCGGTTAGTTTCCAGGGACTGGATAAAAAGGCATCACCTGCACAGTCTGTAAATATATTTGTTTCACCTGCTGCCAGTCTATAAATATACATTGTTTGGTCACGATGTGAGGCACTGTAAGAAAAGGGAAGTTTCCTTTTCAAAGGCAACACATTTAATGCAGATGCACCGGCACACACTTACACACTCCCTGGCTTCTGGGAGAGACATTGAATTTATAAAATAATTGGTAGAATCTTTTTTCAATTTATTTACTTTTATTTTGATAAATTACAATTTCCTCTAGCATTTACATAATTCAGATCAGCATGACATGATCTGATATGGTCAGTGACACATTCATAATATTTCCTTTTTAGTTTTTTTGAATGGCCTAAAATAATGACATTCCAAGTTAAAAACAACATTTGAAGTATTACTTTTTCACTGGACCAAGGAAGTCATGTTTTTGGCGAAATTTAGTAATTCATGATGTTTTTCTCTGTTTTTTGTTGTTGTTGTAAAATTGGTCTTTAATTACATTCTGAGTGGCATTTTAAAAGCCTTAACTCTAACTTGCCTTAAACTGTAGGAACTCTGATAATTAAATACATATTCACAATATAATATTGAGTCAACCCAAGAGCTGCTCATCCCACCCTTCTCCTTGAAACTAAGTAATACTGTGAGCAGGTGTGCCCACCACATACACTCGTCATATAGACTTAACAAGAATTAAATCAACAACTGAAATCCACACACACACACACACACACACACACACACACACACACACACACACACACACACACACACAATAACAGTTAGGAAATCACCTTAGCGTGAGCTCAGCTACACTGTTTCATATTTTACCGAGTTGTGGATGAAGTCAGTTATGTGCCTGTTGTTTGCACATATGTCACTAAATACGTTTTTAACCTGGACGAGGTCAAACACACACAGACACACATTGTACTTGCTTCAGCGGTAGAGTTCACTTTTTGTGGGTGTGGAACATCTGAGGAATGGCATGTTAACTATGCAGCAGGACACAATGTAGGTAGCTGTCAGAGTGCTTATGAGTAAGAAAACTGGTCTAGACCGCCATCAAACATGTTTATCCTGTTTTTTGGTACAGTCATTGAGCTGGGAGATGACATAACTTTTTCTCTGTGGAGGCAGTTACTGTAACATTGTGATAGATCGAATATCTGTAATTGATAATCTGAACTTGTTGAACTTCTGCTGAATGCACATTGACTGCTTGTACATACATACTGTAGTTATTATTGCTCACTAAGTTTAAGTATCACCTCAAGAGTGGAAACTGCATTAAAACATGTGTGATATTGACTATTTCACCTAGCTTCATTAGTCTGTTATTTTCATTTTAAAGGTACAGCCCAACAGACACGTGATTTGCATGCTGTTGGGATCTTTGTGACGATGGCCATGGTAAAGACGTAAGGTCGCGGAGAGTGGCACTGCCATGTTGCCCGGAGTTGGCGTGTTTGGCACAGGGAGCACAGCCCGGGTGCTGGTCCCGTTGTTAAAGGCTGAGGGCTTTGAGGTTCATGCACTCTGGGGGCGAAGTGAAGAAGAGGCGCGTTGCTTGGCGAAGGAGTTGGGCATCCCATTTCACACCAGCCGATCTGATGACGTGCTGCTGCACCAAGATGTCGACCTTGTTTGCATCTATATTCCACCTTCAATGACAAGGCAGATCGCTGTCAAAGCACTGGGTAAGAGGTCATAAACACACAAACAATTTTACTGAAATTATGCTTGAAACATACCATTATTGGTGGGTTTAAAAAAAAATCTTGTTTCTTTTACACAACACTGTATTGAATTTTGATATCACATGAATGATGCCACTACATTATCTCAGATTTTCTTCTAAACACCAGATTCAGAGCTGAGCTCACATTCAAGTTTCCACTTAAACCATAAGTGTCTGTTATACAGTACAAGGTGAGCTAAACCAGCTGGGCGTGGCAGGTCAGCTCTGGGAAAGATTTGAATATTTTTTTGACTGTAGTGACTGTCCTCATCAATAGATGCATGGACTGAAAATGGCTGCATTTTCTGTATCATGTTTCTTAAGGTTTATCCAGAGATGTGATTATTGGTGATCATAGCCATGATCACCACAAAGTCATTTGAAGGGAGAAAACCCCAAAACAGAACTTAACAGATAAAAATAGTAATTTCCCCACAAGACACATGTTTTAATAACACATCGTAGCAAACACTGAACACATCATCGTATCAGAGGAGAGTAGATCTTTAAAGTTAACTTACTGTATCTGATGGAATTCCAGAGCGTTGACCTCAGCTTCCTGTTATAGTTGAAACTTCCTGAGTGTGTCCCCACCAAAGGCCTTATCCACAGCACCACCTCCAAGGGGCATGAAGGCCACTGATCTCCATGTATAAAAACCATGCACGCCCTCTGTGCTATCACATGTGGAGGCATGAGAACCATTACTTTTTGTTTATTCAAACCGATTCCCAGGAACAGTACAGTAATGCCATGTAAGGCCATCAACTCCCCAGTGTCCACCCTACTGCTTCTTATCATATTTAATATACTGTACACTCTGCTAAAAGAGATGCAGCCCTATAAATCCAAATTTGTTTTGTTCAAACTGTTTTAGAGAAGCCTTGAATCAGCTTTATGTTCACTTTTAGGCTGCAACTTGTTTTTTATTATGTTGTTGAATTGTATCACGTTATTCTGAGTTGTCTACTTCTAATTCTAAAACGTAACCTTTATGAATATCAATAGAGTATATTTACAACATAAATTTGTATGTAAAACTTTATTTCTAATTAAAGGAAGCCTACCAAATTAATATCCTACAAAGGTTTGGGGGAGGGGGAGATTTAAAAAACACTTTTAATCATATTAATTTTTACTTGTCTAGCACCTTTCACACAAGAAATAGAGCTATCTGAGTGCTTTACAATATAGAAATTACATGCAGTAATGAATGTTTCATGTTAAAATTGAATTAACATGAAAACGAAAAGTAAACGAAAAAAATAAAACACTTGACAAAAACGTAAGATGAAATGAGGTAAAAAAAAATCAAGTAAAAGGAGGTTAAGAGAAAGTCAGAATCCCTCAAAAGTCTCCACACTTTTATTTTTAGATTTATTTTAGATTCAATTTGAGACTTAATAAATACAACTCAGAAAGTTCTTCTCAAACCTTACAATGTCTGAGTTTGTATACTTAAAATTCAATACAAATATTGTTGTTTCCCCTTGGGTACACAATCTACAATCGGTGTCTCGGCCTCTGAAGCTGTAAGCAAAACAGAGCCATTTTTGAGACGGACACAGATTCACCACCAAGACTGTGTCTTTTGAAGATTTAAATTTTGGGTTTGCCTTTATCTCTGAGATCATTGAATTCAGTTGTATCTGATTTATAACAAACCCTTTCTTTCCCTCTCTCTGCAGGTATTGGTAAAAATGTGTTGTGTGAGAAAGCTGCAACAGCTGTGGACTCATTCAAGATGGTGACTGCAGCCAGATACTACCCCCAGCTGCTCAGCATCATGGGTAACACCCTGCGCTTCCTGCCAGCCTTTGTTGCAATGCGCCAAATGCTGGTGGAGAGATACGTTGGTGAAATGCAGGTGTGCGATGTCCGAGTCTACGGCCCGAGCCTGCTGGATCAGTCGTACGGCTGGACGTGTGAGGAACTGATGGGAGGGGGCGGCCTGCACACCGTCGGCTCTGCCATCATTGACCTTTTAAGTTTCCTAACGGGTGCTCGAGCCAATCGTGTTCACGGCTTACTGCGGACATTTGTGCAACAGAACGGTTTGATACGAGGAATCCGCCGCGTCACCAGCGATGACTTTTGTTTCTTCCAGATGTTAATGGGTGGAGCTGGTTCCAGCTCTGGGGGCGTGTGTTGCACTGTGACCTTGAACTTTAACATGCCGGGGTCATTCGTGCACGAAGTCATGGTGGTTGGATCCACTGGGAGGCTGGTTGCAAGGGGGACAGAACTGTATGGTCAACGCAATGGGAGTAAAGGTGAGGAGTTATTGCTAGGTGACAGTGGGTGGGCTGGGCCAGAGGTGAAAGAGATGCCGCTGCCTCACCTGCAGGGGCTGAGCTCCATGGTCAAGTCGCTGAGGCAGTCGTTCCAGGCTCACGCCGAGCGCAGGTCATGGGCGCGAGAGCCGGTCGCCATGGCGCCAACGTTTGAGGATGGTCTGTACGTGCAGACAGTGGTGGAGGCCGTGAAGCGGTCCAGCTGCAGCGGAGAATGGGAGTGTGTGGAGATCATGAGTCAGGAGCCAGATCCCAATCACAACCTGTGTGAGGCTCTGCAGAGAAACAAGAACTAGAGATATTTATTCACCCGGTGCAACTCTACTACACGTCTGACTAAACTGGGCTCTGAATGTTTGTCCTTTAATTCACTTCATGACAACTTTATGCATTTTCACATTTTGAGCAGACTATTATGGCTAAGAAAACATAACTGAGTCGCAACCGACAGTTGTGATTTACATGTACACTAAATGTTTAACCACAGCTCCATTATTCTGATTACAGTAGCTTTTTATTTACTTTAAGTGTCAACATCCATCATGGACAACATTTGACAACAAATCTCCTGCTCAATAATGTTTATACATGTCAATTAAGCACCACACCTCTGTCAAATATTGGCCAAGAGCAAAAGAAATGTGGAGTAAAAAAAAAACTTTCCAGTGGACGTCTGACCATTCCTTTGCTCTTAATCCTTACCTTACCACGTAGCTTACTTGGTTATAGAAAAAAAAGCAGGTTGTTGTATTTGACTGACAATTACAGATAGATAGCGTAAGCATTTACCTTGTCCTTGTGATTGGACAAGAGGACAGTGGTATAGGACATAATTCAACAACCACAAGGTTTTTTACTTTGTCAGTTATTAAATTATCACTTGCTTGACAATTGAGTCCCAAACAAGTCTAGAATTTAATAATTTGTCTCCAATTAAAAACCAACTGTGTGTGAGGGGAAAATAGTCCTGATGATGATGAATTTTAGTGTACACACAACAGCACCTCATTTTGAAAGGAAGTGTTTATCTCGGACGTGAATGTGAAGATCAAAGCATGCGGATGATTTGACTAACAAAATACTTTCCATGTCTGTAGTTTGGCGACTAGCAGCATTTAATTGATGCTCCACTGGAGCTCAACCTCTAAATCTCAGAATAATGGAGCCGTGCAGAGTTTAGGTTTATTTATTTATTTATTTAACTTGTTTTTGAGTGTGTAATAGGAAACAAACATTAAGAAAGAGGTAAGATTTTAAGGAGGGCTTGTAGGTTTTTATGTTATGACATGCGGTAGCGTGAATAAGAAACCAGGGATTGAGTAAAATAAGCTATGTCGAAAACACAATAATAAGTCTTAATTTGTAGTTATGCCCCTCATAATGCCGAATTCTTAAAGTGATACTTTAATCTTTCTTTTGAGCACCACCTACACTTTGCAGGCGGAAAAGTACGAGACGTTGTTTCCTTCATCACAGACTGAGCAGCTTTAGCTATGGATTTCAGTTTCACATGATTTCATAGCAGCAAAAACTCCTTGTGTACCATCATCCATATGCTCAGTGTCATTTCATCAAAATGAACTACTTCCAGATAAATACTATAAAAACTACTCCAAGAAGCGCAAGGGGGGTCTTTATGTTGGGGCAATGTTGACTTGGGAGAAACAGAACATACAGATGGACAGAAATGAAGAAAGGAGGATTTATGAGGATTTATTGTTCCTGTTTTCCACTGAAAACTTTTCACCAATATTAATGAAATTAACCACTGAAAGTGACTGTGAAGAAGGAAACAACTAACTTATAACAGCCACTTGTTGAGTTTACAACGGTGGGGCTCAATTGATTTAATGTGGAGTATCAAATTACATTTTACATTAGCAGAAAACAGGCTTGTCCTAGAAAATTACATGTTATTAGATTAGTGTTTGGACTATTAAAGTTTTAGAGAAAAGCGTGAGGCTATTTGACAACTAAACAAGTTAACAAATGTGTGTGTTAGCCATCAAAGTAATTTTTAAGTTTTTTTTACAACGTGAGGGGCCACCATACATCCACGAAACCTTACTTATCTTTTTTTGGGAGTTGAACCACTGGATTTGACGTGCGTGTGAGTATAAATGTGTCCTTCTCTGACACGCTCAGACCAAGAGAAGGAAGTTTAAAAACAGTTTACGTTGTTGTAGTCTCTCACTGCATCTGATCTCAGTACTGCTGAATATCCTAAAAATTATCGGGCCTCAGCGCTCTTAATGCAGAGACAGGAGGTGTACTGATCTGATTGGACTTGTCTGGTAAGGATAAAATCCACGTTGCACGCTCGCTTACCTCACACTATACCTGTAGTGCTTTACTAAAACAAGACATCAGGTTTTACATTAAGTGTATTTATAGAACATCACATTTGCCTGCAGGATGTTCCACAACCCATTGCCTTTTAAATAACATTCCAACTAGTTTTCACCTTGATGACAGATGTTTTTGTTTGTTTTGCACTGATAACTGATTAAAATGCCACATATTTAATATGCAGCGTGGTGCTTGAACCAGCCGGCTTACTGCAACAATTAATTTTACATTCGCCTGTATAAGGAAGACTGTTTGTATTTAACTGTGATCTGACTTTGTATGTCTTGGTGCGGAGAAAGTTTCCCGTTGTTCAGTGTTTGTGTTTTCGGCCTGTGAATTTTCTGTTTAAAAGCTGTAATATTTATCATGTTTAGATTTGGTGTTGTTTTAATTGGTAATTTGGCTTTTGGTTCATCTGCTTCAGATATTTCCTTTTTAATAAATACAGTTTTAACATTAAGCATTTTTTTTCTTAGCCTTCAGTTAATTTAAGTTTACTGTAACTAAACCAACAAGGGTACAAAAATCTTATGTTCAGAAATATTATAAAACTATATAAAATATTTCCCAGGACTGTGTGGGCTTGGCTCCCAGGCGCATGTATCAAATGGTCTATGGTAACAGTCACTCAGTCATGGAATTTTTATGGAATGTTTCAACAGAGAACTGCTGTGATTGGTTCAGGTTCATAATGTGTCATATGTGAAGACCGATAGTCCCGCCCTCTAAAACAGAATTTCTATTACTGTCATCAAACTGAAATGACAATATTTTTACTATGGATTGACAAATATGCCTAACTCTTTTCAGATCCATACTAGCATTCAGATTACTCCCCAAATAACATTGTTAAAAGTATCTACTGCATTTGAGTTGCAAGGGCCTTTAAGTCTCTTAGTAGAGAATGTAAATTCAATCATAAAAGCAGCAGCATCTGTGCAGGTAAAATGATATCTATGCGGAGTTCGGCCCCGCTGCCCTTGATAAAATTAAATTTTGAAAGCATCATATTCTGTTTAGGAAAGACATGTTAAAATTGATCTTTTGTGTAAGTGTAAACCATTGTGGTCTTGTAAAAAGGGCAAAAAAGTATTTAATTTAGTTAAGAATAGTTTTTTTATTGTCCCACTACAGTAATATGGGCTCATCTATTCATATGTCTATTCATCATCTATGTACACATAGGTAACTGCATTAACATTTTACTTTTATTAATTTTTTTTTAACCTTTATTTATACAGGTATATCCCATTGAGACTGAAGACTCTTTTAAGGGAGACCTGTTTTCCTTTCCCACGTTACCATTCATACACCGATAACTAACTATCGACATTCACACAAAATCAATACATCAATAACATTTAAGTCCTTCATGTTCCTTCCTATTTGAACATTAATAATGTAGGCTATAGTAAAGGAGTCTCCATGAGGAAAATGCTAACAACGTTTTAGTCTTCAGATTTATCCTGAGCCTCTGGGATATTTTTCCTGGCAAATACAAATACTATTTAGTTTTTCAATTGTTGATGCATTAAGCAATTTAAATCTAATTTGATCCCCATGCACTTTATTCGTTTCTAGGAAGAAGTAATCAGGCAGATACTTTAAATAAAAAATAAAAACAAAACTTGATAACAAAGCAGTAGGTGACATACCTGTGTGAGAAAATGCCTGATTTTTCATTCATTTAGAATGTGCTTGGTTATATGCATCACTCAAGAGCGGAAATAAATTGACCGCCTTTGAAATAAGCGGGCCTTAAATAAAAGTGTAATAGCGTTATTGTTATCTATATGTTTATGTGGTTCACATAACCGGGTTGCTTGATCCGGCTCTGTTTGAAAATATTTGAATGTCTAATTTAGACAGTGAACATTTGTCTAATTTAGTCATACTATTAATAGTTTAGTGAACTCTCACTATTTGGATGAAGTAACCCTTTTGAATAAGACAACATTGTTCTCTGTTGCCACCATGGTTGCCACCATAGATAGTAAATTACCTCAATAATGTAATGCGCATGCGTTAACGTATAGGTTTGGTTACCCAGAATTTGACTTCTCAGGTAGTATACTTCTTGTGTGCCGCCACAACCGACAAAAGCTAGTGTGTGTCAAAGATGGCCACGGACAATGTTTTGGAGAAGTTTTTTGATGTATTCACCTGATTTTAATACACATTGGCAGCCTGTTTTCTCTGTAGTGCTGTCTGACAGGCTGAACCCAGGGTATACGTATCACATTGACGTTCTCGTGAGTACGGTGGCGGAATGGCGGACAGCAGCTCTCTGGCAGCGAAGAGATTCGACTCCGGCTCTGTGTGCTCCGTGAGTATGGAGACCATCTCCGGCCTGACGGAACTGGAGGACCTGGAGCGGGTTTATCAGCAGCTTTGCACACAGGAGGTTCGTATTTACTGACCGTAACGTCAGTTTGTTTGACGTGTCCGCTTTGTGTCGTCACTGACGTAAACTTCCGGGATGCTGCCCACAACAGCATGAGCATTTCTGACAGATAGCTATAGCTCTACTTTTAAACAAATCATGTATATATGCTACAGATACGTTTTACTGTCATCTAAAGAAGGCAGTAACGTTTGCAGAACAGTTTATTGTTTAAACACTCCACTACACTAAAATGAAAGTAGCCTATGCCTACTGGAAAAGAGGCCTATCCAGCATTACAAAAGGGAAGAGTAGCCTATATAATATAAAAGAGGCCTGTACATTACAACCAGAAATGTATAAAAGTGACAATACGCAAAGTGAAATTGTAACAAAAATATATAAAAAAAGATCTATGTACATGAAAGTAAGTGACAACTGTAATTGCCATTATCATGAAGCACCACATCAAAGGCAATTTTATTTATGCATTGAAAGAAATTATGATGGTATATTTTCACTAGATGAAGAAAAATCTGACATGTTAAAATGAAATTAAGTTTTTGTGCGCCATGAAGAATATGCGTATTGTGTATAGTATGCTGAATCGCCTTGTTTTCTTCTCTTATACAGAAGGAAGTGGAAGCTGAGCTGGACAGATTGGTGGGGCAGGACGGAGCCATTCACACAAAGATGCTAGCTCTGCAGAGAATGGGGTACAGTTTGAACAGTTTAGTGCAGTTTTAAACAGATTTGATGATAGTTCATTTGAGGTACAAAAAACGTCTGTATTCTTCAAAGAAGAGTCTGTTGTACAAAATGGAATCTGTGTGCTCTACAGGCCGAACCTCCAGCTGATCGGAGAAGACGCGAGTCAGCTGTCGGGCATGATCACGTTTACCTGTAGCCTGGCTGAGAACGTAAGCCGCAAAGTCAGACAGCTAGACCTGGCAAAGGTAAACAAAAAGGTTCTTCAATGCCATGTTAATGTACTTAAACTCAGTTTTATTCACCTCTTTATTCGCAAAAGACAATTTACTTTTATAAAGGGGTTTGTTGTGTCATGTGATTATTGATAACTAAAAAAATGTCTGCCAAACTTATAATTTTTAACTATTGCAATACTGTTTAATTGGAATGCGTATTCTGATCTCTAAGTTTATATCTTATTTTATTTCTGCAGACACGGCTGTATAATGTCATCCAGCGTGCCGACGACATCCTCGATTTGAAGTTCTGCACAGACGGTGTGCAGACAGCTCTGCGTAACGAAGACTTTGAACAGGCTGCTGCCCACATCCATCGATACCTCTCTCTGGACCAGTCAGTTATTGAGCTGAGCAGGCAGGGGGAAGAAAGTATGATGCCTCAATTTCTCCGTCTTAGTGCCTAAGCTCAGCATGCAGTCTTATACTGCAGTCAAAAAGTGCTGTGATTTTATTTAAAGTTTTGTGTTTTCACACTGTGCTTTCCCCTCTGCTAAGTATCAACATAAACAGACATTATATAATTGTAATGTAACGCTGTTCCAATGTCCCATGTGTGCACAGGCAGCACTGTGGATGCCAGTCTTGTAATGCTGCAGGAGGCAGAGCAGAAACTTAAGGTCATAGTTGCTGAGAAGTTGGATGAAGCTGTAGCAGCTGTGGACCTTGCACAGGTGGAACGGTTTTTCAAGATCTTCCCTCTGTTGGGCCTCCACCAGCAGGGCCTTGCCCGCTTTGGACAATACCTCTGCACTCAGGTAGGTTTAGTCTTTGGTCCTGTCTGAGTTTATCTATTAAAAAATATTAAATGAATTGTGGTGGAATGATATACAGTCATATGAAAAAGTTTGGGAACCCCTCTCAGCCGGCATTATAATTGACTCTGCTTTCACATAAAAAAGATAAAAGTGGTATGTCTTTAATTTACCAGGAACAGCTAAGTACTGGGATGTTTTCCAAACAAAGATTTTTTGAAAAGCAGTATTTAGTTTTATGAAATTAAATAAAATGTGAAAAACTGGCAGTGCAAAAATATGGGAACCCTTGTGGTCTTGCTGATTTTAATGCATGTAACAGCATGTAAAACTGAGGACTTTAAACACAAAATTGGTTGGATTATGTTGTTAAGCCTTGAACCTCATATAAAGGTCTGTTTAATCATGATAAAAGGTATTTTAGGTGCCTAAATGCAAGTTCTACTTCTCTTTGACTCTCTGCAGAAGTGATACAGAATGCGATCATCAAAACAGCTCCCAAAAGATCTTAAAAACAAAGATTATTCATTGTCATGGTTTAGGGGAAGGCTACAAGAAGCTTTCCCAAAGGTTTCAATTGTCAATTTCTACTGTAAGGAACGTTGTCAGGGAATGGAAGGACACGGGCACAGTTGCAGTTAAACCCAGGTCTAGCAGACCAAGAAAAGTACAAGAGCGGCATATGCGGCGGATTGTGAGAATGGTTGCACACAACCCAAAGATCACCTCCAAAGACCTGCAAGAACATCTGGCTGCAGATTGTGTATCTGTACATGGTTCTACAATTCAGTGCAATTTGCACCAAAACATCTGTATGGCCGGGTGATGAGAAGGAAGCCCTTTCTGCGCCCACGCCACAGATACAGTTGCATGGAGTATGCAAAAGCTCATTTAGACAAGCCAGCTTCATATTGGAAGAAAATGCTTTGGACTGATGAGACAAAAATTAAGTTATTTGGTCTTTATAAAAAGCAGATGTTTTGGTGCAAATTGCGCTGAATTGTTGAACGATGTACAGATACACAATCTGCAGCCAGATGTTCTTGCAGGCCTTTGGAGGTGATCTGTGGGTTGTGTGCAACCATTCTCACAATCCTCCACCTATGCCGCTCCTGTTTTTTTCTTGGTCTGCCATGCCTGGGTTTAACTGCCACTATGCCTGTGTCCTTCCATTTCCTGACAACGTTCCCTACAGTCGAAATTGACAATTGAAACCTTTGGGAAAGCTTCTTGTAGCCTTCCCCTAAACCATGACAATGAACAATCTTTGTTTTTCAGATCTTTTGGGAGCTGTTTTGATGATCCCATTCTGTCTCACTTCAGCAGAGAGTCAAAGAGAAGTGCAACTTGCATTTAGGCACCTAAAATACATTTTCTCATGATTAAACAGACATTTCTATGAGGTTCAAGGCTTAACAACATAATCCAACCAACTTTGTGTTTAAAGTCATCAGTTTTACATGCTGTTACAGGCATTAAAATCAACAAAACCACAAGGGTTCCTATATTTTTGCACAGCCAGTTTTTCACCTTTTATTTTATTTCATACAACCAAATACTGCTTTTCAAAAAATCTTTGTTTGGAAAACATCCCAGTACTTAGCTGTTCCTGGTAAATTAAAGACATACCACTTTTATTTTTTTTTTGTGAAAGCAGAGTCAATTATAATGCTGGCTGAGAGGGGTTCCCAAACTTTTTCATATGACTGTAATTGACAGGTTGATTATAAGTGACTGGTTGATGAGTATATATCCAATAGGTTGGGAAATTAACTTGGTAATTTGAGGGATCTGTCAAAGATTATGTAGTACTGTGGAGTGGACCAATTTATAAATTAATTTTTGCCAATTATGGCACCATCTGCTGGTTTAGAGAGATAGACTATTAGAGTGAAAGTTAAGGTTGGAGTATAAGGCCCCTGCAGCTTTTTTGACAGTCAGGGCAGTATTGATCCGAAAGAGGTCCGAAGTCTGTTCACACTTCTCAAACCTTGACACAGACTATGCTTGCTGCAATGTTTGGAATGCAAAATTGGCATGACAACATGTCTAACCTGAGTAAACACCTGGTCAAAGCACAAAATATTTCTAAAAGCGTGTAGTGTGTTCCATAGCCTGAAAGCCAAGTCATTGCAGAGGCTAACAATGGACAGGTAAGGAGGAACGGAGAGCTTTTTATTGTGTGTGGTGCGCAAAATTTTCTTAACAAACAACAATGATGAAATTGAGAAGTTTGGACTATTATTTTACAATGGAAATTCCAATTTTGTTACTACAGTGAATGTTAAGTACCGAAAAAAAAGTTAGCGTTATTGGTTCAAATGTGAATGATACCCAACCCTACTCAAAATACATCATTGTGTTTATTGGTTCAGAAATAGTCACAGGTATCTCCTTTTTCCCTGTTGTTTATTCACAAATATATATTTACACAGCTTGCCTCCAAAGCCGAGGAGAACCTGGTCTTAGCTACGGGAGGAGATCTGAGCGAGAAGAGAGCACCGCTGGTATTTGCAGACACTCTGACGCTGCTGCTGGAAGGTGAGAAGACAGGTGTTGTACACTGTGTGTGTGTGTGTGTGTGTGTGTGTGTGTGTGTGTGTGTGTGTCTGTGTTCGGATTCCTCTGCTGAACTCCACTAATTTGTGTGTGTGTGTGTGTGTGTGTGTGTGTGTGTGTGTGTTTACAGGTATTGCTCGTGTCGTTGAGACTCATCAGCCGATAGTAGAGACATATTACGGTCCAGGCCATCTGTACACACTTATCACTCACCTGCAGCAGGAATGTGACAGACAGGCCCAAAAAATCGTCGATAAGTTTATACAGCAGAGAGGATACCACAACAAGGTGTGTGTGACACCATAGGGGTATACTACAAAGCAAGATTAACTAGTGAGCAAGATCTGTTGAGTCAAAAGCCAGAGTGTTCAGTATCACAAAGGGTGGCTCTCTTTTTACCTGGCTAGATCACCATTGTAACGGAGGCTGCACGGCAAACCTGCACCAACCAGGTTTTGTTCAGAGTTACACATTAAAATCAGCTCATAAAGCGCTGCCCTTTGGAAATACTCTTTTGGAAATCCTATGGACCTGACAATATTGTCTGAGTGATAAATTCTCACTGAGGGACCTCGTTAAATCAGTAAACTTATTGATCCGTACGTTAATTAACGGGGAAAGAAGCAGTGACATTGGGCTAATAGCAGAGTGAACATTACATTGTGTTGCGGCTTTATGGCAACTATATGCATTAAGTTATTGATGCGAAAATGCTAAATAGCCTACTGTATGCAGCGCTAATCAAAGTTGTTCTTGCTCTCACTTCAAATGATTTTAGGTGGCCATTTACACACACTGGCTGTTAATGAAGTGTTCTATAAAATCACAGGTTGCAACATTATTTCAATGTGGGCTTTTTTTATGATATGAAATGCGCTATAGGCTACAGTCCTTCAGGTTATTTTTATAGGTAGGCTAAATCACATCCAAATATCACTGGAACATCAGGGAAAGATGAGGGTGATGAAATTATGAATACAAAGTTTGGGATGTGACAGCTTTCACACAAGTACATCACTGCAGACTCGCAGGTTCACTAAAGCTGCTGCACAGTAGATTGACAGTCGATAACCGCTTTAGTGATACCCGTCATATCTGATCGAGGGTTTAGATTATTTACAGCAAGCTCAATCAAATAAAGCCAGGCTCTGTTGAACTAGCTTCATAGTATACCCCTCTGAACTCCAGGACATGATGTTTTTTTTTTTTTTTTTTTTTACTGCATACCTGAACCTTTTGTGAGCTTTATCCCTCCTGTAGTTTCAGGTCGTCCAGAGCAGCATGATGAAGAGCGTCCCGGGGGAGGTGATCGAGCCCAAGTAATTGTCTCAGGAACATCCTTCTCTCCTCTGTTTGTCTCCATAGTGTTTTTGTTTATACATGTGTCTCACATCAACAGGGAGCTGGACCCCGTCCTCAGTGAGGTGACCCTGATGAACGCAAGGGCCGAGCTCTACCTTCGCTTTCTACGCCGCCGCATGCTCGCCGACTTCGAAGTTGACGATGTTAAGAGCGTCACACAAGGTAGTGTTCAGTGATGCATATACAGTGGCCTTTTTTTTTTGGAGACAGGGAGCTCAAATTCTACCCTTCCATCTAAAGTCTAAAATATTCATGAGTTTGTGCTTTGTACATTTTGGAACCAGAGCATCAGAAGAATGTGGAGAAGCTGCTGAAACACTGCCTCCTGAGCACGACGATGCAGGAGCTGATTGGTTACTACATTCCTATGGAGGAGTACTACATGAGAGAGTCTGTCAACAAGGTAGATTGGCATTATAATTGCAACCCTTAAGTCACACAACAATTAATTCGTTATTATTCGATCACCCATGTATCATTCACAATCAGCTGTGGCAACATGAATGTGCTGCAGGTCCCTCATTTGCATTTACTTTACTTATTTATGTGGCACATGCTAATAAATGTAGACTTGACCTATTACCATAAGGCTTTAGGCAGCAACATGTACACACCCTACCAGCAGTGTCCTCATCATTGTGTAGATCTAAAAAGTGCCTATTATTCTTGGGGTTTTTATTTGACTATTCATGTCTTATTATTTTAGGAATATATGAATATATGTCTATGACATTGTTTCAGTGCTGTTGAAGTAATTCAAAGGAAAATAAGACTGTAATAGATTGAATATTTTCTCTTCAGATCAGATCATATTAAATTCAGTTTAAATCAAGTGAATTTTCCTCCTCAGGCTGTTATAATGGATACATATGAAAAGGGTCAGCTGACCTCCAGCATGGTGGACGACTGTTTCTACATAGTAAAGAAATGCATCAGCCGAGCTCTGTCCAGCTCCAGCATCGACTGCCTCTGCGCCATGATCAACCACGCCAACTCTGTGCTGGAGTCAGACTTCAGGTGCTCACTCTTCACTTTCCGGCCGACACAATCGATCCTCTTACACTGTTTTAAGCTCTGACGCGTCCCTCTTCACCTGACAGGGAAGTGCTGTTTAACAAGCTGCGGCAGGGATTCCCGGCTACGACGCTTCAGGACATCCAGCGAGGCGTCAGCAGTGCGGTCAGTCTGATGCAGAGCAGTTTGCAGCAGGGGAAGTTCAACACACTGGGCATCGAGAGCACTGAGAACGCCAAGGCTGCATTTCTGGTACGACCAATACACACTTAGCTCACAACTCTGGCAGTGTTTTAGAAAATGTTGGGCAGACTCGGACTATAACAAAAATTAAACATTCAAGTTTTTTGTATAAGGCTCATTTACAGCAAGCAGCTGTGCTTTAAGTGAGGAATCCAATGCTTGAATAACTTCCTCTAATTTAAGTTAGGTAAGTAGTGCTTTAATTTTTTAAAGCTCTCATAGCAGGAGGAAGCACTACTTCAAAAACCTTTTAACCCGTATGTCAAAAGTAATTTGGAATCAAGAAACACTAAATGCTCATAGCAGCTTCTAAATAAAGTCTTGTGCAGATTATACAGCCCTCAAATGTTTCTTAAATTGGTATCCCTACATAAATTTTTTGAAAATGCTCTAAACAACAGTGTTTTTATTTGGGATTTGTCACAAATGTCATCAGTAGTCTATATATTAAAACAAAACATGTACCTTTTTAAATAGTAAATCTAGAGACTGATAATTTGGAGCTTTCTTATACACTGAACTGGATCCTTTTTCATTATTTCCTTTCTACTTCAGGCGACTCTGAATAATGTTGAGGTGTGCAGTGAGAATATCACAACGCTCAAGAGGAACCTTGAGGTGAGTTTCATATCTGTGCTATAACTCTGCATCTCTTCATTTCAACTTGTCATGTTTAGTTTACCTCATGGCTTACAAATGTCTTTTCTTTTCCCCACAGAACGACTGCTCCAAGTTGTTCAATCAGGGTGCTGGCTCTGGCGACCAAGCCAAGATTGAAAGCTGTTTGTCAGACCTTGTCAACACGTCCGCCAAGTTCAAGGATCTGTTACAGGTCTGAGACACACTCATACAATACTCCCTGTTCGTTTGTTGTATTTACAGTAGGAACTACCTGTGGAGAAAGCTATTTAAATCACTGAGTTTGCCATACTTTGAGTTACATTTTCATAGAAAGTAAATGAAACTACTTGTGCTAAACTCTTCTCACTCTGTTGTGATTCTTGACAGGAGGGTTTGACTGAGTTGAACACAACAGCCATAAAGCCTCAGGTCAAACCCTGGATCAGCAGCTTCCTTTCCATCTCGCATAATATAGAGGAGGTAATGCTGGTCTCAGAGCAGTGAACAAAAACAAATAAATCAGAGGTCTCGAAGCATCGTCGCTGTAACTGCTGTTGGTTTTCCACAGGAGGAGTTTAATGATTATGAAGCCAATGACCCCTGGGTGCAGCAGCTCATCGTTAACTTGGAGCAGATCATGGGAGAGTTCAAGGTGTCTGAGCAACATTTCAGCAATGACTCAAAATATATTATTCCTTTTCCTTTTTTTCCCTATTGCTTTAACTTTTCTGCGTCTTCTCACCAGATGGCGCTCTCTCCCATTATCTACGACACGCTGACCAGCCTGATGACAAGCTTGATATCTATTGAAATGGAGAAGACCGTCCTCAAATGCTCGTTTAGCAGGGTGAGGAGCCGGACTCAGCCACAAGGTGGCACCGAGCATCCTGTGCAACACTACGCATCACATCACATCACATCACTGACACACATGTGGTGAAAAGGCCTGGAGCACTGATTTATTAATGAGTGCAGAAAGGCCTAGCAGGAGAGGGTGCTTCCTCCTGGCACGACAATATCTTCCTATTTGGAGCAGTGTGTTGAATTGTCCTATATTTTCTTTATTCACTGTTTTCTCATTGTTGTATTGTAGCTTGGGGGACTGCAGTTCGATAAAGAGCTTCGGTCTCTCGTGGCGTACCTCACCACCGTGACCACCTGGACCATCAGGGACAAGTTTGCTCGTCTCACACAAATGGCCACAATCCTCAACCTGGAACGGGTAATTTGGATCACACCTGTATCTACCTTTCTATCTACCTATCTAGGCACCAGATAGGTAAAATATGATGCATTGCTATAAAATAAGAACTGAAAATATAGTCCATGAGCCAACTAGAACAGTAAAATGGATCATCCAGGTGGTTTGTGGTCTGCAGATCTTAAGAAATTACAAAAGTGAAATGCTAATGAAACATTAATGCAGAAACAATACCTGTCTAGTAAAGTCATATAGGGGAGAGTGGCCTAAGTTGTGCCACTTTTTACTCAAAGTGACTTTAAAGTGAGGCCTTGACAGTAAAGTCTCCAACTCAAATATGTACATATATTTCAGGGTGTTGTGCATCCCTGGCAATAAAAACTTTGGATCTGGAATAAACTGTTGAAGAAATATAGCTTTCGGAAAAAAAGTTGTCTTGTGGCACAACTTGCCCCCGGTGTGGTGTAAGTTGTGCCGTTGGAGAGAATACCATGGGGTGAATTGTGCCATTGATATATATCTCATAAACTGTAATGCAAGACAAATCCATAAGACAATTACTTATTTAAGGTTTATTTAAAGTAAATATTTTACAAAGATTGAAGGACAATTTTCTTAAACAAGGCCTAGCAGATCTAATGGTTTTACCTGCAAAGCTCAAAATGACAAAGTCACCATCATCATCTTTCTGGCCATCTGAACTCTCATCAGTGGTGTCGTTAAGTGGAATGGAGATGTCAGTCTGTTCTGAGCTACTGTAGACAATAACTTTCTTTTGGTGACCAGCGTAAACAGCCATGCCACTGGCACAACTCTCAGAAATGTACTTTGCCCTAGCTGCTCCACCCTTGTAGAACCAACTGCCACCTGGCATATTTCATTTTTCATTTCCCCTACATTTCTGCCTTTAAATCAAGGCTCAAAACCCATCTGTACACCATGGTTTTTCCTCCCCATTAACTATCTTACCTCTGTACTACTATCTTTGTTTATATGTGGATGTATGGGCTTTATGTCTTTTTTTTTTGTTATTGTTATTTCATTGTTTACCTACTGAATGCACTATGTACAGCACTTTTGACAGTGCAAACTGTTATACATGTGCTTTTATAAATACATTTTACTTACTTACTTACTTATAACTCACCTAGGCCCTCTGGCACAAATCACCCCAACCCCAGAATTTTGGATAATAAGCATGATGCAGCAGTTTAGGGCTGACATTGTGCTCACTATATGGACACAAAGTGTAGCATACTGAAGCACTAAAACATGTGTCAAATGTTTTCAAACGTGTCTATAATTGTTCAGACACAATAATCAAAAAACCTTGATCATGGAAATTTAACTTTTAGAGGCAAAAAACTGTTTTTTGAGCTTAAATGTGCTTATATCTTATTCCATGTTTCTCCCTTCTTTACAGGATGAGTTAAATGGATGGCTCTTCTTAAATATGTGGTCACATTTCCAATTTCTTCTATGGTTTTCTAGAAACAAGGGGTGGCACAACTTAGGCCACTCTCCCCTACAATAGTATAACACTCACAGGGGCATTTTTCTGCAAACAATTTTAAGTAGATTTTGCTAAAAAAAAAAAAGGTAGTCTGGTTTTGCTTCTTTTACTTGTATCATTAAACAATCTGAATTTCCTTCCTTCCTGGTTTACAAAAGGCTCACATGTCTCTATTTGTGCTGCAGGTAACAGAGATCTTGGATTACTGGGGCCCAAACTCAGGGCCACTGACGTGGCGGCTGACCCCGGCTGAGGTGCGTCAGGTTCTTGCGCTGCGCATCGACTTCAGAAGTGAAGATATCAAGAGACTGCGACTGTAACTCACCAACCTGCACCCTGGTGTGCACCTTGTGATGCTTTTCACCAAAGAGCTCATCTAGGTTGAATCCACGTTTGTGTAGATGGACTTGCACAGGGAAAATAGCCTTGGGATTTCTTTTTGTCAGGAATGAAAACGTTTGTTGCTCCTCCCCGGAGATTTCTGTCGGGTTTTCAGACTCTGCATCCAGCTGATGTCAGTCTGCTTCTGAGTTTCAGCTTTTATGGTCATGGTGTTGTGCTTAAGAGTTGTTGAACTATATGATATAAATTATCTGTAAAATATCAATTCTCCTAAATGTGTAATTAAAAAGTGTAATTGTGTCACCAACCAAAGTTCCAACCTTTTAACCTGTAACTGGATCAGATACAAACGAGGACAAGGGAGGAGTGGAGCTCTGCGGCTGCTGGTGAAACAGAGCTGTAATGAACATCATACCCATTAAACTGACAGAAGCAGGTCAGACAGCTGATCCAGCCCAGTCATTCAATATATGAATAGCTCCCTGTATGTGATGATGGAACACTTTTAACCTAATAAATTAATAGAGCCGCTATGCAACTGTTCTGATCCCTCTGCCATCCGCCACATTTCACCAAGTGCTGCCCTATCGCCATGCCAATCTTTTATATATATTTGTGACACAAAGCTTTGATCAACGGGCACTGAAGCATTAAAAATGCTCCATTCTCATAATGTTCAGCCTAATTTCCCGGTGTAACCTTAATTCTCTGCACAGAGTGAAAGCAGGTCAGTGTGTATTTAAATTTTTGCTGAGAGGACAGCTTGTCATTTTTCAGGTATAATCAGACTCGGAGCACGAGCACAGGAATAGTTAGGAAAAGTGTGGCTTTAATGTAAACACAACATTCGATTGGCTCAGCACAAACATTCCACATGAGAGCAACCAATAAACTACCAAATAGGATGGGGTGCAGCACAAAAAACATTCACAGTAAAAAAAAATCTGGTATAATCATAATATATATATACAGTACGGTGCTTTTTTAAGGTGAAAATGGAGATAGGGTACGGGACTGATATGTGATAGATAAAGAGTATACGGGGATGGGGAGATGAATTTCTGGGTGCACAGGTGAAAATGGAGAGCTGTACTTTTTCTCTTTGAAAAGAGAAACATGACAGACGAGGAAGGGGAAGGGGGGGGGGGGTTGTCAGGAGGGTAATGCGTCCCTGTGCACTGACCAGGGAAGAAGAGGGTTTGGGGAAAAACCCTGACTCCTCCCAAAGACAGAGGCTGCCTCAAATGATACCGTTCTCCTCGTGCGGTCTCCTACTTCTACACAGGTTCACATTGAAAGGGTAAAGCCCCACACAGAGAACACGATGTCATTGGAGGGCTGCTTTCTCCCCTCTGAACCGCAGACAGGTAGCGCTGTACCCTAGGTTTGTCAGGTCAGGAAATAAATATGTGGCACGGGATTTCAGGAGGTAGGAGGAGGCATGTAGGGCATGAGGTTTAAATACATAAATCATTCGATGATGATAAAAATGTTAAAATCTGTTACTTAAATATCATGAGTTGATAGTATGAGCTATGCTCTCTGGTCCTAATCCCCTATCTGTCATTCTCAGATGGTTGGCACCGATGTGACTGGGTTTTTTTTAAATTTTTTTATTTTTTTTAAATTTTTTTAGATCTCATTGGCTGATAGGCATTTCCTCACACTACAGGAGGCCAATGGCAATGGGCCGCCACTCTGAACAGAGAAACCCTCTCTTTCATTATGTTACAAAGTAAAAGAGAAAACAGAGAGTGGAACAGACCTGCAGGCTACTCAGTCATGTGTGGATCTGAAGGAGAGGGGGGGGGCTTTGTCCCTTCTGAAAGTTAAAATAGCCTCTTTCCCAGCCATGACCCATAGCCACGAGTACAGCACCTCCCCAACAACATCACCATCTCCACCTTCACACACACACAGTCGTGCACACACACACACACACACACACACACACACACACACACACACACACACACAGCAGCTCTTCTGAACGGAGCACAACAGGATATATTCAGAGCGAGATAGTGCCTCGAGACGTCCATGGTAAAAGTGTCAAAGAGAATGGGACCATGGTCCATGCTGTGGTTAGGGATGGCATTGCACATTCCTCATGTTGAGCTTTTTCTCAAGCTGAATATACCCCCGGTGCTGCCACTTCTCACCTCACCAGGTGTTTACACACTCATCAACGAAACATGAAACATTCAGCTCAAAAATCACATTTTTGTAGAAGACAAAACTGGGGTTTGGATACGGAAATCAAAACAGGAGGAAGGGAACAAATCATGGCAATAATCCAGTGTGGTGTCTGACGGCAGCTCTTTGGGTCCATTTGGACGTGTAGAATTACATATTTATGTGTTTTAAGTATCATCAAAATTATCATTATTAACACCTCATACTCTCCATGACAACCTCTGTGCTTGGCCAGGCCTCAGTATAAGCCACACCCTCTAAGGTTGTTTGCAATAATGATGTCAGTGACGGCATCAAACACTACCTGGATGTTTCCTGTGTCTGTGGCACAGGTCAGGTGACAGTAGATCTCCTTATTGGGAGAGCGGTTCTTACTCTCAAACTGAACCTGAATATATGCAGTAGCATCGTCGTAAGTGTTAGCACCTGGAGACAAAGAGATGAGAGCAGAGAGAGAAAATAAGTTAAGGACTGGTGTAGTGTTCATCACTTTTGTGGAGCAGAGCTGAAGGTACGGGACTCACCTGTGTATTCGGGAAAACAAATTGTCAGCGGGGACTTCTTGATCTTCTCAGCAAACAGATCCTTCTTGTTGAGGAAGAGGATGATGGAGGTGTCAATAAAGAACTTGTTGTTACAGATGGAGTCGAAGAGCATGAGAGACTCATGCATGCGGTTCTGCAGGAAGAATAAACGTGTGGTTTGGTGTTACAGTGAGGAGAGTAACTTCAGGATTTAGGGAAACAGCAAAATACTGGAGGAGAAAAGATATCTCACTTAGTCAACAACCTCCAAGTTTGACTGATCACTTAAATCACTGTGGGAACAAATTCTGATTTTATAGGGTCATCTGTTTAAAGAGAGGAACAGAATAAATCAATGTTTTAGAAGAGTAATCAGTCCCTCTGTTGCTGTTCATGTGATATCTCCCCTTTTGTTGAAAGGGACATTTTTTCTTAGTTCAAATGAAAGGGTCTGAGGATGGAGGTAGACATTGTAAAGCCCTCTGGGACTTAATGGGTTGTATGAATGAGAACATAGTTATGCTCTAAAAATAAAGGGATACACACTGAAATCTTGTAATTCTCTAAACGTTTTCTATGGAATTTGAAGAAAATAATGTTTTTAACATCCCCTTAATATTATGGTTTTTAATATGGCTGATAAATATATAATGTTTTGCATGCTGTATGCTTTGTCCTAGGTTTTATTTTATTTGTAAAATATATTGTGTAAAAAAATATTTGAAATTCTAAGACCCCAAATATCAGTGTTAAACTTCACTTAAAGGTCCACAGGGACTCATGCACCACAGAGATTCAGACTGAATGAACAGAGTCATACTTACAGTTGTCTCATCTTCATGGAGCACCTGGTCGTATCCGCTCATAGCAACGCAGAAGATAATGGCCGTCACATCTTCAAAGCAGTGGATCCACTTCTTCCTCTCTGACCTCTGACCTCCCACGTCAAACAGCCTGAAAAGAAAGTCACAGGAAGTCAATTAAGGTACGGAGTAATACATTCCTGAACCCTACTCTTGGACAAAACTGTCAAATTGTTAAATTGTCATGAGTGACTCATGTACCTGAAATGGAGGTTTTTGAAGGTGAAGTGGGTTTCGACGATGCCGGTGGTCTTAACTCTGGTTCTCAGGATATCCTGCTCTGTGGGCTGATATTCTGGTGCTCCGATCCGGTCTAGACTGTCCAGATAGCTGAGAACGAGAGAAGAATGTGGATTAGACTACGAGCTCCTTCAAGTGGCAGTTCTTAGAGTCCATTTGCTGCACTCACTATTGAGCGGAGTCGTTGAGCTGGTATTCCCGGGCACGGTTGAAGCACTCCTGAGTCCCGGCATCGGTCCAAACACGCTTCATAGCTGTGAGAAGCTCTGCAGAGTAGGGCTCTGTGTCCTCCATACGGGTGACCACGTCGCAAACAAGCTTAGCATCCGCCTGTAACAAGATATCATAACATCAGGGGAGGAGGAGAAAACCATAACCTGTATATTTATTATGTATCATATGTTGTAAAGATGTTGCGGGAATTTACACTTAATGGTGTACAACTTCTTTAAATGAACACTACAAAGTCTTATATTTCTCAACTGATTTAGTCAAATGTAGGATTCATTAGACTAGCACCCATGTGAGGGCTGTCAACTAGAAGTCTTAACCCGCACAGATCGTGCTTTATATTGACAATATAAAACCCAGTCCTGCGTTGGTGCAGACAGATTTTAACCCTTCATTTCTTAAGGATGTGTGAAAATGAATGGCTAGTGAACATTTCAGGTGGAGGGTAGAGATGGAAGACTAACTTTTCTATCCTTGTCTCCGAACTCGATGCCCAGGGAGTCCATGGCTCGGAGGATGGCTGCCAAGCTCTGGATGGTGTTGCTGTAGACCACAGGCTTATACTGCTTCACGTCATCCCCAGAAAAGCCATCTTCATGGATAATCCTGCATGCGCGAACAGATATTAGCACAGAGACACAAGCATGGACTAAACAGGAAAAGAGTTTTGCATATCCATATGTCCCTGCAGACCAACAACAACTGACTTTCCTTTCCATGATAAAAAACTCCTACCTTGTTTGCATCAAACACAACACACATATCAGACAATTCTTTCTTCCCACTTTCTACCAAGGCATCTTTCAGTGTGTCTGTGTCTAATGGGATGGGCATTGATCACATTCTCAGTCTGTGATCTGTAATTGGACAGTAATGTGATATTTAAGCCATTTATAATGTATGGTGTGCGATGGAGTGGAGTCAGTCAGAGCACTAATCAATCACACCATGCAGGACTCTACTGTTACATTGAGTGCGACACAGTTAAACTCCTTATAATCTGGTCATCATTAAATTATGCATTAGCACGACCCCCTCCCCCATCCAGATGAATCTATGAAATGTCATAACGTCCTAAAACGGACTCTGATATCCACATTTAAACTTCAGCAGCTTATCTTTACCTCTTCTGTGATCAGTGATTGATGTTTGATGAGGAGAATACATAAATAGCAATAAATAAATAATAACTTTTCATAATGTTTAATGCCCTGAAACAAAGATGTAAGATCATATAAGTCATTTGGTATTAACCTTCAGGCGATAGGGGGTGGAAGTGCAGTTTCACAGACCAAAGGCCACTGAAACTGAAACTCATGATGAGCTTTAATTATCAATCTTCTGATAAATGACTTTGGCTAAAAAATATTCAACAGTCGAAACCCAAATGTACGAAATTGATCTCACTTGTGTAAAATTAATAAAAGTCTCAAACATTCTAATTTCTGAAGCACTAAAATTTACTAATTCGGTCATCGTTGCTGATTATTTTCTGTCAATCAACTAATTGATTTATCAATTGAGCTTTTCAGCCCCTCTGCTGAACAATTTATTGAGGAAAACCATTAAAAAAATGTTTTTAGTCCATATATTGCTAGTGGAAATGACTGTGATTGGGGATAAAAGAAGTGTACGTTAATGCACAGTTAAGGTTGTAAATACCTTCTTGATTAAATATATTTGCAGATAATTTTCTGGGATAACCAATTCATTGTTTTGGTCAATAAAAAAGCCAATCCAACCTTACACAGGGCTAGGAGAACTGTTTGCATTTAATAAGTCAAGGCGGTGGATTTTTTTGCCACTTTTGCTTTAAAACTTACTATAAATTGATGTTCAAAATAGTTGCAGATACATTTTTAATGGAATGGACATTATAGTGTCATCTCCATCTGCAGTATGCGCGACTGATGAAATTTCACTGCCCGTGTTATGTGTAAAAATAGACGCTATCCTGCAGCTGCAACTGACGAGCACGACAGCACCACACCACATCAGCCATCAATGAAGTTGCTTCTTGTTTAATTCATATAATCAATACTTCACTGTGCAACCCTTTTCAGCTGTGGTTCTCTATTATTATAGGGAACATTGTGTGACTGTCTGGAGGTTTTTAGTCAATGTTTCTACGAGTGTCTGAGACTCAAACAAACACAGAATGAGTGCAATGAGACTGAAACTATACACCAGGTTTCATTATACACATAGACTGTATAGGATTTAGAGCCCGTGCAGAACTTAGTCTCCAATACACAAACTTTATGGCCCACAGTGTGCAGTAAAAAAACAATCCATCTGCTGCATGCTGAGGCTAAAACAAACCCTGAAAAAGAGTTTGTAAACACTATCAGGCCCATTGTCTTGTGCTCAGGGCAGAGCAGTGAGTTGTGGACAAGCAGAAACCACAGGGAGGGTAATGAGGTGAAGGCAAGAAGAGGAAACAGGGCAAGGAGGGAGGGAGGTAGGTAAGGAAGGAAGGAGGGAGGGAGGGAAGGAAGGAGGGAGGGAGGGTGCAGTCAGTGCAATGCAGGCCGGGATGCGCTGAGCAGGACGCTGGTAAAGAAAGAGACACACTGCTACCCACAAGCACCGGGAGATATGCTTCACAAGACATAATATTAGAAAAAGACCGCGCCTTTGCAGAACTGAAACGTCTCGTAACTTGCCGAAGAGGTTTCAGATAAAACAAACAACAGTGATTTAAAAAACATCAAAGGGTGATTTAGCTTAGACAGGGGAAGGTTTAGATGCGGTTTTAGATGCCATATTTCAGCGTAAATCCGCTTTATAGGCAAAGTACTCCCGGCGATATCGGGCACTTAAAGCCATTAAGATTAAAAGCAGAGGTATTCACTAATGGAGCTGTACTGACCTCAATGTAATTCACTCACTCACATGCACACACACACACACACACACGCGCGCGCACGCACGCACAGACACATACACACGCATGCACACGCACGCACAGAGGAACAACACCCACATATTCCCAGTCGCACACTCCCTGTAGTCAAGTAAAACCTCTCGTTAACTAAATTTCAGCACCCAGGCAGTGAACAGCACCCTGGGACGCACCGTTGCGGCCTCCGCAGCCTCACTGTCGGTCTGCAGGAGGTGCTCGAGTCACCGGCACTCCTCCAGGGCTATACGGCCTCTTGAAACATGGCGGCTCAACCTGCCTTAGCACAGATAGAGGGAGGCGCAATCTCGGGCCTTTCACTCTGATTTGATTTTGGTCGAAACGAGAATGAAAAAATCAAAGACACTTACTTCATCTGTTTGACGATGGTGCTTTTGCCGGACTCTCCGCCGCCTGTAAAGAACGGAAGGCAGAGTGAGATCTGGCAGTGAAATCAGTACCACGGAGAGCACCTCCGCCCCATGCAGTCCCACCACACAACCAAACCGAGCCGAGGCGCAGCAGCCCCTACGGCCGGACTGGATCTTTTCTCTTACCGAGCAGAAGCAGCTTGACGTCCTTGGCGGCGACCTGCCCGTCTTCTTTCAGGTTTCTCTCGATGGCCTTGCTCCGGTCCAGAGCAGCGCGCTCCTCGGCGCTCAGTGTACATCCCATGTTTCAAGGCGAATGAACAATCCCGTCGTCTCTCCCCGGTCCGCCCTGTCCCTCAGCGACTCTCAATCAGCGCGTTGTCTCTCACTCGAGCTCTCCTCCTGCGCTGTCTGCTACAGCATTAGGCCCGGATTGAGGGCAAAACAGAGCCGGGATCCCGAAACCGTCTTTTCTCCGTGACTCCGTTGGTGCCTCTCTCTCGCTCCGTCTCCTCTCTCAGAGGGGATTGGGGGGTGGGGTCGTTGTGCTCGAGCCTGCGGGGCTGGGGTTGTTGTTAGGTGGGGAGGGGGGGATCTCTCTATCTCTCTCTCCTTTCTCTCTCTCTCTTACAGGGCGGCGCTGATGGTGGTGATGACAGCGAGCAGCGAGCGATTTCACCGTGTCCCTGGCAGGAGGGGCGCGAGAGGAAGAGGAGGCTGCGCGAGACTCACCTAAACGCGGACAATCTCGCTTACGTCAGAGCAGCCGAGCTTAAATCACGTCCTATGAAAGATTATTCAAATGAAAGAGGCGTTTAAATGACAAACGCTGCCCTCTTGGCTCGTGGTATTAGTGGAAAATGTGTTGTTGTTGTACAATTATAAAGGCAACGTCAATGTATTTTATTTTATAATGAAAATATCGACCTTTACATAAATAGGCCTAAAACACACACAGTCCTGGTGGTGGAAGAGGAGAACAACATGTTTTTATTTTATTTTAAATTAGCTACAACATGTATGATAATCAGTGGAAAAGGTATTCGGATGCTTTACTCAAATAAATGTTTGTATTGCTGGGTATATTAATCTAGCACTGCTTTGAATTTCATAGCCTACCTAATTTATTGTGTAATAAAACAACTCTTGTCATTCTGTTACATTGTGGGCAGTTTAACTTTTGATAATTATGATATACAGTATGAGGTTGATACATTTGTAGGCTTCTTTTATTTCAGTAAGATTTTGACTTTGTAATGCGATGTGTGTAGGCTACCAATTGAATAGACTACATTTAATCATTTACTGTAGGCCTACTAGGCTCCAATTTTTAGTCACTGTAGACAACTTGAGTATTTTCTTTGTATTCTTCTGTATCCTGTTACTCAGCTATAATATGTAATATACAAAAGAAAATGCCAACAACCAAGTTACAAACCCTACACTGAAATATTACTGAGGACAGAGTAATAGTGTGTTTATCATAACTTAAACAATTGTGTGTGTGCGTGTGTGTGTGTGCGTGTGTGTGTGTGTGTGTGTGTTGGGGGTTGTGCCATGTACTAGTAATAAGCATTTGTGTGTGTGATAAAAGCTTCTAATCCACACATCACATCTGGATGGATGGTCAAGTGGAGTAAAAAGGGGGGTTGGGCTTTTGTATGGCAGCGGACCCTGAATGAAACCAGCAGAGGAGCTCGACCTGAAGAGACTTCATCCATCAGTGAATTTCCTTTATGTCAGCCAATCTGACATAAAACCTCCATAGACATCTCAGCCGCAATCTCCACCTCTCTGCCCTGAAGCTACACACAACGTGACACAAGCAGCTACAACAACCGTAATCGGCACAGTTTAATCATTGGAGCATGTGCACGTGTGTGTGAGTGACAGCAAATAATGAGAGAGAGGAGGATTATCACTTAATTATACCTGAGGGAATTTGGACAAAATCACGTTTTCAGGTTAAATTACACTAATGCATCAAACAAAACACAATTTTTTTTTTACAACCATTTAATATGTATGAACCCATTTTGTAGAAAAAACAAACAATCAATAACCCTTAGTTGTGCATTCATTGGCAACAGGCCCTGTCTGTATTAGGACTTAAAGCAGAAATAAAAGGAGGTACATGATGGAGACAGTGCATTAAACTCAAGACATTTAACAGTGATGACAGATAATTTCATCTACATGAAAACCATAATCAAGCTAATAATCGTAAAGCAAATCAAAATATGAATCAACCTGTCTGAAACACACACAGGCACACACACACACACACACACACACACACACACACACACACACACACACACACACACACACACACACACACACAGACTTACAGGAATGATTTGTAACATGAGGAAGACGAACGTCAATCAGGAACGAACATACTGTATAAAAAAGCAGGCAGGACAAAGTCAGCCGTAGAGAGGGAAGAGGACCTGTCTTCCTCAGTTTTCTCGACTCGTACACGCAGAAACCAACTCAGAGTTACTCTCGTGGCTGTATGTCCAGAATATTTTCAGCCAGGCTGGTGAGTTTGCAGTCCTCCAGTGCTTTGACCAGCTGGCTCAGCTTGGCGGCTCTCCCCTCCGCCTGGATGAAGCGGCTGAGCAACTGATAGGCTTGCTCATACAGCCCTTCTCTCTCATACTCGTAGGCCAGGTTGTCTATGGCTGGACCCTTCAGAGCCCGGCAGCTCTTCCCCAGGGCCCTCCCTACATGTTTCCACTGACGACCCACTCCGTTGGAGAAACTTTGGACATCTGCCGCTGTCAGCATTCGGTCCTCTGACGGGCCGAAGGATAATCGATGAAGGAGAAAACATTAATGTAAAGTGTTGTGATTACATAAACTCCAGTTTATAGACACATTTAAACAGTAAACATTACATTACCCAGTATAACATACACATCTGCTGTCCTTTTTCCATACGTTATACGGCCTTAATCTTTCTTTGTAACGTTTTCAACACAGGAGTTGGAGCTATTTATTTGTTGTTAGTTTAAGAAAGATTACTTGATTAATAATTTAGATTAGATTTTGATTGTATTTCTTTTGCTAGTTATTTATAATTGATGTATGATAAGTATATGTAGTTTTGCATTACTAGTATTTTGTTTTGTTGTTATTTGGGTTAAACTGTGTCCACCTGAGGTTATATAGGCATGCACCTGGTTGGGCCAAGGATTTTTTTTTTACCAGATCTACTTGCTTGGTTGAAAATAAATAATAATAAAACGCAGAAACCTTGCTCGGGCATTACCTTTTTGACTGCGTAATTCCTTTGCTTCTGGTTACATTCTTAACTGTATTTTGTTGTCTCAGTACTTTTACTGCAATAGCAATAAAGTTGAATATAATCTAAAAGATTAAAAAAAAATACATTTACAGAAGAAATCAAATCTTAAATGAACTTAATCAGAGACGCAAGTTGACTTTCAAGACATTGCAGTGCCTCATCGGTTAATGGTTGTTTAACAGTCCAATATGAGGTCAACAAATTTAAACCAATGCAATCCAAATACATTATCTGCTGGCGCTAATCTCCTTCCATAGACTGACCATCGATTTATAAAAAGTGGGATTAGAGAAACAGCAAACAGACAGCAGTAAATTCCTATGCTGAAAGAAAATCTCACACAAGGACTTCAATCAGTATAGTTGGATCTATTGAATATGCTAAATTGCACCCAAAAACCCTACAGTAAAATGAAGAGAAAGGGTCTCTTTATCTGATATAAATGCTTTTTTTGCTTTTTAATCTCTATTGTGACACCAAATCTGTGAATGACAAACTACACTAGAAGTAGAAATGGTCGTCTTGACTCACCAAAGACTCTGTTCTGAAACTTGAAGCAGTTGCTGGGGACAACAGACTCTTCACATATGATGGCCGCCGACTGCGGGGCCGAACTCAGGGCCTGACTGTGCAGCTGCTGCTCCAGATGATCGATCTCCTCATCAACCAGGCGCTCAGGCTGACACAAAATGACAAAGATCCCGTGAAGTGAATAAAATGAATGAGAACATTAAGAAATTTATTTATCCGATCTGCCAAGAAGACATAATTTCACACAATGAATCTGTGTCTCATTTCTTTTTATAAACTACTATATTTTTGGAGTTAGGAGAAAACTAAATCTATCTAAAGCTCCATCTTAAGCACAATTAAAATTATATTTCCCTGTCACTGTCTCACCAACATCTGCAACTTATTTTACTTTGTGTGCACGGCCCATGGTTTCCAAACTACAGTATTGTAGGTGATTAAGAGAAAAATGTTAAATTGTGCAACAACTTGTGTACGAGAAGTGAAATGAGTCATAAAAGTCTTTCTGTTTTATTATATTTCTGTGTGAATAGGACATTACTATTGAATGTTTTTGTAACAATAGTTTTTTATGCTGCTTGTTTAAAACACAAAGGACCACAATGGAAATGAGTGTTAGACTTTAATGTGTTGACAGTATCTGTAGTAGTGATGTCAAAAACACTCAACTGACACAGTGCAGGTTTGGGCTATTTGTCCTATCTTTTTTTTTTTTGTTAATGCAGCACAGGAACAAAATAGCACATGTTTGAAATGTGCCTTTTATACCCGAAATGTCACAACTACTGCCTGATATTCAAATAGGTCTGACCAATCACAGTTTAATAGATGGGATTAAGATGTCCTATTCGCTCGCTTGAGAGCTACATTCATGTAACATAGCAACAGGTATAAATGAGATTGAAGCAGCTATACAGGTTATTTTGAGACAACCTAAAGACTGAATAACTCTTACATTGAATTATTTATTTGATCAACATGAAAAATGCTTCTAAGTAAAATAAAAATTATGTAAAATACTAGATATTAGTTAGGGCGAAACCAAAAACATGAAGAAATCCGCTAACATGAAAAGCTCAGGCTGGAGTTTAAATGGCAATGGAGACTAACTATCGAGCTCCATCTCAAATGCCCACGGAATAGACAAATGGCACTATCCAGCTTACCTGTGACAGGTGGATGTGCTGTAAGCAAAGGTCTAGCTTGTCCAGATACAGATCCAGGATGTGTGTGCTGGCCTTGAGCTGGGTTTCCACTGTGAACTCTTGGGAGAGAGCAAGAAGCCTGCAGGCGTGTTGGCAGAGCGACTGACGCACCGCACCAGAGCTGTAGCTTTCCAGGAACTGCCGACATGCTGCTACATCCACAAATTTCACCTCCACCCCAAGGAAGGGATCGGCGTCATGGACTTTGAGTATCTCATAACCAGCCAGACCTCCTGCAGAATCTGGAACACGGAAAAAATGCTGATTAATACATCCAAAAATACCTCTTTGTTTTAATAAATGTCTTATTTGTATGCTAGACATCCTAATGATAGCAACTAACCTATAAGTGTCAGCTTGATGATTTTGAACACAATGAACTTTCCCTGTTCCCGGTCTTTGTAGAGAGAGAGCAGGTCCACACCGGGACAGAGGGACTGCAGAAACATGACCGCACATCCTGTCCATGGCCCACGATCCACAGTCTTGTCTGCCATTATCTGCACACAGTTTGACACATTTGTTACATGGTTTCACCGGTGAGCAAATAAGGTGAAGAGTGTGCAGAGAAACTAAAAGTATGGTAGATTAGGGGTTTTGAGTTACTGTGAAATATCCTGGAACAAGAATAATTATTTACTTCCTCTTCCTAACATCATATACAGTATAACAACCTCCAACTATCCCCATGAAAAAACTAGATCATCCTCCAGGTTCCTCCTCTCCACTTAACCTTTTCACCAACACACTGATTTCTGTGGATTCCCGATTCAAGGTGTCATGTGAATAAGTGCAGTTGGCTTTTAGCTCTGTCTCTGTTTTGTTTCAATTTGATTGTGTATCCAGCAGTCAGTGAAGGGCTGCCGGGGATAGACAAAGTAATTATTTTGTTCTCTGTGTATATTTCTAACTTCCGCGTGACTGCTGTATAGTTTTCCTCCGGGATTAATCAACAGAATTGACTTTAATATAAGTGATTCAAAACAACTATTAAGCTAAAATGCAACCATTTCCGATGATATCATGAGACCTACAAAAGATCAACACTGCCACAGGATTAGGGATGCAGCTTTTCACAATATTCATGATTGCTAAAGTTACATGCACCACAGAATAAATCATATGAGCTGGACCAGCAACAGCCAAGGTAAAACCACTTTTGTTCCAGTGGACCCTGGTTGTTGTAGCTTCACTCCTCTTTAGCCTTTTTTTTTCTTCTTTTGAAACCCTCATTATATAAAAACAGGTTTAATCTCAGTGCTCCCCTTCCCCCAGTCCAGTCCCTAACTCCTGTACTCTGAATGAACCACTGAAGCCTGCCGGCTCACTCTTGGTGTTGTCTCCGGACAGCGAGTGCTCTGCATGGAAAGAGCATCCTCTGAGCTGGATTATAATCTTACCACATATATCACTAATACACAGTATGCTTGGCAACTGGGTGTACAGGAATCTCCACAATTTAGCCAGTATGTAATTATAATACTGTCCTATCAATCGGCACTGTGGAAGTACACTGTGAGATTTGTTCAACAGCTGTATGAGGATTATGTGATCACCAACAGCTTAAAATGTATCATTTAGCTTTTTTCTGCCAAAAGGCAACCTCTAGTATTCCCTGGACAGCTCGTCTGACATTTAGGTGAAAGAAATATTTAATGTGCTTCCAAAAATGTGTGGTTTTGTATCGTTGTCTTTTGGTGTGTTACAGCCCCAGATGTAAACTAACCTCATCGCAGCATCAACACTAGCAAGCATTTTCAGCGTCAATTAATCTGCAGATTATTTTATGAGGAATCGTTTAGTCTATAAAATGGGAGAAAAACTGTTAAAATGCCCATAACAATCTCCCAGAGGTTTTGTTCGACCACCAGTCCAAAAGCAAAATCAATAATTTAATTTACCAAATAAATTGCTTAAAAATCATAACTCTGTCATCACAATTTCTGGTAAACACAGCTATGTTGAAAATTAAAACCTAAGAATGGTTAATGTCGCATTTCTAGCGTTAACAGCAAACCCATGAAAATCCAAGTTGTGAAACAAAACAGATGTGTAACTTCTCATTAACAAACTTATTACAGTACACTTTGAAATTACGTCAAACCCATCCACTTTACCGTTGAAGGTAAATTACAGTGATGAATTACAATGAGTAAACTAGATAAGATTATATTTACCTCTATCTAGTGTTGTATTTTTTTATATAGTCAACTGACTATCGTATCTAATAAAGAATAAAAAAGCCACCCCAAGTATAACCTTAAAATAAATAATTTAGAAATGTATATGAAGTATATCACTGCATAATAGTGTTGTAACACGAAATTGGTCTCGAGATGACTTTTGGAACGTTTCCGTGGTGACTACATTTTACAGTCTCAGACGAAAAGGACTTGGACTTTCAATTATATATTTTTTCTACAACTTATGGCAAGTTGGAATCAAGACTTTTAAAGACTTTTAGTGCCACTCAGAATTAAATGAAAGACCAATATCACAAAAACTAAAACTGTAAAGGAAATTATATAAATTAATTTGGGTTGGGGACAATTTTGCATAAAACGTGACTTCTTTGGTTCAATAAACAAGTAAAAAAAAATTGAAAAAGATGTCATTTAATTTGGTATGTCATTATTAAATTTCAGGTCATTCGAAATACACAACTAAAAAGAAAACAAACAAAAAAATGTGTCACTTATATGTTGCACCTTTAATATATTGGCTACAACTCTCTTCCTTCAGACACACAGCCTGTGGTCCACGAAGGAGCTTTTAAAAAGCATATAAAGACACATCTTTTCAGATTGGCCTTTGTGTCACTTTAAGATTGCCTTTGAATGGTATTTTGTGTGTTTCATATGGATTCCATTGCTGCCTGTTTTAGGCTCTCTTAATACCTCTTTGCTTTATTTTTATTGTTTGGATGTTTACCTTTTATTCTTGTGAAGCACTTTCTGAGTATTATTTCTGTGAAGGTGCAATACTTAAGTAACTGATTATAACAATAATTATTATAATAATAACAATACTAATATTAATTATTAGTATTGTTATTATTGTTGCTCAAATATAAAGGAGATCAAAATGTTTATGTTTAGTTCATTTTTTTTTAACTAGCCAGATTGTAGGCTACTATAACTTCACGTGGTTTAATGACAAAGTAATAAATGTTGGAAACACATGTAGGCCTAACCGTGTTCTATATCTATGGGCCTAACTAGCAGGCCTGGCTAAATAAGTGGTTGCTAAGCGACCCTGACCTAGGCTACCTGTCTCAGGTGTGAATTATTGTTTACGTTTATTTGATCACAGCAGCAATAGAGTTTGATTCCACCAACTTTAAACAACAAAAGTGAATGTTAAAAAGCCAAATACATAGAAAGGACTTCGGTGGTTTATTGTGAAAGTACAGTTAAGGGTTGCTAAAACCTCACTTACTACAGTAGACGAAAGTGCCGTAAAACTTCGACCTAACAGACTGATACAGTGTTCACCTGACAGCCAAAGGACACACGGTTCCTAACTTATTGGTCTTTGGATTCACTTTAAGGTAAACCTTTAGTAAAACTGAGTGCAAACTTACCTTCAAAGTTATTTTATATTGTTCGGTGACGCTTCCTCCTGAGGGATCACACCCACTGACACAGTAATCACTTCCTGCAATCCCATTGGCTGAGCGGACACAAGAGACTGTTCTGATTGGAGGAAATCATTACAGCCGCCCAAAGGGGAAAGCATCATGAGAGGAAGGAAGTGATTTTTTCTCTCTCGCTCTCTCCATGGACATATAAAGAAAGTCTCTCTCTCTCATGAATAAGTCAATAATGTAGGGCAAAATATGTTAGCTACTTATCTTTAACATGGGCATATTCATATTTCCTGTGATATACCAACAGGCCTAAAGTGTATTAAGTCTTGCTATGGTAGCCTAAGTGTTTTTTTTTAACATTTTTTAACAAACTTTTTAACGTTTTTTTCTCATTTCTTATTTTTTTAATATAAGTCTTCAGTACGACCAATTCTGGCACATCCATTCATTGTTAATTTCTGTCAGATCAAACTGATTTCACCAGTGTCAAAGGATATCAACATCACTTAGGGGAGAGTGGGGTGAGTTGTACAACTTTTTACTCAAAGTGACTTTAAAGTTAGGCCTCGACAGTAATGTCTCCAACTTGAATATGTGCGTATATTTCAGGATGTGGTGCATCCCTGGCAACAATACTTTGGACCTGAAATAAACTGTTTAAGAAATATAGCACAACTTACCCCGCACCAGGGGCAAGTTGTGCATTTGGAGCGAATACGTTGGGGTAAATTGTGCCATTGATATATAGCTCATAAACTGTAATACTATATAAAAGCAAGATAAATCCATTGGAAGATTATTCATATAAGGTTTATTTAAAGTAAATATTTTACAAAGATTGAACATCAATTTTCTTAAACAAGGCCTAGCAGGTCTAGGTGGTTTTACCTGCAAAGCTCACAATGACAAAGTCACCAGCAGAGTCAGACTCATCATTATCTTTCTGGCCATCTGAACTCTCATCAGTGGTGTTGTTAAATGGAATGGAGATGTCAGTCTCTTCTGCGCTACTGTAGACAATCACTTTATTTTTGGTGACCAGCCATGCCACTGGCACAAATCACCCCAACCCCAGCATTTTGGAAAAATTAGAATGATGCAGCAGTTTAGGGCTAACATCGTGCTAACTGTATAGACTCATAGTGTAGCATACAAAAGCACTAAAACATGTCAAATGTTTTCAAACTTGTCTATAATTGTTCAGCCACAATAATCATAAAACCTTGATCATAGAAATTTTACTTTGAAAGTAAAAAAACGATTTTATGTCTGCACATATTTGAGTGCTGAACATGTTATAATTTATTATATATTTATGATGCCAATTGGGATTCCTCGGGTATATGCAGATACATACAACAGACAATCACACCTTTGAGAATTAATTGTGAGAGAGACACAACACTTTAAGAAGATGAAAGTAAAATGACAAGACACCCACACAATAGTTAGATAAATATATTTATTCATGGTACACAAAGGAGAAGTCATAAAATGTTCTGCAGTTGGAAGTGTTTGAAGAACCAGCGGCACTTTTGTTGTTGACGTGTTTAACAAACTTGAGGGTTTCTTTGTCTCTGTAGACGAGGGCGAGGGAATTGTCCTCTGGATACACTGTCAGTAGCTGCAATGAGAAGTAAACCATAAGCAAATTATGGTAACAATCCCTTTAAGAAATGGCCCACACGGGTTCAATGAGACTTTATACTGCGATCAACACTCACTCACCTCCTCATCCTCTTCATTAGCAACATAACAAGTGAAGCCGCCAAACTCCTGCTGCCAGTCTGTGGAAGAAAAATTTTGAGATTTTAAAATGTTTTTTTCTCATAGCAGAAACGTTTAAATTGTGTGTGTGTGTGTGTGCGTGTGTGTGATCACCTGCACAGCCAAAAGGCAACACGAGGTCCAGAGCGAACTCTGCTCGCGCAGCTTCGCCATCATGTAACAGAGTATAACCGCCGTGAGACCATCGCCGCAGTTCACCACAACATACAGGTGTGCTCAGCTCTAGAAAACAAACACAGGTCTAAACTATACATTCTATGATAAAACAAATCATACACACACAAACAGAGTTGTGGCTGAAGAAACCATTTCATACCTTTCTCTCCGCTTGTATTTGCTGAGGGTGATTCTGTGGAAGACCCCGTGGCTTCTCCATCCCGTACGTCCTCTTGCTTCTCCTTCCCCCCCTCCTCCTCTTGTTCTTTGTCCTCTTCCTCGTCATCATCAGCAGGACACAGGTAGTGCAATCGAAGGCCCGTGAAGTTGGAGAGAATCAGGAAGAAAGCCTCTGAATGAAGCAGCTCCCAACAAGCACTCACACACTGCGGCAGGGTATCCAGAGAAGCCCGCTCATAGCATCTACACACAAACAGACACACTTCATGTAATCACATTCTTCTTTTAATGCTAAGATAAAACAAGTGAAATGAGCTGTGAAACAACCTCCACCTCTTATTGGGAGGACTCCTCTTTGTCCACTGAATCTGAGTGAGACGCAGCGCTTCGCTCACCTCCCTGAACTTTTCCTCCTGAGGACAAGACTGATAATCAGTAAAACAGGAAAAACTTAGACACGTGAAAAACAGAAAATAGTCAGAAGTTACCTTGAGAAAATCTTTGAGCTGAATTTCAGAGTTGTCCTCAAACTCCTGCTGAATTTGCTCCTGATAAGAAATGTCCAGGTACACAGGATTGACCCACTCCAGCAGCAACGTCTCCTGTGATAAAACAAAACAAAACACATGTCACAAGGAACGTGGGCTGTCTGTTAAAGGCATAGTTTGATATGGTGGGAAATTCAAATATTCCCTTTCTTTTTCTTTTGTTTTTAAGATTTTTTTTTTGGCATTTTCAAGCTTTATTAGACAGCACAGAGCCGAAATGGGGAGACAGAGAGAGAGGGGGGATGACCCGCAGCAAAGGTCACGGGCCGGACTCGAACCCGCGACCACTGCAACGAAGGCCGGAGCCAACACGGCACACGCTCCCTCCACCACACCACCGGAGCGCCCCAAATATTCCCTTTCTTGCCGAGTCAGATGACGATTGAAGGAGGTTTTTAGCTGAGGTTCAATTGCTGCTCAGAAATAGTCACGTTACCCCCTTAAAACTGACACATATTGTTTTTACAATTCGGTTTCAGCACAGTTTGGGAATAGAACATATAACGTGTTAATTAGTGAGATTTAGAGGGGCTGATAGGTGGATCTTGTTGCCTTTGAACATAGCTGTTTCCTCCCTATGTTTCCATTCATTATGCTACGCTAAATGGCTGCTGCTGGTCAAAGCTTTGAATGTAAAAACTATATTGAACTATGTGTCCTTCCCAAAAATTTCAAACTATTCCAATTGAGATAGTTAAAAGAAATCGTATACATCTTTGTGAAAATTTGACCAAACTCACATCTCTCGGTAAGTGAGGGTTCCGTGGGACGGGGGCCTCGATGTGGCGAGGGGGACGCTCTAAAGACGGTCCATGAAACCAGCCGCTCAGTGACAGACGACACTTGTCCTGTGTCAAGACCTCTGACACCTGGTGAAAGGAGATCGGAGACACTTCGAACAGGACGAGCGTGTTCAAAGAGGGTACGAGCGACTTCACAATGCTCTGCGGTTGGAAATTACCTGATGACAAACACAAATATAAGTTATTAATTCTGTTTTCTGACAGCGCAGAAATAAAGACACACACACACAGTCGGATACTTACTGTCTGTTGTGAAAAGGTCGAGAGTTCCTCCATCGCTGTTCTGCCACGGAGGAACGAGATACAGGATGAAAGCGACGCGCCTCCCCTCCAACTCATCATCGTGACACAGGAGAACATCTAGAAACAAGAGATAAATCTCCAAATATATAAATAAGGAAAATTTACAGGAGTGTCATAATAAAATCTGATAAAGACATACAGTCAAGCCCGAAATTATTCATACCCCTGGCAAATTTTGACTTAAAGTTACTTTTATTTAACCTTTTTTTTTTTTTTTTTCCAAGATATTTTTTGGGCATTTTTATGCTTTATTGATAGTGTAGAGACAGAGTTGAAATGGGGCTGAGGGGAGTGACATGCAGAGAACAACCGCGGGCTGGAATCGAACCCGGGTCCGCTGCTGGCCGAGGCCCATGGGGGGGGGGACTCCCTACCAACTGAGCTAAGGGCACCCCCAGCAAGCTTTTTCTTGATTGGAAATAACACCCAGAAAATAATAAGACGATGTACAATATATTTTTCAGCTTTTATTTACATTTGAAAAAAAGTGGCATGTGTTAGAAAAATACATTATCCAATATTATTGATGTACTTTGATGCTGTACACATCATCTTGCCTTGTCGATTTACCTTAAATAAAACTAAGGCCTTGCAAATACAGGCCCGAACTTTAAACCTTTTTCATGGTATTTTTCCTTTACATATCCGGCTAAAGAACACGTTTTTTGTTATTACATGTCCAACATTATTCATACTCTTCTCAATAATCAATAGAAACGCCCTTATTGGCTATAACAGCAATCAAACGTTTCCTATAATTGCTGGCCAGCTTTTTGCATGTCTCCACGGTGGTATTTTTTCCCATTCATCTTTAGCAATGAGCTCCAACTCTTTCAGTTTGGAGGGTCTCACTGCCATCACCCTGATCTTTAGCTCCCTCCACAGATTCTCAATTGGATTCAAGTCAGGACTCTGGCTGGGCCACTGTAAAACATTAATGTGTTTGTCCACTAACCATTTCTTCACCAGTATTGCTGTGCGTTTTGGGTCGTTGTCCTACTACAATGTCCACTGGTGCCCAAGGCCGAGTTTCTCTCCAACTCTCGAATTTTTTTGATGTATTGCTCTTTATTCATGGTGCCGTTTACTGTGATTAGGTTCCCTGGTCAATTGACTGAAAAACACCCCCCAAAGCATTAGGTTCCCACCTCCATGTTCGACAGTGGGGATGGTGTTCTTAGGGTTGAAGGTTTCTCCTTTTTTATGCCAAATGAAGGATACATCATTGTGGCCAAACAATTCAATTTAGTTTCCTCTGTCCATAAAACAGAAGACCAGAAGTCTTCTTCTTGTCGAGATGAGCATTTGCATAGGCCAAGCGGGCTTTTGTGTGCCTTATCTGGAGATGTGGCATCCTCCTTGGTCTGCGTCCAAGGAACCCAGCAGTGTGCAGTGTCTGTTGGCTTGTCTGCCATGAGACGTTGCCTCCAGCAGAGCCAAGATTAACCAGGATGGCTTTGGTGGTGATCCTGGGATTTTTTTTTCACCTCTCTCACTATCCGCCTGGCCAGTACAGGTGTAGCTTTTGGCTTCCGACCACGTCCTCTGAGATTTCCCACCATGCAGAAATGTATTTTTAATAAAAAAATCAATGACCCAAAACACACAGCAAAAGTTGTGAAGAAATCGTTAGCGAACATACATACATTAACGTTTTACAGTGACCCAGCCAGAGTCCTGACTTGAATTCAATCGAGAATCTGTGGAGGGAGCTAAAGATCAGGGTGATGGCAGTGAGACCATCAAACCTGAAAGGGTTGGAGCTCATTGCTAAAGATGAATGGGCAAAAATACTAGTGGAGACATGCAAAAAGATGGTCAGCAATTATAGGAAGCGTTTGATTGCTGTAATAGCCAATAACGGCTTTTTCTATTGATTATTGAGAAGGGTATGAATAATTGTATTCTAACCAACTATGGGAAGACCTTCTGACCTTAAAACCCCAGCAGAAATCACTAATATCTAAGATTTATGACAAACTCATGGCTCTGGAAAACAATTCCGCTGTCAAAAGCAAAAATGCTTGGGAGCATGAGCTTGGGGTAGATTTGACAGATCAATGGTGGGATAAGGCTGTGCATAGTATACGCTCATCTTCTCCTTGTGCCAGGCTGCAGCTTATACAGTTTAAAGTGTTACATTGAGTCCATTTCACCAAAGCTAAACTATCTGAAATGTATCCAAATGTTGTGGACCAATGTGACAGATGCCACGCCTCCTCTTGTAACTTGAGTCATATGTTTTCTTATTGTCCCAGAATATACAGATTCTGGAATGACTTTTTTTATGATCATGACAAAGGTTCTAGGAGCCCAAATTAAAACAGACCCCTTCATTGCAATATTTGGAACCCCATCTCAACAACCCCATATTACAGCCTTACAATCAGAAAAATTTGCCTTCACTTCCCTCCTGGCAAGACGCCGTATTTTACTTATGTGGAAATCCCCTAATCCCCCATCAATTCAAATCTGGCTCAAAGACGTTATGTTCTTTTAAAAAATTAACAGTGAAAGGCTGTGCTAATAAATTCACAAAAAAATGGGATTCTTTTATAACTTCTTTCAATTCTTTATCAACCCTGGCCCAAGACTGAAACCCTCCCCCCCTTTTTTTATTTATTTTCTTTTAACTGTTTATTTGTGTTATTTAGTCGCTGCTTGTTTTTATTTTGTTGGAATTTTTCATGTCTGTACGCATTTTTGTGTGAAAGCTTGTTGTTTTTTGTGTGATGTATTTTGATTTTGTTTGAGCTTGGAGGCAGCTGTTTTTTGTGTATGTTCTTGTTGTCCCTTAAAAATGAAAAAAATATATAAAATTTGCCAAGGGTATGAATAATTTCAGGCTTGACTGTATGTACAAACACAGACTCGCTGGACACTTTGTTGTACATCTATTCAACTGCTTGTTAACACAAATATCTAATTAGCCAATCACATGACAGGGTATGGTCTGATAAAAAGAAAATTCCTGGTTGATGGCAGACATAAGAGGAGAATAAAGGAACAGTAACTCAAGCAACCAAGGTTTGCAGAAAAGCATATCTGAACGCACATCACATCAAACCTCAAAGCAGATGGAGTACAGCAGCAGGAGACCAAACCAGTTGCCACTCCTTTCAGCTAAGAACAGGAAACTGAGACTAGAGAATAGGAGGATGGATCCAGAGGCTGGTGGTGGATGAACACTTTGAGCACTTTAGCACTAAGTGAGCATTGTTTAAACGCCACAAACTGTCTTGAACACGACAATGAGTTCACTGGACTCAGATGGCCTCCACACAGTGACTGTGGAGGATCTCAATCCAATAGGGCAGCTTTGGGATGTGGTAAAATGGGAGATTTGTATCAAGATTGTGCAGCTGACAAATCTGCAGCAACTGCCTAATCATGTAAAATTGGGCCAATATCTCAGGAATATTTTAGACACCAAGTTGAATCTATGCCCCAAACAATGAATGTAGTAGGCAGAAAAGGGTCCGACCAGTACTAACAAGGTGAATCTAATATAGTGGCCAGTGAGTGTATGTCTACATATATTTATCAGTCCTTTAAAACAAAGCTCACCTGTGTATTCATATTTGGCACAAGAAATATCCACTGTGGGCTCCAGTACAACCCCCAACACTTCCCCAAGCCAGGAATTGAAACGACCAAACAGCGCCGCCCTAAAAACAGAAAAATGTCAACTTTACTAAGAAATCCTGTATCGTGTTGACAATAAAGCAGCACCTTTAACCTCTTATAGGCTTAAACCATACACAGTGAGATTGTTGGACTGCTCAAACCTTCCATGACATTTTGTTGTGACATAAATAATAGATGATCACAAGAGGAGGCCGTTATTGTGCATCTTATTATGGTATTTATTCTCCTGGGCTCTATTTCTTATGTAGGTGTAGCACTGTATAATCACAAATATGTATTTAAAAAGATATAGCATGTTTCTCCACTGTAAACACAGCTCGTCATATTTGTGATTGTATTTTTAAGCTGCACATTATTATATACTACATAAAGGAACGGTTAGTACAATATGCATAATGTATGAGTCTCAATGTGTACAGCTCATTCCGGTCTTGATTTATACAAATCCAATGTCTCTTGGACTGGGTTCAAACACTGGACGTCTGAGCAAGTTTTGGCAGCTCTTACAGCTCCATAATTCTGCAATAACAGCTTTGTTTCTAGTCATTTGTTTAAAAGCCCTGACGTATTCACTGCTGTAATAAACTCAGCTCTGTCACCAGACTGAATGAGATGCAGCCTCTCTGCTTTAATAAGCATCACCCCGTGCTCACAGGTGATTAACAACAGCTGAACCCTGCCAAATGTCAACACTACCTTTCAGAAACAGCAGCACAGAATGGAGGAAATATAATTAGGAGGCAGATGTAATCTCTGACTCCACCTGGTGGAGCTGATAAATACAACCCCAAAATGCTGGCTACCACTTCAGCATTTCACCCTTGAGATTTTCGATGCTGCTGACTGCGTAACAATGAGACACAGACAACGAATACAGGACTTGTGCGTCTCCTGCATGAGTATTTTAAGAATTAAAAAAAGAGTATGAGGGAATGACAGCAGAGAAAAATGACAGAGAAAAACAACAACACTCACTTTGGTTTTTAGGGACAATTTATACAAAACACTTGACATATTTTGTCAAGTGATGAGATCTACTTCAAGTGTTGAAAAATATGCTTTTAAATTTGGTTTTTCATTATTTTATTTTAGATCATTCAAATAAAACAACTAAAAAGCCAAAATTAATAATGATGTGTCACTTAAATGTCCCAATGTGAACATATCAGATCAGGCCGTGCTGACATTTTAACACCAATTACCGCCTTATTAAAGATGAATGAATTTACTGCATTTTAAGATTTTAAGGATATGTACAAAAAGAACACAATGTTTCACCTCAGTCCTGCGATATGTGGCTCTGTTCTCTTCTTCAAGTCGTCCGACTGTTTGGAAACGACAAAAAAAAGTGAGGATTATAAAGCGGCAACATAAACCCACAGGAACAGGACAGTGAGAGAACATCGAGTGCATAGACACCTGTTTAAATTTGTACAGATCGTTTGACTTCTCGTGGAAGTTGAGCGCCAGCAGCTCCCTTTGCAGGTTCTCTACGAAGGCCTCGCTGCTTAGGAAGTTCCTGATGATGCAGTGGGGAAACGGGTGGCAGTCCAGCTCAAGATCCCCTGCACAGAAAAAAACTAAAAGATGATTGTTTCTAAAAAGATATGGAACCAGGCCCGGTTCTAGACAGTCAGATTAGGGTGGGCCTGTAGAAATTTTAGGTGGGCACACTGGGCAGAGAGACCGAAGATGCGAGCGTGCGCAGAGCGCGCGAGCCAAATTTTTTTGCCCTTGTAAGATCTCTGCGTCTGCTTTTTGGCACATTTACTGTTAATTGTGTAGAACACAATATGCAAATAAACTTTGAGTGTTGCTGTGTGGGAGATTTGATTCTTCATGTTTTTTTTCCAAAATGTTTATGAATTACATATTATATACAACATAATGTATCTTTTTTTTATCGCAGTATTAACTGTAGTGTATCCACTATTGCCTCCGAGGTCCAGCTGGGTGAAAATAGTAGCCAGCCGAGGTCACGACCCTTCTAGGGGAGTCCGGGGGTATGCCCCCCCCCCCCCCTCCCCCGGGAGATTTTTTTTTACCTTTTTAAAGTGAAATGCATGAATCTGGTGCACTTTGAGAGGAAAATTAAGAGGCTAAATCTGAGGAATTTTGTGTGAACAAATAATTTGGACACACTGGGTCGGATGAATTAGAAGCTATTGAAGAAAGACACATACATTTTCCACAGAAATATAAATTTGAAATAAAATATTAGGCAGGGTCCTCTGGGATGGGCTTGGTGCTCTTTTTCTTTTACAGGACATATTTTTCTGTAATATAGTGAGTACATTTAAATGCAGTGAGAGGAACGAAGCAGAAGAACTCTGTTGTCCAGTTATCTTTTTTTCCACAGACGAGGCTGAAATAAGCTATAGACTATACACAGTGCATGGGCAACTGAGGGCAGCCCCATTTTAAAATATTTTTAAATAAACTCAATACACACTGTGCATGCCATGGATGTGAACGTGACATGATCAGTTAACCTCGGATTACCTCCCAGATGAACTGATTCAATTATTAAGCTATTAACTATCTACCAAAACATTGCATTCCTTTTATTGTATGATAATTTACATTTACATAATATGATGTTGATATCAAACACACAAACTTAAAAAAAGCAACCGCTCATTCGCTTATGCCTCGGGCCGGCTCTGCTGACCAGTGACCACTATAAGCGGGTGGGTAACTTGGAGGCAGGCTGTCCTGCCCACCCAATAATACAATTAGAAGCAATGCATGGTAATAGTATATTCTTTAGTATTAATTAATTGTCTGAATTTTATTTGACATTTTCTTGGACAGCGAATTAACAGGCCCGTCCGATAGTGGGCCTGGACTTCCACCTAAAAAAAAAAAAAAAAAAAAACATTTGGGCCCCTGGCTAGCGCCGGCACTGTATGGAACAATTAAACAACATGATCTCAACTGTGGCAACAAAACCTAAAGATAACTGGACGGTCGGTTAACAAACTCTGAACACCAACAAAAGTCAAAAATGTGTCAAAAATTATTTTGTTAGACAGGAGCGACACACATTCACATCATTCAAATACAGTGATGGATCGATGAGATAATTTCAAGTTAAAAGAAATACATCAACAAGTTATGCGTTTCCTTTTTATTTGCTTTGCTGTTCATGTTTATGATTTCTCCAAATGTCAATGTGTCACAATCAACACTGAACCCAGATGTTACACTGACCATGGCTACATGCGCTCTTCCGGCTCCACGCCTCCGTCACTGCCCGTTTCACGTGCTCGTCTCCTATAACCGAGCACAGTTCAGCAGTTTCCTCGCTCTTCCTCTTTTTCTTCCTCTTCTCCGGTTTCACGCTCTCCCCTGGTCGTCGTTTAGAGGACATTGTGAGAATGTATCACCTGAAAAACATGAGAGCTATGGCTTTGACTACACTTTCAGTAACGTGTGTAGTAGCACGCTCGACGCGTGGAAATGACGTTAAGGAAGTATGACCTAATTTTTTTGCCCTGAGCTGAGACTGTCAGGCAAAAAAGTTGTCATTATTTGGACCTGGCTAAAGCACTGTAAATAAAAATGGTTAAAGCGTGACACATACTACCAGTGGCGGATTTAGTTAGTTGGTTCCAAAGGCAAACAAAGGCACATGGGGCCCTCATCCCCTTTCCTCCAAACCTTATTTATCTAACAAAGACATCTGTGTAACCGCTTTTCTTATAATCCAAATTACTTTATTTGCATGAAAAGTTCAACAACAAAAAAATTGTGCCAATGCATCAAAATACAATTTGTGCAAATGACAGTACAAAATAATAATTTGTTTCATATTAACATTAGGATTAAATTCAAATTCAAACATTCACATTCAACTACTATGCATATTATTTTTGTGTCTCCATAATTTACCTCTAATTTCTTGTGATATCTTCTCACAAATAACACAAGATAGAAATGGATTTTTAAAATGACAGGTGAAAACGGGAAAAAAAATAGATAGCTACTGTTGTATTGCATTTCTCATGAATTTTCCCTGTTTCTTATTCATTTTCTCTATACGATATCCTTTTAAATGCTTGTTTGAATTGCTATCTTTGCACCTATTTTATGTAGGATTGTATTTTGTGAAGCAACTTTTTGCTTGCAGGTTCCTTAATTTTTTTAATCATTTATACTGCAGTTTGAGCGATGCAATTAAATGTTCCCCATCTGCGACTACATCCACAAAATAATACTTTTTGTTTTTCAGTGGTAATTTAAGCAGAAATAGTTTGGTTTTCACATTCACTTGATGCATATGCACTGGATGTTTGATCACCATGTTACATAAGACCTTTTTTTTCCTTTTTTATGTTACAACAGTTCAACATTTTAATAAATAAGAAATTAAAAGAAAAAAAAGAAAAAAGACAATTCAAAAGCAACTTGCCAGATAAGAGTTTTAAAGTTACATTTGAACTTCTTAAGTGTCATTCAGCCACTCACTTGCTCTCCGAGATTTATAAAAACATACTCAAAAGACTGCTTTATTAAAAAGAAAACAAAAAACCCACAGCATTGTTACAGGTTAAAACAACAGGAGACTCAATGATGTAGTTTGTTTAATCAAACATCGTTCTTCTCCGAGACGAAATAAAATCAGATCTTAGCACACTGGAATACAGACTGTCATACTACAAAAATGAGCAGTTTCACAAGTTTAAAAAAAATCAAAACAGACTAAACAAAACAAACATATGACAATTTTACTAAGAGTATAAACACCCCTGTGAACTGTCAATATACTTGACATTACAAGCTTTTCTTTTTTTGAAAGTTGAGCTAAGGGTGAGACGTATTTTTTCACCACGTTGTCTCTTGTCTTCTCTCAGACCGGGCTGCACTCACAGAGACAGCTAGATGCACTTCTGCTCACCCAGGTTAGTTATAGATGAAGTTGAACCTATAAAAAGACAACAAGATTATTACAAATTTAGTTTACAAGAGATTTTCACAATAATGACATTGCAATTAGTTGGCTTTACCTATTTTATTATTCTGTTAAGAAGTTATGTGTGGAGTTGTTTAACCTCCTCTATGAAGCAGTTTTTATTTGTCTTGTTTGTCAGGTCACAGTCCAAAATGGTTTCACACCAGGCACGTGCAGACAAAGACATCAATGGAGGCCTACATGCCCTTTTTTTCTTTCTCATTAAATAAATAGATTCCTGCTAAACATTTATGTTGATTAATTCAACGTCAAAAGATTGGTACTCCTACGAGATCTCCTTTACCCTACTCTCCCTACATCCTTCCTTGTGTCCTGCAGCACAGTATAATATAATGCACACACGCACTCAGAAGTCAGCATAAAGAGTAACTTTGAAGCAGACATCAGGTGGCCAAACAAAGTATAAATATAATGTTCGTTTTATATTGATATTGATGCCTTCAGGAATTGCTTCTACTATTAAGCAGCTGAAAATGTGCCAAGTAGCTCTTTATTGAGAACTAGGTAAGAGTTGGGCTGGTTACCATGTGAGGAGTATTTCCATTTTTTCTTTGCATGTATCATTGATTAACTGTAGCAGTGTTTAAGCAAACCTCAGTTATGGAGTCGTTTTAAATATATACATTGTATAAAAGCTAGCTTAAAGTTTCAGTTTTCTTATACCTGAATATGATATATTCCCCTTTATCTGCAATGAATCCTTTGCCATTTGTTGCAAATTTAACGTCAAAGCACATAAAAAACACTGACTTGCATAATTGCATTTTTCTCCTCTGGCTTGTATAAATAAAATATGCAGATATGCTAATTTATTAGATAATAAATCACACGTTACACAGTACGTTTTGTCATAATTTAACATTAAAGCAATTTAATTCCAGCGCTTCAGTCTTATATTTAGCCACCATGACAATGAAGCAAAGAAAGGAGTGTTCCAGATCTATTTATTTCATACAATAAACAAAAAAGCATAAGAATAAATTATCAATACCTGCTCAATAGCTGTGGTAGACTGGAAATTATTGGTCCATAACCAGGAGCGTTGTCGTACAGTTCAAACAACGGGGCTGCCACCAGTTTATAGTTCTTGGGCACAGCAAACAGCGCTGTGGAAACATGATTCATAAATTTAATAATGAGATAAAATGACAGAGAAACTTTACTTATAAAAACTTTATTTATGATTTTTTTATTTAAAAAAGAAAATCAAAAAAACAGTGCCAAATACAATAATTCCATATAACATGATGAAATACTGACCTTTTTCCTGCAACTGAACCAGGAATAGCTTCTTATGCTCCTTAGGTTTGGTGATGTGAGCTGGAATATATGGATACTGCAAGGCAAACACATTCCCATTAGTTCAAATTGACATGAGCAGAAATAAGCTACGTACGTATGTATATTGGTCACTAATTGACTACAGAGACTCCTCCTGCATAGTGATAGTGTCTTCTATAAATCATTGCAATACATAAAAAAGCAACATATTTTGGACTCTGTAGCGGAAATAAAGGAATGGACTAGAGATAGAATTTCAATACTGCACAGTTAATTCTACAATGCTTTCAATGAAAGGTTAGAAATAATTATATATATATATATATATATATATATATATATATATACACACACACACACACACACACACACACACACACACGAGGGACTTGAAAAGCGTACAGTGCTTCATTGATTTTCGAATTGATTTCCAATTTCCTCAAAGTACCACTGCGTCTCTGTCATTCCTTAATCCTAAACCTGGAACCATAGCTGAAGGCTCGGCTTGCCAATGTACCCCCCACAAAAAAAGAAAAGTTCTAAATGATGAAGAAATCAAAATTCTTTTTTTGCCAGGATAATGATGAAATGCCATTTTCATATTGTGCCATGCCTTGTTCCTACAAGTTAACTTGTTAGTTAAATCATCAAAACATCTCATTGTCCATGTCATCGGCGTGTACTAACCTGTGGAGGCTCGAAGTTTGGTCGCCACCAGTTGCCGATACAGTCGTCAATCACCCAGTCCTGCTTAACGCCGTCCTGCCGCCCAAGGATCTAACACCAAAAGACAAGTTATTCAACACAAACTCCACGAACCACCACAGGAGCTAACAACACGAATCTAAAACTGTGTGTGACGCAGGTACCTCAGTCATCAGTCGCTTAAGACCTTCTACCTCGTCTTCTCCGGCACTCAACTCGCCCCCGGGGCTGCAGGAGAAAAGCAAAGTAAATGGTAAATGGTAAATGGACTTGACTTATATAGCGCTTTTCTAGCCGATTTTCTCAGCCCCAAAGCGCTTTACATATCTTACCACATTCACCCATTCATACACACACTCATACACCGATGGCAGTTGTGTATGAGTGTGTGTATGAATGGGTAACACTTTTGACACTTATTTTAAGTGTCAAAACTTCCTCCTGGTGGTCCAAACAGGAGCTTATGAACATGAGCTACTCACAGTTTGAAGAATGTGGTGCCGAGCTGCAGCAGTAATACATGAGGCAGCCGGTGTTCATGGACAATTAGAACGCCCTCCACCGTCCTCCGCATTCCCTGCTTATCAAACTCTTCCCGCATGCGCTGGAACCGAGCGGCCACCGAGCTGTCCTTCTCGTACAGAGGCTCCTTGGTGCCAAACGTGTAATTGGTGAGAGGATATCTGCAGTAAAAATACATGAGAAGTCAGAAGATATTTAAATAAAATATTTTCTGTGATTTATCAAGCAATTCTGATCAGAAACATATTGATAACTAATTCTGAAATGTGAATATTTACTGGTTTCCTTCCATAATTGTTTTAATTATTTTGGGTTTAAGGTGGTTAAAAGATATATCGCTTTGTTCTGATCGATTTTGGCCTTTTATTAAAACAAATTTACTGATTAGTCGATTGTATGATGAGCAACTAATAAGTCTGTTGACTAGGCTATAATAATTTATTTATGTATGGATTACATTTGGGCTCATGTAATACAAAAAAAACACCATGTTTTGTTTATTGTAATATAATAGAGGACAAAGAAAACCAGCAAGTTTGGCCATTTGAGGCTGAAACAAATTATTTTAAAGCAACATTTTCTTGAAAAAATACCTTTATGCCTTTTGAATTATTATTCAAATCTACTTTTTCAGCTCTATAATCAATTAAATCGTTAGTTACTTGCAGCCTACTGTTAGCTGAGAAACAAACAGCGAATGCGTCGTTGCAGAAAATATTGATCTATTGGAGGTTATGAGTATTTGATTGAGTTAGTCCTGCAGGAATCAAACACAATGAGCTACAGCAGAACAGCCACCCCGCACAAACACACACTCACAGGTTGATGGTCCTCTCCAGGCTGAGCGGCTTCGCGGGGCCGCTGTTGTATTTGTTCCCGAACTGAACGGCTCCTCCGCGGGGCCATCCGGCGGCCGAGCGGTTAGGAGGCACGATCGACATCTCAACAGTGAGCGTTGGTTTGTAACAAACAGGAATATCTAAACTGCAAAAAAGGGAATTTCTTCAGCACAGTCCACAACCGTCGATTCCCTCTGTATCTCGTCTTCCGGGTGAAACGTGTTTTTTTTTTCTGGGCGATTTTCAACCGCAGGCGCCTCCTGTCGGTCCGGAGGAAGAACGATCAGGTTTAGTGTTTATTGATGTAGCCATTCAGGTCTTATTTTAATCTTTTTACTACTATTTATGCTTTTAATGCTCGCTTGTTTTTAATATTCTGATCATTATCATTGTGTGACAGTGGTGCAGTAGTCAAACTATTTCAAGGATGATTATTAAAGAAAAACACGCAATGTAAAAAAGTAAAAAAACACCAAATTACAAATTATATTTAGTTCTATATATAAAAAAACAACTAAACTAGATAGGGAAACATATGGCTAAGTTAAAGGATAATTAATTCAACCTAAAAGGCAAGATATTAATAACATGTAGGCTAGCCTAATTATTAAAATGTGCATTAAAATTTGCTGAAGCCCTCTTTTGTCATGTAAAATTACTTAAAGGGAAGTTTCATGATAAAACCTTGTTTATACCGCACGGTACTATCCTGAATCAATTGGCTTAAATACCTTTAAAAATAAGGGATTATTATTGTGTAAATGTAGCATTTAAAGATGAAATACTGTGTGAATTTTATTTCTGTGTCATTCATCCGTACTTATTTCTACAAAATAAATCACAAAGCTGCTTTAGTTTTTGGTGTTTGGCTAAAAGAATGCACTTTATCATCATTCCTCCCCCAGGACTTTCGTTGGATTAACATTTATGCATGATCAGCTCAATGTGCAAGTTCAGGAAAGAACATTTTAAACTAATTTTAAACCCCAAAAAGTTTCAAACAAACATTAATTTCAACATGGAAAGTTCACTATTGACTTCCAGAGCTTTCAACAACATCTCACAGTCTTCTTCTCCAGTAAAACCCCAGCATTGAGTGAAGATCTTCATGTCAAAAAAGCGTTAATGATCCGAAATAATGTATTCACACACTAAAAAAATAGCAGAAAGTCAATTCAATAATCCATTTAATATTCATATGTCTCTTATCCATCTATTGTAAACATGGTGTATTTTACCACAGTAATTATTTTATGGTACACAATTATACGTGCAATGCAAAAAAAAAAAAAAAAAAAAAAAACTCAAACATAAGTTGTAGGGACAAAGACACTGCTGGATTTGTTGATTACATCACACCAAGGGGATCTCAGTTCTTTGGTCCAGTGGCCCACCCTGTGTGGTGTGCTGCTGTAATGTTGTGGTCCCTGTAGGAAGTGCCATGGATCATGTATACCCACCCCCTCCCAACCCCACCCCTATTACCCTTCACTGTGGCCTCTCCTGCCCCTGTCACAGTTGATGGTCCTGTATTCAGCGATTTCATTACTTTTGAATTATTTCTCACCCACTGACTTGGTTTCTTCTTGTTTAATAGCTTTCATCGGCTCAGCATCATTCCCAGATGACACAGGTTCGGTCATTCCCACTTCTGTTTCCACTACATCTCCTTCAGGTTTCACACTTTCGTCCTGCTTTTCTTTCTCATTCATCACTTTGCTTTTGACCAGAGCTGGTTTGTCGCTTTCATTCTCGCTCCCCTTCCCACCGTCGATGACTTTCTTGCTCTCATCCGTCTCAAAGGAGCTCTTCTGAACAATCTCAACCTCCTCGTCTGCTGCTAATAAAAGGAAAATCACAAAAATCTGCCATCAAGCATACATCTAGATCCACACATGTTGAAGCAAATACTGTACTGACAAACTCACATAACTTAAAACTTACCTGTGCCCTTCTCCCCAGGCTCCTCACTGGATATCTCTTCAGGTGATATCTGTAAATCATTATCTTGGCCGGGGCAGTCGTGAGGGGGTGCTGGGCTGCTCAGATGGTGAGAAGGAGCACTTGAGTTATCAGTAGTCGGTGTGCTAACGTTTTTAGCGTGAGGTGGGTCCGTGTCAGTCACGGGTGGGGAGCTTATGGCAGCTGCGGTCGCTGAACTGGTGGAGGAAGTGGTTCCGGCACGGTTCAAACTGGTGGCGGTTGTAGTGGTGTCTGTAGGGTAAGTTTCAGTGGAGGAAGTATAGGGAACAGAGGCATCGGCAGGGCCAGGGCTGGCCGGCTGAGGAGTAGGGTCAGTGCAGTTGTTAGATGTTGGGCTTGCAGTGAAGGTGGTGGTGGAAATGGTAGAAGAGATCGGGATGGAGGAAGGGTTAATGGTGGCTTCGGGTGAAACTCGACTTGCAATGGTATCACTTGAGTTTGGAGTTGGAGATATTGTTGTAGTGACTGATGCAACTAAAGGTACAGAGCTAGCCTCAGTAACCCAAGCGGTGGCAGTAGACGCACCTGGTGGCATAATTGATATGCTGGTGGTGGAGGAAGGTGAAGGAGCTGTGGTGGCAACAGAAATAGCTGCATCGCCACCAGCAGCAGGAGTAGCATCAACCAAGGGAATACCATTGGACTCGAGGAGAGTCGGATTTGTTGATGCTGTGGAAACCGGACTTTCATTGCTGGGAGCAGAAACAGTTTCCAAAGTGGTGATAGAAGGCGTAGTTATCGCTGTTGAGTCAGAAGGGATGGATAGGCTCAGGGTGTTGGAAGTCACTGTGGGAGCGACGTCAGGCTCTATGGGTGCAGTCGTGCCGAGCTCAGTGGTAGTAGCACAAGCTTCGGGGAAGGAGGGTTTGCTGTCGAGCTCTGTGACATTCATGGGTGTTAGTGTAGCTGTAGGTTTAACAGAATCAGTGCGTGTATCTGTTTCAGAGGGCGGTACAGTACTTGAAGGGGAAGTGGTACAATTGGTCGCGACAGGGTCTGAGTTTGAGATTGTTGGTAGAGTGGGATTAGTGGTAGTGGCAGCAGGGGTGGGTGGAGCTGCAGTTGGACTCAGTTTAGTTTCTGTGTTTGTCTCCGCTTCCTGTATCTGGGCTAGCTCGTTCTCAGGTGTGTTGCGGCCAGATGCTGTGGGGGGAGGACAAGTCTTGACAACTGGCTTTGGAAGCAAAGCGGGTTTCCCAGCTGATTCGTGTGCCGACACACTGGGGCGAATTGGATGCCTTGTGTCTTAAAAATAAAAGAAGGAATATGCAAATTATTTAGCTTGTCATACACACATGATAAGAGAGCAGCAGTGTTTGATGTTTGTGTTTTACCTGCTGACGCAGACATCGTGCGAGGTTTTGTGAAAGTAGGCGGTGGCTCAGGTTTACTGTCAATGATAGTACCTGAGGAGCAAAGATCATTTTCACCTCATTTTACCAGATTAATTTACTGTATTATGTCCTCTTATCAGCTCAACGACTTATGAAATTGTTTTAATGGAGAAATGATCCATGTCAAAGACTCTGTACCTAAACTTCAAGGATTAATTTTGCTTAGCGAAGACAAAGCCGGAGCAGAGATGAGTTTAATCATATCAAACATGAAGCAGATAAAAGGACATACCTTCAGATTCTGCTTTTTTCATCTCTCCCTCCTGATTCTATGAGAATAAAAGAGGTATTAATCCGTTGGAAGATTCCCAACACACGTTATTCAAGCACACATACATTCACACACCTGTGTCTCTCCAGGCTGGGCTTTGGAAACTCCAATGCGTTGAAGCATGAGATGGAGTTTCTGTTCAAAACTGTGTTGGCCTTCAAATTGTTTCTGAAAGCAGCAACAGCAGCAGCTGTTAAGTAATGAAGGCTTTTTCAAAATCTACTGACAAACTAAACAAACTCAACTAACACTCACCTTTGCAGTGTTTCTAGTATGAGTAGTCCCTGCTGCTGCTGACCCAGACAGTAGAATGAGAGACTGGGACTTCCCTTCTCTGATAGCTCTTCGTGGAGGCGCCGCTTCCCCTCTCAGCGGTGGAGCCCCAGCAACAGGTGTCTCCTGAACAGCTGACTCTCCAGTAACAGGACCGGGATGCTCTTTCGCTTTCTCCTTCTCATTCTCCTTGACTCTGTCCTTTTCCTTTTCCTTCTCGGCTCTGGCGACTTCTCTGAGCGGGCGGATGAGATCAGCGATGGAGGCCTTCTTTGGCCGCCCCTCTTGGCTCGTTTCTGATTTCAGACCTCGTCTCTTTCTCAATGTAAAGAAATCACCCAGCTTCCTCCTGAGGGTTTTCGACTGGGGTGGACAAGGGACGGAGCTGGCAGGAGCCACTTCGTGCACTGTGATAGATTCCTCATCTTCCCTTGTCCTACATAAAGGATCATATATCAAATCAATTCTGTGCAATCAGTTCTATAGTAAATGTTTATTAAAGCATTATTGTTATTATATGGATCAGCTGAATATTAGGGAACTGTAAAGAGGCTCATGTGTCAGCTGGTGATACTCACAGTGAATCGGTAGGAAGCACTCGCTTAGTAAAGAACTCTTCAACTCCTTCATCCACCCTCCCCATGAGCTCAAGGACTTCATTATCACTCTCAATTATCGTCTCCTAATTAGCAAACACATACACAAAAAACACAAACATTTCACACCAAAGATGTTGAAGAGCAGCTTGCATCATATGTTACATTGCATTACATAACCGTCACCTCTGAAAAACCCACACACACTCTACATTAGTGTTTCTTCTGCCTCTATAGGTGTATTTTGGTTTTGAATCGCTTCTACAAACCAGCCTCCTGGGAATCAGTTGCTCAGTAACGTAGAATGGAGGAAGGGGGGCGGGGGGTGCGTCGTCACTGGATTTTACATGCAGAATGAAAGCAGGAGATGCATGTTGCCAATGCAGGTAATGTGATATCAAAAGTCTAAGCTATACAGCATTGCATCATTGTGATCATATTAACATCTGTGCCCACAAGTACCAATGAAAAAAAGAGGAGGTTGGCTGCAGAAGTCACTGTTACATGATATCCTGTCTGGGGAATTTACTTGAATTTGTCTCCCTGGCCACAGGCTCCAAGGGAGTGACTGCATGTCTGCTGCCTAATCGCTCAGTGACAACATGATCGGCTCAATGGAAAATGAAAATGAGCACACACTCTCAACATTTTGACACAATCCTATGAAAAAATAAATAAATGGTATTTTTTTCACATTCATTCAAAGTGTGCTGGTTCTTCAAAGAGCCAGTGTCCGATACAATGGGGCTGCCCTATTCAAGCAGGGACCAGGCATCTTTCCCAGCACTCCCCCTCCGTCCTCCCCTTCCCCCTGCCTCTACCATCTGTATCCTGCTACCTCTCTCCTCTTCCATCCATTTTCTCTCCTCTCTCAAACACACACACACACACACACCACCTTTTCCCATACACTCCATTTTTACCAAACCTCTCTGACCCATCCTTCACAGTACCTGCTGTCTGCTGGGGCGATAGTTCAGTTTTTGTCGGTGGGGTCTTGGTCTGCTCTGGGTGTAGTGCCTAAGCGCTGGTCCGCCCAATGGCAGCTCCATTGGGGAGACACGGCACGCTGTTGCCGTGGAGCTCTGTTGCCGGGGCTCTGTTGCCGAAGCACCGTTGCTAAGAGCACGAGCACCAGCAGTATGTAATGCCACCACTGAGGTGGGAGGGGCCAGGTCGGCTAGACTGACAGATCTGACAACAGAACCTCGCCTTTCTCTGCCCCCTCCCCTCGCAGAGGAAAACCATTTGAAAAGGATGGTGATAAAATAAGAGGAGGCAGAGAGAGAGAAAAGGGAATAACCTGACCACATAGTTTTCATTTGTTTCGTCCTTGCATCCTTGCCTGTGACAGGTTCCTATAGGCCTATATATTATGCAATGTTTGAAATCAATGAACAAAATGTTCTATTGGTTATGAAACAAATTAATAATTTATTTTATGCAGGGAAAAAAGGGCTCCAAAATGCTGCAATTGACAGTCAGAACTGGTAAAGTATTATAAATACACACTAGTATTCCTTTACATCAGGGGTTTTCAAAGTGTGAGAGAGTGAGCCCCCCCTCAGAGAACAAATTTCAGATGAGCCCCCCCCCCCCAAAAAAAGGTATTAATCCCTGTGTGTTTTGAAAGATCCTTTAATTATTTTACACATTTTAAACATATTTTTGAAACATTCTAAACATCTTTGTGCATTTTTAAACAATTTTTTCAGAACATTTTAACATCTTTATCTAAGTATGTTTTTGTTTTTGTTTTCTAAAATACATTTGAACATCTTAATCCAGTGGTTTAATCCTGCTTCCTTTAAACGTGGATAGTAGTGACTGAGTGTGCAGTGGAGTGAGAAAGATAGGCAGACAGATTGCCCAAATATTTGACTATTGTTAAATGTCCTTCACACACCCAGTGTTTTTTCGCTAGTGCCTCCAATGTCCAGCTGGGTGAAAATAGTAGCCATCCGAGGTCCCGACCCTCCTAGGGAGGTCCGGGGGTATGCCCCCCCGGGAGATTTTTTTTTACCTTTTTAAAGTGAAATGCATGAATCTGGTGCACTTTGAGAGGAAAATTAAGAGGCTAAATATGAGGAATTTTGTGTGAACAAATAATTTGGAGACACTGGGTCGGATGAATTAGAAGCTATTGAAGAAAGACAAGAATTTTCCATAAACATATTAATTAAAAATAAAATATTATGCAGGGTCCTCTGAGTTGGGCAGATGATCTAATTCAATTATTAGGCTATTAACTATATCTAGACCAAAACATTGTATTCCTTTTTTTGTATGATAACTTACATTTGCTTAATATGATGATAATATCAAAAACACAAACTCAAAAAGATTTTTTTTTTCACATATTCATTCGCGCCCCCCCACAGTTTGAAAACCACTGCTTTACATGACAAAGTGAGATGTCAATAGGCCTACTGCAGGTCCTAAATAACACTGAGAGGTTAGAGCCCTTGATCACAAGACTTGTTCAGAAACCATAAAATAAAACACAGGCATACACCCACAAGCACGATTTATACTGTATGTAGGCCTACTACTCATTTTCCTGAGGACTTGAGTAGCCGGTTTCATGGGAATTGTTTTCTCTTGTTTGAATATCAAATATTCAAATCAGATAACACAATTCACAGTTCTTCAGGAACACTTTCATATATATTTCACTTACATTTACTGATGGTTTTAAACTGTTCAACATGAACAACTTCTCCACGGGGATCACATTTATTTTCTTTTTCTTTTTGTAATTTACTTAGGCCTATCTCAAGGAATAGACAGACTCTCCCTTTGCAGCTCGACTCAACATAACAACCCAGAAATAACTTGTTTTCCATGTCATGATTTCCTTGTGGAGTAATATGCATCAGCTGTTTTATTCCTACGGTGCAGATATAATAAACCCAGTGGATAATTTGAACCTAAAAGCAAAAAAAATTAAAATTAAATGTTGTTTCAAAAGACACATTTTCTTCAAGATGGATCATGGTGGTGACAGTTTTTCAGCAAATGTGTTAGTTAATTTTTGTTGTGTTAATTACATCTTTGTAATATTTACAAGTATCCCACTATTAAAGTGAAAAAGATTCATTCCTACCAGATATCATCAGGGGGGACAGGAGCGTGGTGATTCATGTTCAGCAATAAGCAAATCTGGGACTGGGAAGTATAGAAAAGTGAAATAAATTGGAAAACATTTTTACCCAACCACCATTTTTTGTTATACCTCCCAGCAGTTGAATGTGGTCATGGTATTATCAGTATTTTGGATTGTAGGCCTATTTGTCTTATTTTTTTAATACTGGTTCTACATCAAATATCACTATTAAAGTTGATTATTGGGGGTTGAAATGAAAATCACCACTGTGATACAAATATGAAAATGGTTTCTGTGTCATCCTGCCCTCTTGTGACTGATTTTATGAATAGTAAATTTACAAGTAATATTTTTCAATTAAATTTAAAGCGGCAACGAGTAACATTTAAATATCTTTTAAACAGCCTCATGTTTCCTCTCATAATCATAAATTACCTTTAACAGCAAACGAGACCATCAGTGCAAAGAAAGACGTTTTTATATAGTTTTTATTACTGCATTTGATCTGGTCGTACACCCAGTCCGATTTTCGGTTCACGCGTGCATGCTCTATGGTCACATATCCGTATTGGTCGCAGATTTCAGTGTGGCGCAGGAACGTGATTTGAGAAGCCTATCACTCCAGGTGAGGGAAGGGGATAGGGAGACCAGATCCCAATTCACCAGATGTGGGACAAAGACTACGTTTGTGCGGGACAATGCGGGACAAAGTGCCATTTTTTTAGCAAAAAAACTCGTGTCACCACTGGTAATGCCAGAGACACGGCTTTCTATATTAAAAAAACACTATCTTTAGATCAGCGCGCAGCAGTTAAGTTAGCTACTGTTAAACAAATAGAGCATTAAGGCTTCGGCTTCACATTAAAAACATTTCACTGGCTTCACATTAGCATTTCACTTGACAAACGTGAGTTGGCTTTTATTTTGAAGTAACAGGAAGACAAACGTTGAAGCACTGCAGGCAGCACCTTCACAGAGCCACTGAGCCCAGCAGCCCGATACACACACACACAGACCAATACATACACAGACAAACGGAGACTGCTGTCTCCTCACAGCTATCGGATAAATGCCAGATTATAAAACACGCATTTAAAAAGGGGGGCTCACTTTCAATAACAATGCTTCTAACTTCTAGGGTGACCAGATCGCATTTCCATTACTTTTCACACGTCCCGCAAATTGAGACGTTGTCCCGCGGGAGCCTTGTTTGAGACAGTTATTTGTCGTCATAATGACTAACGGGGCTGAACCATCAAAGAAAAAAAAGAAAATGCAATGTAGAAAAGCTAAAAGGGAGAGTGATAGGCGGGCGGGAGGGCGTTGCCAAGCAACCTATACACAATTTCACGGAGTGAACCTAGACTGCAGTGTTTACTCCTAAATGAATGAGCGGTAGCCTACTAAAACAAAGTTTACTTTGCCTCACCAGCATCATCAGATGACCATTATTCATCTGAAATAGTCATTATTTACAACAACATAAACACATTACCTCATCGTGATCCATAACTAACTGCCGTCTCTCGTTCATTCGCTTTGTGTGGGGACACATACTCGTTCAGCTCCGTGAGAGGTGACAATGGATCAACTCATTGCAATCAGGTGTAGTTGATGCTGTCACTAACCACTCTCACCGAGCCGAAAAGAGTCCGGTGCCCTCACACTTTCAACACACGGACACGGCACGCACTATATTGCTTCCTGATTATTTGAATCTTGCACCCCCTGCACGAGCTTCACGACAGCTGGCGTCGTAAAAATACTACCGCTTTTGTTCAAAGGTGTCGCCAACGTGCCGACTTACTCGTTGTACCTTTAATTGACAAATTAGAGTTAGTATTACAAAAATATTACTTGTAAATTTAGTAACAGTGGCTGCAATGTTTTAGATGTCTAGAAGTCCTGGTCAGGCAAAATTAATCTACACTTTGCATCATAAAAGTCATTATTTTTATACAATGCTTGCCATTTAGCTTATTGGTGCATTACGGCCATGCTCCAGAGTGCGGAACAGGCAATAAACTTACGATTTTAAAACACACACCCATATTGCTACACTATATTATTGGCTACCATTCATGCTTTACACAACCACCACAACATCTTTATCCCATACTTATCCACCATATCATCAAAAAACAAACTCTAAGCCTCTAAAGGAAAAGGTGATTTTTTTTAAATCTTGTGCGAACAAGTTATAAACTGTGTCTTTGTGAAAGAGGAGCAAGAATGTTATTGTAGGCTATGGCATTCCTAGGTGAAAATAAAACTTGATTAGCTGTGGTTTCCATTATAGGCATGGCAGTTGTGCATCTAAAGCAGGGGTGTCAAACTCATTTTGGTTCGAGGGCCACATACAGCCTCTCTGATCTCAAGTGGGCCGGACCAGTAAAATAATGGCAAAATAACGTACATGTCAACTCCAAATCTCTAGCTTTGTTTTTCAGTAATATGCTTTATCACTCAGCCTACATTTGTAACCTACATTATCATGGATCACAAGGGATCTCTGTACCCCCCAGGAAATGTCTTAGTAAAGGTTGCTGCTGGCCATGGGAATAGGAGGTGCGGCGCACAGCGCCGCAGCAAAAATTTTGGGGGTATTTTGCTCAAAGATGCCAATATACGCACTAATGAAATAAACAACTGTTTATTTGAATACACAAATACAACAGGCACTGACGTTACAGTTGTCCAATTTTGTTTACTATATGTACAGGGACACATTTTGTGCAAACATGCAGACAGTACAAAATTAAATTAAATAAAAGTGCAACTTCTACTGTTTTGATTTATTTTTAAATACAGAGGTTATTGGTTGTTTTGGAATTCGTTTTTCCCAATTTAAAACATAAAAATAAAGCAGCATGGAAAATTAGGAAACAAATCTTGTAGGCCTACACTAGCATGCTCCTGCTCGTTTCGCGCGTGCAGAGCCGCGGACACATCGCGCTTGCTAGTACATTAATTGTTCAGTTTTTTTTGGGTTTTACTTTGCCATAAAGCACTGGAGGAAACATTAATAGCGGTGAAGCAAGATTGCCATTTACCATTTCCCATGTTGCTAAAATGTGCTTTTTTAAATTTTGGCTGCCCCCTAGCGGCTGGAGTGAGCATTTTGGTTATTTCTTTAAAAATTCATATCTCCTCACAGGAATGGGCTAGAGACTTACTTTTTTTTTTGAAATGCTCATAAATGTGTGCTCTACAAGTCGCGGGCCAGATTAAATCATCTCGCGGGCCGGATCCGGCCCGCGGGCCGTATGTTTGACACCACTGATCTAAAGTCTTTTGAATTTGAAGTAAATCATTGTGTGCGCATATGATAAACATATCCCCTTTTGGGAATGTGCTCTCTCCCACATGCTAAGTAATCCTTTAAATGCAACACCAGCCTTGGCCCTTTCATTCCCTCATGCCCTCAACCCATTCCTCATCCTCTAACCATGTCCCACCCATAGATAGTATGGTCCCACCTCCTGCAAACGACTGACTCCTCTTCCTGACAGCTTGTTGTGTACAATTTTATTCCATTTCCAGTTTTGTTTTGTTGAGAGCACAATGACCTTAATATTGCAAATGGTTTCCTCTCCTGTTTCAACTACCTAACCAAGTAACCGTTTACACTTTTTTAAAATGATGGCCTATAGACGCCTCCCTTCCCCTTTCAGTCCACATTTCCTTTCCAAATCTGCGGTGCTTTCTAATCGCCCTATACGTCTATAGTCAGAATTCAGATTTGGATGTCCCACTCCCCCAAATACTTAGCCTAGGCTACATGTCAAATGCAGTAGGCCTATCCAGAAAGTAAGCCTACCTGAATGATCGATAACATCTGAACGCATTTTGCATTGCGCAAGCTAGCCTACTTGCACAACCATGGACTGCAAAATACGCAAAAGGGTCAAAGATCAAGGCGCAATGTTATGAAGAAATAATAGGCACGTCACAATAATGTGCATAGGCCTGCCCTACTGCACGCAAAGTAGGCTAATTAATAATGGCATACTTTTAAAAGGCAGCCGCAGTATGTAGCATAGTAGGCATAAGGCAAAATGAAAAGGGAAATGCTTGTTAATTTGAAACGCCTCGGTTGGTTCACTTCTTGTTTATTGGCAAGTGACATTATAGCATTTAAGATGCATTAAAACTGTTTATTTAAAAAAAAAAAAAAAAACTTTAAATGTACTGTCCTCAGTAGCATAGATAGTAAATAATAGCCACAAGAAAGACTGGTTTGTATCGATGACGCCACGCCCCCGCCTGAATTCAAATCTGGCGCCCATCGCGCGCAGTTTCAATTCGACCACGCCCCCTCCTCCCTCGGGTGCTGTATTTGCGCATGCGTGTTCCGGCCTTATAAACCGCCATTTTGTGTTAGGGCCACTCATCTGAAAGCGGGAGAAAATTATTAGTTCGGCGCATAGCACGCGAGGACGCTCACAGCGGATTGAGGGAGCTCCTACCCACGTAGAGCCTCCGGGTGACTAAAACAGGAATAAAGAAGCAGCCGGGAAGTAAGTGAATCCTCTAGTTTGCCTCCGGTCGCGGAAAGGTTTTTGTAGGAGCCGTCCTCGGCCTCTAGGTGTCACGGTCGCGCTCACCGGCCAGGCGGCTCGTGGGGGGTGTTTGTCTCCCTCTATCGTTATCCAAAATGCAATAAATCCGAATATAAACGCCCAGTTGAGCGTTTTGGTGCTTTTCGGCTGATATTTTGTTGTATTTGCAAAGGGATGGGCTGTATTTACGAGCATTTCAGTTTTAAGTTTAGTTTAGGCCTGACGTCCATCTTCTCTTGCCCTTTGTTTCCTGTTTTCAGACGTCCTCGCGCCTCCCGAGTTCACTAACCAACTAACACGAGTTGATCTTAAGTTGTAGCTTTTTTTTTTTTTTTAGCAATGTGACATTTACTACGACTGATATACTGTGTGGACTTATTACTAGTTGTAACGAATTAGGCGAACGAGTCAATCTCAAGCATCGATTGAATGAGCGATCGATAGTGATATCTAGATAGGCTAACCAGTACACAGGGATACTGCAGATTCTTAGTCTTAAACGGCATTGAATTCAATCTAAAAACAAGGCCATAATTGGTATTAGAACGACTTGAATACATTTGTCAAAAGTTGTAAAATGCTAAGACATGTGAAGTATGTCTTTTTTTCCGTTGCAATTTATAACTCAATAAAACCTATTTTCGTTAAATAAGTAACAAATTGCGCTCACATTAACTAACATTACATAGCATGGCATGATCCACTGAGGTCACATTGGGACATTTCAGTGCCAAATAATATACGGGGTCTTATGTGTATTTTGAATGACCCAAAAGAAGTGAGGCGTTATCAGTTTTTTTAGAAGTTTACCTCACTATTACCGGAGAATAGTGCCACACATTATTCTTGTGAATTTTAAAATAAGTTCACATCCACTGTCATTTGAAGCATGTTATTACAAAGTGTTACTCGGGAGTCCACAAAGCAGTAGCTTTTCACTTTTTCAGGAATTTATTTTTACTTTTCTCCGGCATCTTGTTTGGATATGCATCCATTTATTTGAATTTAAACAATAAAATAATTAAGGTTTGGTTCATGTGTACCCAAAAGGTTGTCATAATTGTACATTTCCAAATATGTCAAACCAAGTTATTTTGAAACCAAATGTAATGTACATTTTTCTGGCCACATGAAACTTTTTAACTGTAGGAATATCTTAAACTGGACTGACTGAGAATAACCCATGTTAAACACTGATATTTCTGACCATGTTTTCTGTTTAAAGCTGTATAGTAAATGTTTTCTCAATTAGGAGTGTTCGTTGGCCTGTCACCATGGAGGGTGATGTTGTTTCCATGGAGACCACTCAGGCTGCTGTCCTTGCTCCTGATGGAAAGGTCCTTCCAGAGGGTGAAGAGGGCTTGATGGAAGGGGCAGCCATAGATTCACAGGGGGATGTGGCCGGTAACATGGAGATGATGGTGATGGACGCTCTCGATCCGACTCTACTGCAAATGAAGACTGAGGTGTTGGAGGGAGGCGGCACAGTGACTGTTACAGGAGGAGACGAGGGTCAGATCATCACGCTCCAGGTTTGTACAGAACACATGGATTAACAGTAATTGGCAGTGTTGTGAAATGTTTGTCAATTGGATCAAGTATAATTATTTTTTTCTGTGTAGGTGGTGAATATGGAGGAGCAGGGCCTTGGTCAGCTTCAGCTGTTGCAGGTACCCGTCACATCAGCAACTGTAGAGGGGCTCCAGGCTGCGTTTGTTGATGCGTCATCAGCGAACAAGGATTCAGAGCCAGTTATCTGTCACACACTTCCCTTGCCTGAGGGCTTCCAGGTGAGAACCAACTCTGGACTGCTGTGTAATGCCTCGTTTCCACCGAGTAGAGCCAAACTACCCGGTTCGGTCCGGGTAGTTTAGCTTTTCATTTGCCAAAAGTTGGGTAGGGTACGGTTTAAGCGGACCTAACCGCTCTGAGCCGCTCCTAATTTCGGTACTCCTCCGTTGGGGTACCAGCCGCCTGAAAGGGTGCCGAAAAGGCGGAGCTACACAAGCTGTCTGTTTATTGGTTGAAAGAATAATTTCCGCCGTGTGTAGTCACCTCGGCAAGAGTGAAGAGAGTCTTGTGTTTTGGCGAAAATGTGAGCACAGCACTGTTTATTGTGTGGTGTTTTTCCTCGTCATTAAATTAATCAGTTGGTTACACTGTGTCCCACTGCTACGATGTCACGTAGCTGTCGCAGCCAGCACTGTTCGCTCACTGTCTGTATCAGCTGCACCGAGCCGTCTCTGTGCGTTTACGCTCACAACAACACGGGGGAATAAGTAAAAAAGCGGCTGGTTTGACCAAGCAAAAACAAGAGACCGCTGGCTTGACCACAGTTGTTCCACAGCACGATAGTTTGACCCATATTCTTGCGGCGGCTATCGCAGTCCAGCCTAAACCCTGCCCTACCAGTAAGGGTAGGGTCGGCGGTGGAAACACCACCGAGATTCTTAAAAGTGAGCTGTCCCGCTCTGAGCCGCTCCGACCCGCTCTACTCGGTGGAAACGAGGCATATCAAGATCTGGCCTTTTTTTTTGTTAAGTACTCAGCTAGAAAAATCTTACTTGATTTAAAACAGTCTTGTAACAATGAGGTGTATCTGTAATTATTTATTTGAGGTGGTAAAAGTGGGTGCCAATGGAGAAGTAGAGACTGTAGAGCACGCAGAACTCCAGGCCGCCCATGATGAGCTTCATATGATTCAGGAAGTGGATGAAGAAGAAGCGGAGGCAGCAGAAGTTGAACTCCCTGTTGCACAGCAAGACGACCCTGAATGGTCCAAGGACCCAGACTACCAGCCCCTCACCGCGGGCTATAAAGGAAAAAAGGGAAAGAAGAGCCGTTTGCGTTATGGGGAGGGCAATCGTGACATGGATGTTTCTGTGTATGACTTTGAAGAAGAACAGCAGGAGGGGATGCTGTCAGAAGTGAATGCTGAGAAGGTTGTGGGGAACATGAAGCCACCAAAGCCCACTAAGATCAAGAAAAAAGGTAAGACCTTACAGTTACCACACTAAAATGGTGAGGATTAGCAATGCTTTAAGTAAAGTGATTACCTCCCCTTTTTGTGCTCAGGTGTAAAGAAGACTTTCCAGTGTGAGCTGTGCAGCTACACCTGTCCAAGGCGCTCCAACCTTGACCGACACATGAAGAGCCACACAGATGAGAGACCACACAAATGTCACTTGTGTGGACGAGCTTTTCGAACAGTCACACTGCTGAGAAACCACCTCAATACACACACAGGTAAGGCAGAAACTGATTTTTATAATGGTGTTTTTTTGTAATGGTTCCATATCATTTTTGGACCGCTCTTTGAAGCAAGCTGTGTTTGTGTTCTTGCTTCACGTTTCTTTGCCATGGTACTGTTCCTTCATTCTCCCTTCCTCCTGTTTCTTTAGGCACTCGGCCACACAAATGCCAAGATTGTGACATGGCATTTGTCACCAGTGGTGAATTGGTGCGTCATCGCCGCTACAAACACACGCATGAGAAGCCGTTCAAGTGCTCCATGTGTGACTATTGCAGTGTGGAGGCAAGTAATCGCATGTGGACCAATCTAATCATGTATGTGTACACCGTGGGACAAGCTTTATTTGAATATGTGGCTCTTTTTTTTTTTTTCAAGGTGAGTAAGCTGAAGAGACACATCCGCTCTCATACAGGGGAGCGACCCTTCCAGTGCAGTCTGTGCAGCTATGCTAGCAGAGACACTTACAAGCTGAAGAGACACATGAGGACACATTCAGGTAACCTACTTGCACCCTCTGGCCTCTACTGGCCAAATTATAGTTTACCCCCAGTTTAGAGGCATACTAAGCGATTGTAATCAAGGACACTTTTAGTCAAAATCGGCTTATATCTACTCACCATTCTCTACCTGTCCGTCGTGTGTGCACTCTGGAAAAAAAAAATCGGTGTTTACTTTCCACACTGTTTCGGCTCTACTAATGATGAACTATAAAGGTGCGAACACACCAAACGCGTTGGGTGCGGTGGCAGCGTTGAAAAATCCTATTTTTGCATAGGGAACCATTGGTTTAGACGCGATGATGTGTTAGCCACGGTAAAGCGGTGCTTTGGGCACGGTAGCCGCGTTACCAAAGCGTCACCGCACCAACACGCAAGTTAATTTTTTTTAACATTTAACGCTCCCATCGCGTGACGTTTAGCCCTCGTTGGCCAATCAGTGGTGAGCTTGACCCGACGTCACGGACATCGGCACGGTGGGAGGACAACACAGAGTAGGAGGAAATGTATTTGCGGCTGGCTGGTGATATGAAGCTGCTCGGGGTTGGGTTAGAAGACGTGGGGAAAGTGAGCCAGGAGAATGGGCTTCCTGGTTAATTCAGTGAATATGTGCGGCTGTGCTTTAGCCGATAAACCAAGTTAGCACCGGTCGGATAGCGTTAGTTAACTCACCCAGTTGTGTGCGGCCACCACCTCCATATAATGAACCCAAACGGCTAAGTCCGGGGAACTTTCTCAACAAGTACAGCCGCGAAGCACCGGCGTTTATGCCTATATCTACGTCAGCCACGGTCCCGTCACAGCCAGGTAGGGTAATGTAGGCTACTTGCCTTTATTTTCTACTGCCCTGCACACAATGCTGCTGTAAATGTGTTTGGTATGGTGCTGCCTTGCTGTTTGTGTTCATTTCCGAGTGGCGTGAATCTGCAATGCTGATTTGTTCCGTTCAGTTGCTGTTTATTTGTCTTTTGGCACAATTGTTGGCTGTGTTGTTGTTGTTTTTGTGTGGACATGATCGCTGTTGTGTCGGGTCTGATCGCAGCCATGGTTGATTAGGGGGATAAATATATCGGGGGGAGACTAGCTGCGTAGCGTTGGGCGCGTTGAACATTTTTGACACAAAATGACCAAGCGCCAGATCAGATGTGTTGGCGCTTGGTCATTTTGGTGTGTTCGCACCTTAAAGCTGGCTCTGAGCCAGCAGTCGCCCAGAACATCGGAGATTGACGTTTCGGGGAACGGCCCGGCTACTCGCTCTGAGCGGCAACTATTGCTGAAGTTAGTGTAAACAAACGTTTGCTGGGGATTGCTTAGTATGCCTTTTTAAGGAGAGTACCTCTCGTGCTAAATTCTCTCCCTTTTTGTTGTAGGAGAGAAGCCGTACGAGTGCTACATCTGCCATGCCCGTTTCACACAGAGCGGCACCATGAAGATGCATATTCTGCAGAAACACACGGAGAACGTGGCCAAATTCCACTGCCCACATTGTGACACAGTCATTGCTCGCAAGAGTGACCTTGGTTAGTAATGTTTTGGCTTTTTTGTGGGGGGAGGGGGCATTTTTATGCAATATTGGACATGTATGGAGATAAAATGGGTCGTAGATGGGAATGACACGCTCTAACCACTACACCACGAGCGCCCCTGTGTTGCCATCTTTTACCAACTGTGCGTCATTGAAATACATGGTGCTTCACATCATGTTAATCTTTTTAAAGTGGAAATATTTTCCAAGACTTACCTTTTCCAGTATGGATGCACCGAAATGAAAATTCTTGGCCGAAACCGAATAAAATTAAACAGTTGGCCGAAACCGAATAAAATTAAACAGTTGGCCGAAAGGCCGAAACCAAATACCGAAAGAGGCTTTTGCAGTTTTTATTATTATTTAGTTAATTATTTCAACATTGCATACATGAACTCCCAAATGTTCTCCTCAAACATAGCCTACAACTAAAAAGCAACCCTAAATAAATAAATAAACAGTAAAACCTTCAAATCTAAGAGCAAAATTAATATTTTACTAAGAATTAAATTGTGAACCACTCACTGATTTTTACCTTGACTTATATGAGGATGAATCTACAAAAAGATCGACTTATTGCCTTTTTTCATTTTTTGCAGTTCAGTGCAGGTTGAGTTGCTCTAAAAAAAATGCACCACAGCTCCCACCGTAATACAGCTCCCACCGTAATGATCAGACTTCAGAATGTGCATCAAAGCCCTGATCATAACAATGAGAGGCTTTAAACGATGTCCATGCTTAGGAAGTGATTGTAACTTTTTCGTCTGTAGACTGAAACTAATGCCTCATTTCCACCGAGTAGAGCGGGTCGGGTCAGAGCGGCTTAGAGCGGGACAGCTCACTTTTAAGAATTTCGGTGTCGTTTCCACCGCCGACCCTACCTTTACTGGTAGGGCGGGGTTTTTGACCCTACCTTTACGGGTAGGGCGGGGTTTCGGCTGGACTGCGATAGCCGCCGCCAGAATGTGGGTCAAACTATCGGGCTGTGGAACAGCTTTGGTCAAGCCAGCGGTCTCTCGTTTTTGCTGGGTCAAACCAGCCGCTTCTTTATTTATTCCCCCCGTGTTGTTGTGAGCACAGAAATGGCTCGGTGCAAGTGATACAGTGAGCGAACAGTGCTGGCTGCGGCAGCTACGTGACATCGTAGCAGTGGGACACAGTGTAACCAACTGATTAATTTATTGACGAGGAAAAACACCACACAATAAACAGTGCTGTGCTCACATTTTCGACAAAACGCAAGACTCTCTTCACTCTTGCCGAGATGACTACACATGGCGGAAATGATTCTTTCGACCAATCAAATGACGGGGGTGTGTCGCTCCGCATTTTCGGACCGCTTTCAGGCGGCTAGTACCCCTACGGAGGAGTACTGAGATTGGGAGCGGCTCAGAGCGGTTAGGTGCGCTTAAACCGTACCCTACCCAACTTTTGGCAAATGAAAAGCCAAACTATCCGGACCGAACCGCTCCGACCCGCTCTACTCGGTGGAAATGAGGCATAACGGGGGGAGGCGGATCGCTGGACATATATTTAGTCGCGCTGTCAGTTTGTCGTCATGGCTCTGTGTATTCAGGCTCGAGAAATGCAATCAGACCGTAGGAGCCTTTTCCCCCAACAGCGCTAACGGACAGGATATCTCCGGTTATAATTTTAGCTGTCAAACTAAAGTTTTTTTTGCGCGGCGGCCATCACCGGCGAGGTGTCAATGTGAATGACACCGTTACCAACTGTCACAGTTTCACCGGGTGAATCGCTGCGTCGCTCGCGCAAGGCTTTTGTGTTTCTAAGGTGATTACACATCAGTCTTGGACGAGCGTTTTAATGTTGTGCTGCATAAAGCATTGCACTGTCTGCGCCGTGTTTCATCCAGTTTGAAAAAAATGCTCCCACACTGCTCCTGCTGCGCGCTCACAAAGAGACGTGGACTCGCATACACGGTTACGTCTCTCTTTACTGCCATTTCCTGGTTTACAAGCGCGCAGCTCTTTTAAAAACATATTTCCTTAGTGTCATTTAGTTCGCCAATTTTCGGTAATGTTGTTCGGCTTTTTAACTGTTTCGGGTCGAAACCGAAAATGACTTATTTTGCCATTTTCGTCCGAACTTTTTCGGTGGCCGAATGTTCGGTGCATCCCTATTTTCCAGGGGTTAAGTATTGTTCTGTAATTTTTAGATAAAATTATAAACGGACGATTCTTTATTTCCTGAAATGGTTGACTTCAAACCAGCTTTTTGCCTTCATCCTTTCAATAGGACAGAGTAACATTTGTCAAATAGATTTTCACATCTTTGTGGTTTTTGTTCCAGGTGTTCACTTACGGAAGCAGCACTCATTTCTTGAAAAGGGAAAGAAGTGTCGTTACTGCGATGCTGTGTTTCATGAGCGATACGCTCTCATCCAACACCAGAAGTCTCACAAGAATGAGAAACGTTTCAAGTGTGAACAGTGTGACTACTGCTGCAGACAGGTGTGTGTGACTGGTGGAATAAGAAGCAATTGTTAATGTGTTCTTTTCGTTTGCCTTCATGCTAAATTACTTTTTTCTTTGACCTGCCACCCCCCACCCCCCCAGGAACGCCACATGATAATGCACAATCGCACACACACGGGGGAGAAGCCGTTTGCCTGCAGCCAGTGTGAGAAAACATTCCGGCAAAAGCAGCTTCTGGACATGCACTTCAAGCGTTACCATGATCCCAACTTTATCCCCACTGCGTTCGTCTGCAGCAAATGCAGCAAGACCTTCACCCGCAGGGTAGGACTAAGCTCTGAGTGACTGTTGTCACATGCACACATGTTTTTCCATAGATAACTTATAATGGTTGTGTGTGTGTGTGTGTGTGTGTTTGTTCCAAAGAATACCATGCTGCGTCACACCGAGAGCTGCCTAGGGGAAGATGCTGATGAAAATGGTTCACCCACACCCAAAAAGGCTCGCCGGGGCAGGAAGAGGAAGATGCTGGCCAGAAAGGGCGACGAAGATGACACAGGTAATGTAAATGGGAGCTTTGTTACAGCGATATGCATTTCAATTTTGTGTAGCTGCTCCACATATGAATATGCAATGAAATTTCTTCAAAGCCAACTTATCATTTAATGGTGGTTTGCACTGGAGAATGCTTGTCAAAATCAGTAAATTTCTGCCCATGATCCGTTACCTGGTGATAATGCACAGGTTAGGCTCTGTTAAATTGTTATGTAAACAAGTATTCTCCTAAATTGCTGACCTTTTTAACCTAGCAATTGAAAAGATGTCAAGGTATTTTGTGAAGTTAAAATCATTTACAAGGTTTATTTTAGTTTAGGAGTCAACTCAAAATGTTTGAAATTATTAAGCAGATTTGGTTACTAAAGCTTGTACAAAAACTGGATGATAAGAAGTACAGTTGCCAGGACATTTGTCACTTCACATTAGCACGTAAAGCCTGGGGGCAACTAGGCAGTTAAACAGGCAGATACTTAAACGGCAACATCAAAAGAAAATTAGTAACTTTTTCCTATTAAATCTATCAGACAGCTTCAGCTAATTCCAAACGCTGCTGCTCGAGTCCTCACTAGGACCAAAAAAGTAGATCACATTACCCCAGTTCTGAGGTCTTTACACTGGCTTCCAGTCACTCAAAGAATTGATTTCAAAATACTGATGTTGGTTTATAAAGCACTAAATGGTTTAGGGCCAAAATACATTACTGATATGCTGATAAGTTATGAACCGTCCAGAGCCCTTAGGTCGTCTGGGACAGGTCTACTTACAGTCCCTAGAGTTAGGACTAAACAAGGAGAAGCAGCTTTTAGTTATTATGCACCAACAATCTGGAACAAACTCCCAGAGAACTTGAGGTCTGCTGCAACTCTCAGTTCTTTTAAATCGAGTCTGAAGACTTTTTTGTTTCCATTTTAACCTGCAATTTTCATTTTATTTGCTTCTTTTATTTGCTTTTTTATAATGTGTTTTATGTATTCTAATCTTGCCCCTGTAAAGCACTTTGAGTGGCCTTGTGTCTGAATTGTGCTATATAAATAAACTTGCCTTGCCTTGCCTTGCCTATGTGCGGTTGGGGGCTGAAACCTACAATATAATATATTATACCTACGTATACTATGTGTATTTTATTTTATTTTATTGTTGTGGTGGTTTTAAGAGCAAGCACATGTCAAAACTGAATTTATATTGGTTTGACCTTATTCATAATGTAGAGGAAGAACTGGACGAGGACCAGGAGGAAGATGAGATGTTAAGTGAGCTTGAGGTGGAACAAGCCCCGCCAGTTGTCCCCATCCCAGCCCCTGTGGAGCCACCAGTCAAGAGGAAACGTGGACGCCCCCCAAAGAACAAACCAGATGGTAAGTGTCAGACTGGAGAGGGGAAGGTAATTAAACTTATGTCTATAGAATCTGACCTGAAACCTCCTCAACAGCGGCTGCCATCATCCGTGTGGAGGACGAGGTCACTGGAGAGGTGGATGACATCATTGTGAAGAAGGAGGTTGGGGCAGAACAAGATGACCAGGAGGCCGTGGAGGAGGTGGTGGTCGGTGGAGGGAAGGCCACCATTCAGATGGAGGAGTTGTCCCAGGAAGAGGTCATGGCTCCGGACGCTCAGCTGTCTGAGGCACCACCTAATGGAGATCTGACCCCAGAGATGATCCTCAGCATGATGGACCGGTGATGGAAGTGAGGGTCAAACCTGTAAACACACACAGACCCTTTTGATCTTGTTTTTCATTTTAATTGGCATTTGGGATTTAAAAATGCCTGCATCCTGCACAAAAACAAAATTTTACTGTTGTAATGTAAGTTCTGCTTTTTAATCATGTATTGATAAAGGCTTAGGTAGGGGGAAAATATTTTTAAATAAGGATTTGCTATCAAAAATGCATTTAATTTACATGCAGTACATTGGAGTTTGGGGTGGCTGTAATTGTCTGCATAATCTTTATCCCTTATAATTGTAGCCTCTGGTGTTTAGTAGCTCTGTTATGCTACGCTTCACCATCTACAAGACAAACATTTTCAAATTAGTAGAATAAGTCTTTCCTTAATATAGACTGTGTACATGTACAAAGGATCTGAGTAAACTTTTTCAGGATATTTTTCTAATCCCCTAGCCAGATGTTTTGTTAATTGCTAATTCCAATCAATGTTCAATATCCTCAATGAAGAGCTGCATGTACCTCTCAGTTTGGACACAAAATTAACATTTGGAGTAGAAATCTGGCTGTTGAGAGAAGCAAAAAAAAAAGATTTAAGCCCAAGTCAAAAATCACCGAAACATCATAACATTGGTAAGAAGATATAGCATTTAATCACAGACACTTTTTAGATGGAAAAAGAGAACAATTTGGATATATTTTTGGTTCAGTTTCTTTTTCTGTGCTTTGTAAATCCTTTTTTAAGCTCAATTTAGATTTTTAAAGCCTAATAGAAGTGTTTCTTATCTTATGCTCCTTTTCTTGTTACTGTAACACCCCTGATGATGATTATGTACTAAACATCGTCACTGATGAGTGCAAGGAAAGAACAATGTTTTTTCTCCCTTTGTGTAGCCATTCCACTTTTTTGGGTTGAGTTTTACTCTTGTGCCATTGGCAATGCTATATAGCAGGTTGAATGTTTTGCAGAAGAGAATGGATGTATACCATGACATGAAATGACAAAAATAGTAGACATTGAGGTTTCTGCAGCTGTAATAATCTCAATCATGGATATTTAAACTCTGTCTGGTTTGGCTGAGAAGTTTATTTTTTATTTTTTTTTTTATATATAAAATGGTTTGAATCATTGTTTTATCAAATTAAGCCGAGAAACAGCTGAGTGCTGACACAGAAAATGTCCTTGTATTTTGCTTGCAAATATATTTTATTAAATGGAAGGCTTGATATTAACATCTTGACTCATTTGTATCTCCAAAGAGCCTATATGTCTTGACTAGTCTATTCTTCACACTGGTAAACTTCAAATATGCCCCATTTTCCCTTGAAAACATTTGCCTGTACGCCTACTGCGTCCTAACTAGACTATTTTTATTGTTAGCTGTAGTATGTAGAATAGACAAAAGAAAAAGTATTTTGGAACCCAGGGTTTGTTCCCATTCTTCAGTAACTTCATATGTAACTTTCTTGGCGGTAGAATGAATGCACATTGGCTGATAATTCCCTATAATCTTCTAATTGAATGATAGCATCAGACAAAATGCTGCAAAAACACTCATTAACATCTTTGCTTGTGACCTGTCACATGAGTTTGCATCATGCGAGTAGAGCATGTTGACGGCAATGACAAATGCATTCAATACTATTCCATTATACTCTACTAAATTGCTTAGTTTTTTGTTTTCTAAGATATTATACAAAATCTGTAAATGGCAGCCATATTTCTATGGCAATACTGAGGTAATCTACTTCAAAACATACTGGAAATAAGGACATCATTCTTTACACGAGCTTAATTGTTGATTTTCAAAAATCCCAATTTCCAATGCATTGACCTTTTTAAGGCTGTAAACACAACAGCTTTCTCATGCATTCCACCATAATTAAAACATTTTGGCATGATATTGTTCACATGGTATTGGATCCACTGAAACCAGGTCGAGGAATTCCTATATTATAAGGTTATAAGCTTACCAGTTTCTAAAACATGTAAACTGGATTAATAGGTGAAGTAAGTGATTCAGAGTGCTTGTTGTCACAATCAGTTTATATCTCGTCACGATCCACTACTTGTCCACTGTGTGCATGCTGAAAAAAACCCGCAGCCAAGGCTCTGTAAACTGGCATGTTGCTAGCTACGGTGGGCCTTGTTTACATAGGCCTACCCTTTTACAGACCCTAAGCTGTGAATTAATGGCTCTTGGAACCTGGTCTAAAATAGTAAAAATCTATATGATATCTAAATTGGGTGTTGCAATAAGCTTTTACAAAGATCTGATTGAAGAGAGAATAGCTCCCGTCATTTAAATCGAATTTCTGTAAACTTCATCAAACTTAAATGCCTACTTCACCGGTTGGAATATGAAGGTGTATTGAACTCGGAGATCCTATTTAGTATAAATGTGCAAAAAAATAAAAAATCGGAAGCCTTAGAAAAGGCAGAAAGAGTGTTTTATGGTCTCACTGTCTAACCCTACAGTTTCCTTCTTGTGACATCACAGTAAGGGTTAGGATTAACAGGACAGCTGGGCCAAGGGAAGACTGAGGGAAGAAAAACCTCATTCATTATATTATAATAGTTATTTTATAATGATAGAACGCTGGTTCCGTATGGGTGAAGTATTCCTTTAAATGACAATATCTTTCATTTGGATTGACAAAAATGCCCAACTCTTTTCAGATTCTTACTATTAGGCGTCTAATTCCCCAAATAATATAGTTAGAAGGATTAAGTGGATTTGGGTTTGCAGGGGCTTTAAGACCATATTCTTTTTCCAACAAAAAGTGATTTTGACAAATTCTCCAGAATCGCTGACTCCACTTTAATGCTAAAGACGACAGACAGGTTATGATGCAAACTTGGAAATAATTAAGAGTGAATAAATTGTTTCTGTTTTTTGTGTATCATGACAACCAGACCTTTTTTAATCTTGGTGGTTTCTGAGATTAGGGAGCCTCCTAGTCCTCTATTTCAAGGTTCCTATGCTTATGTAATAGCCTACTTTACTACATGTCATTCAAAATACACAACTAAAAAGCTAAAAACAACAATAATGTGTCAATTAAATGTCACAACTTCACCATATCGATGCGGATCTGTTTGTTGTAAATAATGTGTTTGTAGTGCAACATCAGGAAAAAAATAACTATTATTTACAATAGCCTAATTGGCCTTCTATTCTATGTTAACTCATCAATTTCTTTTTTGATGAGTTAGTCATAGACAAAAATACTTCTTTTACGATCTACCCTCAACCTGTAGCATAGTAGTAGATAGCCAGCCAGCCTACATATAGCGCTAACTGAACAATGCTGAAAGAAAACAACTCAAACTTTCTAACGTACGTAGCTCGTGCGTGACTTTTCCATCGTACAGCCAGCGTACTGCTGTTGTATTACAGTTTTAGAGATAGGGCCACCTACTATAAAACGGCCAGTTTAGTTTAAGTAGCGACACTCTTGGTTTCCCCAGCCGCAGTACTGTTTTGTAGGTAGGAAATCTGGAGGAAAAAGCGCCACATTTCATTTTCGTCCATCATCGCCGCCCCCTCACCGGCTTCTGCTGCACCTGAGAGACTGCTCAAATTTAACCTACACGTTTATAGTGGGCCACCCATGGGTGTCTACTGTGGTAGGATGAGACGTTGGGACTTTCCCTCATCCTATCCTTCGGAAACATCGTTATTTTTCTCCCATTAGTGTCACCGTGGCCTCGCTAAGGCTCAGGCAACAACAGTGACAGGCTGAGAGGGACATCCTTGTTGCCACAGCAACTAGCCGAAACATGGTTTCCGGTTGGAGAAGCGACATTTCAAAATACATTTACATGAAAGCGTAATGCCTTTGTGACTTAGTCATGGGTTTCAAATGAAAAATGTCATCATTTTACATTTTGATTTTCGATTTTTTATGATTGCTAGATACATTTTCATCTATCTATCTATCTATCTATCTATCTATCTATCTATCTATCTATCTATCTATCTATCTATCTATCTATCTATCTATCTATCTATCTATCTATCTATCTATCTATCTATCTATCTATCTATCTATCTATCTATCTATCTATCTATCATCAGGCTGTAGCCTGCATGCGTTTTAGCCACATTTGTTCCTTTAGCAGCAAAATGGACAGTGCAGAGTAAAGCTTCTTGCATCATAAAATTAATAAACAAAGGGGGGCGCTCTTGGCACAGTGGAGCATCTCCCTACAAGTGCCAGTGAACAAACAGACAGTCAGTATGATTCGATATGTAGAAAAACAGAAACACACTGCAAAGTTCAGTGTACTGATATACGAAATGGCACTTGGTGAACATTAAACAGGTAGGCTATATTATATGTTGGTAGCCTATGTGTTGCAATGCTGGTTATAGGCCTACACATATTTATGTCTGTATGCTACTCAATGTCACTTTTTTCTCAAAACATTGTGATAAAACATTTTTGTCATATAAAATCTCCACTCCACTGAAAAACGTAGGCTACTAGTAGGTGGAATCAGTGATTCTGTAAAACGCTTTGCAACCCAGCTGTTTACAGAGCATAGGCTGGAATTAACACTGAACTTTTTTCAGTGCACAAACATAGTACGGACAGGTAGTGGACCATCAGGAGATATTCACTGATTTTGACAACAGACATTCTCCAGAATCGCTGACTCCGACTTGAATTTAAAATTGTGCTTATTGTAATTCAACCTGGGAGCTTTTATTTTGAAATTATCTCACAGGAAGCCATTATTGGTAGCGTATGCTAACTTGACTGTGGGCACAAAAACTGCGAAATCAAGGAGAGGGACAGCGCCCAGAATAACTGTAAACCTCTGCTAACTGCGTGGAGCATCGTGTTGGAAATGAGAACCCGGTCTTATCCTACGGGCTGTCGGACGTTAATTCAGAGGTAAGAGGGCTTATTTTATCACCAAGTCAAAACAACAACAAGAAAAGGAAACGGTGCCCGTTAAATGTTCCTCTACATGAGTCCGACGTGAAGTTGATTTTCCCCGTGATGTTGTCGAAATTATACCCGACAGCTGGCTGTGATTGACCTAATCCTCCTGCTTAAAAAAAATATATATATATCCCAGCTGTTCATGTAGTTTTAGTACTGAGTTGTTGGACCGACACTTTGACGGTAGTGGTTGGGGTCCTGGTGTGGACTTTTTTGTGGCCTGTGTGTGATGAGCTGCTCCGGGGGCCGTGGGATATGGACGGAATAACAAAACCTGGCACGACACTTTCTCCAAAATTTGTTGTTAAAACTCCTAAGCCTTAACTCTTTTGAGAGAACACGACCGGTATGTAAGATTGCGTTTATCCGACAGAGTGGCCTGCTGCCGCCGGGTTAGGCTAATCCAGTAATCTGGAGGAGGAGAGGTGGTTGCATTTTATTGTAACACCGTTATTGTAACCCCTCATCTTCCTCCTCCTCTTCCCCCTCCTCTTCCTCAAACACTCACTTGTGGACGTAGGCTACCAAGTGTGATGGACAATAATGGATTGTGTTATTAAATTATCTTAACTTAAATTTTAAAAAGTCTTAAAATGCATTGAATTCATTAACCGTTAATGCATAGTGGTCACTAGTGTTCGTCTGTTTTCTTGTGTGCATGGTTGTTTTTATGGTAGCCTAAGCCTATAGTTACCTATATGTCATCTTATTAGTTGGTTTGTTAAACACATAACTTCAATTGAAACAATTATGTTTAAAAAAAGTTGGTTGTTAATTGGTATCAAAATATTTTAAGGTAGCCTAAACTTTCAATTTAAAAAAAACATGCTAAGACGTGACGAGTAGAATTTTATTAATATTTTTTCTGATTATAAACTCAAAACAATTGGCAATCACATGTTCTTATCTCTTGAATGTGTGTTCCTTGTTTATACCATTGTAGGTTGAACATTTTCCAGTATCTACTGAGATTGACACTTTACTTTTTTTTGGGACCATTTATAGGAAAAACAATCATCTTGTATTTAAAGTCCCTGTTAGTTGCAGCCCTATACCTTAAATCAATTAGTGAATCTGAGATTGCTGAAGGCCCAAACTGCTTCCTAATCATGGCTCCATGTGCAAGCAGTGAGTGCATGAAAGGCTTTTTTTCTTCAAACTGAACTCCAGTCTTGTGAGGTGATTGCAAACAGTGTCCCCTTTGTTCGCTGTGCTCTGTGGAGAGGATTAATCCAGCTAATGATCTATAATGTAAGGAATGGGATGAAAGAAAGATCATCTGAGGGAGAGGAAACTGGGCGATCAACACTCATAATAATCAATTTTTATCTGGTGTCTGTCTGCTGAGTGTTTGTGTGGACTACAGGTACAGCTTTGTCTCATGATGACAATGTCATAGCTGTTTGCTCCTTAGGTCCTGCACAGGTTCCTCAACCATGTTAAGCAAAATTATGTTTGTGTTTTACCTGAAAAGGCTTTCTCGTATGGCTCCCTCCTTCTTTGCCATGTACTCAACAATTCTATTTTATCCGCCCAGTTTGCAGCTAAGATTAGCGGTTTAACCTGACCTCCACGCTGGTGCACCCTGAGCCCACCTCCCCGCTCTGTAGGAGGGCATAGAAAGGCAGCGGGGGTTGTACGTGGATTATTATAGTGCCAACAGGTGGTAGATTTTGATCCTACCTTTTATAATCAGACACATTTCTCTGCTGGTTTGAATTTTAGTGTGAGACAATGAAGAGCAGATGTCACCAGTTGCTCTGTCCCGCGCTGGATTCACTCACAGATCCCATGTGTTAATATGGGCTTGGCTCCTGCTTGACAGATTTAGTGTGGTTTAAGTCTGTAATCTCGTTGTGACTAGATTAGCTCAGGCACGACCCTCTCTTCTTATGGTGTTCCCCTCGACTGTATAGCACCAACTCTAATCTGCACGTTAAATGGCTTAAAGTGGAAAAACGGGTAGATTTTTACACCCCACCCTCCAGCGGAGCGATAGTTTTATATTCCGTGGCCAAACTTCTGTGTAGAATTTCCTGTGTAGAGTCAGCCATCAGACTTCCTGTGCTCTGGTGCTGGATGTGGATGTGTGGAGGGGGGGAGTAGGGAAGGAAGGGGAAGAGAAGCCCAAAGCAAGACTGTACTCCCTGCTGTTGTCAGTGGTGGCCACTGTGGCTGCTGCATGGTGCGTGTTGCTCACCGTCTCAGACTTTCAACAAAACAATGTGGCCATGACCAAGGAAGTGACGATGCAGACCCCAATTTTTTCCTCTGTTATTATCAGACTCCTTGATAATCACAGAGTAGGAACCAAAAAAATCCATTCAGGTGCAGTGAGGTATGGGACATTTTTGTCTCTAATGTCTACTTCTAATTACAGGACATGTCCTTCGGCTTGTTAAGGCCACAGTGCTACACTCAACTCTGCCAGCATGCTACAGTAGTCATAATTTCCCTCTACTCAGCAGGTGAGCAGACCTCTCTCGCTCTCCGCTCTGCCAGTTTCCTTGATGCTCATTTTGAATGTAACAGAAATAATCACACAGGCCTTATCTATCACTGTGTGTTGCCTCTCCCTCCCTCAGCACTGTTTGATCCAAGAGAAACGTGCCTTGTAAGGAAGCAGGATGTTCACAGGCTCCACCAAACAGCCACCCACTAAAATCCCCCAGCCCGAGCGGCTGGATGAAGTGTACGCCGCCTTACGCAGAGGCTTACAGTGAGTAAACACTTCCCTGGCACTGTTTGTATACATTGCAGCGGATGTCATCAATGTGGTTTACACTGAATAAGCAGGAAAACGACTTTAAAAGGCTTTTCAATGTGACAATTAAGAGGTAACGCTTATGTTTCTTTTGTCATCAGGTCGTACCTGCAGGTCCACCAGCTGGAGCTGGACAGTCTCGGTCAGCAGACCAGAGAGAACAAGAGGAACGGTCGTCTGGTGAGCGCTCATGTTGTAAAACCAGTCACACAAGTATTTAGTACCAGGCTGTCGCCTGGGGTCTTTAGTCAGGATATTAATGACGTGACACTTTGTGAATCTTAATGTGTTTATTTTTGTGCTTTTCTGTGCAGGGCTCTTTATACGAGCTGGATAAGGTGAGTTTCATCCACACCAGTTGTTCTTTACAGATGTGGGTGCAGGACATCAGTACTGATTAGAGATAAAAGATCTTCTTTATCAGTTTGTCAAGTTTAATAATTTTCAGATTTTTCTCTTTCTAGCAAGTGAAAGCCATAGAGCGGTTTATGCGTCGCTTGGAATTTCATCTCAGCAAGGTGTGTATGTATATGGAAATTGATTAAATAAACAATATATACATAATTTTACTATTAATATTGTCATACCCGGGGCACCCTAGTTGCTCAATTGGTAGAGTGCATACCACTCCATTAAGGCCAAGAACTTGTTACAGCGGCCACGGTTTGATTCCGGCGCTCAGCCTTTTGCTGCATGTCTTCAGCTCTCTGCCCTGTTTCCTTTCTCTCTCTCATTGTACTATCAAAGCATGAGAAGGACAAACAACAAATCAAACTCATAGAGAATTATCACCTGAGTGCTCTGAGCTTTTTAGCATTGTTCAACTCTTTGTTTTGGTTTTTGCATAAATCTTTTTCCTTGGGTAAAAAAAACAAAACCTGATGAACCCACTCAACCTGCGCTGCACGATACAGCGGACACAGTTAAAGACTAGCTGGTGAAGTAAATGGAGCTATTAGCAGCTAAAGAGATGGATACTTCCCTCGGGAGTTGTTTGTAGACCACAAAAACAGCTTAAAGGAGAGGGATCAATGGACATAAATGTGTTAGATGGAAACAAATACGATTCCAAATGAATGCCAATGTAGCTTTGTTTCTATTGAAGGTTTAAACAGGCAACTTATCTTAAATGTTGGCAGTAACAACTTCATGAGGTGATACTGTGTAAGTGAACAGTTCACACTGAAAACATGGCAACCTTACCCATTTAATCTGATGCTTTTTTACTAAAATAACAAATGCACTGATTTAAAGTAAATTTGTGATTTAAAAAGTGTCATTGTCTCTCTAGGTGAGAATTTAAGAATACATCCACTTCTTTAACACTTTGCAATGCTTTCTTGTTCAGGTTGAGGAGCTGTACGATGCTTATTGTATACAGCGGCGACTGCGTGATGGAGCAAGTAAGATGGTGGCGGCTTTTAACTCGGCCACTGGCAGCAGGGAGGCCAGAGAGAGCCTGAGTGAAGCCAACAAGGGCTACAGGGAATGTACAGAGGCAAGTTACTGACCCGGGTTCAAAGTATTTTTACGTGTCGGCATGAACACTGGGTCCTTTGTGCAGAAATACAAACATGTTTTGGCTTCTAACATTGAAGCAGATTAATAATATATTAATGAAATAACTCCCTTGCTTTGTCCCCGCAGCACATGTGCTCGCTTGAGAGTGAAATAGAAAGCCAGATGGGAGAATTTCACGTCAAGATGAAGGGTGAGTCACTCTCACAATCACATGACTTCCCATTTGCTGCACTCTTTTTTCGTCCACTTCTCATTTTCTTGTCTATATTGGATGTTTCAGGACTTGCCGGCTTTGCACGGCTGTGTGCTGGTGACCAGTATGAGGTGAGAAAACACAAGCACATGTACACATAATGTGGTGGAGTCTATGCTTCCACTGCATCACATTATTGTATTGTCCCTGCTAGGTCCTAATGCGTTACGGACGGCAACGCTGGAGGCTACGAGGACGCGTGGAAGTCAGCAACAGGCAGATATGGGATGGTGAGGAATACATCTTCCTGCCTCTCGTCACAGAACTGCTGTCAATCAAGGTATTTTAATCAGCTTTAGAGGATATTGCTGGGTGGCGTTATTCATAATCATTCTAATTGTAAAGGACCAAAACCAACCATTATCGGACATTTCCTAGCCTGTCTCCGCTCCATGTCCACCAGATGTTAATCTTTATAAACAGATTCACAAATTAATAGTTGCATTTGGGGGAGAGAAGAAGCTAAATAATTTCCTAAAAGTAGAGTAAATATAACTCAAACAGCAGCACAGTGCATTTCTCGGGGACTATATTCAGCTGTGAATCTGATGCTGTGGTGAATATTTACAGCAGCAGGATGCTGTGTGTGGGATGGACTTAAAATAGAATACAGTCCCTATGATAATCATTATGAAGAAACATTTCTCCAAGTGCAATGGTGTGTCTTTTTAATGTGTTTTTAACCCTTTCATGCACAGTGGTGGTCACTCACTACAGTGTTCAGCTATTAAAAAGCTGTTTTCTTGTACAGTATATGCATGGGGGTTTTCATGGTATAGTTGCACAGCCACCACCACAGTGGATTTTATAGTACTATTAATATAACATTTGTATATTGTTTTTTATACTTTTCACTTACAATAAGAAAACAATGAGTTACTGCCAGCCTCCTCCTTTTAACTTACTGGTTGTTTTGTTGTCCAGGTGACGGAGCTGAAGAGCCTTGCCAATCACGTAGTGGTGGGCAGCGTGTCCTGTGAAATGCTGGACCTGTTCTGCCCTCTGCCCCAGACGCTCGCCGTGGATATCAATGACCTCGGGACGGTCAAGCTGAACTTGGAGGTCACCTGGAGGTATACCTGTCGTGGCTTGAACATGAGCATGTTTGATACTTGTGATTTAAACATGTGTATTTAGGTGTGTTTTTGCCCTGTTCTCACTCCTTCTATTGCCCTGTTTCCTTGTTTTTTCTTCTTCATCCAGTCCCTTTGATAAGGATGACCAGACCTGCTCCACCAGTACAGTTTCCAAACGGCTGCTGTCCAATCAGAGCCCTCCTGATACGCCCTCTATGCGGGAGCAGGTTTTTTATGTGAGTCAAATCTTTTTGTACTGTTACATTGTTAGTTTATATGTATTAAGGATTTGTAGACTATTTTTTACTCCAAATATACACTGTGTATATAAATTTGCCATTTATCGTACTGATGGCTATTATTACTGTCGTATCACTGGCTTGTTCTATTTCAGCTGCTCCCCAACTGCTTTGTCTGTAGATGTAGCAGTGATGTGTGTGAGGATATTCAGAGAGTGGTGTGTGTGAGGACACTTGGACATGGGAGTGGCGTGCCTGACGCGTGGAGAATGAATGATAGCGCTAGTGGGACACTTGATAGCAGCATGTATGAGCGGAGCTGTGGCCCTTGTAGCTGTTTAATAGTGGTTGAGTAGAGCTCCAATATGTCCCTCCTCTTCCTCACCTCGCGTGAAGAGCGTGCGTCATGGCAGGCCCCGACAGAGCCGCTCGCTGGTGGAGGCGTTCCGCGATGTCAGGACGACGACTTCTCGTTGTGAATTCAACCGCACAGCTCCCCGATTCACCTCTGTACAGTCGGTGTGTTGGGACATAGCTGTAGCTGTAGCTGTAGTTGATACTGACCAAAGAAATTATAGTCATTTTGATCCAAACTGACTGACAGACAGACAGACAATCACGGTCAATATGGGTATAATATTAATTTTATATTTGATTGTTAATTCAACTAGAGACTGTAGTTCGCAGACTTCTATATATTTGGTAATTTGTGAGATTTCTAACCCTTTTTAGTTATTACCTGCATTAATCAATTAATCGGGTGATTTAATGATTAATTTGTACATAATGAACAACAATATAACATAAGGTGATAAACATTTAGTGTTTAAAGTATAACAAATTATGAATAATGACAAGTTATTAGAGCCTTAAATGATATTAAGATTTCCATCTTAAACAGAATATCGCCATTGTGTCCCTGTCATTTACAATACAATACAATTCATCAACCATTTACAGTGTTCGGGCAACTAAAAGTATAAGCCTAAATGACAGTTAATACATTTATAGTATTGTGGTGAAGGTAAACCTGATGGGCTTTACCTGTTTTTCTGTCAACTGTTGATCCCACATGAAACAGATTAAATAAACTCTAGTTCCACTCCATATTTGTAGCCATAATGACCTACAGTTTGAGGATGACTGGTTGATGAATTGGTCAGTTGTATTTATCACATGGCATATCAGTGATTCTTGAGAACCGGGACAAAAGGCCGTCTTCCATATGTAACTGCTGTTATCTTTAAAAATAAAAATATTTAAAATTGTAGATGTTATTAGGGATTAAGAATAGAATGTCTGGAGCACAATTATCCCCTTAAATTTAATTGTATCATTATTATGTCAAATATATGACACTGTTATCTTCTCACGACATCCAAAACAGTGTGTCCACAGAGGTTTTCAATCTTTCATATGCAATAAAACCTATTAAAAATGTACTTTAATGATTAAAACGTGCTTTTTTCATCAAAAGCAACACTAAATAATCTCTCATATCAATAAAAACAGCTTTTCTTCAACACATTAATGTTTTATATGGATTTTAAAGTGGTGGGACACTTTTTGTCACCACTGTCAGACAATCCATTAAAATGTAAGAAAATCAGCCAAAATAGAATATAGAATAGAATATATCTTTATTGTCATTGTCACAGATACATCGAAATTAAGTGCAGTCCTTGTAAAGTGCAAGTGTTATTTGAAATGTTTCGATAATTTTATTTTCCTGAAGTAGTTCATACTAACACCAATCATCAACAGAAAAACCAAATGGCTACTAGAAAAACTCCATTTGTTCTGTTTAAGAAACGTTAAATATGTCAACACCGTCAGATGTCAAAAAAGTGGATATTCATATCCATTTTGAAAATACTTTTTGTTGCCTCTGTCAGTCTTGTTGAATATTTGTGATCACTATACATCTCATGGGTCTATCATAACTTGAGGGAAAATTAATTTGGGTTTTTGGTGTCTGGCTGTGTTGACACAAAATAAGGAATGGCAAGGTAAAAAGCCCATTTTGATAAGGAATGGCAAGGTAAACATCCCATTTTGATAAAAAGGACAAAAGCTGGGAGGTTGTGTCAAAGCTTAGCTCAATAGCCTAGTATATGTTGGATACATACATGTAATTTAATTTGCCTAAACATAGGGTTTGTATTTTTTCAACATTGCACCCTGTTTTGTCCCACTTCTCAAGAATCACTGATATATATGTTTTACCTGCTGTTTGCAGCCCTAGCAGTGATAACTCAATGTCTTTCTCCTCTCGGTTCTCTTCTAGTCTCTGCTGAAGCGACAGGGCGAAATGGAGAATGGAACAGTCTGGTCCAACTCCTCTGAATCCTCTGATGACTCCTCCAGTCCGGCCCTGGCTCATCATGCTCAGAGGCTGGCTGCCTCCAGCATGCCGCCGCCCGCTCTCACCACTCCGCTGTCGTTCACGCCGCACAAGTCCAGCGCGTCCACGCCGTCGCTCTCCTCCAACCAAGAGGAGGACGAGACGGAAGCCGGGGAGGTTTTCTCTCAGACGGACACAGTGCCAAACGGCCACCTGCAGACCTCCTGCTCTGAGAGCCGCACCGGCCAGAGCACTCCAGACTGTACAGTGACGGACACAGCCTCCGTCCAATCAGCAGACCTCTCTGACACCTCATCACTCCTGAGCTGCTCCTGCCCTGATGTTTCCTCTGTAGCTGCAGTGTCGCTGGCGGAGACAGAGCATCCGTCTGAAAGCGGCCCCCCACAACCACAGCTGTGTATTTCAGTGGAGGAGATAAAAGAAGCCGCACCTGAGGACTCGTCAGTACGGGCGCCACAGACCCAAGCAGAAACGGGGGACAGCACCACTGAAGAAGGAGAGGAACACCAGGTTGAAGCTCCAGAGATACCCAGTGAGCAACGTCAGTCCATCCAGCAGTCAAAACACCCAGAGGAGGCTGCAGCGGTGAGGCACATACTCTCTCTTATTTTGCGTTTTTTAATCCAACGTGTTGACAGCGATATAAAAAAAATGCATATGTTGTCCCAACAGGTTCCTTTCCCTACTTCTACTAGTTTCATTCAGGAAGTTGAGACAGCCCTAGAAAGTTTCGACTTTCTCAACTGCTCCGACCTGGAAGAGGAGGAGGAACAGGAAGAGCAGAGACAACAGGAAGCCCAAGGAGAAGAGAAGGAGGAAGAGGAGGACAAAGAGGAGGACGGGAAACACAAGGAGAACCAAAATAAAACGGAGGATGAGAAAGTGGAGGAAAAAGAAAAGGAGGAAGAGAACTTTTACCCTGGGGGAAGGTCAGTGTCCTGGTTTTTTGGTCCTCGTTATTATTGCTCTTTGAGCCATTTACATTTCACATGATTGATAAACTTTATTAAACTAGTTTCCATTTCGCATTTTGTTGTAAATATACTGCATTCCAATTGGCAGAAGCAGGAAAACCACCTGTTTTATAAAGTTTTCCAAATTCACACATTATTCCTGCCTCCACTGTACTGTGAAGTGAAAAAGAATGTCCCCTTTGGGACAATAAAGTCAAAAGTCCAAAAGCTCCTTTTTAAATCAGCTGAATTTACTGTATTAGTACAGAATGTTTATTCTATCTAGATTTCAGTGATGGAGGCTTTGTGGCCATGTTGCCAGAGGTCCTTGGTCGATATCGTAGCTGTCATATATGATTAAATTAGAAATGTAACTCCAACTCTTTTCGCTTTTTTTTTTAATAATCTGAATGATATGTGAGCGCATTTATAAATCACACTAAGAAAAGTATTCCTCGGCCTCCTGAAAAATTAGACTTCAGGGAAAAAATACAAGAGACTAAATTGAACCAGGCTGTATTTTGGACAAATGCTTTTAAAAAGATGTACAAAGCATTAAGGTGTTTGCATACAAACATGGAGTCTTGGCCTTTGAATATTTTATGCACACAAAATAATATACAGTATAATATACACTCACTGGCCACTTTATTAGGTACACCTGTTTAATGGCTTATGAAAACAAATAGCCAATCAGCCATTCACAGGGCAGGTCAAGACAAGGTGCTGAAGTCAAACCGAGCTTCAGAATAGGGAAGAAAGGGGGTTTAAGTGTCTTTGAACGTGGCATGGTTGATGGTGCACGGCAGGATGGATCCATATTTTCATGTTGTTTACGCCAAATTCTGAACCTGCCATCTGAACGTCGGAAATGAAATCGAGACTCATTAGACCAGGCAAGATTTTTCCAATCTTCTATTGTCAAACTTGAGTGATACTGTGTGAATTGTAGCCTCAGTTTCCTGTTCTTAGCTGACAGGAGTGGCACCTGTTAGGGTCTTCTGCTGCTGTAGCCCATCTGCTTCAAGGTTAGACATGTGGTGCGTTCAGAGATGGTATTCTGCATACCTTGGTTGTAACGAGTCTGCCCATCCTCCTCTGACTTCAACAAGACATTTTCGTCCACACAACTGCCGATCACTGGATATTTTTCCCTTTTCTGACAATTCTCAGTCAGTTAAAACCCCTTTCTTCCCCATTCTGTTGCTTGATTTTAACTTCAATAAGTTGTCCCTGTCCAGGTCTACATGCCTAAATGCATTGAGTTTCTGCCATGTGATTGGCTGATTAGTTATATGTGTTAGGAGTAAATTGAACTGCTGTACATAATAAAGTGGCCGGTGAGTGTATATTGCCAGTGAGGAAAAGGTTAATTTTAACAATTTAAGGGTTTTTAAATAAAAGTTTCAAGTATATTTGACCCTGCATGAATATATTTATGTCTCTCTGCAGCGATGACGAGGATGCAGGCGTACTAGAGATCCTTATGGAAGCCCCAGAAGGTTTTAGAAACTCAGATGAAGATCGTTTCTCTGAATCACAGGTAATCCAAGAATCAGGTGAATTATTTTTCGAGCCAACAAAAGACTATGTTTATTTATTTACTTAACCCTAATCCCAATTGTTATTTTCAAAAAGGAGTCGAGCTTGGAGGACCTGCAGGATTTGGCGGGGATTGAAATGCCCGAGGAAGACGAGGAGCACAGTGAGGAAAAGAGAGAAGAACAACAAGGTGAGAGGAGCTTGTCAGTAAACTGATTGTGCTTTAGCTTGTGTGATGACAGAACTGCAGGCATGAGGTATTTGTAAATTTGCCCTGTTTTATGTCTTGCAGGAGAAGACACTTCACATGCTCAGGAGGAGCGTCCCTCTACCCCCGGCCAGTTAGCCACTACTGTCTTCTAAGGACACATCGGAAGCGTATATAAAGCATTTCTACCCCATCTGATCACCATCTCCCTCTTTCTCCGCGGGTTTGGAGGCCTTGAGGACGATCCACTTACTGCTCAGACAAACGGGCTCTTCCATTACGAGCGAGTCTGTGCACATATTTGCCTTGTTCTGACCAAGAACTATAAAACCTCAAGTTTTTCTGCACCTCACTCATGACTGAAACTACCCCAAGAAAATTCCCTTCAAAGTCCTTATACTTTCAACAAAAACGCCATCACTTTGCCTGGGACACCACTAAGTTTACACTTTCATAAACTATTCCTGTCATTTGGAAATACAATGTCCTCCAACCATTTCAGGATCAGCTCAAAGCGACCTTGTTTTGGGCCTTAATTACAGTGCATTTATCAGGTAAATTAAATCATTCTGAAAAGGTTTTCATAAGTTCAAGATGATTAATTTCTTCAATCTGCAGAGAAGCAAACAATCACTCACAAAGCTTCGGTTCAAGGTTTGGAAAATGAACAGTATTTGTCGATATGAAACACTATCGAGGTTAGGATTTTCAGTGTTTAATCAGTGTACAGCCAAGTTAATGGGAGAGGAAAATACTTCTTGAGAATGTGATGTCTCAATTTTCTTTTTTTTCTGTGAACATGAAGTCATTTCTAATCAGGAATGCAACCTAAAAACCAACAGATGTTTTTTTTTTCTTCAGGCATCAGAGACAATTAATGAGAATATTCAGAAACACAGAGCATTTGTTACATTAATCCTGCAAAGCTATATTATGTTTGAAAGGAATATAAACACTTGAAAGATAGAAAGTCCAGTTTTTACAATCAGTGTAAAACTATATTTAAATGTGCATGTGTTGCTGCCTCACACTGCCAGCATGTCTGTATTAAAATTTAACTGATCAGTTTAAAGTGTGCAAGCTAAGCTCCTGTGCAAGGAAGCCATCGGTTGCTGTGTAGAAAAGCTGCCACACGGGGGCGCTATAGTCTTTCAGCATCATGCTTCCCGTTCTACAAAAAGCCTCGTCATTCAGAAAGTGCCTCAAGTAACAGATGTAAGGTTCAGAATGCCATGACAGGAGAGATCCGGCAAAAGATAAGTGTTTATTTTCTGAGTTACTTTAAAGAGTGTGCACAATAAGAGATATTTACTGTTTCATATAAAGCATTGTATATGTCCTGAAATGTTCAAATGTTTATGTTCAGAAATGTTTAAACTTTATAAAGGTTTCTTTAAAATAAACATGTCTTCTGATTTCATGTGTGAGCTGATATAGGACTGTGACAAACATAAGAACAACATTTCCTTTAGAAACATTTATTTTTAAACAAAGTGAAGATTAATCCCAGTTCTCTCTTGCTTTCATACTTAAGAACTTAACATCTGAGGACACTAAGGCACTGTTTTAAATTAACAAAGCTTACTGCAGCAAATTCTAAGTAGCCATCTATGGCTACATAGAATAAAAGGGTAAAGAGATCCATCTTATGAAATGTTCAGGGACAGTAAGTTTGTGTCGAAGACGTATACATTTTATACTTTGTAATATTTCAAATATTTCTGCATTTTCAATCCTGTTCTGTCATTTAAATTCATTAAAAAATAGCAGTTAAAAAAACTTAAACCAGATAAAATTAACAAAAACTCAGTGACACTCAAAGTGTAAATCTCATCCATTGAAACTTGCATCCTATCTCCCATTCACTTTACCCTTGATGCAAAAACCCACAGTGCATTTGCTCTGAAAAAACAAGAACAATACCATGAACAAGTGATGATCCCAACCCAAAACCATTGATGTGAACATAATTTTCACATGCTGAGCTCTACAACTCTGCTCTCAGTGCAATAAAACACACATCAAAGATAAAACAGCATCATAAAACAAGCTTTAAAAACACAGTATTTCTTCCAATTGTTGTAGTGTTCCATTTCTCTGAAAATAAAACAGTAAACAGATATCAATATTATTATCGCACAGAACTTTCCATGTAATAAGACAGTTTGATGCTCAGGTTTTATATTGCTGTTAGCAAAGGTGTAGTTAGGGACATATCACCATCACAATTTCATTCACTAAATATCTGTATTAATGTAAAAGTGGAGCTGCAGCATGAGGTGCAGCTGTAAACGTGAAACTTAAGATCACAATATCTCCATCAGTATCTCTTGCATACAAAAAATACAAAATAAATATAAAGCCAAAAGAGAACACCATGTGTCACTGCAAACGCGGTGTCCTCTAATTCATAGCAAAAGAAAAAAGTAGATTACATTGTCTGAAAAAACCTGGACACCTTATTGTCTGAAGCCTATGATATAAGAACCAGAACATGCTGCTGACCCAGGTGTATGTTCCGATACTTGTTGTTAGTGTATCCTCACCTATAAGCAGAGTGGCAGCTCCGGTACCCCCCCCAGCTGCTTTAAAGTATCACAGAATCCTTCCCTCAGTGCTGAGCAGTCCGGCTGCTCAGTGTACTGCAGAGCCATCACAGCAGTCAGGTACGTTTGAAGTGCACCTACACCGTGTAATATGCACAGAAACATATCAGGAAAAGGCATACAGCAGTAACCCCTGTTAATGTTATTTAACAAACACTTTTACTCACTGGAAACTTTGTTCTTCCCAAAGCAGTGACTCAACAGTGCAGGAACATCCTCGATGTACCTGTGATGAGAATGTCTTTGAGCAATTTGCTTTTTCTCTGTGTTTGGTACTAATAATTTACCCATGTAGGTATATGTTTTCATTGTTTTGTATTATTCCTAAGGTGTTTCAATGGTGTAGGTGCTTTAAATATCTCTCACCTCTGTTTCTGCGTGGCCACCTCCTCTGGGTTGGTGAGGCCGGTCCACGGCAGCGTCCCTGTGTGCCAACGCAGCATGCAGTAACCTAAAGACTGCAGGTCGCTGCGTTGAGACGGAGCTGAGGGGAGAAAAAATACACAGAAACGGTGATGGCAACATGCGTTTTTCCTTCACAAAACAATCCTCAGACATACAGTATCTCACAAAAATTAGTACACCCCTCACATTTCTTAAAATATTTCATTATATCTTTTCATGGGACAACACTGAAGAAATGTCAGTGTACAGCTTGTATAACTCAAAATAACTCAACACACAGCCATTAAAGCCACTACGAGTAACTTTGTCCGTTGGCGGACCCTTTGGACAAAAGCTGTAGTATTTTTACGACGCCAGCTGTCGTAAAGCTGTTTTTGAGCGTGTGCCGGTCGTGCCAGTCTCAATTGATTAGGACGCAGTATAGTGCATGTCCGTGTGTTGAAAGCCGTGAGGGCACGGACTCTTTTCGTCTCCGTGAGATTGGTTAGTGTCTCTGCATTAACTAATGCCGGTCAGTGCCACACACACCTGATTGCAATGAGTTGATGCAGTGTCACCTAACTACTCTCACGGAGCTGAAAGATTACGTGTCCTCACAGAAAGCGAGAGACGGCAGTTAGTATGGATCACGATGAGGTAATGTGTTTATATTGTTGTAAATAATGACTATTTCAGATGAATAATGGTCATCTGATGATGGTGAAGCAAAGTAAACTTTGTGTTAGTACCACTCATTCATTTAGGAGTAAACACTGCAGTCTAGTTCACTCCTGTGTAATTGTATACACGTTGCCTGGCAACGCCCTCACCTCCTCCCGCCCGTCTATCACTCTCCCTTTTAGCTTTTCTTCATTGCATTTTCTTTTTTTTTCTTTGATGGTTCAGCCCCGTTATCAGTCATTATGACGACAAATAACTGTCTCAAACAAGGCTCCCCTTCCCTTCAGTATGGCACAGTACATGTTGGTATTCAGTGAACTGTAGCTCTCCAGTGCTGGCAGCAGCACTCATGCAGCCCCAGACCATGACACTCCCACCACCATGCTTGACTGTAGGCAAGACACACTTGTCTTTGTACTCAGACCACAGGACATGGTTGCAGTAATCCATGTCCGTAGTCTGCTTGTCTTCAGCAAACTGTTTGCGGGATTTCTTTTGCATCAGCTTTAGAAGAGGCTTCCTTCTGGGATGACAGCCATGCAGACCAGTATGATGCAGTGTGCGGCATATGGTCTGAGCACTGACAGGCTGACCCCCCACCCATTCAAGCCCTGCAGCAATGCTGGCAGTATTCATAGGTCTATTTTCCAAAGCCAACCTCTGGGTATGACGCTGAGCACGTGCACTCAACATTCGTAAACTGGGCTGCAGGGCAGTATTCCAACATGATAACAACACCAAACACACCTCCAAACGACCACTGCCTTGCTAACGAAGCTGAGGGTAAAGGTGATGGACTGGCCGAGCATGTCTCCAAACCTAAACCCTATTGACCATCTTTGGGGCATCCTCAACGGAAGGTGGAGGAGCGCAAGGTCTCCATATCCACCAGCTCTGTGATGTTGTCATGAATGAGTGGAAGAGGATTCCAGTGGCAACCTGTGAAAATCTGGTGAACTCCATGCCCAAGAGGGTTAAGGCAGTGCTGGAAAATAATGGTGGCCACACAAAATATTGACACTTTTGGCCCAATTAGGACATTGTCACTCAGAGGTGTACTCACTTTTGTTGCCAGCAGTTTAGACATTAATGGCTGTGTGTCAAGTTATTTTGAGGGAACAGTAACTGTATACTGTTATACAAGCTGTACACTGACTACTTTACACTGTATCAAAGTGTCATTTCTTCAGTGTTGTCCCATGAAAAGATATAATGAAATATTTGAAGAAATGTGAGGGGTGTATTCACTTTTGTGAGATATTGTGTATATCACCTTTTTGTTTCAGCTTTTAATAGTCAAAAGTTGAAAGAACATTTTAGACTGTCGGAATCAGCTTCACAAAAAAGGAATCAGTCTTATTATGTCCCTGAAGCTCGGTTCACAGCAGCTGATTAGCTGACATTAGTGGAGCAAGAAATCAGTGACTCACCTGCTCCCTTATGTGCATCCAGGCTGATGAACTCTACAGCACCCTCGTGTGGCGTTCTGCTGTCTTCACGGTACTCCACATGTTGTCCACCTGGACGGTACCTGAAGGCATGGCAGTATCCTACCAGGTATACCTAACACACACACAGGCGCGCACACACACACACACACACACACACACACACACACACACACACACACACACACACACACACACACACACACACACACACACACACACACACACACACACACACACACACACACACACACACACACACACACACACACACACACACACACACACACACAAAGAGTAGTCAGCATAAGCATATCTGAATCATGGAATCTGACTGATTTTGGGTTGTGCTTTGAATATTTCTCACCTGTGATATCTGTCCTGGTTTGATGTAAATGTTTTCTGCGTTAATATCAGCGTGAACATACTCGTTTGAATGGATGTAGTGCAGCACGTCTAGCTGTAAAGACAAATAAATGTTAAGTGAAGGGGAATCATGGTTGGTCTGCTGAGTTCTGGGTATTGTTTTGAGGACCAAGATTAAGAATATTGTCTTGAAAAAAAGTTCAAGACAATATTCACACTCACTATTCTGCAGGCGATCTGAAGAACCGTCTTCTCAGGCAGAAGCTCGTCGTCTGCCTCCATGATTGACTGGAGAGACTGGCCCATGTTGGGGAAAATCAGAAACCTAGAATAAAAAAACAAACATGATGCCGAACCAAGTTAATTTTAAGTTCTTTCATATAATGTGTATTATTCATATATTCACAGATGCACTTGTTTCACACCTGTATGAATCTGCATGAGGACCAAAGCCAACACACAAAGGAATCCCCAGAAAGTCCATCCTGATTTGTTTGATCCACTTTTCCACTGGAGAGACACAATAGGTTTTAATAGGACGATCATGTGTAAAGTTTGACTCCCGACAAAGCAGAGCTGCATTTATAGAAAGTCAAATATCTAGTTTTTCCTCTGAGACTAACACAATGATGCACGCTTTTGTCCACTGCTGCTTTCCGCTGAATCGATTACGAAATTAAATACAGTAAACGTTTGTGTGATATTACGAAACCAGATCACATGACACAACTGCCAGAGAGCGTCTTCCTGTCTTGCCCTATTTCACACCAGTCCTCTTTCTTTAACGGCCTGTTACAGCTGATATAAACACTGAGCAACTCAAAATGATCATCTGAACAAATAAAGAGTCCAGGTACGACTGCAGCTCTCCATATGGGACTCTTTAAGGGACTTAACCCTCACCAGATGCAGGTTTAGCAGATCTCTGCAGGAAGTTCTGCTCAGTGAAGATTTTCCCATCTTTGGCTCCCTAACAGAAAGAAAGATCAAAATAAATGTAACTGATCCAACTCATGGAGATACAAGAACTGAAAACGTTTTTGTTACAGGAAATATAGAACTAAATAAAAACAATCAATTTGTTGCGGTGAAATTCGAAGGGGGGGAAAGCCATTATTTCTGTATTTGTGGCATCTCCTGATAATGATTCATCCTTAAAATTGACTACGATTGCTGAAGCAACACGTACCAGCTTGAGGATGTGATTTGGGTCGTTGGAGTGGGATCGTGAAGCTGTTTGCAAAACTGAAAAGGAAAAAAAAAAAACAATATAATCCAATTGTGATAATACCAGCACCTCTCCATCATCAATGTTCAGTTAAGAGTCAGTTGTTGCATCCTGCTGCTGACAACTGCAGCTCTATCCACTAAACTAGGTCAGTCATGTATTTAATAAAGCTAACTGGACATAACAGATTGTAGAAAACATTGAAGTCAACTCGAGTTCAAATGCTTGTACAACAAAAATAAAGTTTGATAAGAAGTTGCAATTAAACAATTTTTCTTAGGAATTTGTAAGTCTTGTTTCAGTTTTGGTAAACCGTAAAGTAAAGTAAAGCAAAGCGTGAACAATACAAATGTTTATAAAGCCTTCACTCTATAATAATAATTATAAATTCTCCTAGCATTGGGATTATTTGGGATTTGTTGCAATCTGTCTTGTTTTAAATCTTAGTACACTTAACGACTTTTTAATTATACATTTTAATTACTTTCCCCTGACATCATGTTCAGTCTCACCTTCGTAGAGGAGCTCCGTCGTGCTCTGGCTGAGCAGTTTCACCAACTTCCATTTCTTGCCTGTTGTGTCCGTCACCTCCTCACCTTCCGGCAGTGGCTCCACAGCAGGTGTGTGCTTTGCCTTCTTGGCTTTGCTTTTACCTGAAACAATTAGAACAAATCCCTTTTGAGAGCTTGAAATAAGATGTGGATTTTGATCTTAACTGGTGAACTTGACCCTTTACTTACTATTTTTTTAAACATTTGTAATTTTTATTAATTTATTTATAAGACAAACACTTGAACAACTCAGCCAGGATTAACTTCACAAATGCAATTTTTTTTCTCACACTATTCACTATTTTTCAATCAAACTATTAATAAAACAAAATACATAAACACAAATACATTGTTGCTCACCTTTTGAAGGAGACCTGGAGATGGGTGAGGAAACCGGAGAAGAGAGAGACTTGGGAGAGCCGTCCACCATTGATTCTACAGCGGTGCTGGAAAGTTTCACTTTTCCCCGAGCTGCATGTCAGATACAGATACAGCCAGAATCAATAAGGATGAGAGAACAGCTTATGATGGAAAAGAAGAAAGACACTGTATTTCCCATAAGGAATATATTGGGTTTTGTTTTTGTGTTGGAGCTCACCAGCTCGAGGGGAATTCCTGACAGGGGAAGAGGAAGACCCCAAAGATGGTTCTACCTCTGGTACGAGTTTAAAAGTGACCAGGTGCTGCTTTATTAGAGGAGGTGAAACCGAACCAACTCTGTTATCTGTTGATACAAATCACAGCTGTTTTGTTCAGCTGTCAAGTTATTTTATATATTTACAAATATCTCCCCCCGTGACAGCAAAGCACAGGGTGTGCCTCCAAGCCATTTTATTACCTTTGATCGTGTCATCAAGTTTACTACAGGGCACCACGGATGCAGTGGCATCTGTACTGTTGAATTTAACCCCCCTGTCCGGACGAAGGGAAGTACGAGTTCTACCCAGCGCAGGACGAGTTGAAACTAGAGTTGAGGTGGTACATGAATGGGCTGTAGAAAAAACAGATTTACATTTTCAAAGTCACAGAAAGTCACAAATAAACTCCTAATATAGAATATGACATACTTTGTGTGGTCCCACAACTTGTGCTTGGAGGGAGGCTTGTTTTAGCAACAGACGTTGCTGCTTGAACTCGTTTGAGTGGAGAGAGACTTAAAGACAACGTCGAGCCCACAGGTCCAGATTCATCAAAAGGAGAGGGGAGCTTGTCCCCGCACGACGGACAGAATCTGAAATCAGGCTGCAGCTTTGTCCCACACTGGGGGCAGAAATGGAAAGGCATCCTGCAAGAGTAAACACATACATTGTTTAAACATCTGCCTTCCCCCCAGGGATTACATGCACCTTAATACATATTTCCAGAGATGTAGCTCATATTTTGGATCGTTTTGGCTCGACACACTGAATATTATACATTAAATACATGACCTTAGCTGAAATAATAATGGATGCAGTCTCCTCCAACAATTAGTTCCATAAATCAGCCAGATGTCTTATAATGAACCCGAAAAAAAGTATTTTAACGTTTTAAAACAATAATTCATGTTACAAATACAAGCACAATGTCTTATAAGTGTTCCCTTTAGCTCAGGTGCATGTTTTTTTCGGTGGGCAGGCAGATTTTCGTCAGGTGTAAAATGATGACCGTTGCCATAGTGTCCTCCAACATCCACAACAAAATAAACATGATGAGACGTTATTGTTTTTCATTACTGTCAACAAGTACGTATAATAAGAGTCGAACTTAAGCTAATGGTTGTTCTGCTCTAATTACATTGTCATGTTTTAATAATAACAAATAAAAAGAGGAAGTTAAACGTTAGCCAGCTACCATTAGCACTATCCTGGCAATGCGAAATTTAAGAGTCAGAACTCAACAGTTGAGTGGAAATATGTTTAGCTACATGTCGTGTGTTTTAACGTCGATAACTGGGTAGACAGTTGTTTGAGAATTGCATTATAAAATTGTTAAAGTTTCACAGATACCTTCCCCAAAATCTCCTCCACCTTTTAGCCTATTTCTGCGATTCTTCTTCGCCGGTTTAACACTCGTGCAACTGCAACTGCGCAATGGAGGCACTGCTGCCCCATGCAGGAGGACCTATTATTTACTATCTATGAGGAGGACAGGAGAGCTCGGCCTACAGCGAGGACATTTTCCACAAATGATGAGGATCAAGTCTGATTTCTTGTTGATAAAAAATGGGCTATATATTTCATATGGCCTGGCCCTAGATAACACTATAATACTGGCTATGGTGACTGGTCCTGGTTTTAGAAAGTTTTACTCCTCCAGCTAAAAACATTAAGCAGGACACGCCTCACAATGTGATCAGCCTGATGTACGGTTAATTTGCTTTAAGCTTTACGTTTTGGCAAATAAATAGTTTATAGTGTACACAAACAAGTTAAACCAGTTTAAAGTTGAGCAGAGAAAAAGATGAAGCCATGATGCGTGACTTAAACTTGATTTTTGTTTTTATTGTAACATTTAAAAAGGTGATTTTTTTGTGTATTATTAGGCTATATCTTAATGAAACACACAAATACAATATCTATATTTTTCTACATATACATAGGGTGAATACTGGCATCTTGGGACAATGGGCATCTTGGGACAGTTAAGCTTAATCTTGTTTTTCTTTTAATGAATAATATTTTATTTCTAAAATTCTACACTGAGCCAATCATGAGAAAGTTTGGAATGAAAACATATTGGTTATGTGGTCATGACATCACTTTTGGTGGCATGGTCTAGCCATATTCAACAGCATTGCAGTGAATTTAGATGAAAAGTCAAATGACATAGCGTTTTCTTGTAAATGATGTTAAGATCATAAAAATCTAACAAATGTATGGATGTTTGTAATGTGTATATATTATGTTAGGTAATAGAGTGGTCAATCAGAATTTAAAAAAATTATGTTCAGATCAATCTTATTTTCTGTTAAAAATGTGATTTTACTGGCATCATGGGACACAGTGATTCAAGTCATTTTAATGGGGAATTTTGTCCTCATACATTTAGATGGTAAAATTTGCAAATCGATTATTCCAAATAGCTTTTATTTAAAAAAAATCGGTTTATATTAGCTAGCAAGCAATAGCATCACATTTATCATTAGCACTGCCAGCTAGCTCAATGGTAGTTTTAGTGAATATTTGTTGAGTTAATTTTTTTTGATTTTCCTAGGCATTATAGCTCAACAATGATTAAGATAATCTGTTGCACCCTTCCTTTGAGATTAAAGTGCTTTTTATTTGAATTGCTACTGTTTTATTACTTCAATTTGATGTGTTTTAAGTGTCCCAAGATGCCAATAACAGGTGTCCCAAGATGACAGTAATGCCTTGAAAAATGTTTTTTGGGTCAATGTGTGTTTGCTGAAGAGTCATTCATCCTGTGTTTAATTTTGACTTATTTTTTCTTCTCTGTTGTATAGTAGAGATCTCAAGCTGTTTAGAATGGTATCATGTGATGGGAAAAGACCTTTGAATCATACTTAAAACTTCCACAAGACATATATTTTCGGAAAGTGTCCCAAGATGCCTGTATTCACCCTACATACATTTTCCCTCAAGTCCACATCCATGTCCTCCAAATCAAGTTTTGCCCAATTAACTAACTGCTATTAGTATGGATAAACATGAATTAAGATCATAGGTGTAAACTGGTGAATTGCTGCATCACTACCTGATGTTTCATTAAAGACACACAGCACAGAATAAAAGGACCCGTGTATCATTTACACACAGCACTTTATCGACATTTTAAAGATTGATTATATGATTATATAAAATGAGAAACTGCTGCAAGGAATACATAAATAAATGTTTTTATTTTTGCACATAATTTACATCTCTTGAAACTATGGCACAATTGAAAACACTATAACATTTTTCAGTTTAGTCTTACTAAAATAAATCTAACTTATAGTTTTTCTAATTTGTGGATCGGAACATCAAGTGGAAAAAATAAACTCCGGTGTACATGTTTCCAAAACGTCTTATTTACCCTTTTATACAGGAAAGAATGACAGTGATAATACAATTAAAGTGGATTTGTGTGCGAAACTATTTAATACAGTTGGGACAAATATTCTCACAATACTATTTCAGTGTTTTACTAAGAGTAAATATTATAAAATAAAATATCAGTGGTATTAGAAACTGACCCGAAGGTAAGGGTGAGTATTAAGATCTCAAATGCATTACAATGAAAAATTATTTATCTTATCAAACTACTGAGCATCAGTGTTATTATGTAACATAATGTTATTATTGGGCAAACCTGTTGCTGTGCATGATTAAGTTTAGATAATGTATTCACACTGTATTCCATAAATCACGTTTTCGATTCAAACAAGCACTCACATGAATAGAAAAAAACATGGTTGTTAAGTGTCCATCAGGCTCAAAATAAGATGGACATTCATTCTGGTTGTGGCACCAGTGAAATTACAGCTGGTTATTCAGTAGAGCATCATAAACATCAATGGTTGCCTAAAGTTTCCCAAAAATACATTTGTAGCAAATTTCTCTCCACCGACAGATGTGACTGCAGGTTCCACAGTCTACATTTAGGTGAGTGTAGAAAGAGAAATAGAAGTTGCTTATTTGTCAAGTTATATGCAGTGTGAATCTACGCTAACCTTACAGCAAGTAAAAAGCATAAACAGTATCGTTGTAGCACATCTCACTTTGCTGTGACTTGAAGCACAACAAAGTTTAAACCTGAAAATGTGATTCAGCTGATAAAGCTGGGTCTTTCAACTAGACATCGTAAGAATTAAATAAATATCCCACACTCCAATATGAATGAATCATTCTAAAGATTGATTATATGGTTTGAAATAAAATGCCAATATCAAAAAGGCACTCTGACAGATAATACAAAAAGTAAATGAAAATAGATCAGTAATGCACAGGTTTGTATATATACATACATACTTCCACTGTATAACTTGGATGTCTTCCTATTGTTATGCGCACAGATGCAATCAAAACGCTTCCTTATTCCTTCTAACATGCACATTTGCTCCCAACAGGGCCCTCTGAAAGGTCTGGGTTGGCGGGTCCATTTGCTCGGACGGTCCCATCAGGGATCCAGGACTTGTCAACACATCGCTCCATTCTCTTCATGATGAGATCCAGCAGGACGTCCACGGCCTGGTTGACGTTCTGTCCGTTGGCAGCGCTTGTCTCAAAGTATGGGATTCTGCATCGAGGAGGATATTGGTTATAAACATGGGATCACACACTGCTGCTACCAGTCAAACCTTTGTGTCCAGAAAAAAAAACAGCTCTTAAAACATCAGCTTTACATTTATTTTGCATGCCTTTAAATGTTTCACACAGTGCATTTCTACTACAATATCTTTGTTTTTGGTGAAGGTGTGTCTAGTAGCACCACAACAGGATATTTTACACATAAGCACAAATATTTGCCTTTCGAGGAGGACCAATTTAGTCTGACATTCTCCTACACAGACTTCAGCAAACAATGCAGCCACTGCCTTCTTGACAAACAGCTGAGGGAGAGGTAGGCTAAATGTACAGATGGAGGGAAAAAAGTAGTGACATACCCGTACTTCTCTGCCAGCTCACGAGCCTCTTCTTCAGTGACTGCTCTCTGATCCGACAGGTCACACTTGTTTCCGCACAGTACGACGTCTGGACTTTCACAGTACGCATGGACCTGTAGCTGACCTGACAGATACATGCATTTATTATTTATTTAGTCCTCCTGTTTTAATGCGTAGTATCTTAACCTGTGACAAAGGATATCAAGCCATCATCAATATTTTTTATTAAATAATATATTTGAGCAAAGAAATAGCTCCAGTTTTGCAGAGAAAGACTTATACATGGCTGGAAGATTATACTGTTGTAAATGTCACAACCAGACACATAGAGGGTTGTTCATCAGTCACAATGTAAAATGTCCTGTGCACTTGAATCTGTCGTAATTAAACAAAAGACTTCAGCGTGATATATCAGAAGACATACTCATCCAGTTCCTGACGTTGAGGAAGCTTTGTTCATTCGTGAGGTCGAACAGGAGGAGGAAACCCATTGCATCTCTGAAGAATGCAGTCGTCAAACTCCGAAACCTGACATGAGAATTATAAAACATAATAGGAGGAAAGAAAACAAAAGCACCTGCAGAATGGACCAGGCTTGATGAAGGTTAATATACCTCTCCTGTCCTGCAGTGTCCCACAGCTGCATGTGGATCTTCTGTCCTCGAGCTGAAGTTCCATCTGGACCCGTCGATTTGTAAACCTGAGTGAAACGGAGACAAGTGAAGGTTAGACAACTAACAGGACGTTTAACAGCAGTTATAAAATTTAATTTTCAACTTCCATCCAGCTTCTGCTAATTCATTTATCAATCTAAATTTGTTTGATGGATGTTGTTGAGCCATATACTGACAGTACTGATTGCAGGTGTGGTTGTGAGAGTTGAAGGCAAATTTGACTTAAACTAACATAACATTCAAGATGTTCAGTCAATGTATATCTGTGTTTTATGTATTCTGTGTGAGCCATATACCCATAGTGTGTTCGAAATGAGGTTTTCATAGTGTTTTGTCTTCTTTTTTTGTTGCCATTAATCACTCAAAATAAAAATACCAAAATCAATACCCACATACAGTACACAATAAACAACAATGAATAAAAAAGGTTGCATTTCAGGAGTTTAAACTTGCTAGCTTGTTAAATGTGCCGACAAGCTTCTTTCTAATGAACAACTTTTTGTTTGGGCTCATGTTCAAAGCAGTTTTAATCTCTAAAGTATGAAAGGTTTCATTGATTTGATTTTTTAACTGAAAGATTAGCAGCTGCAGCATAATCCTGGCGTTTCATGGTAAGCCTGAAACTGGCCGCTTGCAGAAATTGTGTTCTTGTGGTTTTATCCACGGGAAATAACTTCTATAAAGTCCTCGAAGTTAATAATTTTTCAGGGCAAATGTTGTATATTCAGATTTTATTTACATCTTATTCTTGATCTACTCACAAGTGCAACACCTGTACTCCAGTACAGATGGAAACTGAAATCTATTATTATCTTAAAAGTGGTGTTGAAGCCACGTTGCATTAAGATTTCAGTCTCACTGCTGATTCTTTGATTTAACAACAGTCGTTTAAGGACAAACCCAGACTCGGGTCGTTTGAGGACACACTTTAATTTCCTACTGTGCTTTAACCATGACAAGTGATATATTTACTCTTGAAAGTTTCAAGGGTAAAGCAACTTATCACAGCTGTCAAGGTATTTATTTTGAATTTTTCCTAACATTATTTACTTTCAGTATCTTTTTATTGGACTCGATGGAAGCAATTAAAAAGATAATGATGGGCAATGATTCAGTCACATACATTGTACTTGACTGAATGAATGTCCAGTATAACTTTTGATAAAACGGCTTTATTGTTAGAGGCGGAGGTCAACAGCATTTAAGAGTCACTTTTGAGTAAACATGAGTGCCGCTCAGCTGTTTGCCAATGGTATGAAGTGTTTATTCTTAAGGAGGGTGCTGCCTGCTGTACACCAACATTAGTCATTGCTCAGACTCCTCTTGCGACATTCATCAGTAGTCGTTTGTTACAACAGGGTTACTAAATGGTGTGGGAATGCAATTAAGCTAATGATTAGCCAGACGCAAATGCTTGTAGAACAGACACAGAATGAAATGTCAGAACGTCAAATACTTAATAATTCTAGTGCTGCTTTAAGAAAACATTTTATTGAAAAGTGATTGAACTTACCACTCTTTTTTCTCTGAAGTCTATTCCAACTGTAGTGATAAACTTGGAGTTAAACCTGGCATCTGTGTATTGGTAGAGGAAACTGGTTTTTCCCACACCGGAGTCACCGAGGGCTAGGAACTTGATGAGGTAATCATAGTCCCCATCAGACATAGTGAGAGCTTGATTTCTGAAAAAAGAAACAAACACACACACACACACACACACACACACACACACACACACACACACACACACAACAATCACACTATTTATTTTGAAATACAACTCAGAGTGAAGTGATATAAGTTTATTCTGGAAAAATATACATTTACAAATAAATCCTTTCGGATTGTCTGGACAAGAAGAATACAAATACTGGTGTGGTACATGGACATTTTCTAGAGACTAGAGCCGAAACTGTCCAGCTATCCCGTGGTGGGACTGTCTGAAATCACTTCTTCATAACTTCTATCTATATAGAGACACTCTGAAGCTTTCTCAATAGTGATGAGCTTTACATTTTTGTCACTTATGGATCCTCATCGCTTTCCATTGTGTAAATGTTAGCAGAAAAGTTGTGTACGTGTAATAGACATTTTCCATTAGATTACATTATGGACAGGTTTGAGGCTTAGATTTCCCATTGAATAAAACAATCTTTAATATAAATGTATATATGTAATAAAGGGAGAGTGATTTCAGACACAGCCAGGGGCTGATGGTAGTCTTACAGTACAAGGTAAGATGCTGTCACCTCATCTAACTCTAAGCACTAAACATTCACAGGTGTTTCCAATCACTCTGGCTGATTAAACCTCTTGTCATGTTGAAGCTGGGTGGAATAACGTGATGTGAGAAATGTCTATGGACCAATAAGAACAGTTTGATAGAAGGGTGAGTCGTCCCACCCTAACATGTGTGTGACCAACAGGAGAGGTAGGGAGATGTCAAATCAAGTCCAATTTGTACAGAACCCACACGCCCACACATTCCTAAAATGGGGGTCTAATCAGGGCACACACAAGTGCAAACACCTGTGTGGGTGGACTGTGGTTGTGTAGAGCCTGTAGGGTAATTGCAAAAGTTTCTAGAGTTTATTCAGGCAAAATATATTTTATTATATTGAATAAACATTTGGTTTTAATGGTAAGGTGATGCTGATTTGACAGACTCCCACACAGGTCAGCCCACACTATTGTGTTTGGCATTAAAAGTATGTTGTCGTCTTTCCAGCCCAACTGGTTGATTTAACAGTATGTAGCTACTAGCCAACGTATGATTACAGTACTCGCTATGATCTTAAATTAATAATGTCTTTTGCAGGTCAACTGAGAACAGCCACAAGAACAAATGCTAAAAAAGTGTCTATCTTCGCTATATGTTTGACGTAGAGTTACAGGTACAACATAGCCTACTATGCTAACCTTAGGATTTAAAGGGGACATATTATGCAAAATCTCGGTTTTAAAGGTGTATTTCCAAGGTCTACTAGAAAAGGTTTTCATGGTTTATTGTTCAAAAAACCCAATAGTTTTCTACTATTTCCCATTTCTTCATCGCCTTTTCCAGCCTTCTCTGCCCTCTATCTCAAAAGGTAGGTTTTGACAGCTTACCCCCCTTCGCACAAATACTAGTCTGCTCTGACTGGTCAGATCTACATGGGCGTGCATGCACCGCCCTGCTCATTTACTCTATACCTACCTACATGGGCATGGCACACGCCCAGCTGTCAGTGTTGTTTACTTTTGGCCAATGCAGCATGGAGACCAATGTAAACATGTTTAGCTTCATTTCTACCACAAATATCGGCACACTAACCAGTTCTAAACTAAAAGATGTACAACTGAACCTGTTCAGACAGGAGTCTGAGCTGAAAACTGTGAAAATGGCATCAAGATTTCTGATTTCCCTGACATTATCCTCAGGTAAATACTGCTTAATTATGTCACAGTCAATAACATAATTTGAGCTAAGTATTTATGCATAAACTCTCTAAACTGGTAACATACACCCTGTTTTACGTTTGTCTTTACAGGTCTGTGGAATGATCTACAGCCCAGTGGAGTGAAAAAGCTTTGGTTGTGAACCGATACTGAGTTGACATGTAAAAATGTACAGTAACCATAATGGAAAAGAATGTATCCTGAATCATGTCAAGATTCACTGGAAAGACATTATCTTTTGTAAAATGTATGGTTGAAATAATTATGCTTTAGGTTTGTTAGAGCTGCAAATTATCTCACAACATTTCAATATCTAGTAGATAATGTATCATTTGTATTGTGATCACTCATTCATAATAAAGTTACCGTTAAAAAATGTATTGTGTTGCTTACTGTCACTGTTTGCTACCTGTAGTAAAGGATTACTTGAAACTCACATTTTCATCTCGCTGAAGATTTTCTCTGATAAAACAGTATCATTACATTTTAAAAAGACCAAAAACATCCTTAAAAATAAAGCAGTTTATTCATAGCCAGTGGAATGAAAATATGAAGTGTAAATATCAAACAGAAGCAAAGCCATAACTTTTATGTAACTGTCCAGTTGTTGTTGGGCCCTGAAGAAGACCACCTGTCCCACCCAGTGAACACATCCTCCTCTGAAGGAACGGATAGTGTGACGGTCTTGGTGGCTCCATCAGGTCACTCAGACACCTGTAAAACATGGCACATTCAATGTTACATCATGTAGCCTAGCTGACATGTATAGGCCTACATCATACATCTGTTATAACAAAGCTACAACAAATTCAGTATAGCCCTGGCTCAATAAGCAAGTTCTGAGTGATACTGTGTGCTTTTTGAAATATAATGGACAGGAAACAAACACCAGCAGAGACAACTTACAGTATTCCTGTCTATGTGTACATTACACTGGAGATCATGTAATAGGCCTACTGCTGCTTGTACTACAGGTTTATTTTGCTTAAAAAAAACGGCACTTTGTCCCGCACAAACGTAGTCTTTGTCCCACATCTGGTGAATTGGGATCTGGTCACCCTAACTACACACTGTCCGCAGACTTATTGCGGTGTGTACTTGAGCTATACAGTCAGACAGCTAGCAGGTAACAGGATGAAGCTATTAAAAAAAATACTCTTCAGTTTCCAACACACCCTACAGTTTCACCGTCTGTTTTTCACTCAAGGGCCGTCACGGCAGGACTAACGTGAGCTCACAAAAGAGCCAAATAACTGTCACTGCAAAAGACTCACAGCTCTAACCGTTAGCATAAAGCTAACGGTAAAGCTAGCGGGCGCTAATGCTAACGACTAAACCCCGCATTCTCTCATTTCAGTCGGTGTTGGTTATAATAGGAGGGATAAAATAAAGCACATTACAGACATTGAACTAACAAACGGACAGAATTATTTTTAAAATAGGACTACTTACATTTCGGACGGATGGTGTCTCTCAGTCTTCCTGGCACAGTCTCCTCCACACTCCAGTAAAAAGGCTTTGATCACACTAACAGATTGCAAACCTTTGCTGGAGATAGCCTAACAAAAAATGAAGTAAATCCATTCAGCCCTAGTGTGCTTCGAGGCTGGGGTGTGATGGTAGCTTGAGGTTGAGCGCACACTGCTTGCTTCTCCTCTGTTGTTGCATGAGCGAGTGGAGGCTCAGCCAGGTGTGTGTGGTTACCAACGGGGCGTCTTGATTTGCCAATCAACTGCCGAGTTTCTGGTGAGCTTTCCCGTGGGAGTATTTATGATAATGAAAACCGACCGATTTCGTCATCAGTCGGTGTTTTTTGGAAGAAACCTTCAAATCCCCCCTTTTTCGAAATAAGTGTCCCAGAAGAAACTGACATATTTGTCTTTTTGAAGCTTGTGTGTGCTGGTAGGGACGCCAATAACCTAAACAGTGTGCCCAAACACCGGCAATGTTTGGTTTTTCATAATATGTCCCCTTTAAGTAACAGAAATGGTGCATAGATTGAGCTGATTGGTACAACAAGCCAATAATGAACAGGGAAAGCTCACAATTATCCCACACTACAGTAATGTAGTGTTTACACTGAGAAAGAAAAAACTGACAAAGACAAAAGTTATTTTCCTGTAAATGTTTCCCCCAATTCAACATTTTGTTGACCTATCAAATTACAAAATCTAATTGTTTCAACTTTTCTTTTATCAATAATCTAAAAAGGACAAGTGACAGCATGTGGGCTTATTTTTATTTTTTTAGATAATTATAAATACATTTGGCTTAACATTGATTTTCCACTATTATTAAAAGTAACAAAAGAAAACGACAATAGGCCTTAATACTATGTAGTTTAACCTACATCTTTTACACCTTTCCAATATTATGCCAGACCTCCAGATGTAGATTTGTACAGTTGATGGCATTCCTTGCTAATGAGTGTAATGTTTGATGTTTCTCATTGCTGACAAAGTGACAGGAAGCATTTTAAATTCCTCAGTCCCTCTCCAGACTCACACCACAACACTGAAGTTTCTGTCTGCTCATTATCACTGGTAAGAAAGTAACCACAATTTCCTCTTTACAGATTGGTGGCTTGTTGTTTACACATTTTAGAGGAAAAGGTTGAGTTGATTTTAAGTGTAGAAGCACTTATTTTCTAACTCTTACAGTGAGAATAACAATCACACCATTCTCTCTTGGATGAAACATATTCACTTGTGACGGCCAACCAATTCCGGTCAAAACATTTAAAAAACAAAGTGCAGTTGTATCATATGACCATATGAAAAAAAAAGAGTACATTCTTTCAGTGTAACCCCAACTGAAGCTTTCATCTGGAGCCATAAGCAGCTTAGGGTCTCGTGCAAATCAAGATCCATGATAAATGTGACGGAAGTAGTAGCCATAGACAGTGAGCCAATTACACGGAGCCCCAGACATTTTGACTCATGGAGCTGAAAAAATTATAAATAAGGTTAGGTTCAAGACACCACCTTTCTTCCATCCTCAAGGAGTAGACTGGCAGTGGTGTGTCCCCCATGTTTAGAAATTCTGACTTGATAGCAGAGATGTCATGGATAACATTACTTTTTGACAGCGTCTCATTTAGGTAAGGGTCGTGTTATTGTGCAACAAGAGGAATGGCAGCTAGGATGATTAATAAAACTGAAAAATGTATCAGTATATAGTGTCTGTTGTGAAAAAATATACTCATACAAAAAAAGGCACACTAAAGCAGGTGACGCAGACAATTTCTTTTAACTTAGTTACCACACATTATTTACACCACCAGTCAAAAGTGTTTAAGTGTTTTTATTGCAATTTAAGCAGTTTAATGTCTCAATGTACTCTGAAATTACAGCAATCTACCTAGTCTATCTATCTTATTAGCAATATACCACTTCCTGCAGTGCAATATTACCCAAATAGTGTTTCAAAGGGTTTAGTAACAATGTATTAACACTGTTTTCATACAGGCAGAGGGTGTGGAAGTCATAAACTAAAATTGGGACACCAATTGTTTGCATTAGGGCCCGACCGATATGGATTTTTGGGTGCCGATGCCGATTATTTTCTGAGAAATTACGATAACGATTAAAGCGGCCGATTAATATCTTTTTTAAATCCCATAAATATATATTGAAAAATTTTACTTTTTTGAACCCTTAAATATATATAAATACTTGTTACTGTCGATAGGTGTACAGGAACTTTTTATCTATTGAAAAATGCATTATCTAAAAAATAAATAAAGTGTTACAAATATGTCTAAAGTGACATGACGCATTTTCAAACTCAGACATTAAGCAATTTATGTAACTGCACCCAACCCTCTGGAACTCCCTCCCTCCAAACATCAGCATCTCAGACTAAATAAACTCATTCAAAAGTCAACTCAAAACTCACCTCTTTAAGAAAGCATAATTACACCTGACTCTACGTCCACTCCAAACCTTATCTTTAATTTGTCTGTATTTTGTTTTCTTTTTCTATAAGTATGATTTTCTATATGTTTGATGTAAAGTGTCTTCGAATGACCTCCAATAAAGCACTATATCAATTCTATAATATAACTATAGTAATATCAACTACTATTAACAGTCAAGAGATGACCAATGACTCCGCTATTGGTGTCACGGGGAACTGTCAAGTGTGAATTAATCCAATGTATTACAACTAGGGCTGTCAAATTAACGCGTTCATTTCGATTAATTAATCACAGAAAAATTAACGCGATTAAAAAAATTAACACAGATTAATCGCACTTCTATAATGCTCTTTGACCCGGTGCAGAAGTGGTGCGCAGCTGCACCGAGCTGCACCTGAAGCTTGCATACACAGCCCGCACGGGTGAAAGGGAGAAAAGTAAAGAGAGAAGCAGGGGGCCGAGGGCTCTATGGACGGTTTATGGGATGCTTCGGGCAAATAAGCATGAAGGTAGGAAGACATCTTACTTTATTCTCCGCAGTGTCTGTGCATTATTGATTTAGTGGGTGCAACAATGTATAGGTTCAAAACAGTATCTCTCAATCTTCCTCCGTGTGTCTCAATTTTGTTTGCTAGCTGTCTCGTCTCCCGCGTAAACGGACACCCGCCCCGTGTGTGTGTCAATATTGTTGCCTATGAGTACGACGATGGTGAATGAATCGGCATAGGCATCTGTGGCAGTGCAGCGCTGTCTGTTGTGGAGACAGAAGTTACGAGAGACGGAGGGAGAGAGAGAGAGAGAAACAAACTGTAGCAGGCTATACAGCCGTTTATAAACAGGTATAAAAGTGTCATAAAAGTATGCGATTAATTTAGATTAATTAATCACAGAGCCTGTAATTAATTAGATTAATTGTTTTAATCGCTTGACAGCCCTAATTACAACACACCTGCTGCTGCTGTTAATAGGCTATAAGGCTACCTCCATTTTTGGTAAACATGTTCTAACACTCGTCAGTGGTGTATTGTTCTGCAGTGTTTTACATCACTATTGAGAACCCTGTGAGAAAGACCTGAGTCAGTTTACGAGTTCTGCTTCAGTGAAAACAGGTCACAGCAAAACCACACTGATGGTGATGCAGATTTTGTCAGCAAGTTTCTGCAGTCATTTAGCATGCTAATCAGACGCCTTATTTTCCAAAAAACGAAAATAGTATAATCTCATTTTCTCAAGTGACTTAATGAAAATAAATGTTTGCACTGCTATGCATAATATGCCACGTACACGAGGCTGTGCTATAAAAGTAAATTTCAAGGCCATTTTCTAGTTTTGTCATTTATCTGAGTGACGTGTGGGATAACAGTTGTGAAAAGGAAGTGCGCTCTGATGGCATATACGATGATGATAAGTTTGATAAACTAAGCGCAGTTAATAATCAGAACAAGTTTTAGCATAATTATTGCCTTACACAAACCTTTCTGAAGCAACAGTGTCCCTACCTGGCCTCCTTCTCTAGATATAGACTTCTCAAAATGAAACATAATAACTCTAGTTTTACGTCAAAGAGGAGGAAAAGAGCTTAAGACACTTAGGAAGCACAAAAAGTTGGCAAAAAGACCTCAGCGTGATGTCTTTGCTATGAATTGCTGCCTGTGTTTGAGCGGTTGCCTTCTAAGTACAATAACTCAATTGCATTTAATCCCACAGAAATCAAGCAAGTTAAAACTAATTAGGGTTTAAAATAAATAACAGTGGACATTGTCATGCTTTCC